>NW_028274823.1:83920473-84547064 GCF_037043125.1 Eumetopias jubatus | reverse complement strand
GCACCTGGGTGGCTCAGGTGGTTAAGCGTCTGCCTTCAGCTCAGGTCATGATCCCAGGGTCCTGGGATCAAGCCCCGTGTAGGGCTCCCTACTGAGCGGGGAGCCTGCTTCTCCCTCTGCCTCTGTTCCTTTAAGGCAGAAGAGACTATAACACCTTTAAGAAATGATCTGAAGTTTATCATAACCTCAGATTCCCCCATCTTCCCTCAACCTTCCTGATGGGATGGTAGCTGCACTTTAAAACACCCATCAGCACAGCTGGACCGTGCACGGTAGAAAGGCCAATGTTAAGAGCAAATAGAATAAGTGTCATCTCTGCAGTAGAATTACAAAAGGTCATCGAGGAAGGGTTTTCCACACCTGAGTCTGACACTGTGCCTGAATTCCAACCCAGAGCTTCATTCTTTGAATTCCTAGATAAAATCTTTAAAAATTTTTAGACCTCCTTAACTGGTAACACATGGTGTCATTCTCAATCATCATGTTCTTAGTAGGGACGAGTGTAAGAATGTATTCTACAACCACAAGGACAGGCTGAGAGAGAAGCCACAGTGTATAACAGGACATTTAAAAAGCACCTGCTTGCCAAAGTCAAAGTCCAGCATACTGGGGTTTATCCAGGATGGCACCTACCTGGGATCTAGAATGTGTGTGTGGCGCAGCTTCCAGAAATGGCCAGGCTATTTAAAGGACAAGGAAAGCATCGGTCACAGACCTACCTTGCCAACTAAACCATTCGGCCTTTCTGTATAATCAGTGTAATCTGTGTAATTTAGGGGGTAAAAAACAAGAGCAGGGAAGTGCAGTGTACATCCTCTCCTTCCAGCAGTTTCATAGCCCTGAGTAGGCTCCAGGAGAAATGAAGCATTAGTGTAAAGAGGGGTCATTTTTATTAAAAGGTTCATATTTTATAGCTATACACACCCTATAAAGCAAAACTTAAAATAGCCACCATTATGTTTTCCATACGAGATACTTCAATTACCTCTTAAACATTTAAGACTTAGAGGATGCCAATAAACTTCCGTTTTCAGAACCTAGGAAGACTTATCTTTATAGAAGATTTCAGGAAGTTATGACTTTTAAGGGCTTAACATCTTGAGTTTCATTTTAGAAGGAAAATACACGTTCTTGATACGAAGCGTGTCACCGTGTCAGCTGTGTCTCTCAGGCTCTGGAAAACACTGGCAGGGTCACCTTTGGGGGGTACTGAAGCCTCCTTACGTTCCTCTCCTTTTCATTTCCTTATTGTCGCTTCACTTATTCTAGGGATCTACGGCTTGAGTTCTGGAGGCCTCATTTGAGACAGGCTAAGAAAACACAATTTAAGAGAAATAATACACTGCAGTCCTAAACAACCAAAAAAGAAAGAATCCTCCATACAAAGGCTACATCAGTGGTGATTTTTCATATTTATACTTCATTAAAAACATAGGGACATTATGCTTGTCTATTTACATAAAAGGAGAAAACATGTTTAAAATCAATAAAATAATACTAATTTACTCATATGAAACTTACTTTGCGTTTTAGAACTACAAATTTGACTGAAAATGCTGAAAGGTCACTGCACCAAAAACAAGTGGATTGAAAGCCGTTTATCAAATGGCATTTCTTCATTGTACAGAAATAAAACAAAACTCACAGACACAGAGAATGAAATGGAGATTTGCCACGGGGGTGGGGCTGGTGGGGGGAGGAAGTAGGTAAAGCGTTCAAGAGGACAAACCTCCAGTTATAAAATAAATAGGTCACTGGGGTATAATTAGAGTGATGATAGTCAATAATACTGTAGTTCATAACTGAGAGTTGTTCCCCCAAAAATCTTAAAGTTCTCATCACAAGAAATGATTTTTGCAATTTTATATGTTGATGGATGTAACTAGACTCATTATCGTGAACATTTTGCAGTATATACAAATATCAAATCATTATGTTCTACACCTGGAACTAAAAATAATGTTGTTTGTCAATTAAACCTCAATAAAAAAAAAGAAATACCTTCAGTATTCCTGTTTTTAGAAGAAAGGTTTGTCATTTCAATCATTTCCAAATGAATCCCCAAAAGATAATCATTCATTACCCTCTGATAATACCACAGGTTCTTTTAATCTGGTTTTAAAATAAACAGATTTAAGTAAGATTTAAGAGTCTTAAATAAACTCTATTCCTTGATGAGCCAAGTAAGCACTTCTTTGGTATTTTGCATTCTAACTGGAGATAGACTTAACTGAAAAAGAAGGAACTGCCAGAGTTTAACTGAAAATGAGTATTGCTTCCCTGTCTCAAGAGCCATTTATTTCAACCAGTGAATATGAAACATTTATCTTGAAAAGTTCCAGCTGAATGGGCTAATCTCTGCTCTGGGGAAAGAACATTTATTTTCAGTGGGAACATCCAGATAGACGGGAAATTACCCCAGAGGAAGAATATTTCTTTCCTTTTATTTTCCACCCCAAAGCCAAAATCCTGCCCCAAACAATAACCAGAGTTAAAAACCAGAGTTATCATTATGGTTTCCCAATTAAAAATGACCGTCATTCCAAAGTTTTAAATTTCTTCTTCCATCTTCTTGATCCACTTGAATAACACTATTTATTAGGTTTGGAGATAATCATGGATTTTTCAGAATACTAGAGCAATCATGTAAAACACACTCACTTTCCCAAGTTTAGAGCAATAGCTCCCCAGTGTTCTTAGAATAAAATCCCAATTCCTCCTTACCGTAGGGGGAAAGGCTCTACGTGACCTGCGCCCCTGTCATTACATCCTCCCTTGGTTCACGTACTCCAGCCACACCACCTGCTTTTGTCCGTCAAACGTGCCAAACTCGTTCCTTCCTCAGGGCCTTCACATTTCCCGTTCCCCTCTGTACTTTGCATGGTTGGCTCTTCTCACTCTGGTGGTCTCAGTTCGGATGTTACATTCAGAGACCTCTTCCCTGGGGATCTTCTTAGCTTAAGTATCAACCTCACCCTGGTTACTCTGATTTTTTTTTTCCTTTATATAACTAATTAGAACCTCCAATTTGCTTATCTGTTTATTTTACCTCTTCATTATGTCTTTCTCAACATGCACATAATCTCATGGGAACAAAGTTGAGATCTGGTACTTATTTTATTGTTCACTTGTGAATCCCCTAAGCCAGGAATGTCCTCACCTATCTGTTGAATGATGGAGTGTGTGAGTGATAAAAGACATGCCCCAGACTGGGGTGAAATCCAAAATCTATGCCCTATAAGCTATATTGGTACACATCTGTTACCTTGACAACAACATGGACATCATATACTCTCTTAAACTGCTGTTTAGATTAAATGAGGCAAGGGATGTAATATCCTCAGCACCTGTGCTTGGCATATGTTACTCAGCCGTAAGCTAATAATAATGATATAATTATTAAATTACCTCACGCTGATCTGGAAAAATGACATGCCACCTGAATTATAAGACAAATCTCAGTATCCTTCCCACTAAAGAGCAAATGAAGAAATTCAATATCACAAAGGCAAAACCATAATCACTGACTCCTGGAACTGAAGATTAAAACTAAAAGTCTTGCCAATGCAACATTCCATCTTTCATCAGGTGATCCAAACTATGAATAGTGCTTTACACTAAGTTCTCAAGCACACAGTGGGCAAAGGATTCACTTGCAAAATTCCTTCCATACTGTCTGGTACTATCTTCTCCCTCACTCGTTCGTTTTTCTCTCAGTCCTTGCTATAACTGCCAAATTCTGCTGCTTTCTTTTCTGCTCTTACGCTGTTAATGTCTAAATTTATGTTGTCATTAACACAATTCTTAAAAGGTAACAGTGAAAACTCTGGAGGAGGTAGACTCATGTGCTCATCCTGGGTGACCTGAAAGACCTTCACTGAGTTTGACTGTTTTTTTTTTTTTTTTTTTAAAGAGACAGAAAGAGAGAGAAAGTGAGGTGATGGGAAGAGGAAGAGGGAGAGAGAGAATTCTAAGCAGGCTCCATACCCAGTGCAGAGCCCAACATGGGGCTCGATCCCAGGACCCTGAGATAATGACCTGAGCTGAAGCCAAGAGTTGGACACTTAACCCACTGAGCCAAAGAGGTGCCCCAACTGTTTCCATTTTTTAAATCAGTCTTTCACATAGAACCTCGATTTTAAAAAGACACCATAAAGAGAAAGTAGTGGGATAACTCTTCTCCTTTTCCAAGTGGAAGTGTGAATAAAGACACACATACACACACATACACACACACGCAGAATAATAATCACCTCCTCACTCAAGCCTATCCCTCTTCTTATATCATTACCACTAAAATTCTAATAGAAATTAATAGAAGCAATATATCAAAGCCCAAAACAAATAATCTTTTTCAAGGCAAGATGATCTTGTTTTTCTTTATAGCTCCTAGCTTTTCAAACTAATTGCATATTGTGGATGTGCCTGTAGCAAGCTGAACTATAAATAACCCACTTCCCTCTAGCTCTCTTTGCATTGTGTTCTTTTTCCTGTGAATTACCGTCAAAGCAAAGATCCAGAAAGAAAATGAGTTTATATATTTGGGGAGAAAAGTCAACCCTGGCCCATATCAATTTTTTAAGGGCTGCTTATTAATTTGGGATGATCATAGCTTAGGTTTGTCTGTATTTATATTAGAATGTGGACCACTCATATTTGGGCCACCCTGATAGCGTTACACCAGTCACATGGTACATTAAAACATTATGTTCAAGGGTGCCTGGGTGGCTCAGTTGGTTAAGCATCTGCCTTCAGCTCGGATCATGATCCCAGGGTCCTGGGATCGGGCCCCGCATCAGGCTCCTTGCTCGGTGGGAAGCCTGCTTCTCCCTCTCCCACTCTCCCTGCTCGGGTTCCCTCTCTCTCACTCTCTCCCTCTCTTAAATAAATACGTAAAACCTTTAATAAAAAAAAAACATTATGTTCAAAATTTTTTAAAAATGTTAAGGGGAATGAAATAAAATTAAGGTTTGAAAAGCGGTACACAGTCTTGAACTCTAGTTGAACATTTTAGCTCAATCATGAATTCTGTGGTCTGATCACGTCATTTACACGACCCTGTGATGCCGGCGGCTTGCTGGATGGAGTTCTTGGGATCCTGGTGTAATTACACAGGTCTCCGTGTGACCACACAGCCTTCTCTTCCTGCGTCCATGCGTCAAATTTCTCTGACCTCCACTTACAATCACACTTGTGACTGCATTTTGGACACATCCAGATGATATCCAAGTTATTCTCCCATCTCAAGATCCTGAAATTAAACATATCTGCAAACATTTCCAAAATCCTTTTTTTCCCCATATAAAGTAGCATTCACAGGTTCCAGGGATCAGGTGGTGTGTATCTTGGGTGAGGGGTACACTGTTATTCGGCCTGTCATTTCCCTGCCAATGACAGATCAGTTCTGACTACAGAGACAAGGCCCTATGCCTGACAAATAAAAGATTCACAATTAATCAAATAAATCTGGCACAGTAGAATGGACAGTGAGAAGTCCTGCCTCACAGCTACATCTGAAAATATAAAAATCTATTCAGTTGTGAGTTCTCACAAATCCGATACACCCCCAGTTCTCGGATTTCTCACACATTGTAAAACACAGCTTTTATCACACATGATGATTTGACATGCCTTCTGATTTACTTTTGCAATTACAAGATTTTTTTCATTCCTTGAGAAGGAATAATGTATTAAAAGTAACAGAACCTTTGCACCCAAATTAATATCTATAAGTAGATGGCTCTTACACTTCTTAGTATTTCTAGAAACCATTTTCAAGTATCTAAGAAAATGAAATTCCTTTTATACATGTTGTAAAACAGAATGTGGAAAATATATCAGTTTGGCATATGCATTTTGATACATCTCATGATCACATCCGTAACTCAGCAGCACTCTTTGGGAGAGAGAAAATGAAGTAGAGAACAGAACACAAAGGGCTGTGTAGTAAGTAAATGTAACGTATCTGAGGGACTACAGAGTTTCCCTTTACTCTTGACCTTACAGAAATAAAATTTTTAAAAACATTATAAAGCAATAATATTAAATAACTGCATGCCACAAATTGAAGAGCTTAGGTGAAATGTACAAGTTACTAGCAAGACACAAACTATCAAAACTGACTCAAAAAAAGAGAGAAAGAGAGAGAGAGCATGAGAGAAAATATGAATAGACTTAAAGTAGGTAAAGAAATTGAGTTGGGAATTTTTAAAACTTTCCATAGAGAAAAGCCCAAGCCCAGATGGCTTCACTGATGAATTCTACTGAAAGTTTAAAGTAGAATCAATACCAGTTCTTTAAGCTTCCAAAAAAATAGAACAGGAGGGGTACTTCCTAGCTCATTCTTTTAACTACTATTACCCTGATATCAAAATAAGCCAAAGACATTACAAGAAAACTGCACACCAAGACATATACAGACATAAAAAATCCTCAACAAAATAGTAGCAAACCAAATCCATATAAAAATATTATATACAACAAGCAAGTGGAATTTATCCCAGTAATGTAAGGTTAGTTAAACACGCAAAAATCCACTAGTTTCATAACATTGTATCAATAGAACAAAGGACAAAAAAACATACAACCATTTCATTAGATGCAAAGAAAGCTTTTGGCAAAATCCAACAGCTCTTTAAGATAAAAACAATCAACAAACTCGTTAACAGTAGGGAACAACCTCAACTTGATAAAGTGTATCTATGAAAATGCCACGGACTTTATAATGTTGGAAGACGGATAGCCTTCCCTCAGATCAGAAACAAGAGAAGAATGCCCATTTTTGCCACTATTATTCAGCACTGTATAAGAGACTATAGTCAGGGCAATTAAGAGAAAAGAGGCGGGGGAGAAGGGGAGGAGGGAGGAGAGGGGAAGGAAAGGGAGAGGAGGAAAGGGAGGGGAGGGAGGCGAGGGGATGGAGGAGGGAAGGCAGGCACCCTGATTGAAAATTAAGAAGTAACGTTATCTCTACAGATGATGTGATCTTGTATGTAGAAAATCCTTAGGAATATACAAATAACTACTGGAACTAATAATAATAAGCAACTTTAACAAGGTCTCAGTATTCAAGGTCAGAGTTCAAAATAATTTGTATTTTTATACTGTCAATGAACAATATAAAATGAAACTATGAAAAGTATTCCATTTACAACAGTACCAGGAATAATAAAATACTTAGGAATGAATTTAATAGAAGTGCAAAACTTACCCTGTGAAAACTCTAGAACATTGCTGAAACAACTTAAAGAATATCTAAACAAATGGCAAGACCTAAGATGACAATATTCCCCAAACTGATCTACATTTTCAATGTCATTCCAATGAAAACTCCAGTTTCTCTTTTTGCAGAAATTGACAAGCAGATCATAAAATTCATATGGAAATGCAAGGGTCCCTAAGTAGCCAAAACAATATTGAAAAAGGAACAAAGTTGAAGGACACACACAAACCAATTTCAAATTTTACTATAAAGCTACAGTAGGAAGACAAAGTGGGACTAACATAAGGAAAGACACACAGATCAATGGAATTAAATTAGGAGTTCAGAGGTAAACCCTCACATTTATAGAAAATTGATTTTCAACAAGGGTTAAATCTTGTCTTCTTTCAACACTATAATTCAACAGGAAAGGAAGAGTCTTCAAAAAAGTAGCACCATGACAACTGAATACCCCAAGCCAAAGAATGAAGTGGGACCCCCTCCCTCACACCACACATAAAAATTAATTCACACCGGATCAAAGACCTAGAAATTATTTTTTCCTAAATGTAAAAGCTAAGACAATAAAATATTTAGAAGAAATAATAGGAGTAAATCCTCATGACCTTGGAGCAGGCATTGGTTTCTTAAATAGGACATCTAAAATGCAAGCAACAACAACAACAAAAAAACAGACAAATTGCATTTCATGAAAATTTAAAACTTTTGTGCTTCAAAGGACAACATAAAGTGAAAGACAACCCAGTGAATGGGAAGAAATATTTGTAAACCGTATGCCTATTAAGGGACTTGTATACATTATATAAAGAATTCTTATAACAACAACAAAAAAATAACCCAATTAAAAATGGGGAAAGGGTCTGAATAGACATTTCTCTGGAGAAGATTTATAAATGCCCTATAAGCATATGAAAAGATGCTCAATATCATTAGCCATTAGGGAAATGGAAATCAAAACCACAGTGAGATACCACTTCCTTCTAGGATTTGGAGTCACTGACCTGGAATCCTCCACTTACGAACAGAAGCCAATTTCATCTATCTTGAGGTGACTACACTGCCATCTTCCTATGAAGCCGATACTACATTATATCTAACTGGAAAATACTTTTTCTTAATGCAGATCTCACTACTTCTAAGTATGTGAGATGTGCAGAGTACAAGTACCCCTGTTGTTTTGTCCTCTTCAAGTATGCTTTTATTCCACAAATTGCTAGGAACTAAATTCTCCTTCTCACACTTTTTTAAGTAAAAGCAGAGGGTGGGGGGAAGGTCCTCTTTTAACTTAAGTGTCTGAAATTGCAGAAAACACACCATTTCACTGAGTCCTACTTTGCCAAGAGCCAATTCCATGTTTCTTCCCCCTCTGGCCTTTCCTTACTTAGAGCAGTCCCATCTCCTTGCTCTAGTCCCTGGGAAATCATGGAAAAACAAATAGAACTATCAGGTGCACGGAAATCATAAGAAAATAAATATAGCTATTGTTAAAAAGAGCTATAAACTTTAATACGTGCATTAAAAAACATGCATATTTGCCTAACTGTTCATTTAGAAAACTGTCAAGTCAATGAACCTGATTTTGTGGATTAGATTTTAGCAAATGGACCTAGACTCCAAGTTATAAAGTGTGTTGGGGAGAAAAGTGGGGGACACCAGGATTTGGGTGGAGGAACACCAGTCAGTAGATTGGACTGAAATGTTCCAGGAGACAAAGTGGAGGCAAGGGTGCAAGCTTTCCTACCCAAAATGCATTTACGTGTTAGCAGCACAGACCAAGGACTCAGACAAGTTCCTTTCTACAGTGCTGGTGGTGGGGGAAGGGGAAGAGAGTAGGGGAGGAGTGCAAGGGCCATCCAGGGTGGCAAGAGAGTCAGCACCTCTCTTGTGTATCCAGGGAACACAGAACGTAGGACAGACTAACTGCAGTAACTGTTAACTGCAAAAGGGCTGAGATTTTACTCCACTTCAAGTTAGAGAACCTCAATCTTTTATAGTGGGCTCTAGGCAAGTCTTCCTGAGTTACCCTGGAAAGAAACATCATTTTTATACTGGACAGTAAGCACTCCCTCGGACTGCTCCCGAGGGAGACACTATCTCTATTATCCAAGGCTCTTCGAGACACAAACGTCTTTGAACATATATTCCAGAACAAAAGCTACTGGTGCCTTTGCTCATAACACATGCAGAAATGTAAAAGACTGGGAAGAGTTATCTCCCAATGGATAGGATTTCAGGTTAATATTTACCCTTATCCAGCATCGTGGTGCATGGACAAACAATTTTTTTTCCCAACATCGGTGAGAATCAGATAAAAACTCTGAGGTTCTCCTTGGTTTAGAGGAAGAAAATTCTGAGACAAAGGCTCACCTTAATTCCTAGCTCCTGGTTTCTGAGCCAGCTCTTAACCATTCCTGATTCTCTGCTTTCTTTATTCTCCTGGCTTTACACCTGACTTCTATTTCTTTTAGTCTTTGACTAATTTCATGACTAAACAACAATGAAAACCACTGATATTATTATATTATCAACCTGAATCTTTGGTTACCTTGGCTCACCATAGCTATTCCATACTGAATGCCTTGTATGAAATGCAATTTCAGTTTCGTGCACTGTTAATTCAGCTATTGTCCTTAAGTCCTTGCTCCAGAGATAATTTTTCAAGATTCCTCATTCATAAAATGAGAAGGAGAAAAAAAAGGAAGGTTCTCTATGTTCTGAACAACTATTATAAACCAGTAGTTGGGGTGGTGGTGGTATTCTTTGAAAATCTTATTTGCAATTCCTTCATTTTGAGAGGAAAGGAGAATAAGTACCAAATATGCTTATCAAAGGACCATAGCACTCTCCTCATAAGTCATCCAAAAACACAAATGACTTATGGAGCACTGTCTCCAACAATATTTACTCATTTCTATAGAATCCTGGCTTTTCGAAAAATTTCCCATGAGCATGCCCCTGCATTAGTCACTCTTAGTAATTGGCTGACAGACGCCGGGACCAGATCTGTTCAATTTTCCTTATTCAGCAGTTATAATCCTACTATCAACAAGACTCCAAGCATGAGTACAGACCTCAAACATGTCCTCATATGAACAGACCCAGCCAGCTGAACAAATCCCATAAACCATCAGGGTCTACTTTGTAAAAGTCAAGTGGCTGTCTCCCTAAGTTTCTGTCAGAACCTTTCTAGTCTGAAAACCTTTTGCCCACTCAGGAAGAATGTTAGTACTAGTTGTTACAAGGGAACAGACCAGAGGCCGACCACTAGGCTGGCAAAGAATCCACCCCCCTATATATAGGAAATCTAGCATAACCAATGCACAGCTCAGGACCTACCATTGAGCCCACTTTCCACTGCTCAGCCTGCAACTTCTGTCCAATTACTTTCTCCTCATTTCCAGGCCATAGGTAGAATTCCATTATTCTCCAGTTGGCCATACATTTGGTTAACATGTTCACTATGAATTCTCATGTATGTCCCACAAATTCGGCTAATTGGTGGTGAGGCTTTCATCTTCCCTCTTTCAAAAAGCCATGCTCCTGTCATGAAAATTATCACAAAAGCTGTCGAGAACTTTGAAGAGTCTACCATTTTACTCCACGTGCAAGCTAGCCCGATACCATTTCGTGGATGCAGATAGATGACACTAGACTCTTGGTTCAGAGACAAAGGCAACATTCCTTTAGGCAACAGCAGTAACTAGTGTATCCGCATCACTGAAGAAAACATTATCTCTATCATCCAAGCTGGTCACTTTACAAATCTCCTTGAAAAGATGGTTCAAAACCAGAGGCAATTAATACTTTGCTCAAGAGAGGTACAGAAATGTGGGGAAAAAAAAATCTCTGAGAATAAAGGTATGTAATGATTAATGCTAGCAAACTATTCATGTGGAACAAAACATCCAGAGAAGAAACAGTTACTTAAACTTATGTCTGTGTATCAGTAATAAGTCCATTTAAAAATATTATTTTCTGAAAACTGTCTGTGATTCTCATAGATTGGATTTTCATTTGGAAATTTAAATTTCCTCCATTTGCTCAAGAACTTGCTTGGCTTCAAAACTGGCAAATTTTGCTAAAGAAGATCATCAAAATTGACAGCTCTGAACTATTGTGACAATAATTCAAACCTTGGGATTTAAGTTGCAGAGTATTTTTTAGTGAAAGTTTGGACTCCAAAATACTGATATGCGTCCTTCTTTACCTGAGCTACCTCTGTATTATTATGTCCTTTCTTTGAGTTAAAGCACTGAAGATACCTGCTAAGTATGAATCATATTATTTGGAGAAAATATCAATATTACCCACAACCATAGACTCAGTCATATCAACATGATCACATCGGCAAGAAGACAGGGCAAAAACTAATTCAGGTCACATTGGGGAAGGGGATTAGGAAAGGATCATACTGATGGGACACTGTCTGCAGGTGCCTGTGTAAACACCCACGGGAGTCAGAAGGTAGGAAGAAGGAATATTTAAAAAGGAAATCAAACAGACAGTAAAACCCCAGCTGAACACGGGGTGAAACTAAGAGATTATTGACATCCTTTTCTGATGAAGGCCTTACAAAGAAGCAGGAAAATAACAAATTATATTGAGTATTGAGTCACTGTTCTAAGGCCTCTACATTTGTTATTTTATCTAATTCACAATAAGCGGCTGAAGGAAGCAATATCATTAAGCCGATTTTACAGGGAAAGCCGATATCTGGAGAGGCTTAAATGAGTTACTGAGATCACCCATGTCACCACTCACCAAACCAGGATTCCAACCCAACCAGTCTCATTCCTGAGCTCCACCTCTGAGCAGCTAGGTAATATGCTAATAAAATCAATAGTTCTTGGGGGGTTTTAGGAGTGTCTCAAAATGAAAAAAGAGGGCAAGATATTTTCAAAGTTGAAGGCTAGGCTATAGGGTTTTAGTTTTTTTCACAAGGTAAGCCACTGACTGGGATGGGGCAGAGTTTCCGGAATCAGAGTTTTCAACAGTAAGGCAAGAATCTTGGAAGAATGTTGATGAGAAAGCTGTTAGTCTAGATTCATACACTATTTTTGTTGGACCAGCAGTTTATCTTTCAAGATGCAGTATTTCCTGAAGCAAGAAACCGGGTTATTTTGCTTATTCTCTGTAGTCCTTCATATAAGAGAAGGGGGGTGGCTTATCTTCCAGTAATGTTTAACACGGAGTCCATAATAGCTGTGGTCTCACTTCTCATTACGTATATCTAAAATAAAACAGGCTTGAAGGGGTCAAGAGGAGTTTTCCTGAAACCTCAGGAGAAGTGCCTTTTTGTTTTAAGAATTAAAATTCCCAAGGAGCACAGCCATTTACACTAACCTAAGCCTTTTAAAATCACAGAAAACCTTCCTGCATGGTTGTTAATACAATCACACAGCACACACTTATGCTTCGTTGGTAATAACTACGTCTCTGCTGTTGCTGATTCTGCTTTGATGCATGTGATTTGCACATCCGGCAAGGAGTTTGCTTTAAGCTGCTGTGCATAGGAAAACCAAACAGACAACCCGAAAACACAGGGATCCTGTGGTCTCTGTGCAAACTAATACAAACTAATGTGAACTTTCATTTGAAGCAAACCTGGGCTTGATTTTCTGTTCTTACTCCTTCTATGTGATCTGGAAAATTTAACCTCTCCAAACTCCTGTTATGAGGATAATAGTAATGTCATCTAACTCACTGGGCTGCAGGGAGAACCAACGAGATAATGCATATAAAACTCACCTTTGCTCACAGTAGAAACTCAAATAATGTTACGTACATTGAGTAACTGCATTAAGATTAGTGCTGATTACTGCTCATTTATTATTATTATTATTAATTTGAGACTGACAGAGAGGAGACAAAGAAGCCCACATGGTAAGAGGGTTACATGTAAAAACCTGGTGCTATCTCATAACCAAATTAACCATAATGCACATTTCTTACTCTGACAGGGGTCATACTCCTTCAACCCATAAATTGAAACTGTTTATGCAACACTGCAATAATATTGTATACCTTGCGGTCTTTGCATCTATATGTAATATATATCTACTTTAAAATTTACATTAAAAATAAAATTCAGTAAATCAATAATTTTTAAAAGACTTGCTAGAATCCAATCATTCCTTCTGCCTCCAAATATTAAACGCATTATTTTAAGCCTTGATCCACTTGTAATTCTATCAGTGAAGTTCAAAATTCTTTCCTGTAGCACAATTCTTTCTGATGAGAAGCTGAAGTTGATTAAAGTTAATGGGAGTTGGGTATGAGTGAACGATGTCAGTCTTTGGTCTCAGATAAGGTTCCTTCTATTTCCTCTTCATCCAAGGAAGCTTCTTACTCGCTTTCATCTGAAGGCAGAGTGCTGAATACTGATGAGACAAGGCTCCATTTAACCTCAGTGATTAATATGTGGACAACTCACTTACATTTTAAACACAGAGTTTGCATTTCCATGGGGTCAGTTAATCTGTCAAAACCAATAACAATTTTCTTTCCACGGACAAAACAAGCCAGGTCCCCAACCATGTGTCCTACCATGATATGACTTGTGTATTATTAGTACTAATTCAACTCCTTTTTATGAAGAATGAGTTTGGAAGTTGTTGACAAAGAGAAAAAGAACAGAACTGAGTATCATTGGAGATGTGCAGGAAACAACAAAAAAGAGAGTTATTACCACATCCCGAGAGGTGAATTTGGGCTGGCTTTGTCTTATATTTTAGTTTCCTTCAGGATATACAGAAAAGCATATATATACACCCTTGTCAATACTGTGGATTTTTTTCTCTCTGCTTAATGGAAATTTTCCACAAAACCCCTATTTTTTTTTTACAGAGAAATATAGTTGTAGGGCTCTGAATAGGACTTTGTTGTTAAAAACAACCATGTGACAGGGACGCCTGGGTGGCTCAGTCAGGTAGGCGTCTGCCTTCGGCTCAGGTCATGGTCCCAGGGTCCTGGGATCGAGCCCCGCATCGGGCTCCCTGCTTCGTGGGGAGCCTGCTTCTCCCTCTCCCACTCCCCCTGCTTGTGCATGCACATGCTCCCTCTGACAAATAAATAAATCTTTTTTTTTTTTAAAGTAAGTGCAGAAACTCAGAAAAATTAAATTGCATTTGTTTCCTGCAAGTAAGGTGAGCAGGTGTATCGATGTTTGGGAGATGGATGGGGAATGAGCACAGAGGGAATATTTGTACAAATACACCTCAAAAGTAGGATTGTTCTTTCCCTCCTTCTCTTGTCCCCTGGGTCGCTGAAGTAATGCAGAATCCTACTGAGTGCCCACCCACATACCCTCAAGAACATGGAAGAACACAGCTTCCAGCCATGACCCGTTATACCTCCAATGCGCTCTATTACCAGACTATGAGTTTCTCAACCCAGGACTTATCTTTATACTTATATCAAGATGCACATGGTTGATTTGTGAGTTTTTTTGTTTTGCTTTGTTTTTAATTCACAACTAACAAGGACTATTCCCCTCTCCTCTCCCTGGGGTGAAAAAAAATCAGATACAGCTTTATAAATGAAGAGGGACCATCACTACAAAAGTTGGCAACTAAAATGGTACCGCGTCTACCCTGGACTTGCGGGCATAGATTAGTGATTCTCAGCAGGTGGTTCCTGGACCAACAATATCAGCGTCACCTGGAGACTTGTTAGAAATGGAAATTCTCACCCAAGACCTCCTAAAGCAGAAACTACGTGGGCAAGCTCGGCAAGCTATGTTGCAATAAGCCTTCCAGGGGATTCTGATGCCTGCTAATGTTGAGAACCCTTGCCCCATGACAGCTCTGACAATCAAAATGGAGGAGATGTTTCAGGGAAGGAAGAACAACATGCGTGTTAAGATAGTGTGGTACAAGCACCAGAAACCCAACTCAGAAAAACAAGAATCAAAGAGGTACACTGACTAATGTTCCTGCTTGTGCTCTCTCTCTGTCTCTGACAAATAAATATATAAAATCTTAAAAAAAAAATTGTTGATTTAAAAAAAAAAAACAATTTGGCTCTGAAGTAAAAATGCAATTCATATTCCAAGTTTTTTCCGATGTTCAGCCCCAGGCATCTTGGCTTCTCATTGTGCTGCACTGTGATGTTCTGTAGAAATGGGCAGCATTCCCAGAGGTGTTAGAGGTACACTATGAAAGTAGGATAACACTTAGACAACACTCCAGACGGTTTCCTACCTCAGGGATCCTCTGGACACATTCTAGAGTAAACACTTGGTTTAAATCAGGGGTTTACAAAACCTGATTGACCACGGAACCATTTATATACATAACTATTCATAACCCAAATAATTACCATTCTGGATCACATCTGTAGAGTTTTGCTTTCAACCTTACCTTACCTTCAGTCTACAAAAAACTGCCTGCCTCATGCTAACATGTGAAGCTTTAAGTGACTTAATAATACAGTTTTTCCAAAGGGATTTGCAATGGACCAGAGCCTTCCAAAATGACATTGTCGAAACACAAAGAATGGACACTTTAATGGTTGAATTTCCAACCCTGGGTCAGGCCCATATAGGAGACGACTATGTGTTTCAGTGGCACACCTCAGTCTAACTCACCAGATCTCTCTCTCTCACCACCCCCCCACACACAAATGATGAAATAATAATACTTTGGGTGAACAGGCACTACCAAAGGTGCTGAACAAACATAAGATGCAAAAATACATATTTTTAGAATGAGGTAAATTCAAAGCCAAACAAGACCATACATCATTCATGAGTACAGCTGCATGTAGTGCAAAACCACTGTGCAAACCTGATGCACTCAACAAATCCCTCTCTCTGACCTGTCCTTCCTTCCCTCCTCCCTCTTTCTCTCCCTTCCTTTTTTGCTTTTCTCATTCCTGTTTTCTTTTTTTCCCTTCTGTCTCCACAGAGAATCACACTCCTTCTCCTATCAGATCAACGGAGTGGAAACTGAGTCGGCATGCTCTGAGGTCAGGCTGTCTGTGGACTTCGCTACAGCTCTAGTCAATTCTGATCACCATTTTGGGGTTGGGATCTTGACTTCCCTTCCACAGGGCCTGGGATCTGAGCACTGGGGAGGTTCCACAATGCGCACATGCTTCAGAGGTGTGTTCCCGACTATAGGAATGGTGCGCCATTAGCCTCTGCTTTAGATCCTGATTGACAGCTGTTACAGGTCACAGGGAATCTGTCGCAGACCTACACTCTGTTGCCCACTCTGTGTGCTGTGGGAGCTGTCAGCCCTGCTGCCCCCACACTTGGCCTTGAGGAGGCTATGGGACCATAAGGCAGACCCCATGTTATGAAGATAGGTATTTCCTCTGAGAGGCTCCTCTCAGGTAGTTCTTCTCTCTGTCTTTGTGAACATAAAGCCCCGAGTATCTCAGGGGGATTCTCTGGGATCTCATACACTGCCCCCATTTTGGAGACGGTACCCCCAGCCCTCCCTGGAGTGGAGAATGATGGGGGTAGTGGAGTGCTGCTGAATGCCCGGCTCTCCTCTAGAGGGTATTCTGTTCCACTCATCTGTATGCTGCTTTCTCCTGTGCCTGGACTACTGGCCATGCTTGTCTCCCTTTGTTTCAACTGGGGTTGAGCACAGGAGTGGGTGTCCTCTCTTCTGAAGGGTCTTGTCACTTAGTTATATAAAATTATTTTTGTCTTCAGCTCTCTATTGCTTTAAAAATAAACTACAATTATGTCACTTGTTTGGGTTATTAGGGTGAGAATCACAGTCTCTTATGAACTTCTACATCCAAAATAGAAGTGAGTCTTTGTACTGCACTTTTTATTCAGACAAGTTTTATTCTTAGGACTAAAAGTGGGTCACAAGTCAGACTTATTCCTTATGTACCCTCCAAAACTGAAAAAACTGAAAGATTAAGAAAATCTACAAAATAAATGCTTTGTGGCTTATGACAGGTTCCCTCAAATTGTGACTTTTGTGCTTAACTTGGGTGCGCTACTGATGAGTTTATTGAACTAGAAGAAAAAGAAGAAGAGAAGAATAAAGAAGAAGAAAGACAGGAGGAAAAGGTTATAGTTTAGCCAACCATACATTTGTCAAAGTCTTTTTTCTTTTGTATTTGAGGCTGGGATTGGGATAAAGGCCACAAGCTCCCATGCACAGGGCTCCTATCTCACTGTGTCCATAAAGAATAGGGACTACGTTGACAAGCACTATCAGAGATTCGTAGAATTAAAATATTTGATTCTAAGCTTTTTAAAATGCAAACTGTATAAACTCTTGATATTCTCACTCTGATCTTTAGCAGACTTTTCTATAGTCAAAGGACCTCAGTGGGTAGGAAGCAAAACCCTTATATTCATCATCAGATCAAATGAAAAACATACAGGAGACAGTAAGTTATTGTAATTACGGACTGAGCCGGAAATACACCAGTGTGACACTCAAGGAAGTAAATGTTGCCTACAAATACAAATGGTAGATTAAAATCACTTATATATAAAATGGCAAGGATTTTTTAAAAGATTTATATATTTATTTGAGAGAGAGAGAGAGAAAGAAAAAGAGAAGGAGCAAGTGGAGAGGAGCAGAGGGAGAGGGAGAGAAATCCTCAAGCAGACTCCTTACTGATCACAGAGCCCAAGGTGGGGCTTGATCTCAGGGCCCTGAGATCATGACCAGAGCCAAAACCAAGAGCCAGATGTTCAACTGGCTGAACCATCCAGGCTTCCGTAAAATAGCAAGGATTAGCTCAGAAATGCAAACGTTAAAATTGAAATGCATCAACACAGGCAGGTCCCTTTCCTGGTGCTTCTGGTCAAAGGTCAGAGGATGTGATAAAGTTTAGTAAGCATTAAGTTTTCCTTCATATCTTTTCAAGGCTTGAATAATGATCTAATTTTATCACTGAATGATATTCCAATGTCTGGATGAAACAGATTATTTATCCATTCACCTACTGGAAGACAATCTTGGCTGCTACTTAATTTGGGCAATTATGAAGAAAGCTGCTATAACCATCAGTATGCAGGTTTTATTGTGGATATAAGTCTTCAGCTCATCTGGGTAAATAACATGGAGAGGGACTGCTGGATCACATGGTAAGAGTATGCTTAGCTTGGTTTAAAAAAAAAAGAAAAAAACAGCGGAGCAAGACGGCGGAGGAGTAGGAGACCTGGATTTCCTCTGGTCTCAGGAATTCAGCTGGATAGGGATCAAACCATTCGGAACACCTCCGAACTCAACAGGAGATCGAAGAAGAGAGTAGCAACAACTCTCTGAACAGAGAAGCGACCACTTACTGGAAGGTAGGACGTGCGGAGAAGTGAATCCGAGGCGATATTCGGGAGGATAGACGGCGGGGGAGGGGCCTCCGTCAGCCGCTTCTGGCAAGTGCTAGAGCCGCGGAGCACAAAATCGGACCTTTTAGAAGTCCCTCGGTGGAGGGACGTCAGTGCAGTGGCTAAGCGGGGGGTGGAACCCTCGCGGGACAGTGTGGTCTCAGGACCCTCGGGGTCACAGAAAGACCGGGGGAGCCTGAGTGCGGCAGAGCTCCCAGGGATCGGAGCGGGGAAGCCGGCTGCAGAGACGGAGCTGAGGCGCGGGCTCTCAGCTCGGGGTGGCCATAAACTGTGATCCGCGGCCCAGTCGGGCCACGGCTCCTCCAGCAGGGACCCAACAAGCAGCAGATCCGGGGAGACTCCCCTTCCTCCCCCGGGAGGAGCGGCGCGGGAGCGCACCGCAGGGATCTGCTGGGTTTGGAGACTCCGCGCGGGGTCGGGTGCCAGAGATAGAAACGCTCGGTCACAGGCCGGGTGAGCACGGAGTGCGGCCGGAGACCGGGGACACGGGAGTGACTGCTTTTCTCTGGGGGCGCACTGAGGAGCGGGGCCCCGAGTTCTCAGCTCCTCCGGGCGGAGATTGGGAGGCCACCATTTTCACCCTGGTCCTCCAAAGCTGTACCGAGAGCTTGCAGGGAACAAAAGCTCCTGAGAGCAAACCCGAGCAGCTTGCTTAGCCCGGACCGACAAGGGCAGGGCAATTCCGCCTCCGGCAAAGACATTTGGGAACCACGGCAACAGGCCCCTCCCCCAGAAGATCAGCACAAACAGCCAGCAAGCCAAGACCAAGTTTACCGATCAAGGAGAACGGGAGACCTCCAGCGCTAGGGGAATACTGCACATAGAATTCATGGCTTTTTTTACCATGATTCATTAGTTTGACAAAGTTAATTTATTTAATTTTTTTTGAATTTTTCTTTTTCCCTTCTTCAACATTTTATCAATCCCTTTTTTAATTTTTTTTTTTTATTTTTCATTTTTAGAGTCATACTTTATCCCTTCATAGTACTTACCTTTACTTTTGGAATATATATATAAGTTGTTCTCTCTTTAAAATTTTGAGATACAGTTTCTTCTAACAGATCAAAATATACCCTAAATCACTAGTGTATGGCTTTGTTCTAGTCTCCTGCCTGATCACATTCTCTCCCTTTTTTTTTTAATCTTCTTCTTTCTTTTTACAAACAACTTTGTATCTTATCAATTCCTTTTATAAAATCTTTTACACTTTTCACCTTTACAGTCATCTTCCATCCCCTCATTGTATCGACCTTTATTTGTACATATATAAGTCTTTCTTCCTTTAAAATTTTAGGAGGCACTTTTTTCTAACAGACGAAAATACGCCCAAAATCTACTGTGTCGCACTGATCTATGCACTAGCCTGATCATATTTGATCATGTTCTGTTTTTCTTGTATTATTCTGTTTTTGTTTTTATCTTTTTCTTTTTTTTTCTCTTTCTTTTTTCTTTCTTTCCCTTTTTTCCCCCTGGTTTCAGGCCTTTTCTAATTTGTATAGAGTATATTTATGGGGACGTTGTTAACCTGTTAGCATTTTATTCTCTAATTCATCTATTCTCCTCTGGACAAAATGACAAGACGAAAAGAAATCACCTCAGCAAAAAGAACAAGAGGTAATACTGTCAGCCAGGGACCTACTCAATACGGACATTGGTACGATGTCGGACCTAGAGTTCACAATCATGACTTTAAAGATACTAGCTGGGCTTGAAAAAAGAGTGGAAGTTATTAGAGACACCCTTTCTGGAGAAATAAAAGAACTAAAATCTAACCAAGTCGAAATCAAAAAGGCTATTCATGAGGTGCAATCAAAAATGGGGGCACTAACTGCTAGGATAAATGAGGCAGAAGAGAGAATCAGTGATATAGAACACCAAATGATGGAAACTAAAGAGGCTGAGAAAAAGAGAGAGAAACAACTACAGGATCACGAGGGCAGGATTCGAGAGATAAGCGATACGATAAGACGAAACAACATTAGAATAATTGGGATCCCAGAAGAAGAAGAAAGAGAGAGAGGGGCAGAAGGTATATTGGAGCAAATAATAGCAGAGAACTTCCCTAATGTGGGGAAGGAAACAGGCATCAAAATCCAGGAGGCACAGAGAACCCCTCTCAAATTCAATAAAAATAGGTCAACACCCAAACATCTAATAGTAAAATTATGAGTCTCAGAGACAAAGAGAAAATCCTGAAAGCAGCTCGGGAGAAGAGATATGTAACCTACAATGGTAGAAACATTAGATTGGCAACAGGCCTACCCACAGAGACCTGGCAGGCCAGAAAGGACTGGCATGATATCTTCAGAGCACTAAACGAGAAAAATATGCAGCCAAGAATACTATATCCAGCTAGGCTCTCATTGAAAATTGAAGGAGAGATAAAAAGCTTGCAGGACAAACAAAAACTAAAGGAATCTGCAAACACAAAACCGGCCCTCCAAGAAATATTGAAAGGGGCCCTCTAAGCAAAGAGAGAGCCTAAAAGCAGCATAGACCAGAAAGGAACACAGACAGTATATAGTCACAGTCACCTTACAGGCAATACAATGGCACTAAATTCATACCTTTCAAAAGTTACCCTGAACGTAAATGGGGTCAATGCCCAAATCAAAGACACAGGGTATCAGATTGGATAAAAAAAACGAGACCCATCAATATGCTGTCTGCAAGAGACTCATTTGAGACCCAAAGACACCCCCAGATTGAAAGTGAGGGGGTGGAAAACCATTTACCATGCTAATGGACACCAAAAGAAAGCTGGGGTGGCAATCCTTATATCAGACAAATTAGATTTTAAAACAAAGACTGTAATAAGAGATGAGAAAGCATACTATATCCTACTTAAAGGGTCTATCCAACAAGAAGATCTAACAATTGTAAATATCTATGCCCCGACCATGGGAGCAGCCAATTATATAAGGCAATTATTAACAAAAGCAAAGAAACATATTGACAACAATACAATAATAGTGGGGAACTTTAACAGCCCCCTACCTGAAATGGACATTTCATCAGAGCAAAAATCAACAAGGAAATAAAGATTTTAAATGACACACTGGACCAAATGGACTTCACAGACATATTCAGAACATTCCATCCCAAAGCAACAGAATACACATTCTTCTCTAGTGCCCATGGAACACCCTCCAGAATTGATCACATCCTAAGTCACACATCAGGTCTCAACCGGTACCAAAAGACTGGGATCATTCCCTGCATATTTGCAGACCACAATGCTTTGAAACTAGAACTCAATCACAAGAAAAAAGGCAGAAAGAACTCAAATACATGGAGGCTGAGGAGCATCCTACTAAAGAATGAATGGGTCAACCAGGAAATTAAAGAAGAATTAAAAAAATTCATGGAAACCAATGAAAATGAAAACACAACTGTTCAAAATGTTTGGGATACAGCAAAGGCAGTCCTGAGAGGAAAGTATATAGCAATACAAGCCTTTCTCAAGAAACAAGAAAGGTCTCAAATACACAACCTAACCCTACACCTAAAGGAGCTGGAGAAAGAACACCGAATAAAGCCTAAACCCAGCAGGAGAAGAGAAATAATAGAGATCAGAGCAGAAATCAATGAAATAGAAACCAGAAGAAGAGTAGAACAGATCAACGAAACGAGGAGCTGGTTCTTTGAAAGAATTAACAAGATGGATAAACCCCTGGCCGGACTTATCAAAAAGAAAAGAGAAATGACCCAAATCAACAAAATCATGAATGAAAGAGGAGAGATCACAACCAACACCAAAGAAATAAAAACAATTATAAGAACATATTATGGGCAATTTTATGCCAGCAAATTAGATAACCTGGAAGAAATGGGTGCATTCCTAGAGATGTATCAACTACCAAAATTGAACCAGGAAGAAAGAGAAAACCTGAACAGACTTATAACCAGTAAGGAAATTGAAGCAGTCATCAAAAATCTCCCAAGAAACAAAAGCCCAGGGCCAGATGGCTTCCCAGGGGAATTCTACCAAACATTTAAAGAAGAATTAATACCTATTCTTCTGAAACTGCTCCAAAAAATAGAAATGGAAGGAAAACTTCCAAACTCATTTTATGAGGCCAGCATTACCTTGATCCCAAAAGCAGACAAAGACCCCATCAAAAAGGAGACTTACAGACCAATATCCTTGATGAACATGGATGCAAAAATTCTCACCAAAATACTAGCCAATAGGATCCAACAGTACATTAAAAGGATTATTCACCACGACCAAGTGGGATTTATCCCTGGGCTGCAAGGTTGGTTCAACATCCACAAATCAATCAATGTGATACAATACATTAACAAAAGAAAGAAGAGTCATATGATCCTCTCTCAATAGATGCAGAAGAAGCATTTGACAAAGTAAAGCATCCTACTTGATCAAACTCTTCAGAGTATAGGGATAGAGGGTACGTACCTCAATATCATAAAAGCCATCTATGAAAAACCTACAGCGAATATCATTCTCAATGGGGAAAAGCCGAGAGCTTTTCCCCTAAGGTCAGGAACGCAGCAGGGATGTCCACTATCACCACTGTTATTCAACATAGTATTAGAAGTCCTAGCCACAGCAATCAGACAACAAAGAGAAATCAAAGGCATCCAAATCGGCAATGAAGAAGTCAAACTCTCACTCTCTGTAGTTGATATAATACTTTATGTGGAAAACCCAAAAGACTCCACCCCAAAACTGCTAGAACTCGTACAGGAATTCAGTAAATTGGCAAGATATAGAATCAATGCACAGAAATCAGTGGCATTCCTCTGCACCAACAACAAGACAGAAGACAGGCAAATCAAGGAGTCTATCCCATTTACAATTGCACCCATAACCATAAGATACCTAGGAATAAATTTAACCAAAGAGGCAAAGGATCTGTACTCAGAAAACTATAAAATACTCATGAAAGAAATGGAAGAAGATACAAAGAAATGGAAAAACGTTCCATGATCATGGAATGGAAGAACAAACATTGTGAAGATGTCCATGCTACCTAGAGCAATCTACACATTCAATGCAATCCCCTTCAAAATACCACCCACTTTTTTCAAAGAAATGGAACAAATAATCCTAAAATTTGTATGGAACCAGAAGAGACCCCGAATAGCCAGAGGAATCTTGAAGAAGAAAAGCAAAGCTGGCGGCATCACAATTCCGGACTTCCAGCTCTATTACAAAGCTGTCATCATCAAGACAGGATGGTACTGGCACAAAAACAGACATATAGATTAGTGAAACAGAATAGAGAGCCCAGAAATGGACCCTCAACTCTATGGTCAACTCATCTTTGACAAAGCAGGAAACAATGTCCAGTGGAAAAAAGACAGTCTCTTCAACAAATGGTGTTGGGAAAATTGGACAGCCACATGCAGAAGAAAGAAACTGGACCATTTCCTTACACCACACACAAAAATAGACTCCAAATGTTTGAAAGACCTAAACGTGAGACAGGAGTCTATCAAAATCCTAAAGGAAAACACAGTCAGCAACCTCTTCGACCTCAGCTGCAGCAACTTCTTCCTAGAAACATCACCAAAGGCAACGGAAGCCAGGGCAAAAATGAACTATTGGGATTTCATCAAGATAAAAAGCTTTTGCACAGCAAAAGAAACAGTCCACAAAACCAACAGACCACCCACAGAATGGGAGAAAATATTTGCAAGTGACGTATCTGATAAAGGGCTATTATCCAAAATCTATAAAGAACATATCCAACTCAACATCCAAAGAACAAATAATCCAATCAAGAAACGGGCAGAACACATGAACAGACATTTTTCCAAGGAAGACATCCAAATGGCCCACAGACACATGAAAAAGTGCTCATCATCGCTTGGCATCAGGGAAATCCAAATCAAAACCTCCATGAGATACCACCTCACACCAGTCAGAATGGCTAAAATTAACAAGTTAGGAAAGGACAGATCATGGCAGGGATGTGGAGAAAGGGGAACCCTCCTACAATGTTGGTGGGAATGCAAGCTGGTGCAACCCCTCTGGAAAACAGTATGGAGGTTCCTCAAACAGTTGAAAATAGAGCTACCATTTGACCCAGCAATTGCAGTACTGGGTATTTACCCCAAAGATACAAATGTAGGGATCGGAAGGGGTATGTGCACCCCAATGTTTATAGCAGCAATGTCCACAATAGCCAAACTGTGGAAAGAGCCAAGATGTCCATCGGCAGATGAATGGATAAAGAAGATGTGGTATATATACACAATGGAATATTATGCAGCCATCAAAAGGAATGAGATCTTGCCATTTGCAACGACGTGGATGGAGCTGGAGGGTGTTATGCTGAGTGAAATTAGTCAATCAGAGAAAGACATGTATCATATGACCTCACTGATATGAGGAATTCTTAATCTCAGGAAACAAACTGAGGGTTGCTGGAGTGGTGGGGGGTGGGAGGGATGGGGTGGCTGGGTGATAGACATTGGGGAGGGTATGTGCTACGGTGAGCGCTGTGAATTGTGCAAGACTGTTGAATCATAGATCTGTACTTCTGAAACAAATAATGCAATATATGTTAAGAAAAAAGAAAAAGAAGATGATAGTATGAGGGAAAAATGAAGGGGAGTAAGTCGGAGGGGGAGACGAACCATGAGAGACGATGGACTCTGAGAAACAAACTGAGGGTTCTAGAGGGGAGGAGGGTGGGGGGATGGGTTAGCCTGGTGATGGGTATTAAAGAGGGCACGTTCTGCGTGGAGCACTGGGTGTTATGCACAAACAATGAATCATGGAACACTACATCAAGAACTAATGATGTAATGTATGGTGATTTACATAACAATAAAAAATTTTAAAAAAGCAAAAAAACAACAAGAAAAAAAAAACTGCCAAATTGTCTTCCAAAGTAGCTGTGTGTACTGTACATTGCACCAGGGATGAAGGAGAGAGTTCCTGTGGCTTCACATCCTTGCCAACATTTGGTGTGGCCAGTATTTTAGATTTTTGACCATTCTCACGTGTGTAGTGGTATCTCATTGTTGTTTTAATTAGCATTTCCCTAATGACATGATGTTGAACATCTTTTCATATACTTATTTACCATTGGTGTATATATATATATTCTTCGGGGAGGTGTCAGTCATATTTTTGCCCTTTTTTAATTGGATGGTTTTCTTACTGTTGAATTTTAAGAGTTCTTTGTATATTTTGGATAATAGTACCCTATCAGATACTATCTGTTGCAAATATTTCCTCCCATTCTATGGCTTGTCTTCTCATTCTTTTGACTATGTCTGTTTCAGAGCAGAAGTTAATTTGTGTTGTTTTAAGCTATTAAGTCTGTGGTTGTTACAAGAGTGATAGAAATTGAATATTGCAAGTGATTATAAAATGATTCAGTTAAAACTCATCTTTCAGAATTCTGAAACACCATATCACACGAGCTCTTAGCTCATCCATGTAAGAATTTCTCTACTTCTCTGTGGCCATTTCTCAGACAATGTCAGTATTTTTTAAGTTTTTATATAAATTCTCTAGTTAGTTAACATACAGTGTTATACTAGTTTCAGGTGTACAATATAGTGATTCAACACTTCACACATCACCTGGTGCTTATCACAAGTGCACTCCTTAATCTCTATTTATACCTAGATGTTATTTAAAAAGGTCAATGCTTGAGCTTTTTTTCATTTATTTATGTCTTCTGTTTTGCTTATCTGGGCTATATTCATAAATCACTGATCATTTGCCATCTAAATTTTGTTTCCAGTAGTCTTTGTGTATTTTCACTAATGTACTAGTCAATTTTCATTCCGTACAAACACAAAATGAGAGCTATTTATCGGGACTTTTATATCAAAATTACACTTTGAAATAGTATGGCCTCTATTACTGACCTTCTGTTTTCACCTCAATACTGTTCGTTTTACTTTGTAAATAGGGTGTTGTACTTCAGGACCAGGGTATGCCAGAAATTCAAGTCTCTAGGGCAAGAGGCTCTTTGTGTTGTTTTGTACCTTTACTTACAAACAAATATTATAATTAAATATACTTTTTAGTATATGGAAATGAAGGCCCACCTTTACTTTTAACTTTTAATATTTCTAATATTTTTAATGTTTAATATAGAATTTTAAAAAGCAATTAGGAATAACTACAACTTAAGCACATTATATCAGCTAAAAACATATGAGGACCCAAACAGGTATAAAATTAGACATGGTGTATTTAAGCATTGCCTTTTTATATACTATAACAATAAGAAATTATGATTTCAGGAATAAATAATTAAGACCTGAAACAAAGAGTAACTACAGTAAAATTCACTTAAGGACACATTCAGAGGCAGATGTGGGAAATTTTGTGAACTGGGAGTTTCATTGTCTTGTTTGTATTTCCTCTTACTTTCTCATCCCTTTAAAAGCACCTCCACATTCCCTTAACATGTTTTTCTGCAGGAAAAATTCTGACCCTACCTGTGACATCTCTACTTGAAAAATGATTTACCCCAAACCCCCTGAGGAATGAGCTGGACTCTAAATAAACTGGTTCCAATCTACCCAACGAGCATCAATCTTTACCACCATTCCTATCCGTAAACCCTGCTTTCCAGCTGATGGAGTGAGTCCCTCCTCCCAGAATACATGTGCTTTGCATCCCCCCTTCCCACTGGTCATGTTTCTCCTGAATACACTTCTTCCCTGCTCTGGTACATCACTGCTGAAACCAGTACCATTCACCTGAAATCTTAGCCTCTCTCTGAAGCTTTCCGGATCGTCCCAGACATAATGAACAACCATTTCCCCCAACGTCCATGACACTGCAGGCTGAATGATGACTGTACCTTCACATGGTGTTATTATTTTGTAAAATGTCCTATGAGTCTACTAGATCAGACTTCCTTGATCACAAAGTACATGCCGTTTATATCTGACTCTGTCACACATACTCTGTAATACACAATGGGTATGTCCCCTAGTAACCCCTCATGGAGTACTTTTAAAACGACTCCTATCTATAGCCCTTCCTCCAGCAACCCCATCTTTGAGGAACAGTATCAAGACCATGTAAGGAGAACTGTGAATCCAGCACCTCAACAACCTCGCACCAAAAAAACAAAACAAAACAAAACAAACAAACAAAAAAACCCCAAAAAACTCACTGGAGATTCTTCCTAGAGCTCATTTTATTCAATTCACTTCACATTTTCCTGTCATCCCATCACATCCAATAGGACTTATACCTACTAAACTCACAGCTTTTCTGAGTAAAACCTTCTCATTTTCTTAGATTCAGCTTTTCTATTGCCTTTCAAGATGACAATTAGTTCTCTGATTTCATATTATACTACAAAGCTATAGGAATCAAACCACTATGGTATTGACATAAAAACAGTCACGTCGATCAAGGGAACAGAATAGAGAGCACAGAAATAAGCCAGTTGATTTATAACAAAGGAGCAAAGAATATACAGGAAGAAAGAACAGTCTCTTCAACAAATGGTATTGGGAAAACTGGACAGCCATGTGTAAAAAGAATGAAACTGGACCCCTATCTTACACCATACAAAACATTAACTCAAAATGGATTAAAGACTTGAATGTAAGACCAGAAACCATAAAACTCCCAGAAGAAAACACAGGTGGTAAGCTCTTTGACATCAGTCTTAGCACTGAATTTTTGGATCAGACTCCAAAAGCAAAGGCAACAGAAGTAAAAATAAACAAGTGGAACTACATCAAACTAAAAGACTTCTGCACAGCAAAGGAAACCATCAATAAAATAAAAAGATAGCCTACTGAATGGGAGAAGATATCTGTAAATCATATATCTAATAAGGAGTTAATATCCAAAATATACATAAAAAATGCAAACTAAATTGGAAAAAACCAACCAACCAACCAATGACAATCTAATTAAAAACTGGCAGAGAATCTAAATGAACATTTTTCCAAAGAAGACATACAGATGACAGACAAGCACATGACATGTTCAATATCACTTACCATCAGGGAAATGCAAATCAAAACCACAATGAGCTATCACCTTGCATCTGTTAAAGTGGCTATTATCAAAAAGACAAGATAGTGTCAGAAGATGTGATGAAAAAAAAAAGCCTTGTACCTTGTTGGTGGGAACATAAAGTGGTTGCAGCTACCACGAAAAAAGAGTACAGATGTTCCTCAAGAAAATTCAAAATAGAATTACCACATGATCCAGCTATTCCACTTCTGGGTATCTATCCAAAAATGTTAATTTGAAAAGATATATGCACCCCTATTTCCACTGCAGCATTATTTGTAATAGCCAAGATATGGAAACAACCTAAGTATGCACTGATGGATTAATGGATAAAGAAGAAGTGATACATGCACACAGGAATGCTTCTCAGCCATAAAAAAGAATAGAATCTTGCCAGGTGTGACAACACAGATGGACCTTAATAGTATAAGGCTGCATGAAATAAGCCAAAGAAAAATACCATATGATTTCACTTATATGTGGAGTCAAAAACCAAAACAAACATTAAAACTCATAGATAGAGGGGCGCCTGGGTGGCTCAGTCAGTTAAGCGCCCGACTCTTGGTTTTGGCTCAGGTCATGACCTCAGTGTTGTGAGGTCAAGCCCCACATTGGGCTCTGTGCTCAGCGTGGAGTCTGCTTGGGATTCTTTCTCTCCCTCTCCCTCTGCCTCTCCCCACTGCTCTCTCACCTTCTCAAATAATAAATAAATCTTAAAAATAAAAAACCTCATAGATAGGGAAAATGGATTGTGGTTACAGAGGGGAAGGGGGCTGGGGGGTGGGCGAAATGGGTGACGGGGTCCATTGTATGGTGATGGATAGTAACTAGAGTTACTGCAGTGATTACCTTGCAGTCTATTCAAAAATCTAATTATGTTGTACATCTAAAACGAATATAATGTTATATACCAATTTAATTCAATGAAAAAAGGGTGACAATTAACTCAATATATAAACAGTACTTATTTTGTAAAGAAGAAATCTAATAGAAAACTCAAGTTTTTTTCTTCTCCACTGAATTGTTCATGTATCTTTTTTTAATAGGATCACTGATATTTTTTTTAAGATTTTATTTATTCATTTGCGAAAGAGAGAAAGAGGGAGTACAAGCATGGGGAAGGAGCAGAGGGAGAGGGCAGAGCCTGGGGGGGGGGGGTCTCGATCCCTGGACCCCAGGATCATGATCTGAGCCGAAGGCAGACACTCAACCGACTATGCCACTAAGGAGCCCTTGTATTGTTCATGTATCTTAACAGTCGCAGTTTTGAGGTGATGTCACTGTTGGTATAGTTGAACTCGTTATCTACTCTAGCTCTTAGAATTTTTATCTGAACAGGAGAGGCTCAAAGTGACATTTCAAGGTGTGTAGATAAACCATTTGGATTGAGTACAGTCTGGGCCCCCTTTAAAGGGCAGTGAGTGGCAGCTGCCTACTCTGTGCACATGGAAGCTTGGATAAGGAAAGTGTTTGATAGAAATCTGGTCAAGGTGACAAAAGAGGCCAATTTGGCATTAGGAGACAAAGGATTGTGTTGACTTGAGCAAAAGGGTAACAGCAAAAAAAAAAAAAGTGCACAATTACCATTCTTTTACAAAACCAATAGTTCACTGATTTCCAATAAAAATTAAGACTGAGAGCTGAAATTCAAAAATTTGTGAGGGATCACTTAATGAATTCGCTTCCTTCCAATCATTAAAATTTCCACCAAGTTGGGAAGAAGATGAGCCGGGGAAGACAGCAGGAGTTAGCTGTCAAATGTGTCAGAGGAAACAGTTCTGCAGCACTGCAAGCCTCAGGAGTGCCAGAAGAACCTGGTCATCCCTATGGCAGTCTTCGCTCTAACTTCAGGGCTGCCGCTCGGCTGGGGTGCTCCTCCCTGGCCCCCCACCCACCGCCCCTGCCTGCAACTCTCCTCCGTGGGCAGAGTTCCAGCTTCACGCATCCTGCCTCGAGGATCCTGTTCAAGCTGAGGTCACACAGGAAGCTCTTCACTTAACCTTTTCTCTCTATTATAGAGTTCTACAGAAATAATAAAGGTCATTTAAAAAAAAGAAAAAAACAATAGATTGAAGGGGAGGTGATGTAAGGTATGGTGATTAACATAACAATAAAAAATTAAAAAAAAAAGAAATAATAAAGGTCACTGCACTTGTTCAGTCGATGGGTTTTAATTTTATCTTAATTACCTTCAGGGCCTGTTATTCAGGTCACAACTTCATTGGCTTACACAAAATTCTTTCCATTGTGGCTTTGATGATCTGCAAATCTTTTTGCAAATTGTACCCGGTGACCGTTAATTTTGGCAGTTGTTTTCTCTTCTACTACCCTAGATTCTCTTGGAACCAGGACCCTAAGGGGTTGAGGATGCTGGTTCCATCACATTGTGCCCATCACTCCTCCAAAGTCAACTCCCTCAGTCTTCTTCCTCCAAAGCCCTCCACATCTTGTTGCCAACAATCCGTTCCCTGTGTCTTTAACAAAGGAAGAGAAGATTGTCCTTTTGAGTGATTTTTAGAGAAAACCTGAAAAATAATCTTTTTGGGGAAGCCTTCCTTTTTTAACATGGTATTAGTAGTGAAGAGTGAAAACAAAATAATAAAATGGAAACAAACACCTTGATTCAAAAGTCAGACATTCTGTCAAATTAATAGGGAATAAACCTTCAACTGAGGCAGGAGGGAAGGGTGGCTTGGGAGACAAGTTAACTGAAGTAAAGTCATTTTGGTTTTAGGCTGATCTTTTAACCTAAAAGTCAGGTCATAGAGTCACAAGATCCTATTCAAGGAAAACCGCAAGACCCCACTCCCTCTGGCAGTAAAAGCCACAAAGGCTGGAAGTTCTTAAATTTGCTTCCTGTGGGTAGTTCTGTAACTCTAGGACAATGGAAAAATGAACCACCCAATGTAAGTAATAAATCTAAACTGAAAGAGTAAGCCTCTCCCTATATGGTTAGTTAACTTTTAAATATTTATAAAACCCTTCATTAGAACACCATTTACCAAAATAAACTCAAAATGGATTAAAGACCCAAATGAGAGACTTGAAACCATAAAAATCCTAAAAGAGAACACAGGCAGTAATTTCTCTAATACAGGCTATAGCAACCTTTTTTTTTCAGATGTCTCCTGAGGCAAGTGAAACAAAAGCAAAAATAAACTTACTGGGATTCCATCAAAATCACATGACTATGAGTGATGGGTCTAGGAGTATATTCAAACTGTGTCCTCTGTTCTCGTTTTTCTTTACTGCCTTCTTGAATATATGATTTGCAAATATTTTCTTCCATTCTGCAGGTGGCCTTTTCATTCTGTTAATGATGTCCTTTGATGCAAATTTAAAATTTTAAATAAAAAAAATTTAAAAAAAGCCTTCCGCACAGTGAAGGGAACAATCAACAAAACCAAAAGACAACCAACAGAATGGGAGAAGATATTTACAAATGACATATCTGATAAAGGGTTAGTATCCAAAATCTATAAAGAACTTATACAAATCAACACTGAAAAAACAAATAATCCAATTAAAAAATGGGCAGAAGACACGAATAGACATTTTTCCAAAGAAGACATCGAGATGGCCAACAGACCCATGAGAAGATGCTCAACATCACTCATAATCAGGGAAATGCAAATCAAAACTACAATGAGATACCATCTCACAGCTGGCTAAAATCAAAAACACAAGAAACAACAGATGTTGCTGAGGATGTGGAGAAACGCGGACTCTTGTGCACTGTTGGTGGGAATGCAAACTGGTGCAGCCACTGTGGAAAACAGTATGGAGTTTCCTCAAAAAGTTAAAAACATAACTACCCTACGATCCAGTAATCACACTACTGGGTATTTACCCCCAAAATATAAAAACACTACTTCAAAGAGATACGTGCACTCCTATGTTTATTGCAGCATTATTTATAATAGCTGAAGATATGGAAGCAATCCAAGTGTCCATCCATAGATGAATGAAGAAGATGGGTGTATATATATATATATGCACAATGGAATATTGCAATGCAATGGAATATTACTTAGCCATAAAAAGAATGAAATCTTACCATTTGCAACAACATGGATGGAACTAGAGGGTATTATGCTAAGTGAAATATGTCAGAGAAAGACAAATATATGGTTTCACTCATATGTGGAATTTAAGAAACAAAACAAATGAACAAAGGGATTGAGAGAAAGAGAGAGAGAGAAACCAAGAAACAGACTCCTAAGTATGGAGAACACACTGATGGTCACCACAAGGGAGGTGGGCAGGGGGTGGGGTGATGGGGATGAAGGAGTGCACTTGTCCTGATGAGCACGGGCTGATGTATGGAAGTGTTGGGTCACTATATTGTGTACCTGACACTAACATATTGCATGTAAACTAACTGAAATTTAAATAAAAAACTTAAAAAAACCTTCATTAGTGGCAAAGGGGGGGTCCTCTTCCCCATCTGGGAGGACAGACCACTACTCTGTGAAGTAGCTCCTTTTTTACTTCTACACTTAATGGATCTTTGTCCCTTTCTCTAAATGGCTTACTCTTCAATTCTTTTCACGTAAAGCCAGGAACCCTCTTGGCGAGGGGCCTGAGACACTCTCTCGGGGCCTTGGCCTATGCAGCATCACAACCACATTTATTATTTGTGAAAATATATAGTTTTATTGTTTGATAGAAGCCTTGAGATTAACTTCAAATAATTGTCCATTTAGGAAAAATAATACAATCATTTAAAATTATTTTTATTTCCTAATTTTCTATGTGTCTGTATTGTTCTCTGAGGATTTATGTGATTTTTAGTGTGCGTGCATGTGTGTGTGTGTGTGTGTGTGTGTGTGTGTGTGTGTGTGTGTGTGTGTGTGACAAATGAGCTGGGTTTAAACTGCCTCAAGCCCTTATTCTCAACCCTTGTCTAGCCCCCTCTTGCTCAGTGACCACTCAGTAGGCTTCTACTATAGCACCTGCTCACATAACAATAATAGTAGCAATCATTCACCCCACTTATTATATGCCAAGAATAGACACGTGCTTCACGCATACTAACACATTTAATCTTCATGACTACTGTAGTTGGTTGGCGCTTTTATCATCTTCGCTTTATGGATGAGGAAAGTAAGGTACAGAGAGATGTTAGGTAATTTCCTTCCTGAAATTAATCTATGTGTTACTTTATTCCCTGTCATAGGCAAGGTCTCCTGGTTGTAAATGGGCAAAAGAAGTTTCTTCCAAATGGCACTGTCTTTAGATGCAACTGGGATAATGCTGCAAACATGTCATGTTTACCTCCAATGGCTATAGAGCGCTCCTGACATCAGTCTTTATGTTTTCATGGATAATCAGGAAGAATTTTCCTAATTTGTAATTATTTATCTGTATTCTTTTCTTTTCTCTCTTCTTCCACCTCTATATTTTGCCTATTATTGCTTTCTCCGCATTAACTATGAGTGATTCTTGTTTATCGCAGAGGTGATCATAGTATTGAGCGGAAAACATTTTAAAATGTATCTTTTTAGTTTTTATTTTAATTTTTAAATGCATTTTTAAGAGCATTAAATCTAAAAGGAACTACTTACACATTTTTTACATGTGTAGATATTCATTTTGTGAAATTCAGATCATATTATAGACAGGGGTATTTGCACTGCCTTTTTCACTTAAAATATATTGTGGAAAAAATACAGTGAAAAATTTTCCCACACTCTCACATGTTTATTTACCCAATTCAATGCCTACATCATGAAGTTACTGGTAGGATTAAGTAAGATAATGTTTAGAAAGCACTTAATATATATCAAACACTCAACACATATAAGCCATTATTTGTAAAATAACCATCTCTTTCTTTGCTCTGCTGTCTGCCTTTAATATGGAATATGCAAGCCCTTGTGCTTGGCTGTCTCACTGTACGGAGAGAAACTGAGCATCCTGACTCAAGCAGCTCATCACGTAGGTAGGGAGGCCACACAGGGAAGTCTGGCAAAGTAAAAAGGACTGGCTTCTGTTTGGAAAGTGCCTGATGAGGAACTGCTGCAGACAAAGTAGTCTAGACCCAGCAGGGAAATGGGGAGAGACCGCTGCTCCTGAGCAGCGGTAATGGTAAGGGTTGCTCCCAGTGCTGGACAAACACCAGCCCCCTGGTTCTGCAGGACAAACAGGTCCTCGCTCCTGCTCCAAATAGCTTCCACGTCCAGACATCTTCTGCACAACTCCACTTCCCCAGGATAAAATGTCTTAGCTACTGGATATTTCTGGGTATTTGGATTCTGGGTAAATGTTGTTGACTGGGACTGCCTGGAATCGTCTGTCTGCCAAGACAATGCGTCCTGTTTCACCATTTCATCCCAGCTCTGCTGACAGAAATGGCTCTCCTTTTGCAATACCATTTGATTCCTAATATCAATGCACCTGTCTCTCATCACTGCATTATGTACAAGGTCTTTCTTTTTGACTTTTTTCTTTTTCCACTCACAACACCCGTGAGTTAACATACACGTCTTTCCTGCCTGACCCCACTATAGCTTGACTCTGGGTAATTAATTAGATTAATAATTTAGATTACATTATTACTTTAGGTCACTGTCATCTGCTAGGAAATTTGGTCAAATGTAGGAAGGAAACAAAATTTGTCAACAGAATCCAAAATGGATAGCTGATATTTAGTTACTCTAGCTCCAAATTACACACCTATCAAATGGTGAAGCCAACACTCAAGCTCAGACAACCTGCTTTCAGAGGTCAACCATGCTTAAATAGAGAATGCTGACTTTCTATAAATTGTGAGCGCTGTGGTCAAGCAGGTGAATACTGTTTACTTCTAAGTAGTTTGCATTTACTTAAAAAAAACCTGTAGTTATATAATTTTGGAGGAAATTTCCACAGTCAATATGTTAATCTTTTTTCTATATGGCAACCCCAATGCCTTCCCTTAGAAGTAATTTACAGCACTGTTATTCTTAAGTATTTCACTACCACCTCTGATACTCCAAATTAACTCCAAAATGAAAATGAGGAAGATTTTCTTAACTAAAAAGGGAAGGATCATTGATACAAAGGGCAACCACCCCCACCACCTCTAGCCTTGAAGACATTGAAATCGTGAATAAACAATCATTGATGCTGCTCCTTTGCCCAAGAACATTCCCTGGCAAGCATGCCTGAGCTCGCTTTGTAATTGATTTCATGGGAGCAAAACACCTCCTGAAAATTAACATTATTATTAAACCACTTCAGCATTTTTTTTTCCAATAAATTGTAATAGTGACTTGTGGAAATGGAAAGAAATTTTTTTAAAAATATCTTCTTAGTGAGTTGTGTGGGGCTGGAGGGAAAGATAAAGAAAAAATCCACATACACATATATAAAATGAAAATATATAACAAATATAATGAATATATTATTAATATATAAATAATAGATATGCGTGTGTGTGTGTGTGTGTGTGTGTGTGTGTGTATGTAAACTGAACTGACATAGGCTTTTTGGAAATTCATTTCAGGAAGTATTTGCTTTCTGAAAAGCCCATTTACAAAATGCTAATGATCTTAAAGCATTAGCCCAGAGCCTCTTTACACAGATAGTATCCTCGTGCATTCAAAATAAAGTTCGACTTCCATCTGATTTTTCAGAGCAAAGGTTTATAATGGAGTACATTTGCAGTTAACATAGTTGCTACCATTTACTTGGAGAAGCGTTCCTGTGTTAACACGTACTCGAGAAGAGCCCCTTTCCCAGTCAGCAGCAAACAGACCTTGGCGGGGCTATCAGAGAGAGCTTCATCAGTGTCCCCCCCAGGCTCATTACACAAAACATGAGGGGTAATGGTTGGAAGTAAAATATGGCCTAATTCTCAAAGGCTTAAATGAGAGGGGTGGACCCATGGATCAAGACAGGCACATCCGTCTTCCCTTTCAACCTGCTGCATCTGTGCTGGACCTGAGAAGGAGGCTCCCTGATAGGTCAGCTTGAAGGCTTCTGATCTATTCAGAAAAGAACATTTTAAAAAAGAGTCACATCAGCTTAATTCGCATGAAAGAGTCAGGTTACACGGAGAGCAAAATTCACTGATCTCATAAATAGAAACTGATAAATTCAAAAGGGCTTAGTATCCTTGAATTTTAATCTAGGGAGAATAGCTCATTTTAATGCTGGGGATTTTCAAGCTTTTTATCTGGTAGTTGATGAGATGAGCTTTCTCCAGGATTCTAGATAATCCTGTCCCCTATGATGCCCTTGGAAATGTGTGTGGGTTGCAGAACTGCATCTGGGATGAAGACGGGAAGAGCAAACTGCAAATGATTTCTCTGTGACTGCTCCCCACAGAGAGCAGAGGCTTTATACCCACAGTGGTGAATGTGGGCTTGACTACAACGTACTTCAATATTATGGCTGAGATGTATGATTTCTTTTTCTAATTTTGAGTATCACTGCAGATATTCAATTTTCCCTACAGAGGACCACTAGATTATCATTTAAATTACCCACTAAATCATATGGCTAATGTTATTTTTAACCATTTAGTATAATTTCTTCTATCATTTTCAACTCACTCGAATAGGAGAACATTAAGATTATAAATAAAAACAGCGTTAGTTTGAAGCAAGTCCTGGTCAAAAAATTGTATATAGGAAAAACTTCGGACTTTCACCTGGCCTTGATATAGTAGATATTTCCAATAAAAACTATGTTTTCTAATTTGCAGGGATCAATCACTGTCTTTAGATAGCAAGCATCATGTCTTCTGTACCCTGAGAGTCACATGGTAGCATAAAATGCAAAAGCCTGTAATACAGCTGATGGGGAAACTCCATAAACACTCAAAGAGGTACATAGTCAACCAGGTCCAAATCTAGGTCACAGACACTAAAGGTGCAAGAAATGGTAATTCGCCATCAGATGGAAGGCAGATCAGCCCTCTCCTTTGACGTGAAATGATTAGGAAAGCCTTCTCAGAAAGGCTAAGATTGGATTTGGCCCTTAAAGACGAGAAACAAGTCCGATAAACAGAGATGTGGAGAGGCGGGTGTCCCGGGATTGACAGCATCGCTTGATGAGGGGTGTTGTCCAGGTCAGAGTAAACAGCACGGTAACAGAAAAGCTGGAAATTTCAATGGCAGCACAATAAAGCGCTATTTGTCACTCACGTCAAAGTCTTTTACAGGTCATGCTACCTTCCTTCATACTGAAGCTCCGCTATTTGGAGCAGACAGCTCTCGGGTCATTGGGCAGAAGCAACCACCCTGCCTGGCATGGCTGAAGCAGAGGAGCTGAGCTACATGAGTGGCGCCCTTGAAAGCTCATGACCACCTCTTCTCTCCAGAATAGACAGGCTCTCCGAACTTACAAATGGAATAGGGTTGCCAAATTGGACAGTGCTTGGAGCCTCGGACTAAGAATTCATTTTATCTCACAGGTTAGAGACTGCAGACACTAGCCTGAGAGAGGATCATCCAAAAGACACCAAAAAGAAGGAAACCATGCATGGGGAGAACAGAGTAATATACCAGCCATTAAAGATGGGACTCAACATGGCGATTTAGAGAACTACTAATTTTTGCTTCTTCAGAACTTAATTCATATGTGGAGTCGCTCGTGCCCCAACACTTGATCATATTTGACACTGGATACTAATGAACCGAGGGGCAGCTATGTGCGAGGTTGAACCCACTAGTGCAGGATGCACCCGTTTCTAGATTCCAGGTTCTCAGGATGTGCTAGTGAACAAAACAGAAAAAGTCACTGCCCTCACAGAGCTTACATTCTGCTGGGGGCGGTAAATATTTTGATTTTTGACTTTCCTAAACTCTGAAAGGGCCCAAGAAATCCCAGTCCTCTTCTTTGAACCAAAGGCCACAAACATGTCCAACCACCTTCCCCAGAGTCAGTGCCCCTCCCCCTCCCTCCAGGGGCAGGGGCTTCAAGAAGCACTTCCCTGCCACAGGGGGATCACTGGGCTGGGGAGAAGGAGAGGTTCCTGTCCCTAAAACGCTGACAGATTTGGCACTTCTAGCCCACAGAGTCCCTAAACCCCTGAACCAGTAGAATCTGATGTCCCTAACGCACACCCCCACGAGGGCCTAGCCAGACTGGCATCTTCTAGAAGGGCAGTGGGGACGCACAATCTCTCCACCCCATATCCTCTATCTTAGGTAACCTACAAACCTCAGGACACTAAAGTCCATTAAGTCCTATGTTTCCTAGACAACTCAGGGAGCTTCCCCATACTCCGTAGGCCCTTTGACTGCCCGACCCCTGGTTCCTAATATATTGCTGTTTTCTAGTCAGTGTTAGAGATGGCTGTGTTTCTCTTCTTCTAGACAAGGTTTTTGAAAGCAGTTGTCACATTTCCGTCATCTACAGTACTAACCAAAAGTACCTTTGAGTACTGAAGCTATGTCTACAGAATATTACTGTGTGACGAAGACACAAAGTCTTTTACCACCAAATGCGTTAAGTGATGCCAGAGGTTGTTGGGAAGTTATCAAGTGCCTCCTGGAACAATCTCAGCCCAAAATGGACTTCTGGTCATGTTCCTCCCAGGCCTGTTCCCTGCACATGATCCACCCTAAATCTCTGTGGCACAGTGGTTATCAATCTCAGCTCAAACCCTGTGGAGAACATTAATGAAATGGGAGAAGGAGACTCGGTGCGACTGTTGGTGGGGAGAGGCCACGAGACCTCTGGGAGGCTGCTAGTCTCTCTGAAAGCAGCTGAGGAAAGGCTGGGGTCACACCTCCCAACATATAGACCTTCTCTCAAACACACACCTCTCTTATGTAGCATTAAAAATGCAAGAGTAGGGGCACCTGGGTGGCTCAGTCGGTTGAGCATCTGACTCTTGATTTTGGCTCCAGTTGTGGAATCGAGCCCCACGTTCGGCTCCCTGCTCAGCATGGAGTCTGTTTCTCCCTCTCTGGCCCCCTGCTTTCTCTCTCTCAATCAATCAATCAATCAATCAAATAAATAAATAAATAAATAAAAATCTAAGATTTTTATTTATTTATTTGACAGAGAGAGACACAGTGAGAGAGGGAACGCAAGCAGGGGGAGTGGGAGAGAGAGAAGCAGGCTTCCTGGGGAGCCCGAAGCAGGGCTCGATCCCAGGACCCTGGGATCACAACCTGAGCCGAAGGCAGATGCCTAATGACTGAGCCACCCAGGTGCCCCTTGAAAAAATTTTTTAAAAATTTTAAATGTGGGCGCCTGGGTGGCTCAGTTGGTTAAGCGACTGCCTTTGGCTCAGGTCATGATCCTGGAGTCCCAGGATCGAGTCCCACATCAGGCTCTCTGCTCAGCAGGGAGTCTGCTTCTCCCTCTGACCCTCTTCCCTCTTGTGCTTTCTATCTCTCATTCTCTCTCTCTCTGAAATAAATAAATAAAATCTTTTAAAAAAAAATTTTAAATGCGACTGTAAAAAAAGAGCACAGAAAGACTCAAGTGAGAAGGCAGAACTCTGCCACAGTGGCTCAGAGTTGGCTTCCAGATGCACTGACCCAGGCTCCAGTCCCATTTCTGCTGCCTGCAGCCGTATGATCTGGGGCAAGTTCTTTAAACTCCTTTCTGTAACTGTAAAATGAGGATAACAATATTATCTATTATTATAAGGACTGGATGAGAAAATCACTTGGCCTATAGCAGTGCTCAATGAATAGGAGCAAGCAATAGAATGAAGAACAATAAATGCAACTGATACAGCATAAGGATTTGATAAAGGAAGGTCAGTGGTTTAGGTAAGAACAGCCAGCACAGAATGGACATCTCAGAGATGTCGGGAATCTTTCCGGAACATACAAGTCTAACCAGTCCAGAGCCAGGATTCTAAGAGCAGGGGCCTTCTCTTTTTCACCACTGCATCCAGTATTCTTAGCAAAGTGCTTAGGAAGTACTTGTTAAAGATAAAATGTGGCGCTTCAAACAGCCAACACAATACTGAAGGAGAACAACACACAGGGCTAACAGTACTCAACTTACTGACTTGCTATAAAGCTACGGTAACAAGACAGTGGAGTTTTGGAGAAAGGAGAGGCAGACAGGTCAACAGAAGAGAACAGAGAGCCCGGAAGCAGAACCACACGACTGGGTCAACTCATCTTTGACAAAGGAGCAAAGAAATCCAATGGAGAAAGGGTCATTTCAACAAACCGTGCTTACACAACCAGACATGCATATGCCCCCCACCCCCCGCCAAAAAAGAATCTAGGCAGAGATATTATAACTTTCACAAAAATTCATTAAAATCATAGACTTAAACGTAAAATGCAAAATTATAAAACTAAAAGAAAATAGAGAAGAAAATCTAGGTGACGTGTTTGGTGATGACTTTAAACACACCAAAAGCACAATGCATAAAGGTAAATTTGAAAAACTGGACTTCATTAAAATTAAAAACATTTGCCCTGTGAAAAACAGTTAAGAGGATGATAAGATAAGCCATGGAGTAGCAGAAAAATATCTGCAAAATACAAATATTGTGAAGAACTGCTGTCCAAAATAGACAAAGAGCTCTTAAAATTCAACAAGAAAACAAACAATCCCATTGAAAAATGGACACAAGACCTGAACAGACACCTCAACAGAGAAGGTGTGTAGATAACAAATAAGCATATGAAGAGATGCTTAGCATCCTATGTCACCATGGAAGCTAAGGTAGGATAATGGGATATACTCCACAGCTACCGGAATGGCTAGAATCCAAAGCACCAGCAACAGCAAAAACTAGGGGGGATGTGGAGCCACACAGACCCTCACTCACTCCTGCTGCGAAAGCAAAATGACACAGCTGCTTGGGAAGACTGTAGTTTCCTACACAACCTAACAGACGCCTGTCCTACAATCTAGTAATCATGCTCCTTGGTATTTACCCAAATGAATTAAAAACTTAGGATCACATAAAAACCTGTATGTGAATATTTATAGCAGCTTTATTCATAACCGATGAATCTCAGAAACAACCAGGGTTGTCCTTCAAAAGGTGAATGGATAAAGTGTGGTCCATCCAGACAACAGAATATTATTTGGCACTAAAGTGAAACTAGCTATTAAACCACAAAAAGACATGAGGAAACCTTAAAAGCATATTAATAATGACAGAGGCCAATCTGAGAGGACTACATACCATATGATTCCAACCACCTGACATCTTGAAAAAAATAAAGTTGTAGAGACAATCAAAGTTTAGTGGTTGTCACAAAGGGGTTTGGGGGGAAGAAGGGATGAACAGGCAGAACACGGAGGAACTTTAGGGCATTGAAACAGTTCTGTATGAGAGAGTTAAGGTGGCTACGTGTCATTATATGTTGTATACAACCCCACAGAATGTAGGGCACAAAGAATGAACCCTAATGTAAACTATGGACGTCAGTTAATAATAGTGTATCAATACTGGTTCATCAATCACAACAAATGGCCCACAATAACAGAAGACGTAAATACTAGGGGAAATTGTGTGGGTTGGGGGAAAGGGATGGTATTTGGGAACTCTCTGTATTTTCTAATCAATTTTTTCAGTAAGCCTAAAATTTTCCTTAAAAAAGTAAAGTCTATTAATATAAAAATGTTTTAAAATGAAATATGGCACAGGTCCTACCATTCAGCATCTAATGATGGTGCATCTATTTTATTTGAGACAATACCCAATGCAAAACAGAAATCGGAAGTAACATTTTGAAAACAAGTTAGAGGTCCATCCAATTCACGGGTAATTTCTGTCCAGTTGTTAGGCAGATAACAGTATCATCAAGACCCTTCTCTTGGGCTGTGTTTAAATACAAAGGGGAAATAAGGCAAGAGGCCCTCCAGGGCTGTGGCCAGAGGAAGGCTTACTGTCAATCATAAAGACATCTCAGAAAATAATCAAGTTCATTTTCTCAGCCTTTAGTCAATATATCTATGCTCTCCAAATCCTCCTCTTCATAAGGCTTAATGATGCAAAGACAGATCATTAAATTATTTTTGATTCTTTGGATCAATGACCAGCCAGTATTCTTAAATTAAAAACAAAAAAATTCCATCTAGCAGATACCACTTTCCAATGTGTATCACAAACATTTACTAAATGCTTTTACTTTCAACCTATTCACCACTCTTTAGGAAACCCCATAGTGGGGTCCCTGGGTAGCTCAGTTGGTTAAGGTTGTGATCTCAGGGCTGTCATCTCAGGGTCATGGGATGGAGCGCCTGCCTTGGGCTCTGAACTCAGCAGGGAGTTTGCTTGAGATTCTCTCCCTCTCCCTCTGCCCCTCCCCACCTGCTTGTACTCTCTCAGAAAGAAAGAAAGAAAGAAAGAAAGAAAGAAAGAAAGAAAGAAAGAAAGAACCCATAGAACATGAGAGGTATTATTAAAACAGTTGTGAGAGACGATATATTTCAATAAAAATAATTATGCTATTTTTAAAAAATAATTATGCTATTTTTGAAAACACTACAAATTTCATTAGGTTTTTAAAGGTTTTACACTGCAACTTAGAAATCTGTAACTTCTCTTTGGTTTTTGTAGAGACTACAAAAGACCTAGTTATTTAAAAAACATAATTTACAACTGGAATTCTCTAACAAAGTATGATGCATTAGAAATACTTCATGTAATATTTTTTAAAATCCAATGCTTGACTGAGCTGAAATAATGTCAGAATTGGCATTTGGCTTCACAGCAGTGTCCAGAAAACTTGGTTGGCAATAAGACTGCCAGTTAAACATAACTTAGATGGTTGGTTCTGGACTCTCTTAGGAAGAGCTTAGTCATCTTCGTGGGGATAGTCTGGTTCATGTTCCCTTAGCGCGCATACATAACACCCAGTGACTCCACAGGAATGCAGGACACTTCCAAGGTGACCGAGTCCTTTACGAGAACCAGAACGGTAGGAAAACCCACGTCAGCTGTTCTAATTACTAATTTAAGTATTCCTATTTAAGATTATTTGCATTCATTTTCTCTGAGGTACAGTTTTCACAAAATTTCTGAAAACTGTGTTCATTAGCATCCATCTTTCCACAAGGCAATATATACTTCCTAACACTTGGTCAAACGAGCATTAAGAAGGCAATGCATACTTTGCCAAATATTTAATTTTTTTAAACCTGTGTTTTCACATGATGTGGGACACTGGAGATGACTAAATTCAACTCAGTCCCTGATCAAAAACAAGGCATAAAAAATATTCATAATAAATGTGAACTTAAAATGCTTGGTATGGCTATATTTTAGCGAAGACAACACCTTTCCAAGGACAGTGTCCAACGTGACTGTATTCTTTATGAAAGTAACACGTGGCTACTTCATCAAGCTGTCCCCTGCTGGCCAACACAAATCCCACGAACAATAAGTTGGCCCAGAGCTGGATGAAGAAACTGTTTCAGGTGCCAGGTCTCTTGGGGTTATAATACCTCACTGGCATGCCGAACCACCACTGGGATAACAATAATAATAATAACTGCTAATTCTTCGAGAGAGCTTACCCTGAGTCAGACCTTTCTAAGCACTTTACCCGTAATAAGTCATTGGATCGTTACCAACAGGGCCATAAGTAGGTGCTGCTGGCTCAGTTTGTAACTGCTGCCAATTTCCATGCTGTAGACATTCTCATCATGATCATCATCAGTTTCGAGCTCCCACCATGACATATTTATACCAGTCAGATGAATGGACGTCCATGTCTACTTGTGTGTGAGGAGCACAGATGATAATATAATATGCTACAATAATTAGCAAGTGAAGTTCTGAGGATTTACACATTTTGTTTTTAAGATACTTCATAAGCCATGAATTTACAGAATTTAACTTTCAGTAACGACTCCCCTTAATTGGCTTACAAAATTCCTGAACATTTAACAATCCATTCTCGTGGTTTAGTATAGGCTGGCTCTGAACTGGGCCCAGAGGTCAAGCAACTTGTTCAAAGACAAGACATAAATAATATGAGGTATGTGCCTGCACCACACTCGCAACAACCCAGTGGCACAGACATTTATGATTCTCTCCGTATTATAAGTGAGGAAACAGGTATGAAAAGGTCACGCAGCAAGACAATGACAGCAATGTATTCAAACCCACATAGTTCCAGAGTCTCTGCTCCAGTCACTACACTAGTATGTCCCAGCTCAGCAAGAAAATATGAAAATCATGACAAAAATCTCTCAACCTTTATGTTCTAACATAAAGCAGCTGATTTAGTAATGAGAAAAAAAATTGGAAAATAAGTCAGAATAACTGACATTTTCACCTCAATGTTCTTCTCAAAATGATTTCACAAATACTCAGTGCATTGGACCATTTGATCTCATTTGTCCTTGTTTCAGAAGTGACAAAATGGAGAACTAAGCCAGTAGGTGACTCACCCACGCTGCAGCGAGAAAAAGGTGAGGATGAGAGCCAGCTCAGGATTTACTTCATAAACGTCAACTCTGCAGAAGGAGCTGCTCAAACCCACAGCTCTATAGGAGTGCTTCAAGCCGGAGAAAACGGCATACAAAGGTAACAGAGATCCGGATCATTCTTTGATCTAACAGGCCTATGGCAAGAAATGTTCCGTTACTGGCTGTGAGCAAGGGAGAGTCCATCAGCTTACCGGCCCCAGGGCCCCCCTCCTGACCCGCTGCGGGGGGGCCCCCAGGCTCAGGCCCCATCAGCCGCACAGGGCACTCTGAGAGCCCCCCTTCCCCACTGCTATGGACCACCCCCCAGGTCCCCAGAGTAACACAGTGCCCTTTAATCATGGAATCAGTGGGAAAACAGGTTCAGTATTCTGAAATTTAGTGCAACTATTTTTATGATTCTGCAGAAAACTTCAGTTTCTTTTGTCTACCACCTGCATTCCACTTTAACGTTATTAAAAAATAAGCAAACAAAACCTCTACATCTAACTAGAAATGTGAGTACATGAGACATATAGCCATTTGCAAGTAATACAAAGCATCATGAAAATCTCAAATGCATCTTATTCTTCTTCTACAAGAAAGGCAGAGTGTGGCAGAATTTTTATTTAATGAAGAATGTAAACTGCTAGAGGAAAAGCCCCACAAAGGAAGGGGCGTCTGTGTTGTTTGCTGGGGTACGAGCATCATGCCTGGCACATAGTAGGTACCCAATAATCATGTTAAAAATGAATGCTTATTTAGTTACACATCTAAGTTATTATTAGAATAACGTCTTTTTTACATCCTATATTGTTTTATTAATACGGAAACTCAACAGAGGTTCTTCGGGGATTTTAATATTTTTCAGACAATAGAACCTTTCTTGAAATCACAGGTACCCAAACAAAGACATTGATCTGGGGGGTGGTATTCTAAACTTACTTCCAAGACCTGTATGGTTAAATTTTACTTTATAAAGACAATCTCTGAAACCTGAAAATAAGACTGATAGATGTTAATTGCCTATCCATGTCAATTTCAGTTATTAATTCTCATTTCCTTCTGACTGTGCAATATCCTGACTCACACACTTACAAATAATGGCAACGGATACGAATTTTTAAACAGCTCACCTGAGATTCATGACTTTAAAAAAAACCTATTGCATCACTAAAGTCTGATGAAAGAGAAACCAATGCAAATTAACATAATGATGGTCTTTGATGTCTCCAAAATTTGGCAATGACACATTCATTTAAAAAATGAAATAAATGAATTGAATCAAACATTCACCAAGCTTCTGAAGTACATCCATGGACAATGTCATATACGTAATCATCATACAATTTGCCCTCCATCCTTGTGCCACTAGATAGGCACAGAAGGCTCGTTTTACAAACACAAATGTGTTAAAATAAATGAAAACAAAACCATGGACAAACAGAAACAAACTGCCTTTTATGTGAAAGGTCTTTTTTTCGTATATTGCTACCTTCATAAGTTCTCAAACTCCAAGTTGATCAATAAACCAATAAATACAATGATAGGTGCCATGAGGATGGCGGGATCACAAAGATGAGCGAGAACATAAGTTTGAAAATGTGAAATGCCAAAATGGTACAGATTTGTGACAATATGTGAATTTATGGAGAAACTATTCTCCGTGGGCCCCTCACATTGCCACAGTCCCTTTGTCTTGACTGTCTGTTCAAGGATAGTTGCATCGTGAACAGCGCTGGGAGACAGAGCATCTCCCTCTCAAGCAAAAGAGCAGGCTTGTTCCCAACCTACTATAGTAACTCATCCGGGAACCAGAGCCATGCTTCTTCCCCTGAGGACTAGATCTCAGCCCTAAGGCAAGGTTCGTCGTTCTTTGAGTGACCTATTTCATCCAAGGGTATAATGGCTAATATTCAAGACATGGCCATCAATTGATCGCTAATTTTGCACGTCTTGAGTCTCTGAGGCCAGAGGGACCAGTTATTAGGCAGGGCAACCTGCAGAATGGTTTCTGCAAGCGAAAACAGGAAATGTCTTGAATTTACTCTAACAAATGTGCTCGCTATCTCCAATAAGTGCCAACAATTCTCTGAGACATTCCCACTTTTATACTTTAGTTTATTCATCTGTACCAGGAAAATACGAGCTCGATTTCATTTGGCTTTAAGGAGAGTAAATCTGCCACTGTAGTAATTAACAATATAGACTTAGAAATTCAATACTTCCCTATTTGTTGTCGATTGTTTATTATGATATAGAGGCACTTAATCATTTATGATCGTCTAAGAATATCCCTGTATCATAGTACAAAACAGTACAAATGCCACGTTTTGCTTTGCTCTAGTAACCTAAACTGGATTTCCTATTTCCCTCTATAAATAAAAATTTATTATATTTAATTTATATTTATTTTATATATATAATTTATATATTTTAGTATAAAAATAAAAAAATTAATAGCTCAAGGTTCCCCTCTCCTTAGTCATTATTCCCACAGGAATCAGAAGAGAGCAGCTGATTGCTCAGGTTTCCCCACAGAAGCTAATGTGCAGTCTCTGTCATCACAGTTCATGAAACAGACTCCTTAACAGGAAGAAGACAAGTTCCCTCTCCTGGAGTCTTCCCGAAGTTCACTCCACTGAAGGGCAGTTTAAGGTGAAGAAGGACACATGTGGTTAAATAATCTATAAGGACTGGGTGAAATAAGAGTAACCAGGTGTCTTGACTGCAAGACTTTCTGAGCCTTTCCTTACTGAGCTCAGGCACGTGGAGAACGCAGAGCAGGAAAAAGTGCACCCATTTCCCACACCTGTTTGATCCAGAATCCCAACGTTTACAGAATACCTGTCAAAAATCACTGCTTCTGCCCAAGTTAGTCTTTACATACAAGTGACCTGAGTCCCAGGGATGAGCCCCGTTCAGCGTTCCATGAGAGCTTGTCACAGAATTCCAGGACTAAGGCCACATCTGGGTCTGGAAGCATAAACGCTTTCCCCTCAATACCCATTCTTCTGCCCATTTTCCAGTTTGAGAACACTCCTTAATCTAATCTCTCAGATCTTAAGATTTTTATATCATGTTAGGATAGAAAACATTGTTTCTATATTTTCACCATGCCATTCTTCTCAGACTTCTAATGAACAGCAACAACAAAAGGCCTAACCCTCTTATCTTCAATGACAGAGAAAGCTCCTTTTTCATCTTTGCTTCCTTTCCTCTGTCTGGTTTATTTCTCTCTCTCTCCTCCCACCACATTCCCGAGGCTGCCACACAGTGCTATTTCCTGTGAAGGATCTACTCCTTCACAGGACTTAATGCCCAGTGTTAATCCTGGTGTATAATTTATGCCACACTCTCCATCTATGTGCACAGGAGATCAGTTTGGCCATTAGGGTTATAATGATACCATGTGGTCACCAAGTTCCAAACACGGCACTGTTTTTACTTAACACCCTTATTAAATTCCCACAAACATAAAACCTTATGTAATCCCCACAACCACCATAACCTAGGTAATATTAGGACTGCTGCTTTATAAACCAGGAAAATTCGATGTAGAATGTTTCAGTTACTTGCAAAAGGTTGCACTTCTACTGAGTTGCTGAGTTCAATTTAAACTGGGGCTGTGGGACTTCACAAACACACTCTTAACCACTCACTACCTGGCTTTTAACTCGCATAGCAACTAAATACCAAGCTGTTGGTCAGACACTGACGAAGTCACAAAGAAAACAAACAATTACTGGGTGGATGTTCAGCGCACCCTTCAACAGAGTTTCTTCTCTTCTACTCTGCCTTCTCTTACACTGCTTTCTAAAAAGCATCATTTGTATCCTGTCTCTCATAAATTCCACACAAAGGTAATGACTCTCTGCGATAGTGATAAACTTCTATGTGCATTGCGAGTGAGCAAATGAAGCTAAATATCCAACTATATACTGAGCAAATATGACGATTTTCACTTTTATTTAATAGTCTGACAGCTAGAAAGAAAAAAGTATTTAAACACTAGTACAATACCTTATTCTTTTTTTTAAAGATTTTATTTATTTATTTGACAGAGAGAGACACAGCGAGAGAGGGAACACAAGCAGAGGGAGTGGGAGAGGGAGAAGCAGGCTTCCCACTGAGCAGGGAGCCCGATGCGGGGCTCGATCCCAGGACCCTGGGACCATGACCTGAGCCTAAGGCAGACGCTTAACGACTGAGCCACCCAGGCGCCCCGACAATACCTTACTCTTGCTAAGCAAGATTACTACAGATGGTAAGAAAAAGGTGGAATTCAATGTCATAACTGGGCTTTTGAGAAATGACGGCTATTATTTCTATCAACTTTTATAAATGGACTTTGGATTTAGAATGCAGCTAAAACGTTATATGCTGCTTATTTTCAAAACTGAAAAGCTACCAAGAGAAAGAAATTCCTTTCGGGGAAAAAAATAAAACTGGTTAGATCTCTTTAACAGTGATAGGAGTTAAAAATTAGAAAAGAAATAAAATAGCTATAATCACAAAGGATTAGTCTTTTCTCACTCTTTTCAAAAGACATATCCCTGATTTGATATATGAATTTATTTAATAAAATCTTTTTAAATTGCAAGAACAAATATTATAATGAATCATGGTAGTCTATATATTTTAATCTGGTGAAATGACAAGGGATGAAATACTTTCAACTTAAATATTTCATTATAAAGGAAGGAGGAGAGGATAAAGGGAAGAAGAAAGAACATGAAATAAAAGTAAAAGGATCCAGCATTTTTCTCACAGAACACTGAAGAGTTTCTTTCAAAAGAAAAAGTAATTACTGGAACATGATTTTGTTTCATTTTTGTTTTTATCTCTACTCAAAGTACGAACTATAAATAAGAGCCCATTATTCTAAGGAAACACAAAAAAGAGAGGGATGGAAGTAAGCCAAATTCTTAAAAATGCTTTGGGGTTTTACTTAGTGTATTATAGTTGAACAAGAAGACAGAACCAAACCCTTATCATGATGCAAGTGCAAAATGAGAATGATGTAGATGTCAATAATCCAAGTTCACAAAGAATAGTGGGTTCTAGATCCAACTCTGTAATAATACCACTGAGCCTGGGAAGACATTTTACAAAACTAAGTCTCAGTTCTACCGCAAAAAAACAGAACACGGTGCAGGTGAACAATATAAGTCCTACATTCCTGAACAGCTCTGAAAAGACAAAGCAAGGAAAACCGCTATAAAGTTCCCATTATGATCTCAGCCCCACCAGATCTTCAGTGGTGGCATTATTATTTTGCAACGCCATGAAATCCTCTGTCCCTTGTTCCCACTAGGAAACCCTGCTAATTCAAAAGACTACAATCTAAACAAACATCGATTAAATGACTAATTTATGTGTCCGATACTGCCGAGAGTCATGGAAGATGAACAACAGAGTGAGCAGCAATTTCTGCTCTCAATGCTCTGACATTACTCTCAGAAAAATAAGAAAATCCAAGTAAAAATGGCAATTAATGAAGGACACTGTAAATAACCAACTTTCAAAATAGAGACAAATGCTGTAAAAGCTGGGAAAGGACACTGAAGCGTCCGGGTGGCTCAGGTGGTTAAGTGTTTGACTCTTGATCCTGGTTCAGGCCTTGATCTCAGGGTCATGAGTTCGAGCCCCATGCCCGGCATGGAGCCTACATTTTTAAAAGAAAAGAAAAGAAAAGGAAAGTTGGGAAAGGGCAAGCACTGATGTGATACCATTTTTCAAAGTTAACCTGCGTGTGTTCCTCCTGCCTTGTCGTCGGCGCCCTCACCACTGGTAGTCAGCCTTTCAAGTCTTTCTGACTTCATCCTTGATACCATTTTAACTCGCTGCCCTAGCTTCTCCTTATAAAATCTGCTGAGAGGTCAGCATGCTAGAAAATCATACTATCACCTGGTGACTTGGACCACTGACTCAGATAAATACTCCTTTGTTTTGGAATTTATCCAGTGCGCGAGTGGGTGTCTGCGCTCCAGCTGACGAATGTGCGGAAGGGATGGGTCTCCCCGGAGATGTGGAGAAAAATGTGAAGGCACCAGTATGTGAATTTATAATCCATCCTCATTCTGTTTTGTCTGACCCCCATCGTTGCCTGACTTTAAAAGCGTATCAGTAAAACATGATGAATGGCAGGAAGGGGCTTCTCAAATCTTCATGTTTCACTCCAAACTCACTGCAAACTCTGAGATTCTCTCAAAGAGAATACTCACTTGTTCTGCTCTGACTGTGCCATCACTGATCATGAGGCTGCTGTGTTCGAGGTCCTGCTGAAAAGTGGGAGGGGTTTGGAAATCTGTGTTCTCAAAGTGGCGTATGTTCTCCTATTTCTGAACAGCGTATGTTCCTATAGCTGGGCACACTGTCATCTGCATTGCATTCTACCTACTGAAAACTTGCGTTAATGGGAAGAAAGCACGGAACCTGGAAGTTAGAGAAAAGAACAGTGCCAGGTGGTGTGGTTTACCTGGCATCCTCCAGACGAAGAGACACTAAACGTGAGGGACTCTTTACACAGCCATTGGAAACAAAAACTCTGTCTATATAACAATACACAACTGAGTGTCACCCTCTTCTAGATGAAAAGGCCCCCATGATCCTTCACTTTACTCTGTTTTCATTCTATACTCACGTTAATTTGATGATCATGAAAGGTCTAACCTAACTAGGAAATCTGAACATTGCAGGTCATGGAAAAGAATATCCTTCACTCAGAATTAATATATTGACCTTCTTGCTCATTCATCAGGATCTTGTGAGTTTAGTTAACATGACCTGGCATCCCTTACTCTAGTCAACATAGAGCGCTCTGACAAAGACCAAATGCTGGACTGCAGATAAAATTATACCAAAATACTGGCATGCAATGAGACCACTTGGTAACCAGTCTTTCAACTATCCTCTCTTGATAAACTACACTCATTATCATCAACTTATGAAATGCTCTAAGTTTAAAATATATATATATATATAATATGCACAAATTATAAATACACCGTTTGATAAAATTTCACAAGTTGATTGCACCTGTGTAACCAGAATCCAGAAAGAGAAAACTATGATCACTTCAAAGTCCCCTCAACACCAAATCCTATTTCAGGATAACAAGAATTTTGACTTAACTACCATTGCTTAATTTTGCCTGCTTTTTAACTTCATAAAAATAGAATCATAAAGTATATGCTCCTTTGTGTCTAAATTATTCTCAATTATTTCACTCAAAATTATATTACTCTAATCATCCACACTGCTATAGGCAGGTTTGTCTATTAAAATTATTCAAACCATATATATAATACAGCATTGCATGAGTACACTACAGTTTATTTCTTTTGATAGACATCTGTGACTTATGTTGTTTTCAATTTTCAAATATCATGAGCAATGTTACTGTGAATATTCTTGTCATGGCTTTCCTTGAGCATATGTAGACATTTCCGTTAGTGGAATTCCTGAGGCATCAGACACACCTACCAGCAAACACTTTTCCAAAGTGACTGTACAAATTTATGCTCCCCCACCAGGAATATATAATAGTTGCAGTCACTCCACATCCTTGCCGATTTAATATCCTCCTTTAACTCTCAATAATATCTTTTTGTGTTTTTCTAGCGCACTGATTTCTTCAGATGTTTTCAATTAAAAGGCACTTTATGGCATTAGTTTTGAAATTGGTCTTTAGTATATGAACTTTCTTGACATAACGCAGTGTGCAAAACAAAGGGTAAATGTATCTGTTGAAATCATCACTGGCAAATGAAAAGTTACAATAATCATTTTCTAGCAATTTCACCTATATTGTAAAATGGGAAAGCTAGAAACCTCATTTTCTTTAATATGAAGGAAAGAAATTTTACTAGACTATGAAAGATAGAATCATCTTTTCAAATGTATTTTTAATACCTTTGGATAGAAAATTATGAAGTTTCTAATGAAAATTTACTTACAGTTAACAGTGACTAAAAGGTCACCTTCATTTTTAGAACACAGCTCCTGACATGAGAATCTTTCGAATCTGAAAATAAATGCTGGATGCAAGTATGCACAATACAGAAAGGGTAAAATACTACTCTTTCTTCCATCTTATTGAGACTAAAGAATGCGTTTAAAATTAAATTCAGCTTTTATAACTATGTTCCTATAAGTCTTAAGACAAAAGCAAAACCTACAGTTCCTGGAATTAATCTAACACAACTGTGACCCTGATGATCTGCAACTATTTGCACATTGAGGCTTTTTTTTTTTGGCAAAACCCAGAATCACTACTAAATAGATATTCCTTCAGGCATATACCAACAAAGACTACTAAGCTCCAGATCAAGACAGGATCTGAAAATAATGCTTCTGCTTCACAAGAAAGAGAACATCCAGTAAACATGAAAAAAAAAGTATATTAGTGTCTATTTAATAATTTTTCTTGCTTTTCCTCTGTTTTCTGTAAAGTGGCCAAAAAGCATTTAACCTATTCTTCACTACCACTGAGGTTGTATGAATGTATGCATTATGGCAAGATTAGAGAGGACTAATAATGCACTGCCATGTTAACTTTCAAAGGACATTTTAAGAAATATTTGCCCCCAGAAGAAGCAACCATTAATTTCACTGGCTCTTAAGTTGCCATAGTGGGTTTTAAGCAGGAAAACAAAACAATCTTTAATTTTGTAAAGACTGTGCTGGCTACAGTATGGTGTATAGAGCCATGGAGAGCCTGGGGTGGGAGCAAACAGACCCTCACTAGGCTGCTGCAGGTAACAAAGGCAGATGACCATGTTTGAGCAGCGTGGCTGTCAAGGCAGCGAGTGTGGTCCCATTCAGAGTTTAGTGCAAAGAGGAGCAAAGAGAAGCCTCTGGCACATTGGATAGGAGGTGTGAGAGTCTAAGAGCACTCGAGGAGGGCCCCACACTCTTTCTGACCAATTACAACAGAAGGGGCCAGGGAGAGAAGGAAGGAGCCAAGCTGAGATGGAATAATGGAATTTTACTGAGGGCGTGTGAAGCCTGACATAACTTTTAAACATCTAAATGAGGATTTCTAGAAGGCTGTGTATATATACAACCAGAGCTGGAGATGCGCACTGAAAAGTCATTAGTGAATAGCTGATATTTACTGGATACAGTTGCCAGGAGACTCAATGTGGACGGAGAAGAGGAGAGACCCAAGGACCGAGCTCTGGGGCTTCACACCCTCAGAAGGGTGGGGAGATGAGGAGCCACCATGGGAAACAGCATGGAGAAGGAGCCACCGGCACTGGAAACGGCATGGAGAAGGAGCCACCGGCACTGGAAACGGCGTGGAGAAGGAGCCACCGGCACTGGAAACGGCGTGGAGAAGGAGCCACCGGCACTGGAAACGGCGTGGAGAAGGAGCCACCGGCACTGGAAACGGCGTGGAGAAGGAGCCACCGGCACTGGAAACGGCGTGGAGAAGGAGCCACCGGCACTGGAAACGGCGTGGAGAAGGAGCCACCGGCACTGGAAACGGCGTGGAGAAGGAGCCACTGGAAGGTACGGAGAGAAAACACAGTGGACCGGAAGTGTGTGATCAAAGTTTCCAAGGAAGGAGTACTCATCAGCATCAGATCCTGCTAGTCCATCGAGAAGAGACGAAGGACTGACTTCTGGATTTAGCAAGCAGTCTCCCTGGAGTTTACATTGTGTTGAGAAGTCAGCGGGAGCCAAGTTGAGAACTACTGAGAGAACAAAACGACCTGCACACAGTGGGTAAAGCCAACGCTTCTGAGAAATTCTCCTGTAAAGAGAGACAGAGAAATGGGGCAGGGATTGGACGCAGTGGAATCCAGAGCATTTTTATAAGATGGAAAAAAAACAAAAACACCACATTCATGCAGAAGGGACAGGGGGTGGCTGGAGCCAATCTCTTTGGTGGTCCAAAAGGCATGGAATGGACCTGAAACGAGACCATGGACGCTTCCCCCAAAGTAACAAATCATCACCTCGAGGCAAGGATGGAGAGAAGGTATGGGAGGTTTGTGAGGAGAGAACAAAGTATCTGAACATCGCCTGACAGAGGGGAAGAGTGAACCACCACCTAGGGAAACACAGGGATTCCCTAGTCAGCACGGAGAACCCCTCTGAGCTCAGTGATAGCTAATGTAAGGTTAAATGAGACTTCCTAGGTTCTCCCTCAATCCTTTCCAATGGCACAGAGGCAAACACAAGGTAGGCAAATATTTGGATTTAACCATGGTTGGTGTTGGACCTCGGTGGCTCAGACTCCTTATTTTTGTATCTCAGTCATGTATTCACGATGAACCACACTGTACATTTCACAAACTGCTCTTGTTCTTTGTATGCAATGGTTCCTTTTAGGGGTACTCTGTCATACTTGGTGGCCATACATTGTACCCCGAAGCATATTGAGATTTCTCCTTTTATTCTTATTGTCTTATATATTTTCATTATATTATCATATTTTAGTTTCTCAACGTGGTCTTATTTGCTTCTAAGCCAAAAAAAAAAAAAAAAGTACGTAAACAAACTCAAGGAAATGCATTTTCCTTCCCTTCTTGATTCCTTTAACATAACCTAAAACACATGATGGGCACCTCATAAAGCTTAGAAAATTTTGTTTTCAGGAGATTAAAATTCTTAACCCCAGTGAAACATATTTTCAAGTATTCATAAGGCCTACTGGATTGCTTTGCTACTCCTTCCTTGCCCCAAGGCAACGGGTTAACAGGCAGCAGGGCTTGGCTACCTTGTCACTGGGGATGTCATGGGGAAAATTTGCTCAAATGTACTAAGACCCCAGACATTATTGGGTGTTATCACTTCCATTCCTACGGGCAATTCTGATTCGAAACTCTTTCTCTCCTACCCAGGATGTATTAAAAATCAAAGTGCTCTATATCCTTGATTCTTAAGATCATTTTTCAGTTTTATTTTGAATTTGAAATCATAAAAATATGGAAACCAAGTTTCTTTGTAACCCTAGGCTTTGCTTAGAACTGTGAAATCTACTTTAAAATGGTTGAACTTAAAAGATTTATAAATTATACTCCATCTATGTATAAGATTCCATGATAAAGGCTTGAATCCAAATAGAAGCCAAGAAAATACATTTATAAAAAGTAATACTGTATTCAGTATTTTCCTTCAGAATATATTCCTTCATAATTCTTTTGCCTTTGTCTTCTGAAATTAGAAATTACAGAAACAGAATGAATTTGTCCCCAAACTCCCTTAGGCTGGAAACCATGACCCAGAGAAGCTATTTATCTTGGTAGATTTTCCAACTGCAATGAAAATCTATTCTCTAATTCAATAGAATCACATAATCTGGACTGGAGGAGACCACTCGATCTTCCACATTAAATCACTGTTAGACTCACTGACTTCTTGCAAACATATTTAGCTTTGTTACTGTCCCTGCTAAGACTGTTGCACAAAGAACCAGTCACCATTATCCAGGAAGAAGCTGTCAAACGGACCGACACTGGTGAAATGTGAACACTTGTGGTTCTCAGCGCTCTGCAGCAGTCTGACTGTCTCGGCTTTGACAAGCCAGGCCATGACATGAACTCACACGGAACAGGTATCATTGTAGCTGGGATGATCCACTCCTATACTTGAGTATTTGACTTTATAAAATTGATGCAAGCCTTTGTATTTATCCTTAATTTCCTTGGATTGAGGACAGCAATTTTTCCAGCCTGTAAAGGTATTTTTAAATTTATGTGTGGTTGCATTCACACATAAAATAAAAATTCTCTCTCTCTCTCATCTATCCATCTTCCTCTAAGTGTTAGGAACAGCTAAAAGTGCAATGAAATGCTTCCTGGGACCTCATGGGGCTTCCTATTTAATGGATTTCTCATTCTTCACCCAAGTCATTAACTTAAAAATTTCCAAATGAAGCAGGTTCATAAAATAGCTCATGCATCAGCTTTTCTGGGAAGTACTCTCTGTCCTCCGAGGCTAAAAAAGTGCCCTTTGTGGGGCACCTGGGTGACTCAGTCGGTTAGGTGTCCCACTCTTGATTTCGGCTCAGGTCATGGTCTCAGGGTCATGGGATTGAGCTCTGCGTTGGGCTCCACGTTCAGCGGGGAGTCTGCATAGGATTCTCTCTCTCTCTCCTTCCCCCTCTGCCCCTCCCATGCTTTCACTCTCAAATAAATAATAAATCTTAAAAAAAAAAGTGCCCCACATTGTTGTTCCAACTGCCCAACGTGCTCAGAATTCAGCTCACAATCTGACACCAGCCCACATCGCTGGTCCTGTGACAGTCTTTCTCCCCGACAGACTGGTGAGTTCCTTGAGCACAAGAACCATATCTGTCCATCTCAGCATCTCAGACACCAGGCACTATGCACAGCCCGAGTCAATTCTTGCTGAGCTGTTGAACTGAACAAAAATGGGGCAGGTACAGAGAACTGTAACCCTATATCCATTTACTCAACAATAAATTCTGCGCTTCTCCAGCTTTCTCTTGAACCAACACTGTTGGACTAGTAAACCCAGCAACAAATTCATCAACGTTTGCTGCATTTAGTATATATTTTTCTCTTCATCATAGCCACAGACTTTTTATGAGAAATATTCTTTCCAAAATCATTAGTTCTTGGCAAACCCCTTGGTCAGTCTAGTGGGGAGGCTCTTGCTTATGACTTTCCCTCCTCCCTGCCCTTCCTCTTTGCCCTGCTGACTACTGCTCACTCCTGTGTCTTTTTCAGGGAGAAGACCTGACCCTTTTTAGACAAGACTGAGAGCACCAGCCAGGCATTTAGGTAAGAAACCTCATGTCCCTGTCATGACACACGGTCCCTGTCCAACTGATTTCAGTCCTATAGTCTCAGCTTCATGAGGGCAATCTCCATGTTAATCCTCCGGGTTTCTATGTCCCCAGTGCCTAAAATAAGATGGTGCCTCTCACAGGGAATATATTACCTGAATATAATTCTCCAAATGATTTATTGCTCCATACTATTTCACAAAGCATCACAGATATATTTTCTGAATAGCTAGTTACTCTAATTTAGAAGAAAAAATCCTCAATGTTAATTAAATTGGATATGAAAATCTTAGTTCATGAAAGGTTATATGCAGTTAAAATTACAAATGTCTTATTTGTAGGTAAATGTATAGAGAACATAATCTCTATAATGTGACTTCTCCTCATTTTTTTTTCAATGTTTTATTTCAGTGTTTTCCCACATGAACCCATTGCCAAGGAAATAATGCATGCCCTTCTGATAATCTTACATTTTATCAGACTGATTTTCCTTAGGCTGTTAAATAAATAATGCATACAATTACGTCTTTGTTACTAATCATTACTGTTTAACTCTTCTTTAAAGATTTATTTTATTTATTTATTTAAGAGAGAGGGAGAGAGACAAAGAGCAGGGGGAGGGGCAGAAGGAGAGAGAGAGAGAGAGAAGCTCAAGCAGACTCCATGCTGCGCACATACCATTATGCGGGGCTCGATCTCACAACCCTGAGATATGACCTGAGCCGAAATTAAGAGTTGGACGCTTAACTGAGCCACCCAGGCACCCCTGTTTAACTTTTGTGGTAGTAAATTTGTCATTGACTATGTCAAATCTATCAACCCAATTCAAATCTCTTTGAGGGCAGAGTCCATGTTTGTTTGTTTGTTTTTAATCTTCATATATTACATATAGAACTTAGTCAACAGCCCAATGATTAGTTGAGGTAACCACCTAATTAAAGTTGAAACATCTATTTAAATTATACGCAGGTTATAATAAATGAAATTTTCACTCAATGCATGTTAAATTTACTCCAGTCACTCCCTTGTTTCTAAGCTCTACCGATATCCTAGATTTTGCTGAATTCTACTTCAAATAAAATGACTGCTATTCTGAAAGCATTATATCCAGCTACCTTCCCTCAAAATGGCAGACTAACACCATCCAAAAAAACTGATGAAACCCCTCACTTCTTCCTGCCATTACTGCATTTTATACTGTCCACTAAGATGACTGGTACTAACATAAGGGGAATTTCTGGTAGCAGTAACATCTCTAGGACATGAATGTATCAATTATCTGTAGGTTGGGACTAGTTTCTACATCCTTGAAATATGTTAATATTTCTCTTCTGAAATAACAGGAAACAAATAGGTAAGCAAAATAATGAGATAAAGTGAAAAATATGTTGTTAAATATACAAAGACATGTTTTTATAAGTTGGACAATGCACTAGTTACCACACAAACCTAGAAGATCCTAAAAACCAGAAACCCGAGGGCATGCTTTGTGCAGTCCTGGGAGTTTAAAAATGGGTTTCTGTCATGCAGTTCACAGCAAAGAACATTTTGTATTTATTAACTTGCTTTGTTCAGAAAAATAAACTGATTCCTTGTTCCCACGCTGCCTGCCCTGCAGAGGTGTTTCTAGGCTTTAACCGTGGATGCAGGTCGTGTCTCCACGGCCCGGGCACCAGCACACAGGTGTGTATCTGGTACAAGCTGTTCCAGAGTTGGTTGTAACTGCACTGCAATGCACCCAAGACACTGGGAAGACAGTGATCTGGGAACACGCCTGGGGTGGATGCTGCAAAAGTGGGCCACTGTGAACATAATCACTGCAGACTTCCACGGAGAGTCCATGCGGTCTCCAACTTTATCTGGACAGGCCATCGTGTGAAATGGCCCCTCATACCTACTGATGAAGCAGCACAAGTCTGTTCACCTAAACAAGGTGGCAGCTGGCAAATAAACAGAAGCCATAATTCTAAGTAATCTATCAGTACAGCATTCATGGTAACATTAGTAACCATCGTATTATTTATTGAATGCACTGTATGTACCAGGTATTATTTTATTGAATATAGTCAATAATTCTGTGAAGTAAGGATTGTTGTTAGTATTTTAGCAGGAGTATGGAAAGACTGGATGCTGCTTAAAATCTCACAGCCTCGGGGCGCCTGGTGGGGGCTCAGTCAGGTAAGTGTGTGACTTGTGATTTTGGCTCAGGTCATGATCTCATATGTCCTGGGATGAAACTCTGCATTCTCTCTCCCTCTCCCCTACCTCTTCTCCCACTCATTCTCCCTCTCTCTCTCAAATAACAAATCTTAAAAAAAAAAAAAAATACTCATATATTAGAGGTTAAGTCTATAAAGCTTGAAATTCAAAAGGGAAATGTTAACTAAATCATCTACCACCTTGTTTAGAATACTTTAAAATCCATTTGTTTGATGTAAAGATGGTTAGCTTTTATGTCCATTCCTAATGGTTACAAAGTCAACAGCTAGATGATAAAGGTAAATATACACAAATACATATATAAAAGTGTATATATATATGTGTGTATGTATGTGTGTGTGTGTGTGTGTGTGTGTGTATATATATCTCCATAGATCTTAAATCTACATTCCCCCAATCAGGATGTATAATATGGCAGGTTTACTTCACCAGAATCTTTGGTTTTTCTATGTTTTGTTCTGCTCACTCTATTTTATTTAATCCTTTTTATCACGCAGATAAGGTAAAAATTAATCTGAGTTTTGTCCTTTTTTCATAAATGTGAAACTACCCAGAGTTGTGCTTAGTTTATTGATGTATTTACCATATAATTGAACCATGTGAGAGACCCTGAGCCAGAGAAGAAGCCCAAGGTCACTAGGGCTTGAACCACAAATACTGCAAGATACAAACGTGTATTATTTTAAGCCACTAGACTGAGGAATATTTCATCACCCAGTAAGAGATCACTCATACAGTCCTGAAGCTTATTAAACATACGTTCCATGTTACTCTGAGCTAGAAGATCCAATGACCAATGTTTAGCAAATGCAAGTGTATGTGTGTTCTGAGTTCCTTTCTTGGATTTCCTGAGCTTTCTATACAGAGCCCTCACAGTCTTCTGGAAGCTATAGCAGGCAGCAGTCTAGAGTAAAATCTCCCGACATCATCTTAGTCTATTTGGAGTTTTGCAGTTTTTTGAGATCAACTCCATGGGCTCAAACTTTGGTCACTTCTCCCATTGCTCTTCCATGTCTGACAATTCCTCCTTTTATCTGTCTTCTGCACAGTGACCCAGAGACCCCATTCTTCACACTTCACCACACTTTACCTGCTTTCCAGTAAAATAACAACTGTGCAAAAACTCCCTCAGCTACCCACACCCACTGCCTAAGTCTATTTTTGGCTCTAGTGCCAATCATTTCTATTATATTAATTTTATTCATATTTTATTTCTTTTTATTTTTTACAGGATTCATTTATGGATTGAAAGAATACAAGCAGAAGCACATTCCCTTCTTCTCATTCCACAGAATTAATTTTTCTTTTCACAAACATGAAACCTAATTTTATGGTGCTTTAGTTATTTATGGTTTACCTGTTTTGGAAAATAATAGTGTATTTTGGATAATGTTATTATAGAAAATGATATTATTCTGCTAATATTAAATTACCATGACATTTCCTTTAGCTCCCAGCTAGTTGAGTGAATAACTGCATTGTAATTTATTTTGCTTGTCTGTGCAATCTCTGAAAACTCCTATCTTCTCAATCTTAGACATTTATGTCTTATTAAACCCAGCCAACTTGAGGCCAATGCCAAATTTCATGATCTGAAGTACATCATCTTGGATGTACACTTGCCAGAGTCTAGACCTAGGATAATCATCTTTATGTCAACTATAAATGCCATGTCCCTACAGCGAGGGAAACATTTTCCTCGGCCCTCTTTGGGTTCCTAGCTAGATCTGAAAAGTAAACTGATAAAGACAGATTAGTAGGAGCAAAGCACACAAATTTATTCCATCTAAGTCTTAATGTGCTACAGGTGCCTTCATAAGGTAATGAAGACCCCCCAAAAACAGACCTGAGGGTTTTATGAAAGGTCCAATGAAGAGTGCATAGTCACAGAGGAGTATGAAGGCTATGTAGACAACTGGGGGAGACTGGGGAAGGCCTGTTTGCTAGCACTCTTCTTCATGTCCCTTTGGCGACAGAGACGAGAATGCTCCTTTCCTCTAGCTGTAAGGAGGGCACCTCACACCAGGGTTCTATGGCCCATTTCAAGGAAGAATGATGAGGAATGGAGGGAGCAAGTGACCTTCCTGCTTCTCCCATTTCCTCAAACTCCTTTAGCTCAGCTCAAAATAGTCCATATGCCAAAGTGCCATATTTTGGGGTGGCACGCCCAGAACCCCAACATCAAGGTGTCAAGGCAGGTCTAATTTCTGGTCTGGTCTTGTGTGCCTCCTTCTGTCTTACTGATTCTTAATTCATATGCCGGGAAGGAGAGCTGCCCAGAAACTGTTTCCGGGCATTCCTATAAGGCATTTGCATCCACTTGCATTTAATGCTTATTTAAATAAAATGAAGGCTGACACAGAGAGAGAGAAACAGAGAAGCAGAGAGGAGGAGGGAGGGAGAGAGAGAGGTGGGAAGGAGAGGGAGTTGGCATCTATGCTAATTCTCAGCTTGGAGGGGTAATAGGAGCCAGTGGAGTGGTACATACAGAGCAAAGCTCGAGGAGATGGAGGAGGGTGGTTGTTCCAGAATTTGAAAGAACGGGATAACTCTGAAGAAGCCCGGGAGCCTCCTATGCATACTCTGCTTCCCAGCAGCCCTGTTTTCACTTCCCGCTACGACCTGCATGACTCCCAGCTTGCACACGTCACCTCTATGATCCCAGCATAGTCAGCAGCCCTCACGCCTTACAGCAATTCTCATGTTAGCAGAAACACAGAGGGAACTTGAGAATGGGCCCTTTCTTCTAATGGCCTTTTCAGTGGCTTACTGCCAGAAGAAATACACCGTTCAGTGGTCCCCTCCTCGAGCATCCACTGAGGGTCTGTGCAGAAGGCTTTTGTGCACACTGAGAAAAAATACAGGGATATGAAAGAAACAGTGTGCCCTGTTTGACCTTGAAATCTAGAAAGAGCCTATATTAAGCATATTTCTATTTCCGGTACTGCACTAGCATAACTGATTTTTGGACAAAATCATACATTGTAGAAATGAAACACCTTTAGACATCACCTAATCTTGCGTTCTGATTTTATACGTGTGAAGCTGGAAAACCTGCGAGGTTCAGTGACTCATGCGTGCAGGCCAGGAGTCTAGATAAAAAAGCAGCAGATCCGAGGAGCTGTGCCATCTTGCAGTATGTACAGTATTCTACTCAGGAGCCTTCACTTTGAACAAGATGGGATTTAAATCCCAGCTGTTTGTCAATGTTCCTTCACCCTCTGAAAATCATTTCTGTCACGTGTGAACAGGTTCATGTCACTCTGCACTTCTCGAAGGTGTGACTTAAGTGAGATGATACGTGTAGAGCTCTTGGTGCAGACTGACTCACTGCAACATCGAACACACACTGATGGCCACCAGCTCCTAATATCACCTTCCTGATTTCCAGGTCAATGTTCTCAGGGAGGCACGGGGTCTCATGATAACATTAAATGTTTTCTAGGCAATCATCTAGGTGATACATGAAAGGAATGGGTACATCTCTCTTATGGGCCTTCATCAAATTGTTAGCCAGTTCCATAAGCTCAACATCTTAGGGCTCCAACCACTGCCTCCCGCAGAGCTCCTGCCAAACAAAACCCACAACAGCTAACTAAATCTCAATATACTGGAAATTCAAACTGAACTGGGTGTCTGAAATTCTGATTTGCTAAATCTGGAAACTTGACCTCATGGTCTAAATCAGTCAAGGTAGATCTTCCAAAGTTCTGCCATTGCTGTATAGCATAGACAACTTCAGTCAAGTGCCAATTAAAAGGCCTATGTGGGTAAAACTCTGCCATATTATCTCAGGTATATTTACTCAACAGTTTATTATTTGAGTAAATTTAGACACACCAAAACTTAGACCTCCAGGAGTAAGCGTATCCCTTAGCTACAAATCTCACTTATCAATATCAGTAACTTCCTTTTGTGAAATTAAACGGTAGTGATTCACAAGGGAATTCTAGCTCATAAAGTCATTTTATCCCCTCTCTTTAGCTGGAAGGGCAAATAAGACCTTTTAAAAATAAGAGGTTTAAGGCTCCCTGTTGAAAACAGGGAAGATTTTCCTTTCTCCCTTTTTCTTATTTAGTTTTAATTGCAGTTTTCATTGTAAGTTCTTAGTCTCTTTGAAATGTAGGTATATCTTCTTTAAAGCTAACGTTTATGACCCACAAATGACTTTATCAAGGACCTAGCAACCATCTCCTCCAAATGCAGGAATCAAACAGAGTGCCATTCTTTCCCAGTTTCAGGGGGAGTGGGGGAGGGAAAACCTGTCTTCAGTCAGTGCCTCCCTCAAAACTGCCTCCTGTCATAAAGATATGACAAGTTTATTTTTCCTTTGCATAGAGCCAATTAGCAAACACAGATGGTCACCTCAATTACCTGGTGCATTTAGGATGAACCATGTGTGACAAATGGTGCTGTCAAGTTCTCTTACTTGATGGCTAGTTACTGTTTATCTTAAGAACATGTAACAGGTTGTGTCTGATTGTTTTATAAAAGCCTGAGATGTCTTCTGTCTTTGCAATCTCTTAGTGGATCACCTGTTATGCACATTGCAGTCGGGCTTAAGGTTTATTCAATAATAAAACTCTTTTCTTTCTTTTCTACTTTCGCAGAGAGGTTTTCTAGTTGAGAGGATATCTTGTACTGAATTCTATTTGCTCACATTATTTAAATCCAAGTCATGGTGAGTGTCAACAGGTTGCTCTGGTTTATTGTATTTATTTTTGGTACAAAAGCTGAAGGGAATATGGCCTGTGAAATTCATTTTTAAATGAATAAATCAAAAAGAGTTTTTCAAAAATTAATGCTAATTTTCTGTGCAGCCGAGTCTCTGTCTATAGCTTAATATTCTGCCCTTTTACTTTCCATCTTTGTTTTGGAGTATCTTCACCTTTCAAAAAAAAAAAAGGTACAATATAAAGTACATTTTCCTCAACAAGCAACCCTTGTTTCTATAAAGACAAGAAAAAGTCATTATCTGCAATGAGGAAAATGAAAAAAAATCACTTATTTAAGTTTCTGGACATTTAGAAATAAAATTGTTTTTATTTACCAAAGTTTTTCTTTGCTTTACATTCTATTTCACATATAAAGAGGGAACACAAGTAGGGGGAGAGGGAGAAGGAGAAGCAGGCTTCCCACCGAGCAGGGAGATGATGCGGCACCTAGATCCCAGGACCCCGGGATCATGACCTGAGCCGAAGGCAGATGCTTAACGACTGAGCCACCCAGGCGCCCCACTATTGATATTCTTAAAGATTGTTTCAGTACTGGTATGCTTTACTGAGAAAAGAAATACAAAGTAATTCCAACAAATTTCATTCAGAATCTTTCAGCCTAATTTTTGTTCCCATCACCTGCTATTGGCAAAATAGTAAGTAGGTGGAACTTTGTACCATAAACCGGTAGGTTCTTTGAAAATAATTCATACTGTCATAACGTTTGTAATAATAACATACTTCAATCGGCCAATATGTGTTTCTTTCTATCTTCAATAACAAAGGGGAAAAAAAAAAAAAAACTTGTTTCATCCCTTTCTCATCCAGGCCACAACAGCTGATATAGAAAATTTTCCTCCATTAGCCTACACTTAACTGGTCTTCCACATTAAAGAATTCACCTAAAATGCAAAAGAGCAATTGGTAGGATTGTGAAGCTAAAGATAGGGCATAATTCACCCCCTAACATAACAGCATAATGGCTAAAAATTTTGGTTTGTAAATGTTAACTTTTCTTTTTTCTTTTTTAGATTTTTTTTTTTAATTTATTCATTCGAGACACAGAGATACAGAGAGGGAGAGCATGAGCAGGGGAGAGGGAGAGGGAGAGCGAGAGGGAGAAGCAGGCTCCCCGTTGAGCCATGAGCCTGATGTGGGGCTCGATCCCAGGACCCTGGGATCATGACCTGAGCTGAAGGCAAATGCTTAACGACTGAGCCACCCAGTTAACTTTTCTTTCAAGGGAAGTGTATCAAATTATATACATGCTATATATAAAATCATATATATGATATATACCTCAAACTAAATATATATATTTATTCTCCTAGAAATGAATGCTATGTGATTTTGCTCATTAACCTTTCATTTTATAAAAGGGTGAAATCAATAATCTACTTATTCATCCAACCAAAAGGCAATTTCAAACAATTTCATGTGAGATTGAATTTTTATAGCTTTTTTTCATCCTACAAATTCTAACAAAAAATAATATCTTCTCAATTGCTAGACAAATATAAAATGTTAAACCTTGGCAGCCTTTCAAACACATGAAATAAAATCTCCTACTTACAGGTGAATAATCGTCTTACTAAAAATACTGCTTTCTTCAAAACCATGAGGCAGTTTTTAAGGCAGTGGATTACTGGCATGCTCTAAATCTGGACATGAATGAGCTTCTGTTTTTAAACATTCTGCAATGCTGACCTGAGAATCATGACAATTTCTTTTTTTTCTTTTTAAAGATTTTATTTATTTATTTGACTGAGAGAGACACAGCAAGAGAGGGAACAGAAGCAGAGGGAGTGGGAGAGGGAGAAGCAGGCTTCCCGCCGAGCAGGGAGCCCGATGCGGGGCTGGATCCCAGGACCCTGGGACCATGACCTGAGCCGAAGGCAGATGCTTAACGACTGAGCCACCCAGGCACCCCATGACCATTTCAAGTCTTGTTATAAGTCTAGTATTGGCCACTGACACAGAAATAATGATAGAACTTTTTATTTATTCATGTTACTAAGGACTGTGTCCAAAGGTACCCGAAGGGCTGAACAAATAAAAAATGAAATAATCAAACCAACTGTTGGCTGTCCTCAATCTGTTGAGAATTCATAAACATCTTTTTATGAATAGGCTTAATTTCTCCTTTAAAGGATAGGTAATTTCTGTGAGCCTTTTTATAATAAAAACAATAATATTAATATTAAGCCCACTGTCCATGGTCAACTGGGAAATCCAAACTATATATGCTCCAGACAGTCCATACCATGAAGTCCTTTTCTTAACATAAATGCTAACTTTGAAACAGAGTAATACATTCAACTGGCAATTCAAACAACCAAGAGGTAACGTTTTTAGAATGAGAAACACCAGTGTAGCCCCTCAAAGATGGACACTTTTATATACTTCTGATTCTATCTGTTATATAACCTTGTATCTCCTTCCCTTCTCTACTTTTAATTAGTTTTCATTCCTTTATAGGCCAACCTAGTAAAATTAAAGAATATGCTTTAAATGTTATTTTGCTATCTAGCTTAGGCAAAATCATTTCTAGCTGTTCATTATGTAAAATAGTGTTTTTATTACTTTCTCCAAAAGCCACTATATGATCCCCAGTTTCTATCAATTTTACCTTTATTTTTTACAGTGTTAAGGCTGACAACAAAAGCATTTCTTTGTAAACAAAAAAAAAATATGCCACATATTTTGAGTAGAAATTGATTTGAAAGTTTAAAACTAATAAACAGGTTACATTAACATAGCACTACAAATTTATTGATCAGCTACGTATCAAAATGTTTGCTAGCACTGTTTGATATTTTCTAAGGGTCTATGTTCAGGAAAGCTATGCTCTTTGAAGGAAATTGTTCTTGGGTAAAAAGTCAAGTGGATCTTATTTTTTACAACTTATCAGGTGATCATGCTATGTTTTATTTTTTCTCACCTGGATCATGACTTGACTGCACATTTTCCCTCCCTTGTCTCCAATGACCTTTCATTTTTTTTTCCTTGCTGACAAAAAAAAAAATATGTTATCAAATTCTTGACATTATCACATCGTTTAATGTACCTATTGCCCTAAGTCTCTCTTTTTTTCCAATCTTTTGATCATAGTTGATCAGCTATATACTATAATCCCTTAATAAGCTGATGATTTCCATTTACTTCACTGCTGAATCTGAGCCACTACATCCTACAATCTATTGCTTTCAACCTTGCATTTCTGGAATTCACCCTCAGTTATGTCCTCAGAAAATATGTATGAGAGTTACATATTCTGAATCCTTGAGGTTCTTTGTTATGACTTCACATTTGATTGATATTTTTTATAAATAAATGATTTGAGGCTTAAAAGTATTTTTTTCGTGGACCTCTGAAGGACTTTCCAACATTAAATTCTGGCATCCTATGTTGGGGGCTATCTTTTCTTCCTGGGTGATTTTTTTCCCAAAGTTTTTCATAATTATTTTGTTTCTCCTTAGAGTTTGAAAACTTGTATCATACTGGGTCTAGAACAGGATTTTTTAAAACTCCCTTTTCCATCTAAAATTGCATGCCCTTCTTCAGATCCAGGAAATGCCTTATTTATTCGAGTCCATATTCTCTTTCATTTGCTTTGTTCTCTCTTTCAGGACCTCCTACTGGGAGTCATACCTCCAGGGCGGACCTCTTGAATTTCTCTCTTTGTCTCATAATCTTCAACTCTTTGTGTTTTACATTAATGTTCCCAAAAGTTCCCTGAACTTCAGATTTCAACTTATGTAACTGTGAGAAAACAAAATTCGACCAAGTGACTTTGAAGATCTTACTGGTTTAATTAAATAGTTCACAAATCAGGCAGCATCCCATGTAGCAAGTGCAGGGGTGCTGGTAGGAGCTGTACAGAACAGGAGGTTTTTATAGGAGGGAGGGTGGGGCAAGAAAGTTACTGGCAAAAGCGAAGAACTGTTGCAGGCAAGGTCACTTCCCCTAGGTGGGGGAACATCAGGGAGTGCTCCATGCAGATGACCTCACCTTCCTTTGGAGTCAAGGGGGAGAGCCTGTGGGATGCATTACTTCCTCGGCACTGATGAGAAACTTTCTCACGGACCTGTTAAGGCTCCATCTCTGGAGGAGACTGAACCTGCCATCAGATCAGGGACTGAGCCCCGGTTTGCCGACTCAGACTAAGTGATGTCATTTTGGGCCCGTGGTTTTCTTTTTAATATAATAAGTGTTTAAACATTAGCAACCGTATTTTAGAAGTCAACAGACACTATGTGTGTTATCTGATTATTTCTTTTTCTTAGCATATTATGCTTTTTTATGAATACAGTATCTTCTTGAATAATTCTAAGGGTAGAAAATAAGTTTTTTTTCTCTTCTCTATCTTGCATTATATATTCTCTAAGGTAAGTTATTTTGTTTAACTTCCATCTTTTTCAACCGCCTGAAGATCTTAAACTGTTTTCATGCTCAAAAGTGAAACAAACAAAAAAGATGATTCAAGATATCTGTGTTTCATTCCGGTGATGTAAGGAGCTGTATGTGGTACACCTCTTCCCTGACTGAAAACGCTAAAGGGAATTTCCAAGTACAGTGGGTCTGTGACTGGGAGGCCTGCCTCAGGCGAAGGATCAGAAAGCCAGCTGAGGGGAGCCTGGGTGGCTCAGTCGGCGAAGTGTCAGATTCTTGATTATGGCTCAGGTTGTGATATCAGGGTCCTGGGATGGAGCAATGTGTCAGGCTCCACACTCAGTGGGGAGTCTGCTTGATATTTTCTCTCTCTCTCCCCCTCTGTCCCTCCCCTTGCTCTCTCACTCTCTCTCTAAAATAAAAATGAATAGATAAATCTTAAAAAAAAAAAAAAAGCAAGCCAGCTGACAAGTCCACCCCCTACAACCTCAGGCATCACTACAGAAGCTCTTTATTCTGGGGTACGAACATCCAACCTAACATCCCTAGCTCTTCCATCATAGTTATTTAGTGAGAGAACCCCACTGCTTTTAGTTTGTCTCTGTTCTTGTTATGTTGTTTTTAAGGTACTGTAAAGGTCAGGCTGCATGAAAAAGGAGGGAAAGAGAAAATAGATAAAGCGGCTGCTGAATGCACAACCATTCTGCACACAGAGGTCCACTTTCTCTCCCTTTTTGGAGTCACACTTCTCATTTCTGCTCTTTGAATGGATTTACACCAAGCCTAGATCTTTCTGGGATTTCTGAATAGATGGGCTCCCGCACACCATCTTCACACATACTCTCCTTGATTTCATCTACAAACTTGTCATCACATGATATTCGGATTTCAGAAAATTTGTTGACAACATTCTCCAGCATCGAACTTCCTTCTTTCTCTTTATCAGAATTCCGTATTCATTCCATGGGGGGGGCCTTCAATGCATGACCTCAATCTACTCCCTTTAGAAAACTAACATCTGAATAGCCAATGTTGATGTGTTACAGTGGGACCATTCAACCAGGTACACAAGCCAAAATGGCCCAACTAACATTTTGTTAACACTGTTACTGGAATATGTAAATAGGCAAGAGGTCCCATATAGAATTAACTCCAGAAATTGAAGTGTTCCTCAGAGGTTATTAATTCATATATTTATTCAACAAATACTTCGAGCACCTGCTATTATATAACAGATTTTGTTTAAAATGTTAGCGAGAGCAATGCCAAAAGAGACAAAAACTTCAATCAAATAACACTGAATTAACGTAACTATGAAGGCCATCCTGAAATGGGAAAAAAATCACATAAGCACAGCTTATGGGGTACATAGAGAAAGACAGGAATTGACCTAAGATACTTTCTTCCTAACAAAGCCTGCAGGAGGAAAAAATTCTTGGGTTATTTATATACAAATACACATACACACACACATACACACACACACACACACACACACACACACGAAATCTTCAAATAGGCTGATCCTTCACCCTCTAAGAGGAGCTCTGGCAAGGTAACCAGGCTCCCTGAGCACAGGATGCTACTCACCATACTAACAGAATTCTACACTTTAGAAAGAAAATCGTATCATGTTTTCCTGCTGAGCTCCACGGTCTGCACTGAGACAGACATGTGCAGAGTCTGGTTCTACCACTTTAAAATGTCTCTAACTTAATATGAAGATATTATTTCATTTCACTGCACTGAGTTCTGCTCCTTAGGCCTGGGAACCCACATTATGCTATTTCTCACACAAACCTGAAGGTTTGCTTTATTTGTCCCTTTTCAGTTTGAGAAAAAGGACTACAAGCCCAAATGAATTTTCATGAAAATGATGTCATAACAGGTCACTATTTAGAGAAACATTTCTCAATTTATCCAAAAACTACCTACTTGAATTAGTAGTGTCATTGAAATCTTATGTGTACAGCTCAGGAAAGTGTACTTTCCCACCTACTTAATAAGTAACTTCACATGGGATCAGCAGGGGAAAAAAGGTCTCCCCATAGTGGCAAGAAGTCTGAACAAATATAATCTGAAAAGCAAAACTTTACAGAAAGAAAGATAGTTTTGTGCAAGACTGCTGAATGACAGACCTGTACCTCTGAAACAAATAATGCAATATATGTTAAGAAAAAAAAAAAAAAAAAGAAGATAGCAGGAGGGGAAGAATGAAGGGGAGTAAGTCAGAGGGGGAGACGAACCATGAGAGACGATGGACTCTGAAAAACAAACTGAGAGTTCTAGAGGGGAGGGGGGTAGGGGGATGGGTTAGCCTGGTGATGGGTATTAAAGAGGGCACGTTCTGCGTGGAGCACTGGGTGTTATGCACAAACAATGAATCATGGCACACTACATCAAAAAGTAATGATGTAATGTATGGTGATTAACAAAACAATAAAAATTAAAAAAAGAAAAGAAAGAAAGATAGTTTTGTGTCAGAGAAGACTGTGAGGCTGTGTTTGGTTACCAACCAAAAGAATTCTCAATGAATTATTTGACAGGTGCATTGTGGGTCAGCTGGACATCTGCTCCACACTGTCTTCACTCCAAGACCCAGTCAGTCAAAACAGACTCCGTCGGAGATAGTTGTGACCATCCAACCAGAAGGACAGGGGAAACCAGGACCGTGCGCTGACTCGCAGAGTTTCTCCCCAAAAGTGACACATGTTGCCCAAATTCTTATTCCATAGGCCAAAGTCACCTAGCCAAGATTAATATTAACAGGGATGAAGTATAATTTTTCCCCAAATAAAGGCAAATATTTGTGAATAAAAATACAGTCTGCTGCAGTAGATACAATAAAACTTTCAAATAGGCATACTTCAGCTTCCCTGTGTACACCCTATTTTCTAGATGCTTTATATATTTTATCCTTACAGTAATTCTGTGGAACAGACAGCTATTGTCATCCCCACTTGCACCATAAGGAAGCGGATTCAAAAGAACAAAGTGAACAAAGACAAAATTCCTCCAACTCAGAGTTACCTGAAACTAGCTTGAGTTCACTGAGTCGTACTGTGTACCCTGCTACTGAAAACGCTTGCACAGAAGCGGAGTGACTACTCTGCGGGAATGCGAAAGAAAGAGAGTATCTGTAAATTCTGTGAATAACTAGGCAACATAACCTTTACAATTCCTTTTAAGCCTGAGATTCTATGATTCTGCAAGTTGCCCAAGGTGACACAGCCAGTTAGAGGCTATTAAAGGCAACACGTGTCTTCTGAAGAAGTGACCTCATTCACAGGAAAAGGGAAAGAGACTCCAATGTGATTTAACAATCTAGTATTCAAGTACCATTACTGTCAAACTCCAATGCTGAAAAAGTTTTATTAGAGATCACTTCTCAAATCAGCATGCAGAAAGAATCTGTTCATTTGGTAACTGAAATGCTATGGATTATTACTGGTATCATACCAAATTTTCCAAATACCCTGGAGATTGCTGTCCTAACATGGTTATGAATAAAGTATAGGCAACAGCACTTCTACTATTCCCCAGAGATAAACATTTTCTTGACTTGCATAACAAATAAACAAATGTTCTAATGAAAAGTGAAAAGTACATCCTAAGTCATTATTTAAAATAAGACTGTCTTCGAACTGATGAGCTATATGAGGTCTGACATTCTAAACATATATTAAGGAATTTTATAAAGAAATGATTCACATAGTGATGACTATCCTTTCTTACCATATGTCCCCAAGGGTTTTATAGCTTTAATAACTCAAAAGTGCTGTAATTCTAATACGGTTACTTCACACAGTGATTTGAATGTTTACCATTTGTCAAGTGTAAATATAATAAAAAACAAAACAGGAAGTAAACCTAATTATTAAGTCAGCATACTTTTAAAAAATCCATCAGTTTAATTTAATGTTTCATAAATCAGTGCAATAAAAATGAAAAGAGCAAAGTGTATTTGCTTATTTTAAATGAATTTTTTCATTCATTATTCGTATTAGAAGCCAGGGATTAAAGGCTTTGGAACTAAACAAATTAGCAGTTTGCTTACATCTTGTAAATAAATAAAATAGTGTTCTCACCTTCTAGTACAACTAAAGATTTGTCAATTCAAGAACTACAGATCTGAAAACTCCCCAGAAGCACATCCAGGGCAGCTTGTCCATGAAATTTTAAGGCATCATCTGACACCTCAGTATAATCAGATGAAATTCCTTTCAAGCTGGCTATTAGCCAGTAACCCAGCAAATAGCCTTCTTCAAACCTAGGTGATCCCAAACATTTATAATGTATTTGAGGGAAGAAGCACTTCTAGAATAGTGTAATGAGTACTTCTGAAAATCTGTTCCTCTATTAAAGCAATGAGACATTGGAAAAAATGTCTCCAAAACAACTTTTTCATAACTCTTAAAATTAACTAAAGGCTTACAATAATTAAAGAGGCATTTATTCAAGAAAAAGGACTTAATTCCATGAAGAACAGTTAACTTTATGGCATTTTAACTATACTTAGTCCTTTTTCCTTCTCCCCAGATCTGTGGTAGCTTTGAATATATATAACTATCAAAGCTGTGAAATTAAGCATTCCAGCAAACACAGTAAGGGGGAGAAAAGGATTAACACTCATGGGAAAAAAAACCCTATTCTCCAGAGAATTCTCATTATTTTACATGTGTGGAAGTTCCCTGAAAAGCTTCATTCTCAGAGATTATCTTTATCTGAACTGAATCAGAGCTCACTCTCTGCAAATAAGTCTATCCCAGAGCATTTGTCATAAAGAATCAGCAGTAATTGTTTAACACTGCAACTGCCTGAGGTAGTGATATCAGTTGGGGTGAACAAATGGCTGATGAAGAAAGTTAAAAAGTAAAGAAATGTGTGGTCCATAAGGTACTGTGAAGAACTCTGACATATTCCTAGGGATCAAAAAGATCATACAATGAGCATAAATATGTGCATGCAGAGGAAAGACCTAAAAGGGCTGTTATCTCTCACTTCTGATAGACCTGAAGGACCTGCACAAGCAAAAAGTGAAGGTACAAACAGAGTTGTAAACGGCTTGCTAAAATATTGAAAGTATGCCCCAAACACACATACAGAAACCCCCGACAAAGGCTAGGAGACTTGCCAATTCAAATTAATTGAGAAAATCTCTGTCTAAGCATTACCTGGTGACAATGCAAACCACTCAGAGATTTTAGTAGCTGTGTACAACAAAGAATACAGACTTTATAGAATTACTTCAGAAAATTTTTAAAAAGCAACAGTAAAAAAAAAAGCAGAAAGCAACAACAAATAAAAAGCAACAATAGTCCTAGGGTAGGTATCTGACTTTCAAAGCTGATACAAAATAATATTGAATCCTCCAGTTTTCAATAAAATATTATGATGCAAAAAAAGGAAACATGATTCATACTCCTAAGAAAAAAAGCATCAAAAAAAGCCCAGACGTAAGAACTATCAGATAAAGACTTTCAATTTAAACTATGGATTTGAAGTAAATATGTTCGAGTAATAAAGAAACCATATCTAAGTAATTAAAGGAAAAGTATGAGGACATCTTACCAAATAGAAAATGTCAATAAAGAGATAGAAATTATAATATAAAAGAGAACAAAGTAGAAATTCTAAAAAGTATAGTACTAAAATACACAACTCATTCGGAGGTTCAACACCATATCTGAATTGGCAGAAGAAAGAAACAATGACCTTCAATATAAGTCAATTAATGTCCAATTAGAGGAAAGAGAGAAAGAAAGAAAAAATGAACAGAGCCTCAATAATCATGGACACCATCAAACAATGGAATGCACATCGTTGTTATCCCAAGAGGAGAGGACTGACAGGGCAGAAAGAATGTATGAGAAAACGATTGAAACCTTTCCAAATTTGATTAAAAACCTTAATTTGCACATGCGAAAATGCCAAAGAACTCCAAGCAGGATAAACTCAAATACACCCATATCAGCACACTCATAGTTAACAAGTCAGAAGTTAAGAAAAATAGAATCTCAAGCAGCAAGAGAAAAGGGAGTCAACATGTACAAGAAATTCTCAACAAAGAAAATAACCAACTCCTTGTTAGACACCATGGAAGCCAGAAGACAGTGGGATGATAAAGGCAAATTACTCCGAGAAAAAGACAGTCAATCTAAAATTCTATATCTAGCAAAATTACCCTTCAAAAACAATATTGACTGCTTTTTTTCTTATGAGTATGAATCATATTTCCAGATAGACAAAAGCAGAGAATATGTGTCACAGCAGACCTGCACTATAAGAAATACCGAAAGGAGGGGCACCTGAGTGACTCAGTGGGTTACACCTCTCCCTTCGGCTCAGGTCATGATTCCAGGGTCCTAGGATGGAGCCCCGCATCAGGTTCCCTGCTCAGCAGGGGGTCTCCCAGACCCTCTCCCTCCACCCCTCCTCCTTGCTTGTGTTCTCTCTCTTTCTCTCTCTCTCTCAAATAAATAAACAAATAAATAATTCTTAAAAAAGGAAATATTAAAAGGAATCCTTTAGGAAAGAACACTAGAAAGTAACTTAATTCCATGGAAAGAAATAAAGAGTGCCAATCTATTTAAATAGATACATAAATAGGAAAACAGTATAAATGTGTTTTTGTTTGTAATTCTATCTTCTTACATCAATTTTAAAAGACAACTGTACAAAGAAATTATAAAACAGTGTTGATAGGCTTAATAATATATAGACATAACTTATACGATAAAAATAGAAAAGAGTAGAGCAAGAACAAGCTAATATTGGGGCAGTTTTGGTGTATTAGTTAAATTAAATTGGTGTTATTCTAAAACAGATAACTTTAAATTAAGATATTAATTTTAATCCTAAGGTAACCACTAAGACAACAATTCAAAAACAGAGTAAAAAAAAAGGAATTAAAATGGTAAAATAGAGTATATCTACTTAATAAAAAAGAAAGCTTAAATTGAGAAATGGAGGAATAAAAAAGTCATGACAGAGGAAACAAATAGCAAAATAATATATATCCCAATTTATCAGTAATATATTAAACATAAAAAGATAAAACACTTCAAAAATGTCAGCAGTTGTCAGAATATATAAAATAACATGACTAGACTGAAAGGCATCCAGATTGGAAAGAAAAAAGTAAAACTATATTCATGGTTGCACAGATGATATAATCTTATATATGAAAAATCCTAAGGAATTCATATGAATACACACACAAAGACACACACACACACACACACACACACACCCATTGTGTTTTAAAGGATTCCACCAAGAAGGTGAAAAGACAACCTATAGAATGGAAGAAAACATCTGTAGATCATATATCTCATAAAGGATGTTTATCTATAATATATAAAAAACATAACTCAAAAATAAAAAGACCTAATCAAAAATTGGGCAAATGTCAGTAAGTGACTAAAATAAGACTGCAGAACACAAAATTAATATATAAAAGTCAATCATTTTCCTATATACCAGAAATGAAAAAGTAGAATTTAAAATTAAAAAACACAGTATCATTTACATTTGCACTCCAAAAATGAAATACTACAATTAAAAAATCTAACAAAATATGTACAGATCTATAGGAGCAAAACTACAAAACAGATGAGTGAAATCAAAGAACTATATATATAGAGAAATATTCCATGTTCATAGATAAGAAGACTCAATGTTGTCAAGATGTCAATTTTTCCAATTTGATTATAGATTGAACAATATCCCAATCATAGTCTCAATAAGTTATTTCATAGATATTGACAAGTTGATTCTAAAGTTTGTATCTAGAGACAAAAAGCCCTAAGAGCCAACTCAATATTGAAGAAGAAGGAAATTGGAAGACTGACACTACTCAGCTTCAAGATTTGATGCAGTAATCAAGACAGTGTGGTATTGGCAAAAGAACAGACATACAGATCAATGGAAGAGCCCAGAAGTAGGCCCACATAAATACAGTGATCTTTGACCAAGAAGCAAATGTATATTTTATCTAAAATATACAAAGAACTCTTAAACCTCAACAATAAGAACACAATCTGATTTAAATATGGACCAAAGACCTTAACAGATCTGTTAAGGTCTTTGCCTTTATAGGACAATAAGAACAGATTGTGTTCTTATTGTTGTCTACACCAGTACACACCTATTAGAATGACCCAAATCTGGAACACTGACAACACCAAATGCTAACAAGGATACAGAGCAACAGGAACTCTCATGCATTGCTGGTGGGAAAGCAAAATAGTACAACCACTCTGGAAAAGAGTTTGGCAGTTTTGTATAAAATTACACATACTCTTTACCATATGATCCACCAATTGCATTCCTTGATATATACCTAATAGACTTGAAAAGTTATGTCCACACAAAAACCTGAATACAGATGTTTAGACCAGCTTTATTCATAAATGCTAATATTTGGAAGCAACCAAGATATCCTCAAGGAGGTGAATGAATCAACAAACTATGGTATATCCAGACAAAGGAATATTATTCAACCCTTTAAAAAAAAATAAAGAGGTGTCAGGCCATTAAAATACATGAAAAAAACTTGCATGCATACTACTAAGTGGAAAAAATCAACCCAAAAAAGCCACAATTGTAAGATTACAATTATATCACATTCTGGAAAAGGCAAAACTATGGAGATAGTAAAAAGGACCAGTGGTTGCCAGGGGTTGGATGGAGGGATGAACTGGCAGAGCACCAAGGATTCTGAGGACAGTGAAAATACTGTGTCCAAAATCATAATGATGTCTACATGTCCTGATACGTTTCTGCAAACGTACAGCACCAAGAGCCCAGAAACAGACTGTAAACCAATGTAAACTATGGCTATGGGCCAGCCGGATTTTTCAATGTAGGCTCACTGACTGTGACAAATGTACCACTCTGGAGGGGGATGTTGATATGACGGGAGGCTATGAAAGTGTCGGAGCAGGGCGTACGGGAAGCCTGTCTCTTCCGCCTACATTTTGCTGGGAACCTAAAACTACTCTAAAAAAAAATAAAGTCTTAATTTTTAAAATAGAGCGAGTGATTTGAACAGACGTTTCTTCCAAGAAGATATATAAGTGGCCAATAAGCACATGAAAATACGCCGCTAGGAAAATGCCAATCAAAATCACAGCATGCCACTTCACACCTACTAGGAGAGCAATAGTGAAAAAGAGAAAAAAGAAAAATATGAGTGTCCGTGAGGATAAAAAAATTTTTTTCAAGATTTTATTTATTTGAAAGAGAATGAGAGAGAGCACACGAGAGCGGGGAGGGTCAGAGGGAGAAGCGGGCTCCCCGCAGAGCAGGGAGCCCGACGCGGGACTCGATCCTGGGACTCCAGGCCCATGACCTGAGCCGGAGGCAGCCGCTTAACGACTGAGCCACCAGGCGCCCGTGAGGATAAAAATTTGAAACTTCATGGACTGTTGGGGGACAGCAGCATAGAGTACCTGTTAGAAATACACTGCAGATGATTTTTAAAAATAAAATTTAAAAAGTATAAAAGCACTAGTAACATTATTCTTTTATTGACACGTAACTGACAGAAAATGTCCTATTACTGTAAGGTATACATCATCCTGATTTGCTATTTTTACTTTATGAAACGATCCCCGCAATAATTCTACGTACCCTCTGTCACCATCCAAGTGCCTGCAATATTATTAACTCATTCCCTGTGCTGTACATTACATCCCCAGGACTTATTTCCTTTATATATGGAAGTTTGTTCCTCTTAACCTCCCTCACCCACTTCATCTACCCCTCAACCTCCCTCACCTTCGGTGACCAAGAGCACTAGTAAAATTATTCAACAATGTCTAAAAATATTAAACACAAAGGATAAGTTTTAGAATATGCACTATGCTTCTTCGAATTAACAGCAACATGAAATAAAAAATGAAATATATTTCAGTTATCAGATCACCATAAATTTCAAAGATCGATAAAATACAGTGTTGGCAATCATTTACATATATAAATAAATTCGGCTCTTTGGAAGGTAACTGAATCTATTTTGCAAAATGTAAAATACTTATGACCTTTGATCTACAATTCTATATGTAGGCTCTTCTCATATAGAAATACTCATAATTAGACACATATCAGGGATACACACAATTATCACTGCAGTGTTGTTTGAAATAGAAAAACTAGACTTGACCTAGAGTCTCACTGAAAAGGGACATCTAAAATATGAACTACGGAGTGAGCAGTAAAAATAGAATGGCATAGGAGCATATACATACCAGCACAGAAGTATCCTTAAAGCGTATTATAAAATGAGTAACGTATGTGTCATGACAATATGTGCAATGTAAAAATAGCTTCGAAACATGTCTGTATGTTTAGCTGTGTATAAATAAAGTACACAAAGGCACAGAGAAGGACACTGGCGAGCACCCCCAGTGGTTAGCAGCCATTCATGTAACATGCACAGAGAGGTCCGGCCACAGCTGACATCTTAATTTCATGTTCAATCTATGTTCCATCTTTTGATTTGGGTTCATCTTTTGGAGCGGCAGCAAGAGGGAGGGGCCGTTTCCAAAACCACCAGGCAAGAATGACCAGCGCTGAGGTTTCCTCCCATGCAGGAAGGAGAGATGGAGTGAGGAGCAGACAGCAAGCACGTAACACAATTACCACACAGCCGAGACTGCAGGACCGGAGAACCTCAGAAGCACTCCAACACACAGGCTCACTGCTCTGACTACCGTTTCCGCCCCCACACCACTCCCGTGACCACAATAACCTCACAGCTTTTACGGAGATGTCATAATAACATCATTATGAACAGTTGTTGCAGAACCATACTTGCAACAAGCCATTTCTGGAACAAAACCAAACACCATACGGCCTTCTTAGCTTTTCACTTCATTGATCACTTCTAGCCAGGAACACTGTGCCCCAGAACAATACTATCTCCTTTGAGCAGGACATGACTTAGTTGTTCTCCTGACTGTTTTAAACTAATCTCTTCTGCATCATCCAATACAACACTCATATGTTAATCCAACCCAAAGATAAAAGCTCTCTAGCTGCATACTCATGTGCTCACAGAGCCAATGAATCCAGGTTCTGCACCTGTTGGCCCTGGCCATGGTGGGCACAGAGACCCCACTCTGAATACACAGTTTAACTTTTCTCAAACTCAGCCCCACACTTTTCATCCCTCCCCTCCTTATTTCACTGTTTCCTTTCTTTTGACATATTTGTCTTGACACAGAATCACCCCTAACAGGAGGTAGGGCTCCAGAACCATGACCAGGAGATCAGCTCAAAATTTTAAGACTCTGCAACCGTTTCTTATTTTAGGCAATTTTAGCATAAAATTTAAAATTCTTCCTGAAGTGTTTTTCCTCACAAGATCATGTGCTTATGATTTTACAGGCTTCGTGTCAAATAACCAAATTATACATTTACTTTTCATATATATTTCAAGTAAAATAAAAATTCAAATAAAAATCAATACACACCATATATACACACACACCATATATATTTATTACTATATTATCTTTTTGTACTGTATTTATATTCTCTCTCTCTATATATATACACACACATATATAAAATAACATATTCCTATTATTAGCAATATAATGACATACATTCCCACGGTGGGAAAGACTGATAAACAGAAATTTTCCCTTTTTACTCTATGGATTTCTGCATATTATTTTCACATGGAAATTACGTTGTGTGTGTGTGTTTAGTAGAAAAATCCAGGTGCAATTTTGTGTCCAGTTTTAAAACTAATGATTTATACAAAAGGCTAGTACTAAAACGGAAGGAAGGAGAAAGGATTCACAGACAGGAGGAGAAAGGTGAAGTTCCAGGTTAGTCAACGTTTAGAAAGCTCAATATGAAGAACCAAAGGGACAGCTATTACTTTACCATGTATTGGCATTATGTTAAATTGCTCTAGAAAACTTTTTTTAACTTGAATTATTTATCTTAATCCTCTCAACATATACTAAGAGCTATTATCACTTCCAAATTAAGGAATGGAACTTTGAAGGAAGTAAATAATTGAGGTTCATACCGTTGGTTAAGGGTTTGTGTCATTATTCAAATTCTGCTTTTCTGGCTCTAGGGAGCTTTTAAACACTAAGTAAAACTAACATATTTGACAACTTGGCATGGGAAAAAAATACCAAACATCTGTATGCAGAAAATCCAGCTGTGAATCCCAGAGTTTCCACACAGACCCCGGGGCTCATTAATTCCTAACCTCAGGTTTCTTGACTCATAAAGGAGTGAAGTCTGAAATTAGGTACGAGAGTGTCTCTTCGTGAAGACACCTCTGGCTGGCTTAACACACAGGCTATGAAGAATCAGTGATTTGACACAATAAAAATGTATTTCTCATTCTCAAAAACCTAAAATGGAGTCTTTGAATGGTAGGCACGTCTCTTCTACGTTCCAATTAGAGACTCAGATGGTTCCATCATCCTCAACCCACGGCTCACAACAGAACCCTGCGTTTCATCTCCACTCTAGATAGACCAAAAGCTGTTCAGAATAATGTTAATTTCTCTTTGTGACACATTTCCCAAAGGCACCACCTCGACTTGCTAAAAATTATATAAAAAATTTAATATTCCTCAGAAAAAGAAGAGAATTATTTAACAACGTTTTAAATCAAACATGTACAAGGTGCTCTGTTTTTAATCCATGTTCTTGTGTATATAGCTATGGAGAGACGCAGACATCAAAACAGCCCACTGGATTCTCCTCGCCAAATAAAAGGGAATTGCAAAGTTTTGCAAATTGCAAAGGGAGTTGCACGGTCCCATTTATCAGCATTTTTATAGTTCTATCAGACACTCCTGCATTTATTTTAGGATTTACTTTGCTGTATCACATTGGATACTGAATTAAAATTTTCTAAAGATTTAAGTCTGAATTATTCCTCAATTAACTTGTCAAATTACTGAAATCTGAATTATGCCATCAAGGAATACTATTCAAGTAAACAACCATCTTTTTGAAGCATTAGCTGTCTGTTCTTTCTAGCATGACAAATAGAGCTACTGGGGCATCCAACTTTTGGATACTATTAACTTACAGTCTAATCAACAGGAGAATCTAGAATTCTGTCTATTATGACAAAGAACCCAGTGATGCATGTTTGAGAAACGACAACACCGTGCAAGGATGCAGCGATTTGGTTGAACATCCCAAGCTCTTTGTAAGCATCAGACCCACACCTCCAGGGATAGTAATATCACCTCCTCTACCCTTCCAGGAAAACTGATTTTTATTTCTACTGTTGAATTTGCTAATTTGCTTCTTCCTTTCTGAGGAACTTTGCACTGGTTATTTTCTGCCTGGAAAAATTTACCTGAATCTTCTGCATTCTTTTATTTTTAGGCTCTAGGTCTTTCTCTTTTTATGTAATAACTATTTCGGTACAGAATGTACCAAAATGTCATACAATTTTAATCAAAAGTATGCAGCCTCCTCAGACCAGCTTCAATTTGTCCATGATACAATTAATCCTGGTATTAGTCTGTTGTTTAAGGGGAATATAAGCTCAATTCAGCCAAATATGAACCTGGGTCATGTAAGCATTCATGACTACTGATTGGATTTGGGGAAAATTTGCAAAAGGAGAATATTGAATGAGCACAAGTTGGTCTTATTAAATCCTTTTGCAGAATGCCCATAGCTATTTCTTAGCTTTTGAAGATATTTCATATTTTTACAATTTATAGGTTAGTTTGAAGGTAATCTCAATGAAACATTCACATAAATCAATATATAAAGAGCGATTCAGAATTACAAAGTATAAATAATCAAGGTTTTTGAAACTCGCAATTGTATTACACACGACATAACAATTTAAAATAGAAGAACTGAAAAGATCTCATCATATGAAGAATTTTACTTTGAACATATGAATGAAAAAATTATAATTTTGATTAGTAATTGTTTAATATTAAACCAAAAACACCAGATAAAAAGACCAGGCTCTGCAATGCCAAGACTACAAAACTAAACCAATTTATACATTTCTATGTGTTTTCTGATACAAAGTCAAACATCATTGCTAAGAACTGAGAAAGAAAGAAGAGATTTGAAAATATGATTATATGTTCAGGTTGGCCAGGGAGAAATTATACAGTACTGTAATTCATAATATTCAGATTGTGGGGTTTGGGTATTAACTTGAATCTCTGACACCATTTGTCAAATGTAGACTAAAGTGTCCATCTGTACCACATGAGCAGTAGGTGAAAAAACTGAGAAAATGGATATGCATAAGTTTTGCAAATGTCAGAATACTATGCAGTAGTCAGCAATAAAGGTAGTGAGCCTACCTGGTCTGACCCCACACACCCTCACAAAAGAATTCTAAATTCTTCTATGAGTATTTGCTGGAATTTTCTGCATTTAGAAAAATCTTTAAATACAGCTCTTAATTCAGCTCAAGTCCAAGGGTTAAATTCCACAGTTGCCTGTAACCTGGCTCTTGGGAGTGATGACTCTCAAGAGGCACTGACATGTGGGGGTTTTAGGAGATTGCTGGTTAAAGATATAGGTTAAAGACAGGGGAAAAAGAGGGAAAAGTTTCCTTAGGTGCAAGACGGAGATCAGGGGAAAGTTGTGGGGAGGAGAGAGAGCTCGGTACAGACGGGCAGCTGGAGGACAAGGTTGGGAAGGGTTCATTAGGAAAAGAGTCTAGTTTGCTACCTGCTCATTAACGTTGGGCAAAGCATCTTTTACTAAAAGAATTTTTGATTCAGAGTTTCATTTCAGTGAAAACTGCTGCCCAACTGGTCCTGAGAAATCTTATTCCTTTATCTTTTTGAGGGTACTTGTCAGGTGAACAATTTTGTTCAAGTCACATGTTCCCCAGAATGGCCACTGGAGGCCTCAATCATCCTTAGTGAAGTTATGCCATTTAGAAAGATAAGTGCTAGAGTTAGTACTGTATGTGTAAGAAGCAGAAGTTTTTCCTGGAAGAAGACAGGATTTACACATAGAAGCCCCAAGGAGAGCTGGAAACCACAGAAGGGAATATAATGCTTCTACCCCTGTGTCTCGGGTCCCCAGTCTTATGGAAGGCCTCTCTGAACATGGACCCAACAATCTCCATTTGGCCTAGCAGGCAAAAAACCGGAGAGAACACTCCTCTGGGTCAAATCCAAGATCTCCAAAACAAAAGCTCAAGAAAGAAGGAGAACCTTGTCTGGTTTTATTGATGACTCAGCAGTTTGTCCCGAAGGACCAGGTTCAGGGAGAACAGCAAACTCACCAGTCTGTGAGGCTGAGAGGGCCTCCGCCCACATTCTCCCTTTTATTCTTCCTACAACAAGCACTCTTACACTCTTAAACAGCACAACACAAAAGTGACACAAAACATAGCAAAAGGGACGAAAAGGAATGCCCAATTCCACCAAAAATTCCAGACAAAGGGGAACCCATCACAAAACCAGATACCAAACTACAAATCCGACAGCAGTTGGCTGATAAAGGAATGACCACAAAGAAAGGGCAGCTCAGAGCCACTGCTGACTTACCACGTTGGAGCAGACAGCAAGCCGCTAGCTGCAGGCTGCCAGGGATCTCTGTGGCTACCACACCGGGCAGGACGCTGGTCTCCGAAAGAGAGCAGTGAGGAACCTCCAGAAAACTGTCAAAATTAACAAATTCACATCACTAAGTCAGTGAGTGACCGAATCAATACATTGTCCACACACACCAACAGATTCGGTACAACCATCTGGAATTAGAAGTGGAGCCTGATTCTCAGTAATTCGATAAACTAGGCCGTACTGAAAACCTCTCTCAAAAAAGTCATAGGGATGTAGATGCCGAATGAAAAGTACCAGTGGTTTTTATTTATTTTTAAAAGTTACAACTCGATGTGCAAGAAACAAACAAAAACCTTCATGTACCAGAATTAGAGCATAATAAGAGCTAGAGCAATTGGTATGTGAGTGAATATTTCTGCAGCTGTGAAAGAATTCTGGATTCAACCAAAGTCAGGGGGTTAGATTTTAACACCCACCTCCCTAAGGAGTGAGACACCAGGCCTCACCCAGACCCGCAGAACATTGGGAGTTAGAGCTTAAACTACTGTGAAAAAAATCAAGGCCACTTGAAGGGATACAATTCTAGTTAAAGAAAGTATAAGTAAATAACTCGACACACTGACCCAGAAAGTATACATTTAATGTTTGTCTTGGACTTGAGTAGAAAAAAAAAAAAAAAAAACACAACTATCTTATGGAAAATTGAAACCATACTTCACAGAGTTTGGAGTCCAAATTTCTCATTTATTATAAAGAAAAAAGAAGTCAAAAATTATTTTAAAGACTTGTCCCAAACAAGCAATGCCCTCTGACAAAATCAAATTCAAAACTGTTCTGGAATGACATTTCAAAAACAGAAGCCAAAAGGATTTTATGAACAAATAAAAATCAATGTATCCTTAAAAATAACCTCACAGAGTAAAATCTACAGCACATAAGGAAACAATACATCATGAGTAAGAGTCAGAAGATTCTACAAATTTGGGAATTAGAATATTTAAAAAAAAAGTTAACAGAACAATCCACATCAGCCTATTAAACAAGTATGTGTGAAATTATCAGCTATATATGCTTTAAAAGTATAGAACTCACAAGGATAAAAGAGACATTGAGAAAAAATGACATTTTTTTAAGATTTTATTTATTTATTTATTTGACAGGGAGAGAGACAGGGAGAGCAGGAACACAAGCAGCAGGAGTGGGAGAAGGAGAAGCAGACTCCCCCGCTGAGCAGGGAGCCCGATGTGGGTCTCGATCCCAGGACTATGGGATCATAATCTGAGCCGAAGGCAGGATGCTTAATGACTGAGCCACCCAGGCACCCAAAAACACATTCTTTTAAAGAACTTACTAGAACATGCAGACATGGGAGGTGAAAATTTTGAAATCCAGAATGCAGTGCAAACAACCACAACTGACGACAAAAATGAACGAGCCCAGTGATATCTATACTGTAAAAGACTGAGTTGGAACAGCAGAGGAATCAGTAAGTTGAAGATTTTAACAACAACAAAAATCATTATATGACCAAAGAAGTAAAATTTTATCCACGATCCTATTTTTGTAAAATACTGGTAATTACAACAAAAACAACAATAAATAAAACCATGTGTGAGTGCGTGTGTGTGTGTGTGTGTGAATGGACAAAGTATTGAAGAATAAATTTTAAATTGTTAACTGAGGGAAGAGAGGATATATGTCAATAATAGATACAAAATAATTGAGATAAAAGGTATATGTAATTTTTACTTATTTTTTTTAAGATTTTATTTATTTATTTGAGAAAGGGAGAATGAGAGACAGAGAGCACGAGAGGGAAGAGGGTCAGAGGGAGAAGCAGACTCACCACCGAGCGGGGAGCCCGATGTGGGACTCGATCCCGGGACTCCAGGATCATGACCTGAGCTGAAGGCAGTCGCTCAACCAACTGAGCCATCCAGGTGCCCAAGTATATGTAATTTTTAACAAGAGGATATATGTCAATAATAGATACAAAATAACTGAGATAAAAAGTATATGTAATTTTTAAAGAGACACATATAAAAAGAAGATGGCCCATGTTTTTAATGGAAGTCACCTCAGAGTGGTTTCAAATGATCTGTAACATTGTATAGCAAGGTAAAAGGTTTTATACTGAGCATGGACCACTTACAATTATGCAATTTAAAAGGGCTATTTGATAATGAAAAAAACCTTATTTCCCCTCATTATTATTATTCCATCCTTTGCCATCCACCAAGCCCTTAAATCTTTAACAACAGAAGTGGGGAAAGCCATGTTTGTGCACAGTATGGCCTCTGTATAGCGGAAAGCTGAGAGTTTTTATTCTGTGTCTCTGGGCCTTTTCACATCTTCACCTGTGACAAGCTGGCCCCGACTCTGCTCATCACCTGACATCAGACACTGGATTGGAAACCTTCAGCCTGAACCACTGCAATCACCATTTCCAGAGATATTTTGTAGAGTTTCCCTAAAAACATGTTTTCTTTACTTATCACAATATTTTCAGGTAAAGAGGACCAGAAAAAATCATCTTCATACAATTGATATTCATTATTGAGTAAATGAGATTCTTGTTCATCAAACTTCTGCAAAGCTTAAAATTTATTCTGAGCATGGGTGATAGACAATGGGGAGGGTACGTGCTGTGGCGAGCACTTTGAATTGTGTGACAGATGAATCACAGATCTGTACCCCTGAAACAAATAATACATTATATGTTAAAAAAAAAAGAAGAAGAAGATAGCAGGAGGGGAAGAATGAAGGGGGGGAAATCGGAGGGGGAGATGAACCATGAGAGACGATGGACTCTGAGAAACACACTGAGGGTTCTAGAGGGGAGGGGCGTGGGAGGATGGGTTAGCCTGGTGATGGGTATTAAAGAGGGCACGTTCTGCGTGGAGCACTGGGTGTTATGCACAAACAATGAATCATGGAACACTACATCCAAAACTAATGATGTAATGTATGGTGATAAACATAACATAATAAAAAAAGGAAACAAGTTACTGAAAGAAAAAAATTTATTCTGAGCATTCTCATACAATATAAATTGCACATATGAATTTTTTATACTTTAAGTTGCACATAAATACTTGAATAGAAGTACATAACATTTTAGGGTCCTCCATACAACTCCCATTAAAAAAATGCACCCTTATACATACATACACACACACACACACACACACACATATACACACACCCTCATTAGTTCCAGGCTTAACTGCACCTGACAGATACAAAAAAGGACTCATTTTTATGAGAGATAGTGTAATTCAAGTGATGGTGTTGTATTTTGTTATTTGTTTTTAATTCTCTGTTTTAGTTCAAATATCTTTCTTAATGCCTGAAACTGTCAAGGATGAGCTAGGGACATATGATGCATTTTATTACAGGTGCAATTAGCTATCTTGCTTTCTCATGGAGTGGCTGGGTACTTTGACTTTGAGGCTGTCGGGGATTTCCTTATTTGGATTTTAATACCAACATTAAATACCTTTAATGTCCCTGTTAATGAATCTGCATTCAATTTTTTCTCCTAATGGAAGATGACATTCTGCCACCAACACCTGTTGCCGCCACCTTTCTTTAACCGGATGCCAAGAAAAACTGTGAGATTCTCTGGAATCACGTCCGTTTACTACTAATATTAGCATCTATTTATTCAATCATTTTACATCAAGGCATGAGTTTGAGTCAACCCTCAAAAACTTTTGCAGAATGAAGAGCTGGTTTGATCAAATGCTCACTTATTGTAATGGCAGATTCTCCAAGCTTATTTTTACTAATAAACAACAGATTTCAGGAGTAAGTTGGCTGAAATGCAGTGGTAGAAATTACAGACTCTGCGGACAGCAAATGCACAGTAGGCACTCTTCCTAGAAATGCAGATCCTTTGCAGCTTTGAAGTACTATCTCTTCATATTTGAGTGATTTCAGTGGTCTTATATTTATACAGATGGTGAGTTGAGTTTTCTTCCCATTTCAGATCTTTCAGGTAACACCTACTCGCAAGAGTAACACTGATCACCACCTCCATTCTCACTTTATGCCCCTTCCCAAAAATACAAGACTCCATGAAACACAGCAAAACAGAGGTTGCCATAACACCTGGGAAAAGTATCAACAGGGACTTCTACCAGGAGTGCCAAAGAAAACAAGGTTACATGGGTAACCTAATTCTACTAAAGGAGGACATGAGACCGGAAGTATAGGCAACAATGTTTCAAAAACCATAGATCAGACTTGAAAGATATTTTAGCCTCTGAAAAGAGAAGATACTGCCTAGAACTGGCAAGTTGCTGATTATAAACACTTGGCTGAGATGAGAAAAAGATCTTTGCTAGGGGTAACGAGTTAGATTGTGGAGAATATTCAGTATTTCCCTTCTAAGAGCCATGTTATTCAGTCCAAGCTTCCCTTTCCCCCCCACCCCCCGACTCTTAAGAAATTAGGAATTTGCCACAGCTCTGAAATCTTGAATTTCGTTATCTAGAAAACCCAATAGCCCTCCCTTGCATTTGTCTTAGACTATTTAGCCCTGGTCCTCTTCCTTGACAGGTGGTGCTATGGAATGTGTGTGAGGGGAAAATTGCTGCCCCTGGATGGATGGTGACAAAACGGTCTCCCACAAGCTACAGTAGCCACCCAAGAAGGAACACAGCTTTGAAAGCAGTGACCCTCGTGAGATGTGAATACTCCATGGCACTGGGCTGGCCTGGAAAGAGTTAAGCAATTTCAACACCTCCTAATTTTATTTAATTTTGCCTTGGTGAGTCAAATTGCTGTGTAGACACTTCAACAAACATGCATGGGTTATCTTAAAGCTTCCACAGATTACAAGTCTGGGTACCACTGGGATGGGTCCTCTACTCAGGGTCTTATAGGTAGAATCCAGGTGGTGACAGCCACCTCCCCTGAGGGCCAGGGTCCTCCCTCAGCTCCCAGGGTTGTGGGCTGAATCCAGTTGAGGCTGTAGGACTGAGGCCCTCAGGATTGAAAAGACGAGATGGAGAAACTATGGAAAAGGCTGAAACGGAAATTCTAGAAATAAAAAATAAAATAACCAAGAGAGCACTTAATGGATGAGGTGATTGATCAGCAAATTATACAGAACTAAAAAGAGGCTTTTTAAACTGGAAGGTAAACCAAGATAAAATGTACCAAAGATAAGATCAAAGATAAAGACTTTTTTACAAGGACATTTAAAAAGAAGAAAATAAAGTCAAAAGCAGCATGGACATAGTGACATGAGGAGCAAGAAATAGGACAAATTTCTGACAATTTTTAAAAATTACTGAAAGATATTAACAATGAAGTGAAAGATAAATTTTGAGATATTAACTACTACATTTTAAAGATGCTAACTTACAGAATCAAGAAGTATTATATATCACAAACAAGATGAATATAAAGATCATAAATACCATGCAAAATTGCTATTAAAGACAGAAAAAAAAATGCAACCAAAACAATACACATATTACTTTCCAAAGAACTGTGAGCAGACTGATGGCTGGCTTCTTCACAGAAATAATTAGAGCTAGCAGACTATGGGATGTTATCTTGAAACCACAGAGCTGATATCTATAGACCCCTGTCAAGAGAAATACTAAATAGTCGTCTGAGAGGAAATGTGGAAGAATTAAAGAATAACAACACAGACATGGTGACAGATCTAAACTAATCATAATAAACACTGTATAACGCAGCAATAACAATATCCTTGGAGCTTTAAGTATTTGGTGAAATTTTTAATGGCTTATAAGGAGAAGTGGGTTTAAAAGTATTAGAATGTTCCAAAGCCCTAGTATTTAAAAAAAAAAAAAAAAGGTCATAGATGCAGCCATATGCGTTGGCACTGCTTCTTAGCCAGCCAAAACCCAAGGTTTGTAGTCACCTTTTTTTTTTCTATTCTATCTCAAAATCTTCCCTGTATTGTTAATCCTCTAGATGTCAAGCTCTGCCTTTGACCTTTATGAGGAATCTCCCAGCTGTTCAACTAGCTTTCTAATTATAGCTCTCCGTCAATTTAAACTACGGTTTAGATTTCGGGTATATTGTTTAGATTAACTGTTAATATACAGCACACATTTTTATTTTTTTAATATTTTATTTATTTTTTTATTTGAGAGAATGAGAGAGAGCACAAGCAGGGGGAGCGCAGCAGAGGGAGAAGGAGAAGCAGACTCCCCGCTGAGCAGGGAGCCGACGCGGGACTCGATCCCAGGGCCCTGGGATCATGACCTAACCAACTGAGCCACCCAGGCATCCCAACATTACACATTTTTAAATGCCAATACTACCACCACCATCAGATACTAAAGAAAAAGATTCCTGCTTGGATTTTTTCTATCTTTCATATATTCACTCAGAACCTGGCCCGGAACATCACTGAATAAATATTTGAATGAATGAATGAATGATGAATAAATCAGAACTGATGGCAATCCACTAGCAACTGAACACTGAGAAACAGATTCTCCCTTTTGAGGAAAAAATGTTTGTTGATACCTTAATTTAAATTGGGGAGTAATTTTTTTTTATTTCATTGGAATATTCATGTTTGGAAGATTAAAAGGGTGACTTGAGTTGTGCTTTTTTTAGAGAAATGATACAATACAGACATACAATCATTATGGTCATTACTGGAAATTAGCCAGTTCATGGCCATTAAGCTCCCTTGGGTATATTTAATTTAGAAAGAAATATAAATGTGCTGCCCACCATCTAACCCATTATAGGGTTTGGAATTTCAGTTTGAAATGTGTGGCTTTGCAATCTGGAATTTTGGCTTTCATGGAACACAACTTTTAAAAGTTACTCTTTTGGGGCACCTGGGTGGCTCAGTCATTAAGCGTCTGCCTTCCACTCAGGTCATGATCCAAGGGTCTTGGGATCGAGCCCCGTATCAGGCTCCCTGCTCGGTAAGCCTGCTTCTCCCTCTCCCTCTGCCTGCTGCCTACCTGCCCCAGGCCCCCTGCCCCGGCTTGTGTTCTCTTTCTCTGTCAAATAAATAATTAAAAGCTTTAAAAAATATTACTCTTTTAGAGCTCTCAGATTGGCACTGTGAATCATCACTGTTAGCAAAAATTTCAAAGTGAACATACCTAATGTCCCCACTCCTACTAGAACAGTACTTTGAAAACAACTGACAATTCCATGCATTTAACTTTTGGTAAAGCCCAACTACTAGATTCAATTTTATAGTAAAATTCTGAGTCACTGGTTTTAAACTGAAATCTTAACAGCACCAGTTACAAAACTCTTACAATACGTCTGTGCTTCTAACTGTTCTTCTTAACTGTGATTATCAGCAGGATAATGACTAATACAGGATGGAGAGAGTTTTCTTTATTTCACTCATGTAAACAACACCCGAACCATACATTATCCATAATAGCATGTTATAGATGCAATTTTGAAGCATGTAATTTCATGTAACCAAGCATTAAATGTAAGACCAACTCTCTCAACTCTAGCTCTGTGAATTATGGTTTTATGTCAGAAAAATGTACTTACTTTCTGATATTCTAGGGAAAAAAATCTACCCTGTGGCAAGGACCAAGTTTTTAAATTTCATGAGCTGTATAAAAGGCAAAGCTTAAAAAATATTCATACCATACAGCAATTTCCATACATCAGAGAGTCAGTGAGTGTTGCCACATGATTTACATCTGGAGAACAGGCAAAGCAGTATATTATATAAGATACTGGTTTCCAAATATTGTGTATAGAATATATTCATTCTGTCTGGATGTATTTCTTTTCAATATACCTATTTTAGTCAGAAAAGTGAAACATGCTCTTGTACTGGCTAAAGAGGACACCATCTCTTCCAGGAGAGATGAGCAGGACCTCTAGCCTTTCTCACAAAAGCAGGGCTTTTGCCACATTTGCATAGGGTCCAGCTGTTTTCCCCTCCGAGAATGCACTGACAAGCCTCAAATCTGATTGGACAGGGCAGGAGTCTACTGGGAGCACTGGAAAGCTCTAAGGTTCTATTATTAAAAAAAAAAAAAAAAAGAAAAGGACACTGCAACCAAGCAGACATTGTTGTAATAAGTTCTTCTGCAGTATCTGAAATTACCATTAAAAATAATGTAGTTAAGATTTTTTTTAGTTGCAAATTACAGGTATCCATCTTGAAAGAGCTTAAGTCATTAATTTAAGGATGCTAAGGGATCTTAGAAAATTCAGGAAGACAAACGGAACCTGGCCTTAGCAACAAGCTAGAAAACAGAGCTCAGCATCCATCATGAGGATTTTGCAGTATTCTGTGTAGACCTAAGCCTCAATCTGCTTAGCTGCTCATCCACCCAGACCTGCCCTGCAAGCCCACCCTCAGGCCAGGTGCTGTGCAAATCAATGCAACTCCTTGTACAGGAAACTGACGGGGAAATCCAAAAAGGGCACATAACCTAAACTGGGTCAGTCACTCCCTGACTCCAAAATTTGAAAGTGAGGACCAAGAATGAGAGGCCAATATATTGTAGGGCTGCCAAATATAAAAAATAAAAATACAGGGCTCCCAGTCACATTTGAATTTCAGATAAACAAATAATTGCCAGCACATATTTATAGCAAATTCATAATTTGCTATAATTATGCATAATTCATCTGAAATCCAAATGTCACTAAGTGTACTGTATTTTACCCCACAGCCCTAGTATCTCTGGATGATGCTGGAACATGTAAGCTAAGAAATGGTGAGTGCTGTGAACTGTGTAAGACTACTGAATCACAGACCTGTACCTCTCAAACAAATAATACATTATATGTTAAAAAAAGAAGAAGAAGAAGAAGAAGATAGCAGGAAGGGAAAAATGAAGGGGGGGAAATCAGAGGGGGAGACCAACCATGAGAGACTATGGACTCTGAGAAACAAACTGCGGGTTCTAGAGGGGAGGGGGGTGGGGGATGGGTTAGCCTGGTGATGGGTATTAAGGAGGGCACGTTCTGCGTGGAGCACTGGGGTTGTATGAAAACAATGAATTGTGGATCACTGCATCGAAAACTGGTGATGTATTGTATGGTGACTAACATAATAAGAAAAAATAAAAAAGAAATAAAAAGAAATGGTCAACAGCCAATGGCCATTCTGTACAAAAACCTCTGGTCTTCAACCTTTATTACCTCTCTGCAGCATGTAAGGTTACGGTAACTAAGATCTTCCTCTTGAAACACTCTACCTCTTCTTTTAAAAAGTCAGTGTTATTTAAAAGTGTGCTCACGGGGCACCTGGCTGGCTCAGTCATTTAGTGGCTGCCTTCGGCTCAGGTCATCGTCCCAGGGTCCTGGGATCAGGCCGCATCGGGCTCCCTGCTCAACAGGAAGCCTGCTTCTCCCTCTCCCATGCCCCCTGCTTGTGTTCCCTCTCTAGCTGTGTCTCTGTCAAATAAATAAATAAAATCTTTAAAAAAAAATGTGTTCACAACACTGACGAGCTGTTTTAACTCTGGTGACCTACACAGTTAGATTTTTAAAGAGCAGAAAGTGAAGGGAGTAGTTCCACATTCCCTCACTTCTACGGCTATTCCTTCTTTCCTACTCTGCAGGAAAACATAAAACCACAGAAATCACTTAGAAAAATTCTTAGAGAAACTTTAATAACTTTGTTTCCAGAGCTTATTCCCTAATTGTAGGTCAGAGAATCAGGATGATGACACTCCCCAAGGCGCTGCTAGGTCAGCCTGCATGGATGCATGCAAGAAGAGCCGAGTACAAACTGGAAGTTTATTGTAAGATTTCAGCATGAAAGTTTAACTGGTTTTGGAAATATATGTTAATTCTAACATGGGGTTGGTCTCACTACCAGTCTGAGTTACTGGCCATTTCCTAGGAGCCTTTAATAAAAATCTAGTAAGTGCACATTAGCTAAAAGCAAATTTCCTAGGATTACCCAATGTTAACAAAAGAAAAAGTAAAGGCTAAAATAATTCTACAGGGCTTTACTCAGCAATTTCTAAGTTTATTAATTAAAAGTATCACCGAGATGGGGCGCCTGGGTTGCTCAGGCAGTTAAGTGTCAGACTCTTGATTTCAGCTCAGGTCATGATCTCAGGGTTCTGAGATGGAGCCCCACATCGGGCTCCCTGCTCAGCATGGAGTCTGCTTGAGATAATCCCTCTTCCTCTGCCCCTCCCCCACTTGTGCTCGCTCTCTCTCTCTCTCTCTCTCTCTAAAACAAATAAATAAATCTAAAAAAATAAATAAATAAAAGTGTCACTGAGGTAACTCAGATAAAAATATCCAGTTGCCATTTAAAAGAAAAATCATTGCTTGTACATATCAAATACGAACATTATTTATAAAATCTAATTTTTACTTAATAACTTTGAAAATTTTTAAAATATACAAAACATTTCCCTAAAACTCATCAGTGGTGAAGCTCAGGACATGGTAATCCTGCTGTGAAAAGACTTCCTCAGAAAGATTACCATTTACATAAGCCCCAAGTTTAAAAGGACTATTAAGACATTCTGAACATTTACACAACGAATGAGGTTTAGAGAAATGTGGCGTTTTGCTAAACACACTAAAATGTTATTCAGAAAGAAAAAGCATTATTAATCTGTAAAAAGCAGGGAAGTATAATCTGCAAAATACTGGGGACTGGGAAAATGTTGCCCCCAAAAATAATGACATAGAATAAAAGTTTAACCTTGAAAATATTAAAAACAAAAGAAGCCCTTTCAATAACTGGCAAGTTAGTCAACTTCATTGATTTAAACACTTTTTCAGTGAAAACAGTAATGAAACAGTAATCACTGATTCTAGCCAAAGTTCCTACGTGGACATAAAATCGAGACCCTTGGATTTAGGTTCATAGCGCCTGGAAAAAAAATGTGGTTATGCCCTTGTCAAATAAGGAACCTTGAGCGACTCCCTTCTGTTCGCAGTTCCTTCCCCCAGCATAAGGGACGACAATGCACAGCAAATTAACCGCTATGTTATTTATGAGGCGCAGGTAAATGAGCTGTAACGAGGCTGTGCAGCCCCTTGGCTGTTTTCACAGGCATCAGCACGCCCCAGGCCTGTTTGGGCCACGCTCCACAAACTCCATTAGTCCTCTCCCACGGGCTCACGGCTTGGCTGCATTTCAGTCTTCACGGCATGGGAACGTTGCCAGAAGTTATAAATGCGGCTCCCAGGCCTCCCTTTCAAACCCCGACATGATCCTCCCCCTTGGACAGTCCAATGCAGAGAACCAGCGGAAGACTCCAGACCTTAGAGGAGCTTGGAGAGCCACCAGCCAGAAAGAACATAGGTTCCTGCGTGGCAGCGTGAAGGTGAGCCCCCTGCAGATCCATGTGCTAGAAATAAACCTGCATTGTGTCTAGTGACTGAGATGTCGAGGTTATACCAACGGTTGGCCAATGTGATTCGTACACGGGCAAAGGATAATTCACAGATCCAAGCTGTTTTCAAGTCAATGTGTGCCACAGAACCACTACCATAAACGGAAAGATGATTACAAGGCAGAGACTCAACTGCTGCCAGGCCGTTAATATCATTGTGGTACACTGACTTCTTATAGGATAGTCCAACATGATATAATGAAGTCATAATAACTAACATTTCTAGAACATAGACTATACGCCAAACACTACGTCAAGCCTATCATGCAATTGATTTCAGCTGACACTCACCTCAGGAGCACCTGGGTGCATCATTTGGTTGAGTGACAGACTCTTGATTTCAGCTCAGGTCATGATCTCGGGGTCATGAGATCAAGCCCCTTGTCCGGCTCCACGCTGAGTGTGAAGCCAGCTTAAGCTTCTCTCTCCCTCTCCCTCTGAGCCTCCCCCTGCTTGTGCACACACCCCCACCAAATAAATTAAAAAAAAAAACAACAAAAAACTGACATCAAACCTACAAAGCAGGCATTGTCTCTCCTGATAGAAAAATCAGGCTCAGGGAGGTTAAATAACTCGCCCATATTCATCCAGCTGGTATTCATCCAGCTTTCTGTAGCAGAAAGACCTTGAACCGTGTCTAACAACCAAACCCGAGCAGTTACACATTCACTGCATCACAGGATGCAGGAGAAAGCTGGAAAGGCAGCTGGGATGGCAGGAATCCAACCGCAGCTCCAATGCTATAATTCACTGCATGGACCCGAGCAAGCGATTTCACCCCACCGCACCGCAGGCTTCTATGGTTTGTCCTAGTGGTAATTTTTTTTTTTATTTTTTTTTTTATTTTTTGCCCAGGATTTAAAAAATTAAATTGCTCAAAGATCAAACACTTTCTAAACCAGCTTTGCTCATGCTTATGTGCTTACCCCTGAAATACAGGATATTTCTTAAAATTCTAACCTTGTGACAGCAGACGAAGGATGTAAAGCACACATAAATCTGTGTTTGAGCATCTAGATATGGAGAATAATATTCTGAGGGCCTCTCTTGGGGAAAAGCAAAAGTCACACTACTGTGTTTAGGATTTTGAAACAAAATCCCCTTCTGTGCTTTACAGTGATTCAAAGATAATTTTGGTGACAGAGAGAGAGAGATGCACCTAATAGGAGAAATAACTTGTTTTATAAGTAGGGCTGTGAAGTGTCTTGTATATTCAGGACACTTCCTATAATTAATGATTTTTGTCCTGCTTGCTATGTTGACTTTGTCAAAATGTCTTAAATGCCTTGTATTCAGCCTTTTTCAATACTTTTTAAAAAAAAAAAATCAGCAGTCAGTTGTTTTTAGGCTATAATTTTAATGTTTAAATCTCTAAAATGGCAACACTAGGTGAGAATCATAGCACCACAAATAAAAATTAGGATAAATCTTGGGTTTTTCCTACAGGTTTGGCTGAGGAAAAGACCGGAATGGGAGAATGCGAATTAGACATAAAACTGTTCTTTGGCTAGAATTCCAGGTCCTGGACAATTAGCAATCTTCAGAAAAAGCTTCAGATCAGTACCCCTTCTCTGATTGGCTGACAGCCCCTGGTCTCGATAAGAACAAATCAGCAAGTACCTCACTCCAGTGCCCACGTTTCTGAAAAGCAGACGTTCATAATAGCCTTCCTCCCAAATCACATGAACACAGATGCGAATCTGTCAAGCCCTAAACACTTGTGCTTCTTAGAATTCATTTAGAATTCACCAAACTTTATAAAAGATGGGCAAGACTGTGCCTTCCAAGTACATCTGTCCCTTGAATCAGGCAAATGGAAAGTTCTCTTTTATCTCAGATGTGAACTCAATTTATTGATTCACATATTCCCCAGTCTTTCAATAGCTCAGCACATTTACAGTGAGCTATGAGTTCACAATGGTGAATGACAGACACGTCCATTAACATGGTATGCAATCTCCAGTTCTTCCACAAGTGGCTGTTATCTTTTTATTTGTGTACGATTAAAACCCAGAATGCCAAAATGCTTGTTAGTGTATATTTGTTAGTGTATATGGATACATTTTCTGAATAGTGAGCATTTCTTAAGGAAAAGACCTTTTGAAGTAAGTAATTTGTACAGTGTGCAATTATTCATTCAATATCAAAAAGGGTGGAAATTCAGCTATAAACCAGCATATACTGACAGCTAAGAATGTCACATGTATAATTTATGCAACTAGTACCAAGAAGGTGATAAAATAAAAACTTTAATAGAGAAATTCAGATGCAGATGAAATAATCACAAAAGAGGTTGTAATAACGTTCTGCACCGTATCATGTTATCAGTTTTGCAGCTCAAGTGACTGTACCATACCAGAAGTATTTTCATATTCCAAAAGTTATCAGTTTCCACAAGGAAATAATAGAATTTTTAAAAATGTAATAGCTCATGTTACCATTACAAGTATTATTAAAGATCTAAATGTCTTTTTCTATGGCATAGCCAATGAAACAAGTAATTACAATACAAAATCAATTATTTTGCTAGTACAATAATTTTTCTGGTGAAAATGTCTCTCTTATAAGGCTATTGTGAATAAAACAGTATCCACTTGAGACTTCCAAAAAATTATCTGCAGAGAGTCTCATAGTGAGTTAGGAGTTAATAAGAAGATTTGCATTGTTTTCGGTGAGTATAAGAGACATTCAGGTGAAACTTTGCATAAAGATGTGGACATGTTTATACAAAGTTGAAGACTGATTCTAGGGAAGGTGTTGACTGCCCTGCCCACATTTTGCATAATGCTTCAAATGGCATCTTGGGTCCTATCAACACTGAAGTCATTATTACAAAATTATTCTCTTCCTTCAGTAATTATACTTTTTGAATGGAGCAATACAGCAATTTTATAATTTTGTTACCAGTAAGTATTTTTCAATTCTCTTGCATTCAAAAACCAATTTGGGGTCTGTAAAAAATGCAGTTGACGGATATTCACATGCAAAAGAATGAAACTAGTCTACTGTCTTACACCATGCACAAAAATTAACTCAAAATGGACTGACAACTTGAATGCAAGACCTGAAGCCATTAAACTTCTAGAAGAAAACATAGGTGGTAAGCTCTTTGACACTGATCTTGGATATGAGTTTTTGAATTGGATCCAAAATCAAAAGCAACAAAAGCAAAAATTAGTGAGTGACACCACATCAAACTAAAAGCTTTTACACAGCAAAGGAAACCATCAAAAATGAAAAGGCAGCCTGCTGAAGAGAAGAAAATATCTGCAAAGCATATATCTGATAAGGGTGTAATATCCAAAATATACAATGAACTCCTACAACTCAATGGCAAAAACAATTCAGTTAAAAAATGAGCAGAGGATCTGAACAGACATTTCTCCAAGGAAGACATACGGATGGCCAACAGACACATGAAAAGATGCTCGATATCACACCTCATCAAGGAGATGCAAATCAAAACTACAATGAGATACCACCTCATGACTGTTAGAAAATGGGTATCATCAAAAAGACAAGAAATAACAAGTGTTGGTGAGGGTGTTGAAAAAAAGGAAACCTCTGTGCATTATTGGTGAACATGTAAATTGGTGCAGTCACTATGGAAAATAGTATGGAGGTTCCTCAAACATTTTAAAATAGAACTATCATATGATCCAGTGATTCTACTTCTGGGGATTTATCCGAAGAAAACAAAAACACTAACTCAAAAAGACATATGTACCCCGATGTTTATAGCAGTATTATCTACAATTATCAAACTATGGAAACAGTCTAAACATCCATTGGCTGACAAATGGATAAAGAAGATGTGGTATATATTTGCATTGTTTTTGGTGAGTATAACAGACACAATGGAATACTATTCAGCCATAAAAAAGAATGAAATTTTACCATTTGTGACAACATGGATGGAAAGGGCATTATGCTATGTGAAATAAGGCAGACAGAGAAGGCAACTACCATACAATTTCATATGTGGAATTTTAAAACAGCCACAAGAATAACAAAATCAAACAAATACTGAGAACACACTGGTGGTTTCCAGAGGTTGGAGGTGGGGAGGGGGAGAAAAAGGTGAAGGTAGTCAAAACGCACAAACTTCCAGTTATAAAATAATGAAGACATGGGGATGTAATGTACAGCATTGTGAATATAGCTAATAATACTTCATTTCTGAAATAAGTGGTTAAAAGAGTACATCTTAAAAGTCCTCATCTCAAGAAACAAACCTTATAACTATGTGTGGTGATGGATGTTAAAGAGATTTATTGTAGTGACAATTTTGCAATATATACAAGTAATCCAATCATGATGTTGTACACCTGAAACTAATACGATGTCATATGCCATTATACCTCAACAACAACAAAACAGAAGGCAAGCAACAACAATATAGAAGTCAAAAGCTAAACAAAACACAGGCAATAAAACAAATGCAGTTGAGAGATACCTGAGTTTACCTGAAGCACTGAAATTATACTTCACTTCTGCTTAAAAAACTCTTGTTGACTTTTTAAATAATCTATTAAGGCCTACTTATTGCTTGTTCATAGTTTCCAAAATCTCATTAGTAGTAGGATCATGCCATTTGAGAAGTGCAACCAGTGTTACTCAAGTATTTCATTGCTTAAAGACATTTGTTGGGTACATTCAAGAAAGAACTGTAATGTTATAGGTATTCAGTATCAAGGCCATATTCAAAAGCCACATCGCTTATTAACAGGGAAAGAAATTCCACTCTGAAGTGGGTAATTATTATGTCATGAAAGATGGTATCATGTGGTTCAACAAATCAAATTTATAGAGCAATTCTCAGAGTTGTTAACTTTATGCCAGTACATGTTCACTGTACTAGCTCGTGATGCTAATGATGAGTGTGTGCTTTCTTATTAATAAATATTCCGTGGGCAAAAGCATGAAGTAAGTTGAATGTGACCACTGGAAAAGCTATGTTGTGATAGAAATGGAACACATAATCCAATGGCATGGGAATTTTATCAACAAATTTTGCAAAATGAGGACTGTTAGAAAGAAACAAATCATCGGAGAAATATAATAAAAAGAGAGGTCTGTTACTTAGAGACATACTGTATTTCACATTAACAACTTTTTTTAATATAAGTGTGGCTCATGCAATATTTTTATTTTATCTCAGTAAGCATACACATAGGCAATTAGGAATAATTCAGACTTAACGATGCATCCTGCACTTTTTTTTTTTGCTAAATCTGGTAACAGTCTAACATTGTTTTTAAATGCAAATAAAGCAACTGAATCACTCTGGATATTAAGAGAAACTACCCTTTGAATAAAAAGTCTGTTTTAAATGTAACAATATCAGGAAGAAGAACAAATGAAGAAAAAGCTCATTTCTGGATGGATCAGGTAAGAATGAAGAGTTACTCCTTGAGGGTTCCTCAACGAATAGCTGCATTTCAAGAGGATGCTTCAAGGCAGAGTTTAGCCTTGACAACGTGAACAAGTCAAACAATGATGTTGAGATGTGTGACAGTTGTCATTGTCGTCCTGACGTTGTCAAGATTTATGAATTCTGGGGCGCCTGGGGGGCTCAATCGGTTAAGCGTCTGCCTTCGGCTCAGGTCATGATCTCAGGGTCCTGGGATCGAGTCCCGCATCAGACTCCCTGCTTAGTGGGACGTCTGCTTCTGCCTCTCCCCCTCCCCCCACTTGTGCTCACACACTCTCTCTCTCTCTCAAATAAATAAAATATATATATATACACATACATACTATATATATATATATATATATATATATATATATATATATATATATATAAGATTTATGAATTCTAAGCCATAGCCATACTATGGGGAGAAAAAATTCTCTTCCTGAGAAACTCCCAACCTGGGCAAAAGGTAAAATAACAGGGAGATGGGTGACTGATGAAATCCAATCTCTTCCTTATCCCCATGACATACAATAAACTAGATTTCTTTCCACTGTTAGTAATTTGTACTCTGATTATGCCATATAGGTGGGGAAACAAAAAAATGAGTCTTTTGGGGATATGCAAAATTAATTTTAAAACTATACCTCAGATAAGACCTGGAACAATGATCTTTGACCAGGCACAGACCTTTTGTAGGTAATTTATTCTTATAATTTCAAGATTATGTACAATATGATTCCCCTTTTTTGTTTGTTGATCTTGCAGGCAAATCCTCTTTCTCTACCACGTACCTCTGCCTTCAGAACTAGGAGTTTCTGCATTCAATCTAAACTGGAATTTATGCTACCTTTATATTTTAACATTCATATATTATAGTTTAATTTGAACTCAAGTAAGGTATGGGTTAGCAGCTCTGTGAAATATTGAGTGGCTTATGGCAGTGTTCTAAAGGTTCTTATTTTGAACCGTGTGAGAGCTTTCAAAATATAGCTTTGACAAATTATCTGGAATTTTATCATTTGTCTTTAGTGGGCATTTATAAAAATAAACTGTTCCTCCATCTTTGTGATTCATCACTAACTGTGCTTATGAATCTATGCGGATCACCAAAGAAATAATCCTGCTGTATGTGGACCATAGTTATAGGTGCTGAGAAAGAGGAAAGGAGGGAGGGAGAGCATGCAGAAAGTTCCAGGATTTTGCCCAGGTTGACAGGCTTCACAGTTAGCTCCCTGTTACACTCAGAAACAAGCATGGCTTCAGGCATGGCTTATTACTCTCCATTATTATTTTAAGGGTCAATTCTGAGGGAGTTGATGAGCCCTCTGTCCTCAAATCCCTGCCACAAACCCCATCAGCCTCAGAGTGAATGATCTTTGTATCTAAACATTAATTTTTATGCCCATGTCTTTCCCCCATTAGATAACAAATCTTGGTAAAGTCTGGGCTCGTCCGGGTTTTGTCCCCACTCAGTGTCTCCTTGATGCCTACTTACACTTCATCCAACTTTAATATCTACCTTTATTTTTCAGTCTACCTCCCTACTCAATATGGCCATTTTCCACCTCTACTTCCTTCATTGAGGTTTCTGTTCCAGTGACATGAATTAGATAACATATGTTCTAGTCAAAGAAACACCTTTGGACATGTCCCTATAGCTAATGACCAACTGGTGACCATTCTGTGTCTATAAGAGAAAATGAGAGGCTTAATGTTTCTTGTCTTTCTAAGTTAACATGCTTATATTTTCAGCCCTCTAAATAACATGACACCCATCCTCAGGTGAAAGCCTGCGGACCTGGTATTTATTCCTCAGACACCTTTGTATGCTGTGTGCTACCAAACCAACGTTGAAAATAGTTGGTCAGTCCTCACCTGCAGACCTTTTTTATATGAACCATACATTCTTCACCTACATAATTTTTAAATTATTTGCAAACACTTAAAATCTGGGGGAAATTCCAGTGTAAATTGTTTTCATAATTTGAATAATTGGAAGATCTGGAAACACTGGCTGGCGTCTTCCCCACATGACATTATCCTCATTGCCATAGTCTGCACTACTCCCTGCTGTCCACAGCCAAGTACAGTGTTCACTGCGACACTATTCTTATTTTTATAGTAAAGGTAGGCAGAAAATAAATATTTTTTGTGTGCCCAACTCTCTCAGAAACCAGGAAATAAAACAGGGACATGTTTAGGAAAAAAAGAAAAGCATATATGCTTCTTACAGAACTCCAACCTATTTAAGACAAAACAAAAAAGTCTTCCGGTGAAAGAAAGCCTCCTGGCTTCCTGCACTCATGCTACCTGTGTAGCTCCTTCAGGGATCATTCTCAGCTTATGTTATAGACAAAGGGTCTGTGAACTATGGCCTGCTGTCCAGATGCAGCCCATTGCCTCTTTTTGTAAATAAAAGTTTTATTGACACACAGTCATGCTCCTTCACTTACATATTGTCTTTGACTGTGTTCACATACAAGGGAAGAGCCGAACAGTTCCACGGTAACTCTCTTACCACAAAGACATTTACTAACTGTCCCTTTACAGAAAGTTCATTGATTCCTGCTATAGAATGGACAGTACCCAGGAAAAAGCTGAAGCTCCAAATTTGATGGATCTTAAAACCAAAAATATGGGGGCACCTGGCTGGCTCAGTCGGCTTGTGCTTGCTCATTCTCTTTCTCTCCCTCCCTCCCTCTTACTCTATCAAATAAATAATCTTAAAAAAATCAAAAATATGACTAGCAATAATGTAAAACAGCATGGAATCAAGTACCAAATTTCTTTAGAAACATTTATAAGCACAGTAAAACTTAAGAAAAGTGAGAGATGAAGATTAACTGAACAGTTTGGGAAAGAATTCTAAAAGACACCTTGGTGAGGACAGCTGCTGAATATATTTTAAGGATATATTACAATTTGCCTCTGTTAGAAAGCTCTTGTATAAAGCTCTTGCCTAGAAACAAAGAAGAAAACAACACTTTTAATTATGTTTCTATGGAACATATATGGAGACAAATGACATGGGTAAAATAAAAGACACAGGAGCTGGAAAAGGGATGCCTTTCTTTAACAGAATTTGTATGTTTTCATTTTTATGTTTCCCAATGGAATGTGAATTAATATATTTTGACTTAAAATTTGTTGAATGAAAATAAGACACCGTCTCAACATCAAAATAAGACATTGGCAAAGATGTGAATACATTCTCTATGTACATACCATTGTCAAATTAAATCATTTTATGAAATATTTAATAAAGTTCTTCACTTTTTCTAATAATTTCAAAATAAAGCCATGACCAAGTAAAGCAATTTACCGGAGAGAAATTATGTCTGTGGAAAAAAACACTATGAGCATTTCCCATTTACAATGTATCAGTATAGCACTACATCTATCAGACTTTATGTGGAATCAACAAAGTAGGGTGAAAACAGATTCTTCATTGTCTAACTATGATAAATAAATAGGAGGAAGACTTTTTTATTCCAAGAAAAAGAGTTTTTTGAGAGGAAACTGTTAATTATGATTTGGTTTATAAATTTTACAGTCTTTCAAAAGATAAACATAGAGTCTCTTCCTTAAAAAAACCATCAATTCTACAAGATGCTAAACACTTAGGACTCTTTTAAATGAAGTGAACTAGCAGTAATAGTGTTCGAGTCAACTCTACGGCAAATGAATCAATACAAGATGATATCTATACACCACTTATCTCCTGGTGTGATATGAAAGAAAATCAATCACATAATCACATTATCTCTGAAGTGTCGAGAAGGCAGAGTAAGTGGAATTGGTTATGTGAGACAAAGAATAAAGACAGGCCAGGATGGGCGAGATGCTTGACCCCACACTGCATCTTCACATGGAAGAGATGGTTGAAAGAAAAATATTCCTCTAGAAATGACTGACATCCATGAACATAAAAACTCTCAGGTCTTCTTATGTTTGCGAGTCTTTTCTCATTTGTAACTCTTTTTTTGCAGAAATATTCAAACAATAGGAGCTATAGTTACAAAAACAAGAATTCAGTGCTGAAAATCAATTGTGTTGTTGGGAGGACACTATACCTCTCCGTTCCTAAGGAATTAAAAACATCAAAAAGCAGCAATGTGGGGGCTTTCCTGGAAGAAAACACATCTACCCTACTTCTGAAAGATGAACTGAGGTCATCCAGTTGAGAAGGCTCTAGGGATGGCGGAGGAAAGAGGGGAGTGCTGCAGAAACAGAGCAAAGAAAGGGCGCAGGTAAGAAATACCATCATCCACTATGTCACCAAACCTCAAAATGGGGAGTCACCTTCCCCACATTATGTCCGCATTATGTCTGCAGTATCTCAACGTCACTCCGCTTTTTTTTTCCATGCCCAGAAAAGAGTGTGTGGGCCCTGGTCTCTAAGTACACTAAACACCCAGCACAGTGCTCAGAACAATTCTTAGAACAGAGTAGGTGCCTGATCAATCTTTAACTGAAAATAAGTAAAAAATAAACAAATAAATAAACGCTTATATTGCAAAGTGTTTTCAGGTTTTCCCATTTGTTTCTTGCCTCATTCACTGCAATCGATTCCTAACTAGTTCCCCTGCCTACTATTCATTTCTCTCCTCTAAACTGTGAATGAGATTATAGCATTTTTTATGATTCAAAAAAACCTTTTTATAATCTTCCAACGATCTTCAATAACTCTGACACATTGTTGTGATGACATAAAAAGAGTAAAAACCACTTGAAAAACAATTTTACACTAAATAGTAACACCTTCTCTTCATTAATTCCACTCCTGGAAATCTATTTATGTAGGGATATGATCCCAAATATAGGATAGTAAAGTTATGTTCCAAAGTTGTTCATTATAACAAAAATCACAGGAGTAAAAAATTCTAATAATCTAACTATATAATAATAGGTAGACACTTTAAATTCTGCATTTTCTCTCAATGCAATGATAGTACAAACATTAAAAGTGATAACATTAGAAGTGGTATTAATGTACCAGTGCTCATATCAGCACAAGTTAAAACAGAATTTAAATTTTCATGAACAATTTTAATACATATCTGAAATTTTACATATTACATAACTCATATTCATTTATTCATATATAATTTAACTTATACATTTGCATGTAATATGATATATATGTATAATAAGGTTATATATGTGCATAGAAAATTGTGGAAAACAACACAATTAACACTTTTAACTTTTTCTTCTGAAATGAGAGAATTTTCCGTCATCATTGTATGCAGTTATAGCTTGTCTGGATTATTGTAATGAGTGTGTATTTTAATAAGAATTTAAAAACTAAACATCAAGAACTGCCAGGGAAGATGGCAGAGTACCCTAGGCTCAGGATCCTTGACCCAGGAAACAACTACATCACACCCACACCAGGGTAAATAATCCAGGAAGCGACCCGAAGACCGGCAGAACAGACCCTCCGCAACTAAATGGAGAGAAGAGGACACATCAAAAACAGTAGGAAGGGCAGAGACACAGTCGGGAACCAGGCTGACCCAGACTGTCCACAGGAGGAGGGTCACTGCAGGCAGGAAGAGGGGAGAGGAGCAGACCCTACACCAGGCACCCCAGGCTCAGGGGATCTGCACTGGGAACAGTGCAGATTAAGCCCCGTAACATTTGACCTTGGAAACTAGAGGGACTTATTTTCTCCAATTCTTGTCATCAGCAAGGCTTAACACCTGGAACCTTTTTAAAAAATCAGCTGCCCAGCTCTGCAAGAGCCCAGAGGGTGAGAAGAAATGGAGTCCCCTTCCTTAAAGAAACAGCACAGCAAAGAGCCCACTGAAATACAACAAAGAAGTACCAGTTTGAAAAACACGCGGGGTACACTAGAGGGGATCTGTTCACTCCTCTCAGAGTGTGTGCTGAGCAGGACAGAGATCTCTGGGAGACTTCTCAAATAACAAAGCCCTGGTAGGTGCCATTTCCCTCCCCCGTCCCCCAGCCTGGAGACATGGACCCTACAGGAACAAGCATGGCATAAACACTCCACCTAGCTCGCTAACAGCTCTCACCACCACCTCACACTTCTGCTGACCCACACTCTCCAACCTGCCCTCAGCAGCAGTCCCCCAAATCAGCCCCAGGTCCCCTCCCACAGCCAACCTGCACAAACCTTACTAACACTGTGCATTCTGCTCCCACACTTCCTGCAGACCCATCCACCCCTCCCCCCAATCCACATTCAGGAGTCTTCCAAAGTGGTGCCACAAGCCTCCCAGTGTGCAAGCAGCAACAGCAGGAACCAGCACCACTCCAAAGTGATTCCTGCCCCAAGGAGAGGAAAAGATAACCACACACACATACACCACTCTGACTGCAGCCTGAGCAATGGGCAGCAGTAGACATCTGGCCTCACTGCAGGCCCTGCCCACCAATGAAATCCTCCCAGAGGACAACACAGGGAGAAACCCCTGCAGTTCGGTGCTACTGCATCTCTGGCAAATGCCTGGCCTGACCCAACCCAAACCCGAGATGGCTCCAGACTAGCCTATTAACAACACAGGGACTAAACACTGCCCACAACAGGAAAGAGATCCACTGGACTAAAGTGGACTAAAGAGACGACTGGATGCACACAACACACACAGGAGACAGGCCGAAGCCACCAGGTTCTGATGAACAGGGGACACTTCATCGCAGGGCACTACCCAACCTCCTCTTCATAAGACCACTATTTTCAAGAGCAGAGGTAACTGACTTTCCTAATATATAGAGAAACAGACACAGAGAGTTAGACAAAAGAGGAGACAGAGGAATATATCCCAAATGAAAGAAGAGAACAAAATCACAGCAAGAGACCTAAACAAAACAAAGATAAGCAATATGCCTGATAGAGAATTTAAAATAATGATCACAAAGATATTCACTGGACTTGAGAAAAGAGTGAAGTAACTAGAATTCAAATAAAAATTAGAAAAAAAACACAGACTTTTATATATAGAACAAACTGATGGTTACCAAAAAGGAGGTGGTTAGGGGGATTGGGTTAAATCATTGATGGGGATTAGGGACTGCTCTTGTTGTGATAAGCACCAGATATTATGTAAGTGTTAATTCACTATATTGTACACTTGAAATTTCTATTACACTGTATGTTAACTAACTGGAATTTAAATAGAAACTTAAAAAATAATTATAATTTTTTAAAAAGACTGGAACACATACAGAAGAACAAATCAGAGATGGAGAATTCAATAACTGAAATTGGAAATACATAGATGGGATGCACAGTAGACTAGAGGAAGCAGAACGGATCAGTGACCTAGAGGACAGAGTAATGGAAAGTAACCAAGAGGAACAGGAGAGAGAAAAAAATAATAGTAAATGAAAATAGATTAAGGGAACTCAGCATGCCATTAAGCATTAAAAACATTCACATTATAGGGATCCCAGAATTGAAAAAAGGGGCAGAAAATTTATTTGAAGAATAATAGCTGAAATCTTCTGGAATATGGGTAAAGAAACAGAAGTCCAGATCCAGGAGGAACAGAGTGCCCCCAAGAAAACTGACCCAAGGAGGTCCACACCAAGGCATGTAGTAATTAAAATGGCAAAAAGTAGTCGCAAAGAGAGAATTTTAAAAGCAGTCAGAGAAAAGAAAATAGCTGCATAGAAGAGAAAAACCCCATAAGGCTATCCGCTGATTCTTTTCAGCAGAAACACTGCAGGCCAGAAGGGAATGGTATGATATATTCAAAGGACTGAAAGAAAAAAATCTGCAGCTAAATATATTCTATCCAACAAGGCTATCATTTAGAATAGAAGGAAAGATAAAGAGTTGCCCAAACAAAAGTTAAAGGAAGTCATGACCACTAGGCCACTACACAGCCATACAGGAAAGCTTAAAGGGGATTCTGAGTGAAAAGGAAAGACTATAAGCATGAATAAGAAAAGTAGGAAGCACAAAAGCAGTAAAATTAAGTATATCTATAAAAATCAGTCAAGGGATTCACAAAATTAAAGGATGTAAAGTGTGACAACATATACCTAAAATGTGGCAGGGAGAGGAATAAAAATTTAGTGCTTTTAGAATGGGTTCAAACTTAAGCGACCATCAACTTAATATAGACTGCTACATGCACAAGATGTTACACATAAAACAAAAACCAGTAACAGATATGCAAAAAGTGAAGATAAGAAATCCAGTATAGCACTAAATAAAGCCAGCAAAGCACAAGAAAAGCAAGGGAAGAAAGGAACAGAGAAGAACTATAAAAACAACCATAAAACAAGAAACAATATGGCAATAAAAACATACCTATCAATAATTATATCGAATTTAAATGGACTAAACACTTCAACCAGAACATACAGGGTGACAGAATCGATAAAAAAGGAAGACCCATCAATACAGTGCCTACAAAAGACTATTTTTGGACCTAAAAACACTTGTAGGTTGAGAGTGAAGGGATATAAAAATATTTATCATACAAATGGAAGTGAAGAAAGATCAAGGATAGCAATACTTACATTGGACAAAATCGACTTTAAAACAAAGACTGCATGAGACAAAGAAGGAAACTATATAATCATAAAGGGGACAATCCAGCAAGAAGATATAATAGTTGTAAATATTTACGCAACCAACATGGGAGCACCCAGATACATAAAACAATAACACACATAAAGGAATTAATCAATAGTAATACAATAATAGGAGGGGACTTCAATACCCCACTTACATCAACAGGTCATCTAAACAGAAAATCAACCAGGCAACAGTGGCTTTGAGTGACACACTGGATCAGATGGATTTAATAGATATATTCAGAACATTCCATCCTAAAACTGGAATACACATTCTTTTCAAGTGCACATGGGCTATTTTCCAGAATAGATCACACATTAGTCTCAACAAATGAAAAAAGACTGAAGTCATACCATGCAACTTTTCTGATTACAACACTATGAAATTAGAAATCAACTACAAGAAAAAAATCTGCAAAGAGCACAAGTACATGAAAGTTAAATGACATGTTACTAAACAATTAATGGGTCAACCATAAAATCAAAGAAAATGAAACACAATGGTCCAAAATCTTGGGATGCAACAAAAGCAGTTCTAAGAAGGAAGTATATGACAATACAGGCCTACCTCAAGACGTAGGAAAAATCACAAATAAACAACTTAAACTTACACTTAAAGGAGCTAGATAAAGAAGAACAAAGCCCAAACCAGCAGAAGGAAAGAAGTAATAAAGATTAGAAAAGAAATAAATGTTATAGAAAACAATAGAACAGATCAATGAAACCAGGAGACTGTTCTTTAAAAAGATAAACAAAAGTGATAAACCATTAGCCAGACTCATTTAAATAAAAATGGAAGAAATCAACAAAATCAGAAATAGAGTAGAAATAGCAACTGATACCATAAAAATACAAAGGATTTTAACAGAATATTATGAAAAATTATATGCCAACAATTGAACAAGCTAGAAGAAATAGATAAATTCCTAGAAATGTATACATACCAAAACTGAATCAGGAAGAAATAGCAAAGTTGAACAGACCAATAACCAGCAATAAAATCGAATCAATAATCAAAAAACTCCCAACAACAAAAGTCCAGGACCAGATGGCTCCAATGCAAATTCTACCAAACATTTAAAGGGAGGGGGGATTTAACAGCTACTCTTCCCAAACTATTCCAAAAAAACAGAAAGAAAAGGAAGAAGAGCTTCCAAATTCATTCTATGAGGCCAATATCACACTGTTTCCAAAACCAGATAAAGATGCTACAAAAAAAGACAACTACAGACCAAAATCTCAGAAGAACACAGATGTATAAATTCTTAAAACAATATTAGGAAACCAAATTTAACAATATATTTTAAAAAAATCATCCACCACAATCAAGTGGGATTTATTTCTGGGATGCAAGGGTGGTTCAATATACACAAATCAACCAATGTGAGACATCATATCAACAAGAGAAAAGATAAAAAACGTATGACCATTTGAAAAGATGCAGAAAAAAAGCATTTGACAAAGTACCATGTCCATTTGTGATGAAAACCTTCACGAAAGTGGGTTTAGAGGGAACATACCTCAATATAATAAAGGCCATATATGAATGGTAAATGGTGAAAAATTGAGAGCTTTTCCTCTAAGATCAGGAAGAAGACAAGGATGTCCACTCTCACCACTTTTATTCAACACAGTACTGGAAGTCCTAGTCACAGCAAACAGACAAGAAAAAGAAATAAAAGGCATCCAAACAGGTAAGAAAGAAGTAAAACTATCACTATTTGCAGATGACATGATACTATATATAGAAAACCCTAAAAACATCACCAAAAAACTGCTAGAACTGATAAATGAGTTCAGTAAGGTCACTGGATACAAAATCAATATGCAGAAATCTGTTGCATTTCTTTTTTTTTAATTTTTATTTATTTTATTTTATTGTGTTATGTTAGTCACCATACTTTACATCATTAGTTTTTGATGTAGTGTTCCATGATTCATTGTTTGTGCACAACACCCAGTGCTCCACGCAGAACGTGCCCTCTTTAATACCCATCACCAGGCTAACCCATCCCCCCACCCCCCTCCCCTCTAGAACCCTCAGTTTGTTTCTCAGAGTCCATCGTCTCTCATGGTTCATCTACCCCTTTAATAACCCCCCTTCAATTTTCCCTTCCTACTATCTTTTTTTTCTTAACATATAATGTATTATTTGTTTCAGAAGTACAGATCTGTGATTCATCAGTCTTACACAATTCACAGCTCTCACCATAGCACATACCCTCCCCAATGTCCATCACCCAGCCACCCCATCCCTCCCACCCCCCACCACTCCAGCAACCCTCAGTTTGATTCCTGAGATTAAGAGTCTCTGTTGCATTTCTATACACTAATAATGAAGCAGCAGAAAGAGAAATTAAGAAAACAATCTCATTTATAATTGCACCAAAAATAATAAAATATCTAGGAATAAATTTAACCAAAGAGGTGAAAGACCTGTATTCTGAAAACTACAAAACACTGATGAAAGAAACTGAAGATGACACAAACAAATGGAAAGACATTCCATGGTTCATGGCTTCAAAGAATTACTACTATTTAAATGCCCATAGTACCCCCCAAACCAATCTACAGATTTAATGCAATCCCTACCAAAATGCCAACAGCAATGTTCACAGAACTAAAACAAAGAATCCTAAAATTTGTATGGAACCACATAAGACTCTTAATAGTCAAAACAATCTTGAAAAAGAAGAACAAAACTGGAGGTATCCCAATCCCAAATTTCAGAATGTACCACAAAGCTGGGTGCCTGGGTGGCTCAGTTGGTTGAGCGACTGCCTTCGGCTCAGGTCATGATCCTGGAGTCCCGGGATCGAGTCCCGCATCGGGCTCCCTGCTCAGCAGGGAGTCTGCTTCTCCCTCTGACCCTCTTCCTTCTCGTGCTCTCTGTCTCTCATTCTCTCTTTCTCAAATAAATAAATAAAATCTTAAAAAAAAAAAAAGAATGTACCACAAAGCTGTAGTAATCAAAACAGTATGGTACTTGCACAAAAACAAGACACACAGATAAACAGAACAGAGAGCCCAGAAATAAACCCAGGATATACAGTCAATTAATCTTTAACAAAAGAGGTAGGAATATCCAATGGGAATAAGTTTCTTCAACAAATGATGTTGGGAAAACTGGATGGCTATTTACAGAAGAATAAAATTGGACCATTTTCTTGTACCATACACAAAAATAAACTCAAAATGGATTAAAGACCTACATGTGAAATTTATAGTTTGTGCTTTTCTGTATGTTCAGTGATTTGCTTTGTCAGGGTCAAGATTTGTTTGTTGCATAAAATATATTAAACATGATTCCAAAATTATGTGGGAAAATGAATTAGGGCCTAGCTTGTAGATTACCATTTCCAAGGATATCCTTTCTTCATATAGTAATTCTTAAGGTTATCACAATTTATCTCAATATTTAGCACTTGCTGGTCATGTTTTTTTTAACAAATCTTTTAAATTATTTAATAGGATCTTAAGGTGTAAGCACCATTGTTGCAAAAAATTTTTGTTTGCTGAAGTGACATTTGCAAATCAGCTAATATTTAAAAGAGCAAAAAGAAGAGACTATTAATCCACTTAGAAGAGGATTTTAGGAAGACATTTGGACAGAATTAATGATTTGCAGTAAAAATCAGATAGCTTTATATAAAAATGGATACTGATTACTTTTTGTATATTTGTCATTCACTTCATCCTGCCTCTTTCTCATAACAGGGGCAAAATTATATAATGAACAAAGAATCAGCACTTTTTCACTTACTTAGTTCTGTATCCCAGGTTAAATATTTTTTATAGTTTTTTTCTTTTATTGAGACATATTTGACATATAACATACTAGAACACACTTCCTGAGCCATCTGATTGACTGCTTTGTGTACACCTTAGGTCTATCGATTTCTTCCCTCACATCGGATAATTTCTACACAGTAAAGAATGCCCTTGAACCAACAGCACCGCTATCCAGTGCTCTGTTCCTCTTGTTGCGCTAACCAGAGCAGATCCAAAGTCCTGCCTTTGATAAACAGGGGAAACACACACCTCCCGCAGTCCCTGGACACAGTAATAGGCTTCCTTGCTTATCAACTCGATTTTATTAAAATTGTTCTTCAAATTCTGCAAACAAAATAAAAATAGTACCAATTTTAAAGCCATCCTGTGTTTGGCATGATGACCACCCTGTTCGGCTCCCCAGTGTTCCCAGAGTGACAGAGGATGCCATTCCGTGTTAAAGGTCCCTATGGTCACAGTGCCCGGATTCTAGGCTCCCCTGCTCATGAGACAGGAGGGGTTTCCTGCTTTACACACCGTACCAGTCATGGGATGATTCTGTTTGAAATGAGAATTGTGGTGGGCACTTCTCACAACAAGAGGGGATTCATGACACGAAAAGACGGGTAAAGCCTTATGCCGAGACATTAACGTGGTTTCATTACTAGCTTCAGAGAAAATGTTTTTTATTGAAATAGGAAATATGAAATGGAATAAGAAAACACATTTGGATGCATGAGTGAAGGTTTATAAATATTGTATAGAAACATATATGAAAAAACAGATTTTAAAACTTTTCCAAATATGCCTACTGAAGTAGATCCTATTTTATTTCAAGACTTACTGGTTGTGTGGAAGCTTGTGTATCTCTGTGTAATCAACAGATTTCAATACATATTTGACTGAATCTTTCATCAGGCTGTTAACTTTTGTAGTTAACTTTTCTGGGTCAGATTAAGAAACTGATCTTATTTATTACTGTTGACATAATGTCAAGTTTCTGTTTGTTTCTAAAATCAGGTATTTTATTATTATTTATATCACATTAGCTCAAAGTTGTTTAGGAACGAAGTTTTGTCTTTGTTTTTGCTTTTAATTTCCAAGCATTTGTTGGTTTTTAAGTGCTATGCTTATTTTCTAGATTTTTTTTACATTGGGTTTTTAGTATCATTTCTACTGTTAGAAAACATGAATAATTTAGTACTAATATAATTCAGAATTGCTCTATCCCTAATTTTTAAAGTCTGTTTGATCTATTAAAAGCTGATGAAACAAATTTAAAGTTTTATATTATTATTATGTGTTCTCTATTTTTCTGATTTTGATGTGGTCACTCATTCACTTATTGCTATAGTCAAGAACTCTTTGTTAAACATCAAATTATACCTAGTTCTCTTTGAGGAAAGGGGAAAAAAAACTGGGAACAGACCAATATAAATTCCTGCTTTATAGTATATCTGTTCTATTAGGAAAAGCAAGGAAAAATACATGCATAAAATACAAACTCTTTAAATAAAGAGACATGCAACTGGAAAAAATAAAATAGGGATGGAATCAGGGGCGATAAAGAATACAGTGTTGCTATCCAAAATCAGATGGAGAAGAAAAGAACAGCAAAAATCCGGGTATTTCAGTAGAGGCTTTAATAAAAGGTGAGGAAGCAGAGGGCAGTAATCCTGATAATGAGATTGCAGGAGAGAGGACAATGGTGGAGACCCAAGGAAGAGCTCATTCTCGGAGCGTTTTAGTCCAAGAGCAACCACAGCAATGTGGCCACAGCACCTCGATAAACCCGGATGTTGGCAGAAGAGGATGTCAGAAAGGGAATGTGGAAGACCCCGTGGGGTAAGACAGGACAGGCGGTGGTCCCTGCCCGGAGCCGCCCCGCCGGGTGTTTTATCAAGACCAATGATCAGTAACCCCCTCCAGCACCCAACTACAGCAGAATCTCTGGGCTAATAGTGCACATCTTCATTTTCCTTTCTTTGTTCTCATTCTTTCTCCGGCTCTTTCTCTTCTCTTCTCTTCCTTCCCTCCCTCCCTCCCTCCCTCTCTTCCTTCCTTCCTTTGTTCCTTCCTTCCTAGCTTCTCTCCCTCCTCTCATTTGCTTGATTTTGTTTCCTTTAAACTTTCAAGGTACTTCTCATATCCAGCCAATGATAGGAATCACTAATGTGTGCCAAATTCACCCAAAGGCTGGAGGTTTCATTTAAATTCCATATTAAAAAGATAAAACAAAAGAGAACTGCAGACATTTTCACTATCCTCTGCACCAGGGATCTTGTCTACCGCATACACCTGAGCAAAAGAAGCAAGTTCTGTTTTCTGAAAAGAAACCTCCAGCTCAGGCAAACCAGACATAATTGAGAGTAATCAAAATAGAGGGACTGAGTGAAAACCTGAATTCTAAATAGTAAGATGCCTCAACTCCAAGAACACATGTGGCCAAATATACAGTTTGGCTGCACCCTCACAGCCCCCCTCCCTAGGAGCAGATCAGAATGTTCCACTGCAGGAAATGTGCCCTAAAAAAGATCAAAGACATGAATTCTGCTATGACACAGAAGAGTAAGATCACCCAAAATAAAGTTCACCAGTTGTCCAAATATCTATATAGATTCAAATCACTGTGTTTAGAAACTTACATTTAAATTAAACAGAAGACTTTAAATTATTGATAGTAACAGCAGAGGAAACAGAGACCAAAACACCATTTTATAGCTGATCACCGGGGCGCCTGGGTGGCTCAGTCAGTTAAGCATCTGACTTCGGCTCATATCATGATTTTGGGGTCCTGGGATAGAGTCTCACATTGGGCCCCTGCTCAGTGGGGAGTCTGCTTCTCCCTCTGCCCCTTCCCCCTGTTCATACTCTCTTTTTCTCTTTAAATAAATACTAAAAACTTAAAAAATAAAAATAAAGGTGCCCATAGTTCATGCAGGCAATATGCAGAGCAGACATAAATTAGTTACCTGTAACTCCTTCCCCTGTGGGTTGAGAAAATATTCCATTGGCGGGTGGGGGGGAGGGTAGAAACTAGTAAAGTCACTTGAAATCTTAAATATGTGCATGAAAACTATACTAATAGACCCAAAATATAATTATTGAAGAAATCACAAAAAAACAGTAAAAACTCTATTAAAAATGGACAAAGGAATTGAATAACCATTTGTACAAAGAAGATATACAAAGAACCAATAAGGGAACAAAATGAAAAACAGAGAAAGAGAGAACACATCCCAACTCATTCTATGGGGCCAGTATTACCCTACTACCAAAACCATGGGGGAAAAAAATCACAAGAAAAAAACTACACAAAAGATATTCTTCATAAACATATACACATATAGCCTGAACAAACCATTTTTTAAAAGCTTCAACATGTAAAAAGTTACATATCATGACCAAATATTATTTATTCTAGAAATATGAGGTTGATGTAACATCAAAAATCAATTAATTTAATGCACCATATTAATGTAATAAAGAACAACCACCACAAGGTCATCCCAAAAAATGCACAGAAAGCATCTGACAAAATCCAACATCTATTCATAATAAACACTCTCAACAAATCAGGAACAGAAGAAACTTCTCTAGTGTATAAAGAGCATCTACAAAAACCGACAGCTAAAATCACACTCAGAATGAAAGAAGGGATACTTTTGCCCTGAAATGGAAAAGAAGGTAAGTATACCCATCCTCATTACTTCTATTCAACATTCTACTGGAGGTTCTAGACAGTGCAATAGAACAGGAAATAAAAATTAAAGTCATCTGGATTAAAAAGAAAGATGTGAGCATTTATTTGCAAAGGACATGATCCCATACCAATAGTCTATAGACTAATACTAGAATTAATAAATAATTTTAACGTATTTGCAAGATATAAGAATAACACACAAAAACCAACTGTATTTCTATATACTGGAAATGAACAGTTCAAAATTGAAATTAAGAAAGCGAGGGGCACCTGGGTGGCTTAGTCGGGTGAGTGTCTGACTCTTGATTTTGGCTCAGGTCATGATCTTGGGGTCCTGGGATCCAGCGAGGCTCTGTGCTCAGCAGGAGTCTGCTTGAAATCCTCTCCCTCCCTCTCCTTCTGCCCCTCCCCCAGCTCTCTCTCTCTCTCTCTCTCTCTCATAAAATTAATAAATAAATAAATCTTGGAGGAAAAAGAAGCAAGCAATACCACAACCAACTAATATTTTACAAGTGAGTCATGAGTACTTAATGGGGAAAAGACAGTATCTTCCATAAACGGTGTCTCCCACATAACTGGTTTTGATTCCCATCTCCTCGATGATTAGTGATGTTGAACATCTTTTCAGGTACCTGTTGGTCATGCATATGTCTTCCCTGGAAAAATGTCTATTCAGATCCTCTACCCATTTTTTTTTAATCAAATTCTTTGGTTTTTTTGCTAGTGAGTTATATACATTCCTTCTTTATTTTGGCTATTCACCCTTTATCTCATATATTGTTTGCAAATATTTTCTCTCATTCCATAGGTTACATCTTCATTCTCCTGATGGTTTATGTTGCTGTGCAGAAGTTTTTTAGTGATGTAATTCCACTTGTTCATTTCAGCTTTCATTACTTGTGCTTTTAGTGTCATATCTAAAAACTCATTGCCAAGACCACTGTCAAGGAAATTTTTCTGTCTGTGTCTTCTCCTAGGAGTTTTATGGTTCTAGGTCTTACTATTTTTTTTTAAGATTTATTTATTTGAGAGAGAGAGAGAGAGAGAGAGCATAAGCAGAGGGAGGAGCAGAGGGAGAGGGGAGGCAAACTCCCCACTGAGTGCAGAGCCCCACGGGGCTGGATCCCAGGCTCCATAGATCATGACCTGAGCTGAAATCAAGAGTGGGAAGCTTAACAGATTGAGTCACCCAGGCGCCCTTCTGGGTCTTACTTTTAAGACTTTAATTCATTCACGTTAATTTTTGTATAACATAGGGTATGGGTCCAGTTTCATTCTTTTGCATGTGAATATCCAGTTTTCCTAACATCTTTTATCGAAGTCATAATTTGCATGTAGATTACCCTTTACCAAATGAAACAATGCTTTTCCCCATAACTCACATGGCTAAAGAGTTCATGATGGTATATCTACATATTATTGATAGAAGAGCAAACCAAAAAGCAGTCTCTTAGACATTTAATTTCTGTGTCATATGTGTGTCAAATACTTCTGTTATATATCTAGATATGCAGATATGGGATTTATGGTTGGCTTTTTATATCCAAGTATTTTGCATGACAAAGAAACATTGCATAGCAATTCCCTGATGTTTTCGTAGTTTCCAAAATACATTGATGAAACAGAAATATTGCCTAATGATTATTTCATAATAGGAAATACATGGGCTTATATATGCCCACCCAGAACCAAGGTACAAATATTTGAGTCTGACTAGAATATCAATACTAGATCTGAGATCTTAGCTGTCTTTTCATTTACCTCTGAGACTGAATACCCTAAGGACAAGTGGGTGTGGGAGCATATGACATATACATAAAATTTCAAGAAGCATTTACCATCTTGATCACATATTCACTTTCTTCCAACAGAAGGATCTAACTAAGTGGTTTATTTTTGTTTGTTTGTGTTAGGGGCACTTTAATTATGCAAAACAATAGCAGGAAAAAAATAACAAATTAGCAGTCATACCTTTCAAAAGGTATACTGTAACATATGGAAAGCATATGTTACAGTATATTCATAACTATTATTCTTAATCTCCTAATTAGAACATAAAACATGAGTATCTAACAAAAAGTGCTAGTGATATATAAGTTCTTAATAAATACTTGATTGACTGTAACTCTATTGACAGGCTCCTGAAAATTCTATTAATGGCCTATGATGAGGAAATGTTCAGATATAAATTCTTGATGAAGCAAACAAAACTGCATTATTAACTTAGTGGACAATGGAGGGTATATAAGTAACTCCTTTTATTCTACTGGTGATGTGCTCGCTTCGGCAGCACATATACTAAAATTATTCTACTGGTGACCTTGTGTATAAAGACTTCTCATATGTTAATACCAGCTTGAGAGATGCACACACTCATTCTCATCATCTCTATGTAAGAAATGTCAGGCTTCGCTGGTTAAGTAAAATATTTAATGTGAGAAGGTTAAATAACCAACCCAAAGTAGCACCACTACAAGGTGGCAAGTCTGAAATTCAAACCTAAGTCCCAATTCCAAACTCAGGGTTTTCCCCTCAAAAAGCTGCCTAGAGAAGAAAAAAAATCTGGCTAGAAAAGCAACTACTTGAATGAACAGCTACTGTTTCCTCATCAAACCTTCATATTCCACCTTCTCCTGACTGCCTTAAACAGACTCTCAATAAAAAAATCTATAAAGATCTGTGAGGTCTTCATTAAAATGTTTTAAACATGTCATGTTTTCAAAAGATCTTTCCTTCTGCCTGTGATTCTTGCTTGTGACTATAATGACCATTTATCTTTGTTGCTTCTGAAAAGGTATGCTCTTTGTGTTCAGTGAGCTCTTTTATGTTTGTTCATTAAAAATGTGCACAGATAAAGGACAATCCCACTAATGGCGCCTGGCAGCTGGCCCACCTTGCAAGGACCCCCCGCTTCCTCCCTCTTCTTCTTTGTTGAGGCAAAGTTGGCCCCGCAAAGTGAGGCAGCACTGCCCAGCTCCAGATGGTGATGAAAAATCACGGCAGACTCAGTGGTTAGGAGTCTGTTCCTAAGAACCCACACTGTACGATTGTAAGCAGGTGGCAAATAACCAATCCCCCCCCAACCTTGTCACAGAACCATTTCGAATATAGCAGCTGTTCACACAAATTTCCCTTATTCTCTCTGCAACATCTGGGAAAGTTCAACCATCAAAAAATTAGTAGAAATCTCAATTTTCTTCAGGGATACATTGCTAATTGTACCTTAACTGGTGCAGAAAGAAATACAGTATCTATTTGAATATGAATAAAACTGTTGGGACTGTATTTTTGCCGATTATTACAGATATTTAAGCTGTTGAACACATCTTTGTTCCAAAACATAATAGAAATATATATATATATTTTTTAAGCTTTATTTAGTTTTTGACAGAGAGAGACACAGTGAGAGAGGGAACACAAGCAAGGGGAGTGGGAGAGGGAGAAGCAGGCTTCCTGTCGAGCAGGGAGCCTGATGCGGGGCTCCATCCCAGGACCCTGGGATCGCGACTTGAGCCGGAGGCAGACGCTTAACGACTGAGCCACCCAGGTGCCCCAAAATATATTATTTTAAAGAAATTAGTCTACAATTGCTTAGCGACAAAAAGTAAAAGTCAGATTTTTTTTTTACTTTTAAATATATTTTACTTTCACACAAATATAACTTACCAGCCTGATTTCCCAGAGAGTGATCAAAATATATTTATACTACAAGAACTGTTTATGCTTCTTTCAAACTGTTAATTCACTACCTCTATTTCCTGTATGTAATAATTTTATTAAAATAAAATACATATAAGGAAAGGAAAAATAAAATAAGATGGAAACAGGGAGACAAACCGTAAGAGACTCTTAACTGTAGGAAGCAAACTGGGGGTTGCTGGAGGGGAGGGATGGATGGGGTAACAGGGTTATGGACATAAGGAGAGCACTTGATGGAATGAGTACTGGGTATTATATGCAAACGATGAATCACTGAACTGCACCTCTGAAACTAATTTAAAAAAAAATAAGAACTTGAAAAAAAATAAAAAATAAAATAAAATGTATAATGCATTACATGTAAAATAAAATGACTGAAACCTATTTCTGTAAACTTGGATGGATTTCAGTTATGTGCACATCACAACACCGGGTTCGGTCCATGACAGGAAGCAAACACTAGAATGTAATGTGTGGTAACATTCCTTAAAGGTCTGTGCTATGCTGCTCAAGAGAAGACTGAAAGCCCACGAAGAAGCTGGAGAACCACACGAAACAGTCATGCAGACAACATATTTTGGTTTGTGAGTGACAGACACGGAAATCAAACCAGCCCTAACCAGAGAGTTACGCCAACTCCCATAGCTGCCATGTCTGTGGGTACGAGGTGAGTCTCACTTTTCCTTTCTCACGTCACACCCCATTCTCTCTGCTTTCTCCAGACCCCTCTGTGCCTCCCTTTGCCCGGATTTCTTCTTCCTCCAGTTCCCTCACGATGTATCCAGACCTCGGCATCTTTCTCCAGCTCTCTCTCTCATCTTCTGTCTTCTACTTCTATCTTCTGTGTCTTTCTCAAACTATATTTCCCTCTTTCCAACACTTTTTTTGTTTCCTACCCCACCAAGAGTTACATATGACAAAGAGTAACAAAGAAAAAATGAAGGAAAAATTAAAGATTGAAATTTAATGTTTTCCAGATACAGGTAGTGCCAATGTAGGTTTGACAACTCTAAAACAGAGATGGAGGCTCACTCCCTCTTTCTGCTATACCATCCTGAGCCACACAGATTTCTCTCCATTAAATGTGATTTATGGTTCAAGGTGGCTGCTAGAGCCCCAGCCATTACAAATGTGTCCCAAGAGGGAAGAAGGTGAGGCAGTGGACAAGAAAAAGGATCTATACCAGAAAAGCATCCTCCTTTAAAAAGCTTTCTGAAAAGGCTTTCTCAGAGATTCTCCTACTGGGTATAGGTGTGTCAAAGGAGAGGTCAGCCAATCTCCTCTTACATCTATTAGGGAGGAAGAAATAAGGAGATTGAAAGGAGGTGGTAGAAGTTTCTGTCCCTCACTGTCCTCCTGCAGTCTGTCTCGGTAACAGAAAGCATTTGTCAACTACTGGTCTACAACACAAAGAAAGTTCTAGAAATAATTACTGAATATTTCTACAGTTTTCTCATTTTCTCCTTAATGTCTTAAATTAGCTAGCCTTAGGGAATCCTGTATAGCTGCAATTGTTACCCAAACTCAATGCTCAATTGCCTCTGAGAGAAACTCTTCATGATGTTTTGCTGCATTTATCTTATAAAATATCTCTGGGAGGTAGAATCTATGCGACTGGACCAAAGCCAGGAGTGGAGGGGTTCACGGTGGGGTTGTGTGCCCTGGGCAATGCGTGAAAGGCCTGTGTTTACCTTCTGCTCAAAGGGCAAACTGCAAATCCAAAACGGATGCAGGCTTTTGTTCTTTGTGCTGCTATAGTAAGAAATCAAATCTCAATGCTGACACTGATAAGCAATGCAAAAAATTAACAAGAGCCACCGTTTGTTAAGTACTTACGTACCAGACACTGTGTTAGACATTTTGGTTATTGTACATCTCTAAGGGTATTTGACATACTTAGTAGAAGAGATCACTGCCTCAGTATCTCCTGGATAACACACATTCCAGGCTCCATCTAAAACCTACTCCTTTGGAATTTCCCGAGCTTGTAGCTCACGTTTAGTAAATCCCCTGGGATATTCTAATGTTCAACTAAATTTGAGAACCACTGCACTAGATTAAAAACTTTATTCAATAAACAGCATCAATTTCAGAGAGAATGGATAATACCATAATACCCAGAGAAGAGCTACACAACAAAGTCCTGAAATGCTTGCAATTACGAGAAATTTATGGAGGGGACCTGGCTGGCTCAGTCAGTAGAGCGTGTGACTCTTGATCTCGGGGTTATAAATTCGAACCCCACATTGTGTGTAGATCACTTAAAATTAAAATCTTAAGGAATGCCTGGGTGGCTCAGTCGGTTAAGGGTCCAACTCTTGACCTCAGCTCAGGTCTTGATTTCAGGGTCATGAGTTCAAGCCCCACATCGGGCTCCATGCTCGGCATGGAGTCTACTTAAAAATAAAAAATAAAAAAAAGTTAAAAAAGTAAAATCTTTTTAAAAAGGAGAGATTTATGAATTTGCAACCTGGAATTTCTAAGATTTGAAGCTTTAAATAGGGCTAGTGTGTACATCTGCTACAGTTTGAGTCCTATATCAAGTTGGTTCAGTAAGCTATGTATAGTTCTCATTACAGAGTCTGTGTTCAGTGATTCTCTATTAATTCTCTGTGATCATTAGTGTTCAAGTTGAAGAATTCCTTCAAGAATTAGTATTGTTGTCAAAACCAGCTTAACCAAATGGGTAACTGTAACAAGATAATGGCGTCTAGAATGGATGGATCCAGTTGTCAAGACATTTAACAGTTGCCTCTTTATTAAAAAAAAAAAAAAAGCTACTACAATCTATGTGTATCATAGTCTTTTTTAGATAGATTTTAAATAATTATTCCATAAAATCAGAGGCTGTGAATAATTCAGAAAAGAATCCCCCGAATCACAGGTTTTTCAAAAAGACACCTTTTTTGTAAGATTTTATTTATTTATTTGAGAGAGAGTGCACGCACAAGTGGGGGCAGGGAGAGAAGACGGAGACAGAGCAGCAGACAACCCGCTGAGCAGTGAGCCCAACGACTCAGGGCCGAGGACCCAGAGATCATGACCTGAGCCGAAGACAGACGCTTAACCAACTGAGCCACGCAGGTGCCCCAAAAAGACATTTGTTGGTGAGCTATGCAAAATAAGCACCATGCAATTCAGCCTTTTCAAGGACATGAAACAATGGCATTAAGAACTGTGAAAAGCAAAGGCACTATCCTGTGTGTTCAGTTTAAAGACAAATTGCTCTTTTATTGACAGCCACTCTTGGCCACGACCTGTCTGAATGATTTAAGGAAACCGTACCGCTACAAAATTAGCAGGAAAAACACATCCATCTCAGAAGGAAAACTTGTAAAGTTACAAATATTTTTCTCTAAAACAAAAGGGTTATGGACACACCTGATAATCAAGATTCTTCACAGCAGGTTAATTCCCACGTTCTGAACCTCTCTGTATATCAGTGGCCTGGAAGGCTCACTCACAGTAGTTTTTTTGTATTTCTGCCCAAGAACTCTTTTGACATAAGATTAATTGTGACATTAGGTTAATTCTGCTTCACCTTTCTTTCAACTTTATTTCCCCATCTTTTAGAAGCAGTTTCCTGTTTATTTTAGAAGCTTAGGAGGTGCTGACAAGTAGAGTTTGCTCATAATGGCATAAAGATTGGGAGTAAGAGCAATCGTTTTCAAATTCGGATCACGTAAACTTACCAATTTCCTTTAAATAGTCTATGAAAAATCACACTTGCAGCACTGTGCAGTGTGCTTTTGGCACAAAGCAGTCCGTCTGCTCTTCCCAATATGCACGCATAATGCATCCTGTCTTAACTCATAATGTCATATTTCAAGCTCTGATATAAAGCACAGCCGGTGTTGGCATAAATTATACATGTTTAGGGGGCACAGCCCTTAGTGTCCCCTCGTTTTCAGGTGTCAGGTCACATTTCTCGCACACACAAGATCTATGTTCAAATTCCATGAAAATGAGGGATTTCTTGAGATATTCTTGTAAGCCACAGTCTTGCCTCACACAGAATATTGAACTAAATCCGATAAAATGCGTCTTCTTCCAAAACTTATTTTTTAACCAAAATAACTTTGTGATTTTATGAAAATATGCATCATGCCAATTGTGGTTTACTGCAAGCCATACTAATGATCTGAAAAGTTCCATATGAAGTATACCCACAAAGCCCACGGAATACTTTATTTTTTAACAAGCAGCATGAGTAGAACTTTACTGCCCCTGCTTTTTCAATCTACAAACAGAAAAAAAAAAAAAAATTCCCACAAAGAGAACAGAATCACATAGCACCAGATACCATAACACATAATATTTACTCACTCACTAAGTATTGCACAAATGTTTTATGCAGAAGAGGAAAATACACAGAGCTAGATTGAGTCAGACTCTGGATTCAAATCTTGGCTGTTGTACTAAGCTCTAAACCTACATAAGCCTCAGTGAAGTTACCAATAGTTATGTTCTACAGTTATTATAAAAACTAAAAGAAATAATGTATAGAAGCATCCTGCCCCAGAGACTGACACAAGGTTGAAGTCAACAAATGCTAGTTCCCGGGGTGGCCTTGACTTGTGCTGACCAATACCCAGGTCCTTCCCTCCACGAAATTGGAAATTATACTTTCCAGCCCTGTTGTAGTTAGACAGCATCATATGGCTAGTTATAACCAATGTACTATGAAAAAATGTGCCAGCCAAAGTAAAAAAAAAATACAAAAACCAAAAAAACCTATTTCTGATAGCGAGGCTGTAAGATCAAGCAGTGGCCTCACCCCCAGGTGCATGTGTCACAGAGCTGCACTCCACACAAAACCAACATGCGTGAAAAATAAATGTTTATTGTGAGAAGCCAGAAATTGCGATCACTGGTGGGTTGCTGCCGTGAATAAAACCTAAGCTATGTAGCACTGGATAAGGAATTGGAAGGAAGATGGAAAAAAAGATTGCAATCAGAGGATGCAGTAAGAGAAACTGTCACCAAAGGTAAATTAGGAGGCAGACTGCCAGGCTAATGGACTTGTCCTTTTAGGAAAAGACAGTAGAAAATCGAACAGTAGTGGCATGTATCCAGATGATACTGGCAGCATGTGGAAACATGCTACAAGAAATAAGTGAGCTCATGAACAAAGTTGTGAGATTAATGGCAGAAACAAATGGGAGTAGAGAGCAGTGTCCTTCTGCCTGAAGAACAAGCTTGTGTCAGGTAAACGCTTCCATCGAAAATAACCGAAGGTCCTCAAAGAGCAATAGGACATTATCTGAGGGGGGAGAGAAACGCTTAGTGATGAGCCCAGCATTCTGCACCGCTTTGCTCTACGATGCACTTGTCAGTGTCTATCTGTGCAGACGAAGAAGCGAAGATGCTCAGTGAAAAACAATGACATCTTAAAAGCACCTAAGCTGAGTCTTAACAGTCTCATGGATTTGGGAGAAAAATAATAATCAAGTTCAAGGGACAAAACAAGCTGGAATTAAGGAGCCAAACCTCAGAATAAACAGCATCACTTTAACTTTAAGGAGTCTGCAGATTCCTAAGGTGAATGGGGCCAAGAAATGGAGAATCTGGAGGTGATGCTGAAGGCAGAGCACCCAGTCCCGCAGCACGGGTGTGCCCGGAGCTGCCAGGTCTACCCGCAGGCTCGGAGAATCACTAGAAGGCCTCGCAGGATTCAAGCCATCACCCTGGCAACACAGTTATTACGGCCAAGGATACAAGTTGGAATCAGCAAAGGGAAAAAGGAGGGTGAGGAGAAGTCCAAGAGCAAGTGGGAGCAAGCTGTCCGAGTTGTCTCCAGGGGAGTCGCATGGACTATGATCAGCTCCCCCAGCTGCACTGGGCGAGGACACGTCCAAAGCGTCGCCGATCCGCGGAGTCTCCTCCAAGGTTTTGACTGGGAGCGGCGCCTGCCTCACTGACCCGGTACTCAGACCCCAGCCCCTCAGAGCAAATGCAGAGGTTCACTAGAAGTCACGGTGTTGATACTGTTGGGATGATCTTCTCTGGTCATGTAGGTAGGGGGCGGCCCAGACACTGAGGCATACAAAAACATCTGTGTTGGGAAGAATATTCCAACAGCTCAAAGGTTATTTCCCCGGGGCCATTCCTGAAAACAGAACCTTCTATGGAACGGACAGACTTGAGCAACCCTGGTCTGCTCCTAATCTCTTCCTGTGTAACTGGGAAAACGAAAAATTGAAACTGAGAAGGCCCCGAAGATGGTGGACTCAGATAATTAGCATAAAGCTTTAGTAGGGGCCCCAGAATGGCAATGTTACAGGAAGACTACTAGCGCTCTTGAGAGGTCACATCCTTATCTCTGGAACTTCTGTGTTCAGTTACATGGAAAAGAGGAATTGAGGATGCAGGCGGAATTAAGTTTGCTAGTCAGCTGCCCTCTGGGGGACATTATGACGAATTATCTGGGCGGGTCCAATATAATCACAAGGGTCCTTACAAGCACAAGAGGCAGAAGACGGAGTCTTAGAGATGGAAAAAGCCATGTGACACAGCAAGCAAAGTCTGGGGTGAGGTGCTTACAGGACTGAAAGACGACAACCTGGGAACATGGACCATGAGCCAAGGAACGAGGACAGCCTCTAGAAGCTGGAAAAAGGAAGAGCTTCTCCCCTAGAAGTTCCAGAAGAAACACGGCCCTGCGAAAACCTTCGTTTTAGCCAAATGAGACTCACTTCAGATAGCTTTTCTCCAGAGCTGTAAGATAATTAATTTGTGTTGTTTTAAGCCATTAAGTCTGTGCCAATTTGTTTTAGTAGTCACAGAAAACTAATGTAGTCTATAAGATGTTAAGGACGTAAACCCTTTTCTCTTTCCCCTTTTTTTTTCTTTCTTTTCTAATAAAACTTATTGAATAGCTTCAATGCTTTATTGGATTGTGACCATGTGTGGAAGTGGCCATATTGGAAGTGAAAACCACAACAGATGTGTTGTTGGCATACCCATACTAACATGACACAATGTGGCCTTACTTTATTAATTTATTTAGAGAGTGGGGGTAGGGGCAGAAGGAGAGGGAGAGAGAGAGAATCTCAAGCAGACTCCACACTGAGCAGGGCTGGATCCCACGACCCTGAGATCATGATGTGAACCAAAATAAGAGTTGGATGCCTAACTGACTGAGTCACCCAGGTGCCCCCACTCAAAGTAGCCTTTAAAGCAATGGACATTGTAAGAGATAAAGTTATAGGAGTCAAGCCACAGGTAAGATTTAATAATCCCAAATCTGTATACACATAACATAGCCTCAAACATATAAAGGAAAACTGACAGAATTTAAAGGCAAATTCACAATTAATGCATATTAATATTTTTTCATTAGTAATCAATAAAGCTAACCAACAAGTATGTATATGTGGGACAATTTTCAAAATTGGCATATTCTAGGCAAGTCTCAAAAAATTTTAACAGACTGATATAAAATGTTCTCAGCTCTCTGATCATAGTTCAAATTTGTTAGATATCCACAGATGTTTGGAAATTAAATGGCTAATAAAAACCTCAAAGGTAAAATGAGAAATTAAAATAAAACACATACAAAATTCACAAAATATTACATATAAATTTGTGTAGGAAGCAGCTAAAGCCCTGTTGTAAAGGACCTGATAGCATCGAATGTGTATGTTAGAAAATTAGGCTGAAAACATTATTTAAATATCCACCTCCAAAAGTTAGAATGATAACAGTATGTTAAATTCAAGAGAATTAGAATAAGTAAAAACATGAATTAATTTAATATGAAATAAACATGGAGACTGTACAGGCTACCAGAAATCAAATACGATCAGGCGGACTGAAGAGTAACTGGGGACTTTCCTATTTTCATCTCTTTATTTCTATCTCTAATAATGACAAGGGAATATGAGCTGTTTTACTGCGTAGAAAGATTTCCTCAGCTAATATGTTTGTGTTCCAAGTCAATTGTCAAAAATCCTTTTTGAAATTGTTAGTCTGTAAAGGGCAAGGACATAAGTTATGATGCCCGAAGACTCCCAGTTTCAAATGATTTCTTCCACTAAGGGTTGCTTTGCCATGGCCATGGAACTCATTGTCATTACACATCAATGTTGTCATCTATACAGTGAAGATTACACTTTAAATCTTGAGTTTATTATGAGGACTTGCTGTAAAGCCACATAGTGCCTAGCAGAGGTAAACAGTCAGCACTTGGTAACTATTACTGTTCTTATGTGAGGATAGACTTTTCATCTCAAACCTGAAAGTCCCACAGCCTACAACAGTGCAGTTAAAGGATGTCATGCAGCCTTGTTGATCTGAACCACAAATCACATAACACTTCAAATTTTTCTTTTAAATCTTCTCACAAAAGTTAAAGGTAATTTTACTGGAACTCCCAAAAGATTCATTCTCATTTTTCATGTGCAGAGGAGTCAGTAAGGACAGAGAACTACACGTTTTCTCTTTTTAAGAGAAAGAATGCAAAAATACTGGTTATCTCCCATTACATTAACGTTAAACATCTTCATGCAATGAGATGTACTTAAATCTTATCAGCTTGTTTTCCTTCTTCCTTGATGTATTTTGAGAGTTCTACTAACATCACAGGCAAAATCTGAATTGTCAAATTAACACTTAACGCTGTCAAACGTTAACCAGAAATACACCTCAAGTGCTTTGGCATCATCAAGAATCCACTGAAGAGGAAACAGATCCCAGAGATGGAAGAAAAATTTATGTGATTCCACAGAGGTTATGCTCGGTAGGGAGACAAAATGTATTTGCTGCTTCAATGAGCCAGTTAAATTCACCAGTCTTGATGGAGTTGAATGAGCTCAAAAAATGTTTTCTTGGGCTTTTTCCCCTTACATAGTCTGTTGCTGCTTTATTTCCTGGCCATATTCTTACTAGATGCAATGTTCAGGAGTTAGAATTCTAAGCATTTCATAAACATATGGTGTAATTGTCAGATTTTAGGAGAGATTATATAGGTGCCTTAGGTGAATGAGAAAGTATGATTTACCTCAAACCAAGCAGCCAATGCATTAAGAATAAACTAACCCAGATATATTCAATCCAGATACCAGACCAAGAGGCAAAACAGGAGATCTGAGGAAAGTAACATGTCTTAGATGAGAACGGGAGATTTCCCATAATATGCAACATTTTGTCGTGCTTCACGTTTATGTAACGATAGGGAAGCATCATTTCAATTTTTCAGAAGACGGTCAAAGAGATACAGGAGACCTTGCATGAGGTTGTATATTCTAGCACCTGGAATATGATTTATTTTTGTCCGTTTCCACTCCTCTGACATTCACTAGTGCACCATGCAATCTCCAAAATTCAAGATTCCTGTTTCCAAGGCGCAGCCTAACAAATTTTAAGAGAAAATAAGGAGAAGTCAAGTTCATATTAATTACTGGGATCTTGTTTAGAGTTAGAACACGACTGACTCTTGCTATGAAAATTAGGTTCATAATTAGGACCATTATCTACAACAAAAAACTTTGGCATTTAGCCTTTTCTCCTTCTTGTCCTCAAAATAATCCTGTGTTTTTCACAGGAACAAAAGTTGGAGAAGCAACGCACAGAGAAATGCAGACTGTTTAGTTATTCTATACAGAGGCCTGTCCCCACCTCTGACGTGTAGCCCTTCGTTCCTCCTGCCAGAAAGCATAATAGACAAGAAAGTGACTAGCTAGAAGCAAAATGTGAATGTGCATGTTGATGCTTTTCACTCTGTTACTCTTAACTTCTCCCACACCCTATGTCACTCCCCAAGAATCCAATTTCCTCATACTATTGGCTGTTAGATTTCTTACTGAGGGTCCCCTAAACTTGACCTGTCTTACAATGTCACATGCTCGAAAGTTACATCTCTTATTTCTTTTCCAAAACCTATTTATTCCACCAAAAAAATCAAAATTAGGTATCAAGAAAAAAAATCTGATTAAACTAAGTCACCCTAAACAAAACTTTCTTATAAGACAACTCATTTCCCTAAATTTCTTAACCTTTTCCAATACATTCTCCTTTTAATTACAATGATTTTTAGATCATATCTCAACAATAAGATATTTGGTAACAGATTGTATTTTTAAACCAGTGATTTTCAAATTTTTTTTTTTTACATTCAGTATTTCCTTGAAGTCTGTGGATGTGTGTGCTATTGTAATCTGAAATCAGCGTGGTAGGCCCACAAACATCTGTTTCCAGTCAAGACAGAGGAAAGGAGACTCCCCTTGCCCTCCTACCAGAAACAGCCAAACAACTAGATAAAATACACGAAACGTTGCTTTGGATGACAAAAGGCAGAAAGGATGGTGGTGCCTGAAAAAACTAGTGAGATAATAGGATTGCTCTGGTTTACTGTCCTGAGAGGGGTTCGAGACCATGACATGGTGGGAGAAAAGGAACTCAGGCAGAGACAAGCAGACTCAGGTTGAGGAAATGCTGCAGAGAATACAGGGTCACCAAAGCAGACAGAGTTCTAAAACCAAAGTGCCAGAGAGGGAGTATGTACAAGATGCACAGAGTATTTCCCCTGTACCGAAGAGGGCATGTGTATAAGGAAACTACCAGAGATGGGGGCTGGGGGAAAGCCATCCAGAGGACTAGAAGGGACAACACACAGCAGGAGAAGAGAGCTGAGTACAGTACTTATCCCCCCCCCCACCACTACCACCCAGACTGATTCAGCTCCACCCAGCTCAGGGTGAGCTGGTCAGAGCACACAGAAGGCTCCTGCCTTAGCAGAGCGGACAGTCAGCCCCAGGATCAGCACTGCTCTGCCCCTCTCATAAATGTTAAATGCAAGACTCACAAGATCAAACCACTTCCAAGGAACTTACCTTCAACCAGCACAAGTTCAAGAATATTTATAGAAAACCAAAAATATCCAAAGAGGTAAAATTCATAATGTCTGGGATCCAATAAAAAATTACCAGGAGTGAAAAAAAAATGGCACATAATGATCGGGGAAAAAAAAAATCAATCAACTGTAACTGAATAAGAATTGACAGATAACTAGAATTTGCAGAAGATGTTAAAACTGTTATTATCACTGTATTCCAAATGTTCATAAATTTAAGAAGAAAGGTACAGAAGATATCAAAAAAGACCCAAATCAAATGTAAAGAACTGAAAACTACAATAACTGAAATAAAAAATACACTGTGCGGGAGATTAGACATTACAGTTTAAAAGAGCAGTGAATTTCAAGGCAGAGCAACAGAAACTGTACAAATGGAACATATAAATTTTTAAAAACAGAAAAAGAAAATATCAGTGCTCTATAGGATAACTTCAAGCTGTGAATATACTTGGAAACTGGAATCCTTAAAGGAGACAAAAGGGAGAGAGAGACAAATTACTTGAAGAAATAATGTCTGGCAATGCTCCAAATTCAAGGAAAGCTATATAAATCAATACATCAATACACTCAACAATATCAAAGCAAAAGAAACACTAAAAATGCCATCAAAGCATATCATAATCAAATTCCTCAAAACAGGGATAAAGACAAAATCTTAAAAGCAGTCAGAAAAATAAAAAAAACTTGTTACTTATGGTAAAATAAAGATGACAGATTTCTTATCTGAAAAAAAAACTGCTAGCAAAAAACAATAGAATACTTTTCAAGCATTGAAAGAATAAAGCTATCATCCTAGATATATCAATCCAATGAAAATATCTCTGAAAAAAATGTCAGTAAAGACATTTTCACATACATAAAACCTGAAGGAATTAATCACCAGAAGACATAGTCCAGGAAATGTTAAAGGAGTTCCTTCAAAAAGCAAGAAAATGATTACAGATGGAAATGTAGATCTGCTCAAAGGAACAAAGAGAAACACCAGTGGTAATACATGGGCAAATATATGAATTATATTTTGTTTAAATATATTGAGAAGTTAACGGACTGTTCAATAAAAGCAATTACAATATATGGGGGATAACACATGTATGTGTAAGACATATGACAAAAATAACATGTTATGTATGACCAAAACACAAAAACCAGGAGAAAATAAATGGACAGTACCACCACAACCTTCTTACCCTGTAAGTGGTAAAATAGCGCTTGAATATTGACTGTGATAATTTAACCATGGACTTAAATAACACAAAAATTATAGTCAGCAAAGAGATAAAACAGGAGAAAAAATGCTGAACGCAAACATGGGAAAGAGAAACAAAGAATAAACAGAACAAATACAAACAATAAACTTACAATAGCAATGTTAGTGGTCTAAACATTCTACTTAAAAGACAGAAATTGTCAGATTTCATTTAAAAGCAAGATTTAATACTATATGCTGACCACAAGAAACCCAAGTTAAATATGAAGGCATATATAAGTGAAAAGTAAAAGGATGTCTCTTTATTATGCTAACCACTCCCCCAAGAAAAGGAAGCTGGAATCACTATATAACACAAGACAAGACAGAGTTAAAAGTAAAGCATACCAACAGGGATGTAAATAAATCAAAGTCATTTCATAGTGATGAAAGGTCTACTCATCAAGAGACCAAAACAATCCTAAAACTTGAAATACCTATAGTCGTCAAGATTCTCCAGAGAAGGAATTTGCTCAAGTGATCCTGGAGGTTGGTAAGTCCAAAGTCCAGAGTAGACAGCATGCTGAAGCCCAGCGAGCCGCAATTCAAGTCTGAAGGCACTCTGATGGCAGAATTCCCTCGACCTTGGTGGAGGTCAGTCTTTTTCTTAAGGTCTTTTCCTGATTGGATGGGGTCAATGCACATGATGGAGGACAATCTGCTACTCAAAGTCTACTGATTTAAATGTCAATTTCATCTAAAAATACCTTCACAAAGGCATACAAAATAATGTTTGACCAAATATCTGAGTACCATGGCCTACCCAAGTTTACACATAAAATTAACCATCAACCTTACAACAGTACCTCAAGCTACATGAAGCAAAAACTGATAAAACTGCAAGGAACAATATACAAATCAGAAATTAAGGTCACAGATTTCAATACCTTTCTCTCAATATACAATAGAACAGGAGACAGAAATCAGTAAGACTACAGAAGACTTGACCAATACAATCAATCAACTTGACCAACTTGATGTACAGAAAATGCCACACAACAGCAGAATGTGCATTATTCTCAAATGCAAACAAAAGATTTATGAAGCTGTACCTTATTCTTATCCATAAAACAAGTCTCAACAAATCTAAAAGGATTCAAGCTATACAAAATGTGTTCACTTTTCATCATGGAATTAAATTATATATCAATTACCAAAAGGTCATGGGAAACTCCAAAAATATTTGAAAACTAAATAATAAACCTCTAAATAACCTGTGTGTCAGATAATTAATCAAAACAGAAACTGAAAAGGATTATGACTTGAATAAAAATAAAAAGATAAAAAATTTGTGGGATGCTACAAAAGCCACATTTTGGGGGGAAATTATAGGATTAAGTGCCTATACTGAAAATGAAGGAATGTCTTAAATCAATGATCTCACCTTCCATATTACGAAAATTAGGGGGAAAAAGAGCAAATAAAGCTATGTAAAAAAAAAAACAATTAAGATCAGAATGGAAATCACTTAAATAGAAAATGAAAAAGCAATACTGAAAAGCAATGAAACCAAATATTCTCCAGAGTGTATGAAGAAATTGACAAATTCCTAGCCATACCACTTGAGGGAAAAAAACAGATAACAAATTACCATTATCAATAATGAGGAGTTATTACTACAGATTTTGTAGTTACCAAAAAGATAGAGGAAATATGAATAATGTTATGCTAACAGTTTTGATAATTTATATGAAATGGAAAAATTCCTTGAAAGACAAATAGTACCAAAGCTCAAATAAGGATAAATAAAAAGGTACAAACAGACAGTTATAAAGTAAATAAGTCACAGAGACATTATGTACATCACGCCAACTACAGTTAATAATAGTGTATTACATATTTGAAATTTGCTAGGAGAGTAGATCTTTAAAAGTTTTCATCTCAAGAAAAAAAAAATTTGTTTATGCATGGTGAAGATGTTAACTAGATTTATGGTGATCATTTTGCAACGTAAACAAATATCAAATCATTATGTTGTACACCTGAAACTGACAAAGTGCTGTAAGTCACTTATGCCTCAATAAAAGAATAAATAAATAACCTGAATACTCATATATCTACTAAATAAATTGAATCAGTAATTTAATTCCTCCCCACAAAGAAAACTTCAAACCACACAGATGCACTGGTGAATTCTTCCATCATTAAAAAAAAGAAGTCACACCAATTTTATGTAAACGCATCCAACATACTGAAAAGAAGGGAATAACTCCTTATTCATTCCATGAAGTCAACACTACCCTGAAGCCAAAACCAGACAAAAATATTACAAGGAAAGAGAGAATCCAAGAGGATTCTCAGGTCCTTTGTCTTTATTTGTTTATCTCAGGCCCTATTATGCTCAGGTCTTTCAATCTAGTCCCCTACCTGGAATAAATGCCACTTTGTTTTAATGTATCATCACTTCTATACAGTGTTGATTAGCTCTATTAAAATTTCATAAAATTCAGAAAATCTCATAAAATTTCAAATAAAATTTGTATCTATTCATGACATATTGGTCTTTAGTTCCCTTTTCTAGACAGTTTTATGTCTTCTTTCACATCAGTCTGACTTGTCTGTTATTTTCTTGTCTTTTTGAATTGGCTACGACATTGGCACAGTGTTGAATAGGAGGAGTGAAAAGGGACATCTGTGCATTATGCTTTGATGACTTGTTTTGTCATGCCTTTTCTGTTATGCAACACTTGTTATGACTTTTCTATAAGACTAGATCAGCCTTCTTCTAGAGTATGTATTTTCTGAGATGTCTAGTGAAAGTTTCCAGTATTCACAAATTTGTCTCCAGTCTTGCTGCAGTTGTAAGTTAAGCATCCCACAGCCCTGTGCAGGAGTTACAACTCCCATGTTGTTTTTATTTCCCTAGTAGCTGTGCTTTATCAGGGTATTTTTAGTTTTGTTTTTTGAGAGGCCTCCTGGATTCCCACTTTGCTTAGATACAATTTAATATTTGGACAGAGAATCAAGGAAACTCCTATCTGGGTAAATAAACTGTGGTACCCTAAATGTGAGACAGGAATCCATCAAAATCCTAAAGGAGAACACAGTCAGCAACCTCTTTCACCTCAGCCGCAACAACTTCTTCCTAGAAACATCGCCAAAGACAAATGAAGCCAGGGCAAAAATGAACTATTGGGATTTCATCAAGATAAAAAGCTTTTGCACAGCAAAAGAAACAGTCCACAAAACCAAAAGACAACCGACAGGATGGGAGAAGACATTAGCAAATGACATATCAGATAAAGGGCTAGTATCTAAAATCTACAAAGAACTTACCAAACTCAACACCCAAAGAACAAATAATCCAATCAAGAAATGGGCAGAAGACATGAACAGACATTTGTCCAAAGAAGACATCCAAATGGCCAAAAGACACATGAAAAAGTGCGCAACATCGCTCTCCATCAGGGAAATCCAAATCAAAACCTCAATGAGATACCACCTCACACCAGTCAGAATGACTAAAATTAACAAGTCAGGAAACGACAGATGTTGGCGGGGATGCGGAGAAAGGGGAACCCTCCTACACTGTTGGTGGGAATGCAAGCTGGTGCAACCCCTCTGGAAAACAGTATGGAGGTTCCTCAAACAGTTGAAAATAGAGCTACCATACGATCCAGCAATTGTACTACTGGGTATTTACCACAAAGATACAAATGTAGGGATCCGAAGGGGTACGTGCACCCCAATGTTTATAGCAGCAATGTCCACAATAACCAAACTGTGGAAAGAGGCAAGATGTCCATCAACAGATGAATGAATAAAGAAAATGTGGTGTGTATATATATATATATATTTATATATATATATATATATACATAAATACACAAAGGAATATTATGCAACCATCAAAAGGAATGAGATCTTGCCTTTTGCAAGGACATGGATGGAACTGGAGGGTGTTATGCTGAGTGAAGTAAGTCAATCAGAGGAAGACATGTATCATATGACCTCACTGATATGAGGAATTCTTAATCTCAGGAAACAAACTGAGCGTTGCTGGAGTGAGGGTGGGGTGGGAGGGATGGGGTGGCTGGGTGACAGACATTGGGGAGGGTATGTGCTATGGTGAGTGCTGTGAATTGTGCAAGACTGTTGAATCACAGATCTGTACTTCTGAAACAAATAATGCAATATATGTTAAGGAAAAAAAAAGATGATAGGAGGAAGGGAAGAATGAAGGGGGGAAATCGGAGGGGGAGACGAACCATGAGAGACGATGGACTGTGAAAAACAAACTGAGGGTTATAGAGGGGAGGGAGGTGGGGGGATGGGTTAGCCTGGTGATGGGTATTAAAGAGGGCACGTTCTGCGTGGAGCACTGGGTGTTATGCACAAACAATGAATCGTGAAACACTACAACATAAACTAATGATGTAATGTATGGTGATTAACAAACAATAAAAAAATTTAACAAAAAAAAATAAACTGTGATACATTTAGACAATGTATTATTCAGTGCTAAGAAGAAATGAGCTGCCAAGCTACTAAAAGACATGTAGGATTCTTAAACATGTATTAATAAATTAAAAAATCTGATTTGAAAAAACTATTTACTGTATACTCCAATTATAGGACACTGGAAAAAAAATGGAGAGAGTAAAAAGATCAATGGTTGCAAAAGCCTAGGGGAAAGCGCGAAACAGGCAGAGCATAAGGGATTTTTAGAGCGGTGAAACCACTCTGTATGATACTATAATGCTGAATACATGTCGTTATACATTTGTTCACAACCACAGAATGTACAACACCAAGAGTGAACCCTAATGTAAACCACAGGTTTGAACTGATAAAGATGTGCCAATGCAGGTTCATCAACATAACAAATGTACCATTTTGATGGGCAATGTTGTTAATGGGGGTGGCTATGTGTGTTTTGCCAGGGGATATATAAGAACTCTCTATACCTTCCTCTCAATTTGGTATAAACCTAAGAATGCAAAGGAAAGAAGGAAGGAAGGAAGGGAAAGAGGAAAGAAAGAGAAAGAAGAAAGAAAAAAGAAAGAAAGAAAGAAAGAAAGAAAGAAAGAAAGAAAGAAAGAAAGAGAGAGAGAGAGAGAGAAAGAAAAGAAAGAAAGAAAAAGAAAGAAAGAAAGAAAGAAAGAAAGAAAGAAAGAAAGAGAAAGAAAAAGGAAGGAAGGAAAAGAAAGAACGAAGGAAGAGAAAGAGAGAGAAAGAGAGAAAGAAAGAAAGAAAGAAAAAAAAAAGAGAAAGAGAGTAAGAAAGAAAGAAAGAGAGAGGGGCGGAGGAAGATGGTGGAGGAGTAGGAGACCTGGATTTCGTCTGGTCTCAGGAATTCAGCTGGATAGGGATCAAACCATTCTGAACACCTACGAACTCAACAGGAGATCGAAGAAAAGAATAGCAACAACTCTCTGAACAGAGAAGCGACCACTTTCTGGAAGGTAGGGCGTGCGGAGAAGTGAATCCGAGGCGATATTCGGGAGGATAGACGGCAGGGGGAGGGGGCCTCCGTCGGCCGCTTCTGGCAAGTGCTAGAGCCGCGGAGCACAAAATCGGACCTTCTAGAAGTCGGCTCCGCGGAGGGACGTCGCTCCAGTGGCTAAGCGGGGGGTGGAACCCTCGCGGGACAGTGTGGTCTCAGGACCCTCGGGGTCACAGAAAGACCGGGGGTGCCTGAGTGCGGCAGAGCTCCCAGGGATCGGGGCGGGGAAGCCGGCTGCAGAGACGGAGCCGAGGCGCGGGCTCTCAGCTCGGGGTGGCCATAAACTGTGATCCGCGGCCCAGTCGGGCCACTGCTCCTCCAGCAGGGACCCAACAAGCGGCAGATCCGGGGAGACTCCCCTTCCTCCCCCGGGAGGAGCGGCGCGGGAGCGCACCGCAGGGATCTGCTGGGTTTGGAGACTCCACACGGGGTCGGGTGCCAGACATAGAAACGCTCGATCACAGGCCGGGTGAGCGCGGAGTGCGGCCGGAGACCGGGGACACGGGAGTGACTGCTTTCCTCTGGGGGCGCACTGAGGAGCGGGGCCCCGAGTTCTCAGCTCCTCTGGGACAGAGATTGGGAGGCCACCATTTCTGCCCTGGTCCTCCAAAGCTGTACCGAGAGCTTGCAGAGAACAAAAGCTCCTGAGAGCAAACCCGAGCAGCTTGCTTAGCCCGGACTCACAAGGGCGGGGCAGTTCAGCCTCCGGCAAAGACATTTGGGAACCACGGCAACAGGCCCCTCCCCCAGAAGATCAGCACGAACAGCCAGCAAGCCAAGACCAAGTTTACCGATCAAGGACAACGGGAGATCTCCAGCGCTAGGGGAATACTGCACATAGAATTCATGGCTTTTTTAACCATGATTCATTAGTTTTTCAAAGTTAATTTTTTAACTTTTTTTCTTTTCTTGAATTTTTCTTTTTCCCATTTTCAACCAACATCTTATCTATCCCTTTTTTAAAAAAACATTTTTTATTTTTCATTTTTAGAAAATTTATCCCTTCATACTAGTTACCCTTATTTTTGACATATATATATAAGTTGTTCTCTCTTTAAAATTTTGAAATACAGTCTCTTCTAACAGATCAAAATAAACCCTAAATCACTACTGTATGGCTTTGTTCTAGTCTCCTGCCTGATCACATTCTCTTTTTTTTTTTAAATCTTTTTCTTTCCTTTTTCAAACAACTTATCAATTCCTTTTATAAAATCTTTTATGATTTTCATTTTACATTCATCTTCCATCCATTCATTGTATCAACCCTTATTTTGTACATATATGTCTTTCTTCCTTTGAAATTTTAGGAGGCACTTTCTTCTAACAGACCAAAATACACCGAAAATCCAGTGTGTGGCAGCGATCCATGCACTAGCCTGATCATATTTGATCATATTCTGTTTTTTTTTGTTTTGTTCTATTTTTGTTTGTTTTTATCTTTTTCTTTTTGTTTTTTCTCTTTCTTTTTTCTTTCTTTCCCTTTCTTTTCCCCTGGTTGCAGGTCTTTTCTCATTTGTATAGAGTATATTTGCTGGGGATGTTGTTACCCTGTTAGTATTTTGTCCCTCATTCATCTATTCTCCTCTAGACAAAATGACAAGACGAAAAAAATGACCTCAACAAAAAGAACAAGAGGTAGTACATTCAGCCAGGGACCTACTCAATACGGACATTAGTACGATGTCGGACCTAGAATTCAGAATCATGACTTTAAAGATACTAGCTGGGCTTGAAAAAAGGTTGGAAGTTATTAGAGACACCCTTTCTGGAGAAATAAAAGAACTAAAATCTAACCAAGTCGAAATCAAAAAGGCTATTAATGAGGTGCAATCAAAAATGGGGGCACTACTTCTAGGATAAATGAGGCGGAAGAAAGAATCAGCGATATAGAAGACCAAATGATGGAAAATAAAGAGGCTGAGAAAGAGAGAAACAACTACAGGATCACGAGGGCAGAATTCGAGAGATAAGCCATACGATAAGACGAAACAACGTTAGAATAATTGGGATCCCAAAAGAAGAAGAAAGAGAGGGGCAGAAGATACACTGGAGCAAATAATAGCAGAGAACCTCCCTAATGTGGGGAAGGAAACAGGCATCAAAAACCAGGAGGCACAGAGAACCCCTCTCAACATCAATGAAAATAGGTCAACACCCCGACATCTAATAGTAAAACTTACGAGTCTCAGAGACAAAGAGAAAATCCTGAAAGCAGCTCGGGAGAAGAGATATGTCACCTACAATGGTAGAAACATTAGATTGGCAACAGACCTATCCACAGAGACCTGGCAGGTCAGAAAGGACTGGCATGAGATCTTCAGAGCACTAAACGAGAAAAATATGCAGCCAAGAATAATATATCCACCTAGGCTGTCATCGAAAATAGGAGAGATAAAAAGCTTCCAGGACAAACAAAAACGAAAGGAATTTGCAAAAACGAAACCAGCCCTCCAGGAAATATTGAAAGGAGTCCTCTAACCAAAGAGAGAGCCTAAAAGCAGCAAAGATCAGAAAGGACACAGACAATATACAGTCACAGTCACCTTACAGGCAATACAATGGCATTAAATTCATACCTTTCAATAGTTACCCTGACTATAAATGGGATAAATGCCCCAGGCTATCAGATTGGATTAAAAAAAAAAAAGACCCAACAATATGCTGTCTGCAAGAGACTCATTTTAGACCCAAAGACACCCTCACATTGAAAGTGAGGGGATGGAAAACCATTTACCATGCTAATGGACACCAAAAGAAAGCTGGGGTGGCAATCCTTATATCAGACATATTAGATTTTAAAACAAAGACTGTAATAAGAGATGAAGAAGGACACTATATCCCACTTAAAGGGTCTATCCAACAAGAATATCTAGCAATTGTAAATATCTAGGCCCCTAACATGGGAGGAGCCAATTATATAAGGCAATTAATAACAAAAGCAAAGACACACATTGACAAAAATACAATAATAGTGGGGGACTTTAACACCGCCCTGACTGAAATAACAGATCATCTAAGCAAAACATCAACAAGGAAATAAAGACTTTAAATGAAACACTGGACCAAATGGACTTCACAGACACATTCAGAACATTCCATCCCAAAACAACGGAATACACATTCTTCTCTAGTGCCCATGGAACATTCTCCAGAATTGATCACATCCTAGGTCACAAATCAGGTCCCAACCAGTACCCAAAGATTGGGATAATTCCCTGCATATTTTCAGAACACAATGCTTTGAAACTAGAACTCAATCACAACAGGAAAGTCGGAAGCAACTCAAATACATGGAGGCTAAAGAGCATCCTACTAAAGAATGAATTGGTCAACCAGGAAATTAAAGAAGAATTAAAAAAATTCATGGAAACCAATGAAAATGAAAACACAACTGTCCAAAATCTTTGGGATACAGCAAAGGCAGTCCTGAGAGGAAAGTATATAACAATACAAGCCTTTCTCAAGAAACAAGAAAGGTCTCATATATACAACCTAACCCTACACCTAAAGTACCTACAGAAAAAACAGGAAATAAATCCTAAACCCAGCAGGAGAAGAGAAATAATAAAGATCAGAGCAGAAATCAATGAACTAGAAACCAAAAGAACAGTAGAACAGAGCAACGAAACTACGAAGCTGGTTCTTTGAAAGAATTAACAAGATTGATAAAACCCTGGCCAGACTTATCAAAAAGAAAAGAGAAATGACCCAAATCAACAAAATCATGAATGAAAGAGGAGAGATCACAACCAACACCAAAGAAATATAAACAATTATAAGAACATATTATGAGCAACGCTATGCCAGCAAATTAGATAACCTGGAAGAAATAGGTGCATTCCTAGGGATGTATCAACTACCAAAATTGAACCAGGAAGAAATAGAAAACCTTAATAGACCTATAACCATGAAGGAAATTGAAGCAATCATCAAAAATCTCCTAACAAACAAAAGCCCAGGGCGAGATGGCTACCCAGGGAAATTCTATCAGACATTTAAAGAAGAATTAATACCTATTCTCCTGAAACTGTTCCAAAAAATAGAAATGGAAGGAAAACTTCCAAACTCATTTTATGAGGCCAGCATTACCTTGATCCCAAAACCAGACAAAGACCCCATCCAAAAGGAGAATTACAGACCAATATCCTTGATGAACATGGATGGAAAAATTCTCACCAAAATACTAGCCAATAGGATCCAACAGTACATTAAAAGGATTATTCACCACGACCAAGTGGGATTTATCCCTGGGCTGCAAGGCTGGTTCAACATCCGCAAATCAATCAACGTGATACAATACATTAACAAAAGAAAGAATAAGATTCATATGATCCTCTCTCAATAGATGCAGAAAAAGCATTTGACAAAGTACAGCATCCTTTCTTAATTAAAACTCTTCAGAGTATAGGGATAGAGGGTACATACCTCAATATCATAAAAGCCATCTATGAAAAACCTACAGCGCATATCATTCTCAATGGGGAAAAGCTGAGAGCTTTTCCCCGAAGGTCAGGAGTGCGGCAGGGATGTCCACTATCACCACTGCTATTCAGCATAGTATTAGAAGTCCTAGCCACAGCAATCAGACAACAAAAAGAAATCAAAGGCATCCAAATCGGGAAAGAGGAGGTCAAACTCTCACTCTTTGCAGATGATATGATCCTGTATGTGGAAAACCCAAAAGACTCCCCTCAAAAGTGCTAGAACTCATACAGGAATTCAGTAAAGTAGCAGGATATAAAATCAATGCACAGAAACCAGTGGCATTCCTATACACCAACAACAAGACAGAAGAGAGACAAATCAAGGAGTCGATCCCATTTACAATTGCACCCAAAACCATAAGATACCTAGGAATAAATGTAACCAAAGAGGCAAAGGATCTGTACTCAGAAAACTATAAAATACTCATGTAAGAAATTGAAGAAGACACAAAGAAATGGAAAAATATTCCATGCTCATGGATTGGAAGAACAAACATTGTAAAGATGTCAATGCTACCTAGAGCAATTTACACATTCAGTGCAATCCCCATCAAAATTACATCCACTTTTTTCAAAGAAATGGAACAAATAATCCCAAAATTTGTATGGAACCAGAAGAGACCCCGAATAGCTGGAGGAATGTTGAAAAAGAAAAGCAAAGCTGGCGGCATCACAATTCCGGACTTACAGCTCTATTACAAGGCTCTCATCATCAAGACAGTATGGTACTGGCACAAAAACAGACACATCGATCAATGGAACAGAATCGAGAGCCCAGAAATGGGCCCTCAACTCTATGGTCAACTCATCTTTGACAAAGCAGGAAAGAATGTCCAGTGGAAAAAAGACAGTCTCTTCAACAAATGGTGTTGGGAAAATTGGACAGCCACATGCAGAAGAATGAAACTGGACCATTTCCTTACACCACACACAAAAATAGACTCCAAATGGTTGAAAGACCTAAACGTGAGACAGGAGTCCATCAAAATCCGAAAGGAGAACACAGGCAGCAACCTCTTCAACCTCAGCCGCAGCAACTTCTTCCTAGAAACATTGCCAAAGGCAAGGGAAGCCAGGGCAAAAATGAACTATTGGGATTTCATCAAGATAGAAAGCTTTTGCACAGCAAAAGAAACAGTCCACAAAACCAAAAGACAACCGACAGAATGGGAGAAAATAGTTGCAAATGACATATCAGATAAAGGGCTAGTATCCAAAATGTATAAAGAACTTATCAAACTCAACACCCAAAGAACAAATAATCCAATCAAGAAATGGGCAGAAGACATGAACAGATATTTTTCCAAAGAAGACATCCAAATGGACAACAGACAGATGAAAAAGTGCTCAACATCGCTCAGCATCAGGGAAAACCAAATCAAAACCTCAATGAGATACCACCTCACACCAGTCAGAATGGCTAAAATGAACAAGTCAGGGACGACAGATGTTGGCGGGGATGCGGAGAAAGGGGAACCCTCCTACACTGTTGGTGGGGATGCAAGCTGGTGCAACCACTCTGGAAAACAGTATGGAGGTTCCTCAAACAGTTGAAAATAGAACTACCCTACAACACAGCAATTGCACTACTGGGTATTTACCACAAAGATACAAATGTAGGGACCCGAAGGGGTACGTGCACCCCGATGTTTATAGCAGCAATGTCCACAATAGCCAAACTGTGGAAAGAGCCAAGATGTCCGTCGACAGATGAATGAATAAAGAAGAGGTGGTATATGTACCCAATGGAATATTATGTAGCCATAAAAAGGAATGAGCTCTTGCCATTTGCAACGACGTGGATGGAATGGGAGGGTGTTATGCTGAGTGAAAGAAGTCAATCAGAGAAAGACATGTATCCTATGACCTCACTGATATGAGGAATTCTTAATCTCAGGAAACAAACTGAGGGTTGCTGGAGTGGTGGGGGGGTGGGAGGGATGGGGTGGCTGGGTGATAGACATTGGGGAGGGTATTTGCTATGGTGAGCGCTGTGAATTGTGCAAGACTGTTGAATCACAGATCTGTACTTATGAAACAATGCAATATTTGTTAAGAAAAAAAAAAGAAGAAGATACCAGGAGGGGAAGAATGAAGGGAGTAAGTCGGAGGGGGAGATGAACCACGAGAGACAATGGACTCCGAAAAACAAACTGAGTTTTCTAAAGGGGAGGAGCCTGGGGGTTTGGGTTAGCTTGGTGATGGGTATTAAAGAGGGCACATGCTGCGTGGAACACTGTGTGTTATGCACAAACAATGAATCATGGAACACTACATCAAAAAGTAATGATGTAATGTATGGTGATTAACATAACAATAAAAAAAATTTAAGAAAGAGAGAGAAAAAAAGGAAGAAAGAGAGAAAGAAAGAGAAAGAAAGGAAGAAAGAGAGAGAAAGAAAGAAAGAAAGAGAGAAAGAAAGAGAAAGAGAGAAAGAAAAAGAAAGAAAAAGAGAAAGAAAGAAAGAAAGAGAGAGAAAGAGAGAAAGCAAGCAAGCAAGCAAGCTGGTCAGTCTTAAAAAAAATACATATGGCATTGTGCTAAGCCCTGTTTGAGAGCCTAGCAGTAAAAGGGAAAATCAGTGAGTGCACTTCTTCTGGAAAACAAAAGAAAGCAAAACAAATTACAACACCAAGTGCTGGTAAGACTGTGGAGCAACTGGAATTCTCATACAATGTTTGTCAAAGCGTGAATATATAAATGCACTTTAGAAATCAGTCTAGTAATTTCTCGTAAAGGTAAATATTCAACTACTACTCTACGATCCAGCAATCCCACCTCAAGGTATTTATTCACAAAATGTGAAAACATAGGTAAATAAAGGGACTTGTTTTAAAAATGTTTGTAGCAAATCTATTCATATTAGCCAAAACACTGGAAAGCTCCCTAAATGTCCAACAGAAAAATGGATAAATTTTGGTATATCTTAACCATGAAAAAATGCTTCACAATAGAAACTGCAACACCCCAAAACATGGATCAACCTTAAAAACATTATGCTGAATGAAAGAAGCCAGAAACAAAAAGAATCCATATTGTGTGATTCCATTTATATAATGTCCATTAACAGGCAAAAGTAATATATGAGGCAGTAAATTAGAACATGGTTCCTGGGAGCAGTGGTGACTGATTACCTGGGGTCAACAAGACAGATTTTTCTTGGGTGATAGAAATACTGTAGATCTTTAAATCATACAGTACATGAATGAATGCATTTATCAAAACTCATATTATTATACCTCAAATTCTGTATGGTTTAATGAATGCAAATTATTTCTCAGTTAAAAAATATATAAAATAAGTACATCTGTTCAGAATCCAGCTGTATTAGATATAACCGCAAAGTTTGGTGAATGGTCAAATAAATAAATTTTATTTGAAAATCATTGCAAGAAACATGGTGAGAAGTCCTTTATAAATTGTTTTTTCAAAAAATATTAGTTGTTTGGGGAACATGATTATGTTATAACAATTATAATCTAGGAACAACCAGATCCAAACATATATAAATATGAATAAGGTAAGTGCTCTAAAATTAGAGTAATTTTTCTCCACTCATAACTGACGGAAGACAACAATATGCTCAAATTACCTCAGTTCCAAATATGACATTAATACAGAATAAAAGCACTAATAACAAAAATTATGATGATAATAATAGTTAATATGTATTGGATTCACTATGTATCCAAACTTGTCCCACGTACTTACCATATGTTAATTCAGTTTATTCTAACTAAAATATTTGAGACAGATAATACTATTAGTTGTAATTCTTATATGAAAACATTGGGACATAAAGAGATCAAGTAACTTGTCCATGACAAAGCAGATGGATTAAAACTCAGACAATTTATTCCTAGTTCTGCTGTTCACCAGTAGAATACACTGCCTCATGATAACCATTTGTCAGTACAGATGCTCACACAAGTACTGGATTATAGTAGTGAATCAAGATGCAAAACATTAAGGAAACATGCCAAAATCAGCACTGCTCTCTGAATTTCCTTTAACACCAGAGAACATTTTATCATAATCCATACATGATGTTAATTCCCCAAATAATCTCTGTACGCACACATCTCCCTTGAAAGCCAGACCTATATCCAACTGTCCGACTTGACCTGTCCATGTGGGTATCTATTAGGTACGTCCAACTCAACATCTTCACAACCATGAATATTAATTTTCCCCACCTCACCCCCTACAAACACAAATCTCTTGTAGTTTTCTCCAACTTAGTCAACTTAATAAATAGCATTCCCTTGATCCTAGTTGCTTGAGCTATAAACCTGGATATATTCTTCCCTCCTCTCTTCTCGAACAATCCACATCCAATTTGTCAGCAGATCCTGGTTATTCCTTAGATACTTATTCAAAATCTGTCTACGTCTGTCTCATATATCCCTGTTCCAAGCCGCCATACTATATTGCCTGGCTAGTTTTAGTATCTTCTAAATGGTCCTCAGCTTGCGCTGATTCTTCTAAAAAATAAATCAGATTATGTCACCACTTGCTCAAATCCTCAAGGGTAATCCCATCACTCAGAGAAAAGGCCAAAGTGTACACAATACACACAGATCTGTACAGAGATTTGTACACAAATCTCTGCTATTTCTCTGTGTCTCCTGGTTTCTCTGTGCTCACATCTTTCCAGTCACAACTAGCCTCCTGCTGCTTACGGGATATTCCAGACACAATCTGCTCAGGGTCTTTGATTTGTGTTCCTCTGCTCAGGACTCTCTTCCAGATGGTGACAGAGCTCACTCCCTCATCTCAAATGTGGTCTTCTCAGAGACCAACCTCTTTAAATTCTTGAAACCTACGGTGTCTGGGTGGCTCAGTTGGTTAAGCATCTGCCTCTGGGTCATGTCATGGCCCGGGATCCTGAGATCGAGCCCCACATTGGGCTCCCTGCTTAACGGGGAGCCTGCTTCTCCCTCTGCCTCTGTCACCCCCGCTCATGCTCTCTCTCACTCAAATAAAAAAATAAAATCTTTAAAAAATTCTTTAAACCCACTCCTTGCCAGGTTAGCCCTTTTTCCTTTCCTCGCTTTCTCTTCATGGCACTTAATGATATTCTAAACTACTATCACTACCCTCACATTCTTTTTCAATTATCTGTCTTTGATGGGATGACGATGGTGATCCCTGCCTGCTTTACTCACTGCTATACAAAGTTCCAAAGCCTAGAACTCAATAAAAAGTGGCTGACTACATGAATGGATGATGAACAAGCAGGTCTACCCTTGCATGCCATGATCCACCAGGGACACCAGACAATGAATCTCTGTTAGAATTCCTGAGTTTCCGTATCACCTCTCTGTGCTCTGCCCAGGGCCTTGTTCCCCGCACTGGACCAGGAAATACCTTCCTTTCTGTAGCCCATCTCCCCTTCAGCAGGCGCAGTCCTGGTTTTGTTGTTATCGGTAATTCTGGAGGTTAATTTAACACTTACTGGGTGGTCACTGTCCTCAGAGTTCCATTTTGTTCTAAGTCTGGGAAGAAATCCTCAAGCCTCAGCTCACCCTAAGGACCCTTTCCGATGGCCATGTTACCCTCTGGAAGAGGAAGTCAGATACAGTGATCTACACTGTGAACTGGAAGTGTGAATTATCATTATTCTAATTCCAACCTCTCTTCCTATGTGTGTCTATTTGCTCTGCAGCATGATAATGTGCCTATTCAGGTCTTTTAACTATTTCTTTGTGGGTCAGTTGTAGGACGTACTGGTAATCACCAGCTTCCCTTCCCATTAAATCAAAGACAGGCCCGAACCCCATACAGTGGAATGGAATACGGAGTCTGTCCCCAGGTCTCAATAAAAGTGGACGTTAAAGGCTAATGTACTTTTTTATGACCCCTGTGAGCCCTGGAAAGAGGAGAAAAGAAATTAAAAGCCCCTCAGAGCAACACTGAAGAACCATCTACTCCAAGGGCAGGGCAGAGACATTGTTAATGTAGGAAATATTATTTCTAAATATGAACTAAAAGCATATAGTCTCTTAAAATATTAATGTTTGTCCTTGGAAAGAGGTACTTAACGGGCAGGTCAGTACTGACTATGAGGCAGGCTGCAGCTCTCCTTGGAGGGAGTACTGAAAGGAAAGGGTCCCCAGGGCCCACACCCGGCACAGCTCCTGCACTGGCCAAGCCTCCCAGCTCCTCCCAAAGCTGAGAGCTATGGAACATCAGGTTTGGGCGTGTCTTGAGATGGTGCCAAGCAGAATGCAGGCTTGTCTGGCTTGGGGCCGGGGCGGGGGTGGGGGGGGGGGGGAGAAACTCAGAAGCAAGCTCTCTCCCTGTGAGAAAAGGTGTGAGTTTTAGATGGGGGGCGGGGGGGGGTGGCGCTTGACAGGAGGGTTTCTTAGAAAACCCACATCATCCTGAAGTCAACAAACCCAGCTCATGAGTGAGGGGAGCATCCCCTGGGGACCCCCTTCCTGAGGCTCCAGGAATAACCAATTAACTGGAACTTTTACCTTTCATTTCTTACAATGTGATTCCCTTCATAAATTGCCCTGAGCTTCCTGCAAACAAACGTGTATATTAAATGTGGAACAAATCAACCTTTTGGCTACATGCTCGCTACCTGAGTGTTAAGAACTACAATTTATACCACACCAAGGTTGGAGCTGAATATCATCATCAGAGGATGAATATTTAAGATATACATATAAAGCTAAAACATATTTCAAAATTGCAAAATAGTATTGTGAGTCTATAACTTTAAAAAGGGTAGTGTCAAGATTTTGTTTGTTATCACTTTTGGCATTACAGAAAAAGTAATTCTCAACACTGTCACTTGCTAATTCCTCCTGCAGGTACTACAATGAATATTTGTCATAGTAAATGGATGCTTACTTCCAACGGAGATCAGGAGAGGAGCGTGATATGGTTTGGTCTGGCTAAATCTCATTCAGTTATAGTCAAGGATGATGCCACAAATTCTTAAGTCTCCCTTTATTGCTAAAAATAACCGATTAAAGACAACTCTTCTTTAGACTGGAAGATTTGATGTTGACAGTGCAATTTCACAGAAGAAATCCCACAAACAGAAGCTGGGTGTGCCAACTTGAGGAAGAGGATTTCTGAGTATTTGCAAAAGCCAACTTATTGCCCTTCACTCTGATTATTTCTGGTTTTTCTGTTTGCATGTCTGCCCCATAACAGCCACTTGAGGAAAATGTTCTTAAATCTCTGACCTAAAATGTCACAGTGGAGATATGGAAGTGATTCTCACAATAACAAAATTACCTGTAGATTCCCAACTGCATCTCAGATTTATTTAATTGCACATCTACCAATTTTAGCAGTTTTTTCCTCCAGGTATAGGACACAATCACCATGTAAGAAACGCCTGAGTACAGGAGACATCATGTGATTGAGTCCTTCAGTGTTTTCCAGGAACGATCTCTTTTCTCTAAAGCAATCATTGATTGTTGGTAAGTCTACTTCTATATTAAGATGCCATTTATTACGTATCTACTTCAGTATTTGCATCAGCAAAGTGTAATAGTAAAACTTTTTTTTTTTTTTTTTTTTAGGAACGCCTGAGTGGCTCAGTCAGTTAAATGTCTGCCTTTGGCTCAGGTCATGTTCCCAGGATCCTGGGTTTGAGTCCCATATCAGGCTCCCTGTTCAGAGGGGAGTTTGTTTTTCCCTCTGCCTCTGTCCCTCCCCCTGCTTGAGTGCATTCTCTCTCTCTCTGACAAATAAATAAAATCTTAAAAAAAAAAACCTTTTTTCAAGGATTTTTTAAACAGATTATCTGAATTTATTGTGTAAGTGTATGATAATGAATTTCCAATCTTTTGGCCTATCATGCAGATTTTCCATAGCTTAAGAAGGATGAAAGAAGCACACTATCCCTTTGCTACTCTGAGTAGTTTTGTGATGTGTCCTATGCCACAACTGCATTCCGAACAGAAAACTGGCACTTATGAATAAAACGTGGTATGCTTCCAAAATCAAAGATAGCACTTCCATGTTTGTTCTGCTTTTGATGATATTTGCATGATGGTAAAGTAAATATTTAGATATGTTTTTAAATTTTTTATTGTTATGTTAATCACCATACATTACATCATTAGTTTTTGATGTAGTGTTCCATGATTCATTGTTTGTGCATAACACCCAGTGCTCTGCGCAGAACGTGCCCTGTTTAATACCCATCACCAGGCTAACCCGTCCCCCCAACCCCCTCCCCTCTAGAACCCTCAGTTTGTTTTTCAGAGTCCATCGTCTCTCATGATTCGTTTCCCCCTCCAACTTACTCCCCTTCATTCTTCCCCTCCTGCTATCTTCTTTTTCTTTTTTCTTAACATATGTTGCATTATTTGTTTCAGAGGTACAGGTCTGTGATTCAACAGTCTTGCAAAATTCACAGCGCTCACCATAGCACATACCCTCCCCAATGTCTATCACCCAGCCACCCCATCCCTCCCACCCCCCCACCACTCCAGCAACACTCAGTTTGTTTCCTGAGATTAAGAATTCCTCATATCAGTGAGGTCATAGGACACATGTCTTTCTCTGATTGACTTATTTCACTCAGCATAACACCCTCCAGCTCCATCCACATCGTTGCAAATGGCAAGATCTCATTCCTTTTGATGGCTGCATAATATTCCACTGTGTATAGATACCATGTCTTCTTTATCCATTCATCTGTCGATGGACATCTTGGCTCTTTCCACAGTTTGGCTATTGTGGACATTACTGCTATAAACATTGGGGTGCACATACCCCTTCGGATTCCTACATTTGTATCTTTGGGGTAAATACCCAGTAGTGCAATTGCTGGATCGTATGGTACCTCTATTTTCAACTGTCTGAGGAACCTCCATACTGTTTTCCAGAGTGGTTGCACCAGCTTGCATTCCCACCAACAGTGTAGGAGGGTTCCCGTTTCTCCACATCCCCGCCAACATCTGTCCTTTCCTGATTTGTTAATTCTAGCCATTCTGACTGGCGTGAGGTGGTATCTCATGGAGGTTTTGATTTGGATTTCCCTGATGGAGAGCGATGTTGTGCACTTTTTCATGTGTCTGTTGGCCATTTGGACGTCTTCTTTGGAAAAATATCTGTTCATGTCTTCTGCCCATTTCTTGATTGGATTATTTATTCTTTGGGGGTTGGGTTTGATAAGTTCTTTATACATTTTGGATACTAGCCCTTTATCTGATATGTCATTTGCAACTATTTTCTCCCATTCTGTCGGTTGTCTTTTGGTTTTGTGGACTGTTTCTTTTGCTGTGCAAAAGCTTTTGATCTTGATGAAATCCCAATAGTTCATTTTTGCCCTGGCTTCCCTTGTCTTTGGCAATGTTTCTAGGAAGAAGTTGCTGTGGCTGAGGTCGAAGAGGTTGCTGACTGTGTTCTCCTTTAGGATTTTGATGGACTCCTGTCTCACGTTTAGGTCTTTCAACCATTTGGAGTCTAGTTTTGTGTGTGGTGTAAGGAAATGGTCCAGTTTCATTCTTCTGCATATGGCTGTCCAATATTCCCAACACCATTTGTTGAAGAGCCTGTCTTTTTTCCATTGGACATTCTTTCCTGCTTTGTCAAAGATGAGCGGACCATAGAGTTGAGGGTCCATTTCTGGGCTCTCGATTCTGTTCCATTGATCGATGTGTCTGTTTTTGTGCCAGTACCATACTGTCTTGATGATGACAGCTTTGTAATAGAGCTGGAAGTCTGGAATTGTGATGCCGCCAGCTTTGCTCTTCTTTTTCAAGATTCCTCTGGCTATTCGGGGTCTCTTCTGGTTCCATACAAATTTTAGGATTATTTGTTCCATTTCTTTGAAAAAAGTGGATGGTATTTTGATGGGATTGCATTGAATGTGTAGATTGCTCTAGGTAGGTATTTAATATTTAGATATTAAACTATTAAAGGCCAAAAGCTAAAGTCAAGTAACCGACTTTGTCCCTGTACTAGAGCTGAAGGCAAAATTCGGTGCATTCCTCTTGTAAATTTATGCAGACTTGGATGTTAGCCACGAAGGGAATGAAAGATAAAGAAGCAAAGGAAAACGGAACCATACTATGCCCAAACTCCTCAGCTACAGAGGAGAGAAGGTACCTGCATGTCGAGCAAATAAGATCAAGACTCTGGGTGGTCATCATTGTCACCAGAGGGTGACCCGTGACAAAGCCAAAAGTAACATTACACTGGACTATGGGCGTAAGAGTAAATGCATGAAAAACCCTCTAATTAGACCATGGATTGGAGAAAGCGCTTCCTTTAAAGGGGGAATAAAAAGGACAATCCACAAACAGATCAAAATTCTATGACTTTGGTTATATGTTGATGAAATTCTAACTGCTGAACACATCAAAAATGGCCATAAACTCATAAATTGGTATATAGAAGAAATAAGATTAAAACTAGTATCAATCCTTTATTTTTATCTCTTTTTATTCTGGCTTAAAAGGGGGGAAATCTCCCTATTTAATTAAAAGCTTATGATATTCTCTTAAAGTAGCAATCAAGTAAATGGTAAAATGTTTGCTACCTTGCATAATGCAGCTGGGGAAACAAGCAAATGTTCAACATCAGGACACAAAAAAGTAAAAGATGTAATGTTTAACCAACTATACTAATTTAGAAAGCAAATAACACATTTTTAAATGATGCAACTCATTTCAGACACTCACTTTACATTTTTATGCTGTTAAGGGTTTTGTGATAAAACTTTCTATGTGACTTTGTTATAATGTGCAACTTTTTTCCTAACAGCACAGCTCTTAGATCAATGAGAGGGTATCACAACTCACAACCATTTTGTTCTGACTTAACATAAAGAATTAAAGTTTCCAATCAGATAACATAGTAGAGACCATATCCAGTGCTTTGGACTGAATTGTGTTCTCATGCTGAAGTCCTAACCCCTAGAACTTTGGAATGTACTTGTATTTGGAGATCAGGCCCATAAAGAAGGGGAGGCAAAATGGGGTCATGGTGGTGGTCCCCATCCAACAGGACTGATGTCCTCAGTGTAAGAAGAAGAGCAGCATGAATTAAAAGGCCACAAAGACTCAGTGAGTAGGTGGCCCTTTCCACACCAAGCAGGGGTCCTAGGAGAACCCAAAGCTGCCAAACACGGTGATGTTGGACTTTTACCCTACAGAACTGTGAGAAAATTGGTTATTTAAGGCACCTCACCTGTAGAACTACCTTTGGCAGTCCCAGCCAACTAACACACTCACAGAAAGCATGCTCTGGCCTGAGTGTGAGAGCAAAGGGGTGAGTCTGCAGCCTCTGCCCTGGCCACTCCTGTGGCTTCCAGAAGTGTACCCCTCCACGCTGGATGGGAACCATGTGTGCAGAGACGACCTACCTCCCTACCTGCCTCCCTACCCATCTTCTATCCATCCATGGAGATTCTCTTATCTGACTTCATCTTATCTATTCCTTAGAACATTGCCTCTAACCCACATCTAGCTACTTCGTCTGGGGCTCTGGAACCATGAGATGGATTTCTGTTGCTTAACCCAGCCAGATCTATGATGGTAGCCCTAACAAACCAATACAGCCAGTATCAAACTTTATTAATAATTTTAAGAATATAAGCCAGCAAGAGGGACGGGAAAAGCAGACAGGGAGAGGTCTACTACATCCTACAATGTTCCCAGGGCCTCCTTCTTAATTCAGCATGTGATTTCTGGACAGAATAATAGATTACCCCATGTCAGGGTTGCAGAATGTCTTTCACAAAACACAGAAGGGTTAAAATTATGAAACACCTGCATTTTATATCCCCAAGAACTCTACACCTTATGTGACATTCTCCAGGGAGTTATGCTTCAGAAATCCGTACATTGTTGAGTTTGTTCTTCACCAGTGAATGCAAAACAGAAACATCCCACTCAAAACACTGGATAGATAAGAATTTGCTTCCTAGCAAATACTGGTATATTTGCCTAGAAGTAATGCTTATGAGAAGAGTATACCCGTTTTCTGCCTGTTTTTTGTTTTTGTTTTTGTTTTTGTTTTCCCCTCCTGGAATACCCCATGCTAATCACGGGGGAAAGAGATCACAGACCAGCTGCTTTAGCTCCCTCCACGCACATTCTCTCCCCTGAATTTTCTGGCAAATTTCCTTTAGGATATCAAAAGCCTCTCTGAAGCTTTTGACCTAGGAAATTACTAATTCTAACTGAGCCATAGCTGAAGTAGAATGAACTTAAATTTAAATTCTCCCGTGATCATTTCAGATTTTCATTTGTAATTTTTGTATTTGAATTTTATTATTTCCACATCTTTAAGTAATAAACACATGTTCACTGGGAAAATTAGAAAATTACCTAAAACAAAAAATATTAGCAGTAAGTACTACATATATATATATGTATATCCTAATATTTTCCATATATTCACACATAAAATTTACAAAAATTAGCTTTTCATTTCATAATCTGCATTTTAAAATTAAAAACATTGTGAACTCATTTCCAGTCTACTGAATATGCTTTTACAAAATAATTTTCATGGCCATTTAGCATATGTTTGTACAATATCATGATTATATACCAAAGAAGCATATATATTTATTTTTTTAAAGATTTTATTTATTTATTTAATTGACAGAGACAGAGAGACAGTGAGAGAGGGAACACAAGCAGGGGGAGTGGGAGAGGGAGAAGCAGGCTTCCTGCTGAGCAGGGAGCCCGATGTGGGGCTCGATCCCAGGACCCTGGGATCATGACATGAGCACAAAGGCAGATGCTTAATGACTGAGCCACCCAGGCGCCAGCAAAGCATATGCATTTTAATGTAATGGTTGATGAACCAAAAGTGCACAATGATTCAGCAGAGTAATAAAGTACATATAGAATGCACTTGACCATTCCTCTTGATTGAAAGAGTCAAACAGTACAGCCACCCAGTGGTAAACTTTTATACCCCAACCAAAATTTATTCTCCTTTGCTTCCTAGACGCACAGCAAGGGAATATCCTTGGGTGGGTATTTTCCAGCAAGAAGAAAAATGTTCTAATTTCTCGGCAGAAAGAAAACACACAGTGAGAAGGACTGATGTGTGCTATGTCCAGGGCACCCGCACTGCTGTGGGCTGGTGCTTCCTCCCCAGGAGGAGACCCAATGCCCAAGGGACAGCAGTCCTGTTTCCATCACAGGGGTGAGCACCAGGCCCTAGGACAAAGCCATGCATGTGACCACCATGCGCTAGGTCTGAACCAAGATCTTGGTTGCTGAGTGCCTGCAAGCACAGAGCTGCTCCACGCTGCCCAGCAGGTTAAGCGACTGCATCACTGGTGGATCTGGCCTGACCCTAAGGAATACACTTCCTTCTTAGTGAAGTGAGAATCACCCACACACAGATTTCTCTCCCACACCACTGCACCTTCCGCAGCACGCCTCTGAACCTCCTCTTCCTGAGCCTGAGCCTCTGCTTCCAGAACCAACACGCCTTCATGTCCCTTTCTGGACCTCTGTAAATCTTGTGAACAAACAGACATTTCTCATTTTGTCCAGAATGTCAGAACAACTTTTTTTTTCTGCTTCCAATTTTACTGAGACATGACAAAATGAGGCAACGCTCCTCTTCTACCCGATGGGAGCCCTTCCTCCCCAGTAAATTTCTCAACTTATCATTGGCGGCAAAGGACTTTTCACATCATCATATAACGTAGCTATAAGAAAGGATCTTGTAAATCATATAGTTAACTTTAACTTTTTGTGAATGCAGAAACTAATACTTAGGGTAGTTTAAAAATTTGTCCAACATCACAAAACTAACTGCAAAACTGAGATTACAACTCAGAAATCCTATTTCCTAGGTAAGTATCCTTTCATTGGCTCCAAAATGCAAGCGTAGAAAAAAGAATTCTATCCTGAAAATTCTGACTGTGAATTTTACCTGTCTCACAATCTTTTATGTCTAAGCAATTCCAATGCACACAACTCATTCCATTCAACAGGGCTAAATTTTAACTATTCTTTCATTCAACAACTGTTTATTACACACCAAAAAGGCATCGATTGCTTTGCCATGTGCTAGAGATGAATGGTTAGCAAGATATGGTTTCTTCCCTAAAAGCGATAATCTTTAGTAAATAGTGAATTACAACATAGTATTCCAAGTGGGATGTACTTTGTACACAGGGTAAGTACAGGGTGTTATGGACTTAAATAATTCAAGCCTCTTATACAATTTAAAAAGTCAGAAGAGCTTCCTAAAAAAAAGTTTTCAAAAGTAACATAGATAAAGGGGGATGGGAAATAGGAAAAATAAAAACCATCAGATTTAATCGAACTTTGGACAAATCCTTAGCCTGTCCCTAACTCCTCAGGCCCATTACCTACTCTGGCCTTCTTTATATGCTCTTTCTCCTAGTGAAATCCCTGTTTCAAGCAACAGGATAAGGCTTGTTACAGCAACTGTAAACATTAAAATCCTATTCAGTCAAAGAAAATAACTGGAAAAAACCTGTTTTTGATCTCTACTTACATCTCTTCTTTACCAAAGAATTATTATTCTCTACAAAATGTAACTATATGATGTATAAGTTTTTTGGCCTTCTTGTGCATGAAGGAGTATGATTTTAAAACGCTGCTGGGTAGATTCTTAAAGATTAATGAGGCATTCAAAAATTCCTATAATTTTGAGTGGGGAAAAAAAATTGAAGAAGTAAATAGGCCTGCAGTGCAGTCTCTGGGTCATGAATAATCTTCTCTAAAGTGTCTACAGTTAAATAAGGACTGTCTCTCACTGAGAGGATAAGGGCAAATTATTTCACATACTGCTGGACATTGGGGGAAAATCTCTTAAATACAGATATTCAAGTCTCTTACATTTTATTAAAGGTTTAAATAAGAATTTAAAAATTTATGTTCCATGCTTTATGATGAAACAACACATACATTTTATATGCCTTAGAACATTTCCATAAAATTTAAAATAATTTAATATAAATTAGAAATCAACATAGGACGAATGCTTAAAATATACATAAAATAATGTACAAAGTACTTAATGTGTTAATACAATTCAGTATTTCTCAGAGAAAGAGAGTTATATGATCTCCCTGATATGTGGAATTTAAGAAATGAAACAGAGGATCATGGAGGCGGCATAAATAAAACAAGATGAAATGAGAGAGGGAGACAAACCATAAGAGACTCCTAATCACAGGAAACAAACTGAGGGTTGCTGGAGGGGGTGGGGGTGCAGCGATGGGGTAATTAGGTGATGGACATTAAGGAGGGCACATGATGTAATGAGCACTGGGTATTATGTAAGACTGATGAATCAATGAACTCTACCTCTGAAACTAATAATACACTATATGTTAATTAATTGAATTTAAACTAAAAAATTAAATAAAATTAAATTCAATATTTCTTTAAAGGAGATGCAGGTAAAATATCGAAATTTTACTAATCAGATGCACTATATTCAAAGCATTTCAAATTGGCATAAGAAAGTTTTGACCAAAGCTCATTAATAAAAAAAAACATGAATATATCTAATTATTTCCTGCCTATTTTTAAGAAAAAAAAACTTACTAGGATATCAGAATGGATAAAAACACTAGATCCATCTATATCGTGCTGATACAAGACTCATTTTAGACCTCAAGACAACTGCAGATGGAAATTGAGGGGATAGAGAATCATCTATCATGCTAATGGACATCAAAAGAAAGCCAGAGCTAATATCATCCTCGATGGGGAAAAGCGAAGAGCCCTTCCCTTAAGATCAGAACATGACAAGGATGCCCACTCTCGCCACTTTGTTCAACATAGTAATAGAAGTCCTGGTAACAGCAATCAGACAACAAAAAGAAATAAAAGGTATTCAAATTGGCAAAGAAAAAGTCAAACTCTCTCTCTTGGCAGATGACATGATACTTTATGTGGAAAATCCAAGACTCAACCCCCAAATTACTAGAACTCATATAGCAATTCAGTAATGTGGCAGGATACAAAATCAATGCACAGAAATCAGTTGCTTTCTTATACAATGACAATGCAACTGTAGAAAGAGAAGTTAGAGAATCGATTCCATTTACAATAGCACCAAAAACCATTAAGATACCTCGGAATAAACCTAACGAAAGAGGTAAAGGATCTATATTCTAGGAACTACAGAACACTCATGAAAGAAATTGAAGAAAACACAAAAAGATGGAAAAACATTCCATGCCCATGGATCGGAAGAATAAACACTGTTAAAATGTTTATGCTGCCCAGAGCTATCTATACCCCCAATGCCACCGCAATTAAAATTCCAATGACATTTTTCAAAGTGCTGAAACAAACAATCCTAAAATTTGTATGGAATCAAAAAAGGCCCCGAATAGCCAAGGAAATGTTGAAAAAGAAAAACAAAGCTGGGGGCATCATGGTGCCTGATTTCAAGCTATATTACAAAGCAGTGATCACCAAGACAGCATGGTACTGGCACAAAATGAGACATATATATAGACCAATGGAACAGAACACAGAGCCCAGATATAGACCCTCAATTCAATGGTCAAATAATCTTAGACAAAGCAGGTAAAAATATGCAATGGAACTCTTCAATAAATGGTGCTGGGAAAATTGGACAGCTATATACAGAAGAATGAAACTTGACTATTCTCTAACATCATACACAAAGATAAACTCAAATTGGATGAAAGACCTCCATGTGAGAGAGGAATCCATCAAAGTCCTAGGGAAGAACATAGGCAATAACCTCTTTGACATCGGCCGCAGCAACTTCCTTCAAGATCCAGCTCCAAAGGCTAGTGAAGCAAAAGCAAAAATGAACTTTTGGGACTTCATCAAGATAAAAAGCTTCTGCACAGCAAAGGAAACAGTCAACAAAACAAAGAGGCAACCCACAGAATGGGAGAAGATATTTGCAAATGACACTACAGACAAAGAGCTATAGATCTATAAAGAACTTACTCAAACTCAACACCCAAAAAACAAATAATCAAAAAATGGGCAAAAGACATGAACAGACACTTCTCCAAAGAAGACATACAAATGGCTAACAGACACATGAAAAAATGTTCATCGTCATTAGCCATCAGGGAAATTCAAATCAAAACCACACTGAGATACCACCTTACACCAGTTAGAATGGCAAAAATTGACAAGGCAAGAAACAACAAATGTTGGGAGAGGTTGTGGAGAAAGGGGAACCCTCTTACACTGTTGGTGGGAAAGCAAGGTGGTGCAGCCACTTTGGAAAACAGTGTGGAGGTTCCTCAAAAAATTAAAAAGAGTTGCCCTATGACCCAGCAATTGCACTACCAGGTATTTACCCCAAAGACACAGATGTAGTGAAAAGAAGGAGCACATGCACCCCAAAGTTCATAGCAGCAATGTCCACAACAGCCAAACTGTGGAAGAAGCTGAGATGCCCTTCAACAGACAAATGGATAAAGAAGATGTGGTCCATATATACAATGGAATATTACTCAGCCATCAGAAAGTATGAATACCCAACTTTTAGATCAACATGGATGGGACTGGAAGGGATTATGCTAAGTGAAATAAGTCAAGCAGAGAAAGTCAATTATCATATGGTTTCACTTATTTGTGGAACATAAGGAATAACATGGAGGACATTAGGGGAGAAGGAAGGGAAAAATGAATGAGGGGAAATTGGAGGGGGAGACAAACCATGAGAGACGATGGACTCCAAGAAACAAACTGAGGGTTTTAGAGGGGAGGGAAGTAGGGGTATGCATTAGCCTGGTGACAGGTATTAAGGAGGGCACGTATTACATGGAGCACTGGTTGTTATATGCAAACAATGAATCACGGAACACTACCTCAGAAACTAATGATGCACTGAATGGTGACTAACATAACATAATAAAATTAAATTACATTAAAAAAAAAGTCAGAGTAGTCATACTTATTTCAGACAAACTAGACTTTAAACCAAAGTCTGTAACAAGAGATGAAGAAGGACATTTTATCATAATAAAGGGGTCTATCCATCAAGAAGACCTAACAATTGTAAATATTTATGTCCCCAACTTGGGAGCACTCAAATATATAAAACAATTAATAACAAACATAGAGAAACTCATAGATAATAATACAATAATGGTAGGGGACTTTAACACCCCACTCACAGCAATGGACAGATCATCTAAGTAGAAGATCAATAAGGAAACAAGGGCTTTGAATGACACACAGGACTAGATGGACTTCACAGATACATTCAGAACATTCCATCCTCGAGCAGCAGAATACATATCTTTTCGAATACACATGGAACATTTCCAGAACAGATCACATACTGGATCACAAATCAGCCTTCAACAAGTACAAAAAGAATGAGATCATACCATGCATATTTTCAGACCACAATGCTATGGAACTTGAAATCAACCACAAGAAAAAATTTGGAAAGACCACAAATACATGGAAATTAAAGAACATCCTACTAAAGAATGAATGGGTTAACCAGAAAATTAAAGAATAAATGAAAAAAAGACATGGAAGCAAAGGAAAATGAAAACACGACAGTCCAAAACCTTTGGGATGCAGCAACGGCAGTCCTAAGAGGGAAGTACATAGCAATACAGGCCTTCCTCAAGAAGCAAGGAAAGTCCCAAATACACAACCTCACCTTACACCTAAAGGAGCTAGTAAAGAAACAGCAAATAAAGCCTAAAACCAGCAGAAGAAGGGAAATAATAAAGATTAGAGCAGAAATAAACATAGAAACAAACAAACAAACAAAAAACAGTAGAACAGATCAATGGAACTAAGAGCTAGTTCTTTGAAAGAACTGATGAAATCGATAAACCCCTAGCCAGACTTATCAAAAAGAAAAGAGAGAGGACTCCAATGAATAAAATCACGAATGAAAGAGGAGAGAACACAACCAACACCACAGAAATACAAACAATCATGGGAGAATATTATGAAAAATTACATGACAATGAACTGGGCTATCTGGAGAAATGGACAAATTCCTAGGAACATACAAACTACCAAAAACTGAAACAGGAAGAAATAGAAAATTTGAACAGACCCATAAGCAGCAAAGAAGTTGAAATGGTAACCAAAAATCTCCCAACAAACAAAAGTCCAGGGCCTGATGCTTCCCAGGGAATTCAACTAGACATGTGAAGAAGAGTTAATACCTCTTCTTCTCCTACCATTCCAAAAAAATAGAAATGAAAGGAAAACTTCCAAACTCATTCTACGATGCCAGCATTACCTTGACTCCAAAACTAGACAAAGACCACACTAAAAAGGAGAATTACAGGCCAATATCCCTGATGGAACATGGATACAAAAATTCTCAACAAGATACTAGAAAATCGAATCCAACAATACATTAAAAGAATCATTCACCATGATCAAGTGGGATTTATTCCTGGGTTGGAAGGGTGGTTCAACATTCTCAAATCAATGTGATATACCACATTAATAAAATAAAGGTCAAGAACCATATGCTCCTCTCAAAAGATGCAGAAAAGACATTTGACAAAATATAGCATCCATTCTTGACAAAAACCCTCAACAAAGTAGGGGTAGATGGAACATGCCTCAACATCATAAAGGCCATATATGAAAGACCCACAGCTAATATCATCCTCAATGGGGAAAACTTGAGAGCCTTTCCCCTACAGTCAGGAATAAGATAAGGATGTCCATTCTCACCATTACTATTTAACACAGTATTGGAAGTCTTAGCCTTAGCAGTCAGACAACAAAACAAAATAAAAAGCATCCAAATTGGCAAGGAAGAAGTCAAACTTCCACTATTTACAAATGACACAATGGTCTATGTAGAAAACCCAAGGGACTCCACCAGAAAACTGCAAGAACTAATACATGAATTAAGCAAAGTCACAGGATATAAAATCAATGTACAGAAATCTGTTGCATTTCTATACACCAACAAAGAAGCAGGAGAAAAAGAATTCAAGGAATTGATCCCATTTACAAACGTACCTAAAAAAGTAAGATGCTTGGAATAAACTTAACCAAAGAGGTAAAGATCTATACTCTAAAAAGTATAGAATACTTATGAAGGAAACTGAAGAGGACACAAAGAAATGGAAAAACATTCCATGCTCATGGATTAGGAGTACAAACATTGCTAAAATGTCTATAATACCAAAGCAATCTACAGATTTAATGGAATCCCTAAAAAGATATCACCAGCATTTTTCACAGAGCTAGAACAAAGAATCCTAAAATTTGTATGGAACCACAAAAGACCCTGAATAGCCAAAGCAGTCCTGAAAAAGAAAAGCAAAACTGGAGGCATCACAATTCTGGATTTCAAGCTCTATTACAAAGCTGTAGTCATCAAGACAGTATGGTACTGGCACAAAAAAAGAGACAAAAAACTCAATGGAACAGAATAGAAAAACCAGAAATGGTCCTAGAGCTATATGGTCAACTAAACTCCGACAAAGCAGGAAAGAATATCCAATGGAAAAGAAGACAGTCTCTTCAACAAATGGTGTTGGGAAAATTGGACAGCTACATGCAGAAGAACGAAACTGGATGCCTTTCTTACACCATAAACAAAAATAAATTCAAAACTGATGAAAGACTAAATGTGAGACAGGAATCCATCAAAATCCTGGAGAACATGGGCAGCAACCACTTTGACCTTGGCCATAGCAATTGCTTCCTAGACACACTGCCAGAAGCAAGGGAAACAAAAGCAAAAATAAAATATTGGGACTTCATCAAGATAAAAAGCTTTTGCACAGCAAAGGAAACAGTCAACAAAACTAAAAGGCAGCTTATGGAATTGGAGAAGATATTTACAAATGACATATATGAAAAGGGCTAGAATACAAAATCTATAAAGAACGTATCAAACTCAACATCCAAGAAACAAATAATCCAATCAAGAAATGGGCAGAAGACATGAACCGACATTTCTCCAAAGAAGACATCCAGATGGCCAAGAGACACATGAAAAGATACTCACATGAGTGATACCATCACTCATCATCAAGGAAATACAAATCAAAACTTCAATGAGATATCACCTCACACTTGTCAGAATGGCTAAAATCAACAACACAAGAAACACCAGGTGTTGGCGAGAATGTGGAGAAAGGGGAACCCTTGTGCACTGTTGGTGGGAATGCAAACTGGTGCAGCCACTTTGGAAAAGAGTATGGAGGTTCATCAAAAAGTTAAAAATACAACTACCACAATCCAGCAACTGTATTGCTAGATATTTACTCAAGGATTACAAAAACAGTGACTGGAAGGGGCACATGCACCCCAGTGTTTATAGCAGCATTATCAACAATAGCCAAACTATGGAAAGAGCCCAGATGTCCATTGACAGATGGATAAAGAAGATGTGGTGTGTATATATATATATATATATAATAGACTATTACTCAGCCATCAAAAGGGATGAAATCTTGCCATTTGCAATGACATGGATTAAAGCAGAAAGGTATTATACTAAGTGAAATAAGTCAGTCAGAGAAGGACAAATACTCTATGATTTTACTCATATATGGAATTTAAAAAACAAAACAGATGAACATATAGAAAGGGGAAAAAAAAGAGAGGGAGGCAAACCATAAGAGACTCTTAATGATAAAGAAGAAACTGGGGGTTGATGGAGGGAGGTGGGCAGGGGATGGGCTGCATGGGTGATGGGCATTAAAGAGGGCCCTCGTGAGGAGCACCAGGTATTGTATGTAAGTAATGAATCACTGAATTCCACTCCTGAAACCAATATTGCATTGTATATTAACTAAAATTTGAATGAAAAAAAAGAAATTAAGAAGGATTTTATGATAATTTTATGGTAATATTTTAGCACTAAAAGGTAATTACCAAGGTCTTGCTTTTAGGAATTGAAGTCATTCTCTTTTGTCTCCACTTTGAATATGTGAGGATTTGGGGGCACCTGGGTGGCTCAGTCGTTAAGCGTCTGCCTTCCGCTCGGGTCATGATCCCAGGGTCCTGGGATCGAGCCCCGCATCGGGCTCCCTGCTCCGCGGGAAGCCTGCTTCTCCCTCTCCCACTCCCCCTGCTTGTGTTCCCTCTCTCGCTGTGTCTCTCTCTGTCAAATAAATAAATAAAATCTTAAAAGGAAAAAAAGAATATGTGAGGATTTTTATTTTTAAAAGAAAAAGCTCAACGATAATCTTTAAGTAAATGATTTTAAAGTCACATATCAGAGAACATATATATTAAATATGAAGCATCATTTCTCAAAAAAAGTTTGTATTAATGAACCTGAAAGATTTGAGATGTGAACAGATATGGAGAAAATTACCCACTGGGAGCTAGGCGCTTCATTGCAGCGTGGTTTCCCACTTTCCTTCTGCAACAAGCCAGTAACCACACCACGGTCAGCTCCGTCCTCGCCTGCTCTCACCGTGTCCACCCCGTCAAGACTCCTGTCCGGATCCTACTCCTCGGAGCAGGCAGCACCTCCAACCAGTCCGCTTGCTCTGATGACTCCGTGCCAAACTCTCCTCTCCTGACTTGACTCAGTCCTGCTATTTCTAGTGGCTGACTCCGATTTGACCTGTCTCCTGCCTGGATCCAATAAATGAATTCTGAAGAGGTCCCATGCATCTGGTCTTCCTCTTATGACCTCATTACATTTCTGCCATTTTACTTGGAGCTAAACAATGTCACCGGGTCCGAGTGACCTAGGTAACATGAGTGTGTCCTAAGTTGTTAAAGAAATCACCATAGTTGACATACATCCAGTATGTAGGGTCATCTGTTAATTCTTAAAAAAATTTCACATATATTCTTTAGCTTTTGACACTAATGAGATATATTTAAGGTTATCCAACAATGACCTAGAGACAAGATTCAGCATGTTTCATCATTAATTCTGTTTGCAAAATACTTCTCTGGCTCTCCGCTTTCTGGTCACATGCTAAGATTTCACGTCTTTGCACCTCTGAAGTTAGGCATGGCCACGTGATCTTTCTTTGGCCAGTAAAATGTCAGCAAAAATGTCAATCCAGGCAGTAGCTTAAGCAAACAGTGCTATATTCAGGACTCTCTCCCTCTGCTAGATGAGTATGAAACCATGGGTTAAGAATCCCCATCAGCCTGGGTAACAGGTGGAAGGAGTCCCCTTCTGACCCTTGGAGATAGAGCATAAGAAATAACCTTTCATTGAATTAAACTACTAAGATTTTCATGCAGTTTAATACTGCAGCATTATCTAGCCCATTTTTACTAACATAGCCACTAAAGAGAGCCTAAATGAATTAGTCACATGTATATACTGGACAGGCTCTATAGCCCAATCAGTACCTGGAGAATACTTTCAGCACGAAGCAATGAGGCCAAGTTCAAAGTTGCCATCTATTTAATTTTACACAGAAAAAGACAGGCATTTCTCCTTCTTTTGTCTGAAAGAAATTATATACTCTTTTTTTAAGATTTTATTTATTTGTCAGAGAGAGAGATAGAGATCACAAGCAGGGGTAGGGGCAGAGGCAGAGGGAGAAGCACACTCCCCGCTGAGCAGGGAACCCAGCACGGGACTCCATCCCAGGACCCTGAGATCATGACCCAAGCAGAAGGCAGACGCTTCACCGACTGAGCCACCCAGGTGTTCCAAGGAATTATATACTCTTACTCTCCAAAACAGCCTTTCTTCTAAAATAAGGGTGCAAGAAATCAAGGCCAGACTTTTCATCTCAAGATATCTGTAAAAGCTGCAACTCTCACAGGACAAAATCAAAGTTAAAAACATCGTTTGATTTAATCACACAAGTCACATCATCTGTTAACATTTGTGTAAACTGATCCTCCGCCGATGAATTAGGTATGTGTTCATTTGAAGATTACGATTTAATATACTTTACTAAATTACAAGCATTGTGTCTTTACATGGCATTCTAAATGACCATAATGATCCCAGATGCGGGTCATCCAGTGCGACAGTCAAGAAAGAGTTCTTAAGGCATTTCATGTTGCAAACAGGTGCTTTTATTAAAGCGACAGGACCTGTGGGCAGGGATGGTGAGGAGTGACTGATCATGTACTTGTTAGTTAGTGGGGGTTGGGGGTAAGTAAGTCTCTAAGGAATCTGCACACATTGAAAGCGAGGTTTATAGGACCTTGGAGGTCTGGCTGTTGTCAAGACAAGATTACCCTTTATTATCTAGTAAAACAGTAGTCATGAGACCCTTAGGAAATGTCACATTTTGCATGTCTTAGATGAGTATCAGTTCTAAGATGAAAATTTTTGGTTTCATTCTTTCTGCCTTTGTTTTCCTCATCAATTACTAATAAAATACCTACATATTTTATTTATTCACATATTTTATGGTAAATAATAACCTCATGATTAAACCATCCAGTGTTCAAATTTCTTATAACATTATTTTTGAGCAAAAAAAAAAAACTTTTATGAAAGCCCTTCCAAAGCAAATTTATGTTAAATCTGTACTCACGACTTATTAATGGTTTTTAAAATTCTCAAAACAGGAAAGTATTTTTTGAAAATGAAAATCCTATTTGTCCAGAAAAAATGGGAGAAACAAAAATGCAAGAAGCATATTCAAATTAATGACTGTGTTTGTAGTTGTAACACATTGTTTGTTATATTCTTCTAACTTGTTTTAAAATTGTTGATTTAGGGGCGCCTGGGTGGCTCAGTCGGTTAAGCGTCTGCCTTCTGCTCAGGTGATGATCTCAGGGTCCTGGGATTGAGTCCCACGTCAGGCTCCCCACTCAGTGTGGAGACTGCTTCTCTCTCTCCCTCTACCTCTCCCCCAGCTTGTGCAATCCCTCTCTTGCTCTCTCTCTCTCTCAAATAAAATCTAAAAAAAAATTAAATTGTTGATTTATATTTGAAGCTATATAAGGTCATTAGGGATTTTCTTCTACAATGTTAGCCCCATTATACCATGAGATCATCAGTGATATAACTGCAGAAAGAAAATGTAAGGACTATAAAACTTGAAAACTCCCCATTGCAGCAGGGTGGAAAAATTATTTACAATATCTATAACAAATCTTCTTAGTAACAGCCTTTTTATTCAAAATCCTTTGGCTGGGGGGGCACCTGGGTGGCCCAGTTGGTTGAGCATCTGACTCTTGGTTTCGGCTCAGGTTGTGATCTCAGGGTCGTGAGATCGAGCCCCACGTGGGCTCTGTGCTCAGTGCAGACTCTGCTTCAGATTCTCTCTCCCTTTCCCTCTGCCCCCCGCCTCTTGTGCTCTAATTAATTTTTTTTTAATTTTTAGTTCATCATTTTAACTATAAGAACAGGATTCGCAAACAAAACTTTCTTGAGACTTTCTTGCTGAAATACATTTTATAATGGATAAATGTCCTGAATCTCATTAGAGAAACATAAGTAAAGAACTAGTACATAATATTGGCTTATTACTCTTGACTACTTACAGAGGTCCCATTTTCGATTACAGGATATTAATGCAGTTTAACTGAATCCACTCCTAAACCAAGGAAGAAATTAATAGCAAAACTTATCACTTTAGGGTCGCTTGGGTGGCTCAGTCCGTTAAGCACCCAACTCTTGATTTCCAGTAGGTCATGCTCTCAGGGTCGTGAAATGGAGCCCTGCGTCCAGCTCCACACTGGGCACAGAGTCCGCTTGAGATTCTCTGTCCCTCCCCCATGTCCCTCTCCCTATGCCCCACCAGGCCTATGCATGCGCGGGCACACTCATGCACTCTCTCTTAAAAACACTAATTATTTTAAGCACTACGTCAAATACTTCATAAGTATCAAGAAAAATACACACGAAGAAAATAGCTCCTAGCATTCTGCCTCGCTAGGTAAACCTCAAATACTGTATTAAAAAAAAAAAAAGAAAAAATTTTGGTGAGCTGTAGAGAATTGCAATTTCAATTGTGAGGTTCTTGCACTGTTTTCATTATTACCAAATTTGGTTATCCGGTGTCAAGAATTTTTTTCACATTTAGAGTTTCTACTTACTTGCTACCAAAAGGCTACATTATTTAAACTGTCCCCGATTTATTCTGCTGATCTTGTGCTGCTTTACAGCAATTTTTCTTATAGATCTCCAGTGTTGAGATATTCCTCATTTACACTCCTTGGTTTAAAGAAATGCAGGAAAGTATGCTCGACCCTGTGATCTGCAGATCTGCAGCTTACATGCATTCATTGTTTTGTTTTTGCTTGTGTTACTGTTTCTCTTGCTTCTGAAAACTTCCGTTAGGATAGAGTCAAATGATTTGAGGAATTTTGTGCTAGTTTTTTTTTTTTTCTTTGTTGCTTGATGTATCAGGCGCCAAGGCTCACATTTTCAAACGTCTTGATACTGTAGGAAGTTGAGGTCCAATGAAATAATTCTACAAATAACCGAAGGTAAGGAGAAGCTTCAAGATACAGGGGCACCTAAACATCACCTTAAATCAAGCTACGGCCCATTAGACTACAAATGAAAAGGAATGAGCGTCCTAAGGCAAAACGAGGGGAATGCTGTTTATCCGCAACAGGCTGTAATTAATCTGGAAGGCCACTGTATCTTTCCCTGCGGCGCTCCCCATGATGCCGGGTGCTGGCCCGCTCCTCTCCGTGCTCCCTGCCGCTATCAGACCAGCGTCATCTCTCACCCTGATTAATACAGGAGCCTCCAAACTGGCTTCTGTGCACTGTAAACATGTCTGTGCTCCTCCCGCCTGACCATCTATCAGCACGGGCATCTCCGGCATTCCCTGAAAACATGGTCTCTCAGCTTTGTTCACACATCCCCAGTCAAAGGGAGCTCAGTGCCACACATTCGATTCTCAATGAACTAAACTTGTTTCCAAAATTCCAGGACATTGCCTCCCCGTAATTTCATGTCCTGATTGTAGTTCTGCTCAGGGGCGCTACCCGGGTCCAAGCTCCCCTTACCGCTTGGTACCTGCGAGAACCCTGCTTCCTAGCATCCTCTCCATGTTTTAGGTCTAGGTATCAACCACACGGCCTGCTTTTCAGACTCATTCACAATCCTTCTTCCTCCTGTACGCACATTTCATTTGCCAGTATTGTAATTAGCAAACCACAGTGATGAGACGACTTCTGGAATGGCTCTGGACCCTCCACGCTGACCAGCGTAAGTGGAGAAAAGTGTGAAAACAATGCACACAACTATTTCAAGTCTCTGTAAATGCAGCAAATGAAGAAAAACTTATTCCAGAAAAGCCACTGAATCTTGGTTAGAAGGGCAAAGTCTCTGGCATTTAATCTGTAACCCACTCCCTCCCATTCTCTCCAGCTCGACGTTAACAGAAACTCTACCCCAGCCGCCCCGGCCAGGAGGACAGGCTCCTTCGGTCTCCAGCTCTTCCATCAGAAGGGCAAACACCCACATTTAGGACACCCCGGCTCTCTGTTGCAGGAGCTCTACTCTAGGCAAGAGCAGCTGAGAGGCCTGGGGCAGAAGGACACCATGTGTGTGACAGACCAGGAACACCAGAGCCCCTATCGCACCTGCCCTGCAGGCTGCCTGGAAGCTAAGGTGTGGTATCCAAGAGAAGGCAGTAACTGCCCTGGCATTTTCTTGAAGGTTCATGACTATTATTATTATTATCCTGGAATATGATTCACCTGAACCTGATGATGCAAACTCATTTAACAGTTAAAATGAACAAAATAAAACACTCTTTTGTGCTTTGAATGCCTCTTAAATATTGATTTCCACTTTTCTAGTTTATATACGCTTTTTAACCTAACCAAGTAAACTTTTACTTTTATAACTTTTTAACTTTTACTCTGCCTCTGCCACATTTTTCATGTATATTTCATCAACCTAAGTGATGCCTCTCATCTCGCTTCTCTGCTGTCCATCCCCAGTACAGATGCTCACTGTCTCTTATCAGGACATAAAATAAACTCACTTCAGTTTCTGCCATAGGAGACTACAAACACCTCTGCCAAATTCATCTTCCAGCTTCCTAAGAAGCCACTTTCCTACTAAGAAATGTCCAAAGATTTCTTACAGCTTACAGAATAAAATCCCTCCCCTCACGTTCTTGCTCTCCATCATCTGGTCTCAACCTTCTTTATTCTAATTCCCCACCACTGAATGATATCCTAGGAATGAATGAAGAACCCCTTCAGGAAACGATGACTGAGGAATCACACCTGAATGAGTTATTAAAGATTTTTTTTAAAGCCCAACCTGAAAGTGTTAAATGCCTAATCAATTTAATAAAAATGTCAAATGGATCGAATTACTATTATCTATCCCATTTATTGAAATTCTTGTTTAAGAAAGTGCTGAAGAGAAAAACGCTTTTGTCTGTTTCTCCTTAATTCAACTCTGGTTGTTGGATGCTCTTATTACAATATTGAGGATATTTAATAACATAATCTTAAAAAGACTTCTTGTCTAGCAGTGTTTTATAAATCCTTTTTATCATGATGCATTTTGTAGCAGATTGGAAGTTTATTTTTGGAGCAGGAAGGGTAACTGCAAAATGACTTAAAACATTTTAAACTCCAAGACTTTTAAGACTGAAATGTTTAAGGGGAGAAAATTGGAGCAGGGAGGGTAACTGCAAAATGACTTAAAACATTTTAAACTCTAAGACTTTTAAGACTGAAATGTTTAAGGGGAGAAAATTACAGTTTTCAGGTATATTAAAAATATTCTGAGTCATAAAAGATCACTACAAATGAACAGGTCATTTCTATACTGAGGACCGTATCTTAAAGGTGTAAAGAAGAAAAAAAATCACCATTTAGCTCAACCGACCTGTCTGTACTAAATATCCACCACCTCATTACTTTAATATCATACTATTATGAATATCATATCAATCATACTATTATGTCATATCATACTATTATGAATAATTACAACATAAATGAAGTTACAATAAACTTAGCTTAAAATATTAAAGCAAAATAAATGTAAAACTAACTTTTGAGTTCAAACTGATTTACTATAATTTCAGGGCCTTAATTTCTTCAACATGAAAAGGGTTGGTCACGAAAATTTCAGAGGTCCCTTAAATTGTTTATCATTCAGCGTAGTTGTAGGATCAAATAAAATAGCATAATAATAACAATAACAGTATCATGAATAACATATATTGAGTCCTGAAAATACACCAAAATCTATGCTAAATCCTGCCCATGCAGTATCTCATTGAATCCTTCCAACAAACTTACAAGGTTGACACTTTTCCTTCTACTCATGATGTGAAGGGGGAGACAAAGCACCGAAGATTTAGGGACCTTTCGAATGAGAAACTCAGGGTCCTGAACAATAGACCACACTTCTTCATGAAAGTGCCAAACTTGGAAAATCCTTGTAAATTATATGGCAACCACTTACTCCTCCAGATGCTCCCACATGTGCTCTCTCTGATGGTCCCGTGCGAGGGGGAAGTTCATGGCTTGTGCTCAAAGAAGGTGCACGGGGAGGAAAACCTGGGTTTGGACTCTGGTTCTGCCACTTTTCAACCACACGGCCTTTCATCAGTCCCCTAGCCTCCCTGAGTCAGGTTTCCGAGACCAAGAAATGAGAACAGTTAGGGCCCACGTAGGACTGCACTTGTCTTTAATTACCTCTGGGAGGGCTCTATGAAGCCCAATCTCCAAATACAGTCTCATTCTGAGGGTGAGGGTGAGGACTTCAAGTGAATGGGGGGGGGGGCAAATACAATTCAGCCAGTTAGGTTTACCTTGTAGAGTTACAGTAGAATTTAAACAGTGTAAATCACTTGTGTGGAATTAGGAAGCCTGTATGTTCTAATATCTCTGTTACACATCAGTAAAGCCAGTACAATTTCGGCACCTGGTGCCTTTTCCTATCTGTATAAATTAGCAAAAATATACATATATTTCAAATCTGATGTAACAAGAAAAGGTTAACACATAAACAGGTTTTGATTTTTATAAAGACCAAAGACTTTAATTCAATTCAACTACTTAAGGCTAGCTTTAGTTTCATTAAAGGATGTGTCAGGAAACACACAAAATAAATATCCTCACTGATGATAAATAAATCCTAACCCTACATACACTTCAAATCACGGCCCCGCAGCTCAGTGGGCTGCAGAAACACTCTCAACCAAACTCACTCACTTTGCCGATGAGAAGGGAGCCTGAGGCAGGTGACGTGACTGGTCCCAAGTCACAAAGACCAAGGTTAGTTCCCGGCAGAACGGGTGCTGATTCGCAGCTCACTGCCCTTCCCTATCCCACACCGTCACCTGCAGTTTTCCCAGGATCATGGGCTTGACGGTTTCCCAGTGATTATTTTAGAAATAACGCTTACTTCACATCTGGAGAGTTTCACGAGTAGCTGCCTTCCTAATTGGCCTCTCATTTCAACCTAAGTCCAATTCAGGCTAAAACATTTTTTTTTTTTAAATCTGTGACCTCATCTTGCAAAATATTTTTTAAGCCCCCGTGAGTACCTGAAGACAAAAATCTCACCAAATAATACACATTTCCCTAGATGAAACACATAATACGTATTAACCTTACAACCAAGATTCATTATAGCTCAAATGATGTAGTACATGTGCACACTTCCCTACCACTACGCTTTTCTCACCATCACTTCATCAAACAGCAGGTCTCAAATTCTCAAAATGCTTCCACGTTATTGGCACATCTGTCTTAACAGTATTAAGTAAAATGAAAAACAACTCAATTACAATTCTCTGGGGAGTCCTTGGGGTACCGTCTGCTAAGGAAAACCCCTTCAAAGAGCCATACATTGTAAGAACTTTCTTCCAAAGTTCTTCCAGTGTGGAACTAGTCCAGAAGTAATGTCATCCTTCAGAAGCCATGATATGACCCGTCACACCTGCTGCCTTGCACGCTCCCCTCCAGCAGACACACAGGCCTTGATATGGGAACGCAAGCATGAAATTTTGCTCTAATCCAATTTGGAGAAAGTGGGAGCCATGGGGAGAGCACACACTTTGGACTCAAAGAGAACAGCATTCAAGTAGAGATGCCATCATTTCCTAGTTGTGTGACCAGATCGCTAAAAATGGAGGTAACGGGACTGTTGGTCTGTCACAGATGTAAAATGAGGTAATGTATAAAATACACGTAAGCCCAGTGCTTGACATGGAATAGGCATTTTTTTCACGGAAGTAATTATTGACAGAAAAATGAGGACAGAAATAAGGACGAAGATGATTTATTGCTTTGCAGACAGACTGCACTGCATGGTGGTCCAGAGAGAATTTTTATCACTGAATTTAGAAAAACAATGATTCAAGCCTCCACCTGGAGCCTTCTACTTTTTTTTTTTTTTTTTAAGAGGCTATCTTAAAATTCTAAAGAGGGGATAGAACACATTTCATCTATTCACTCTTGGAAGTGCAGCGCCAAGGAGGTTTCAAGTAAGTTCAAGATGATTCCCTGGCGGAAGATCGCGTTTGGCTCAAAGTGCTCAGTAAGGAAGAGGGACCCAGGGGTGTGTGAAACAAGGACGGAACTGCGATCTGCTACCAAGGTAGGCAGTAAGGGGAGACTGCCCATGACAGATGTTTCTACCTCCACTTCCATATTTTAGGCTTTGTCAGCCAGAGGGTGAGAGAGCAGGGCATCGATGCTGCCAATGAGAGGGCATGCACTGACCCCGCCACCTTCGTCCACTCAGCACACTGGCTTCTGGGGACCCTTGGGGGTCAAAAACCCTAACAATAGGAAAATGAACCTTACAACGTAATTAAAACTTTGGGTGAACTACTTAACTTTTTAGAACCTCAGTTTTTTTCCAGCAGTGAAAAGACGCAATTATTTAAAACGCCTCACTGGACAAGGTGCGTGCTGACTAAAGGCTTAACGTTAAGCATTATCACCACCCACACAGAGCATTTCTGTGAGGATTATGTTAAAAACAGCCATGAAGTACTTAACAAAACCTGACACATTGTAGGTAAAATTAACTCTTTCACTTTGTGTCATAACTGAGCCATTCAGCCTCACAAGCTGCTTACCAGAAGCAGGGCTGCTTGCGGAGTTAACAGGGGCTTGCAGTACAAATCCAAGTCCCAGGACAAACTGTGGAGGGCTGCCACAGGAATGTGGTCAAGCAAAACCACCTTGGGAATACCGCAAACTCTCCCCTGGTGGTATAAGAGTCGACTTGTGTGTATTTAAGTCTTGAAACAGTTCTTGTGCATTGATTGTGCATCTGGTCAACGGACTGAGGGGTTATCAAGATGATCAGATACAAACATACTGAACACGCACAGAGGAAACACCACTAATGGGGAATGCAGGGTTCATGAGTATGGAGTGGTCTACACTAAACTCCAAAAGTTTTCTTCTTTTCTTCCTTCAGAAGATAGAGTTTCAAAACCATTAATTGTTTATTATGAGCAGGAAAAACTCAACACCACCAAATTCTAAACAAGTTACGGGATTTGGAATAACGTTTGTCTTGAGATTACAAAGGAAGAGGCATTCTTCACATTTGTGAGGAAGTGTATGCTTACTTCCAAGTAGAGGGAAAAACAAAAAAAGAACAGTGGCAGAAAGTAATCTAATTATTTCAGGATTCTTTTGGCCTCCACAGCTGTCTCTTACTTGGGGTTGTTGAGGTTGGTCTGGGGACAGACGCATTTGATCCAAGTCGGTCCCCTAATTGACCAGCACAAGTTCAAATGAGAAAACACCAAGTCCCAGGCTACCTCACACAGGAAAAAACATTATACAATTGCAAAGAAAAAATATCAAAGGATCTACTACATGCTGCTTTTTAAGATAGAATCATATAAAAATTCAAATTTTATATAACATATTTATGTGTACTGTATATATTTTATTCTCTAAATTTTATTTATATTAATAAATAAGTATTTTATGGATTTATAGTTATTCTGTTTTTGCATTCTATAAAAATTTTGTGTTTCTATATCCCACCAGTTTCTACATAATTACATATATTCTTTACGTTTATGTATATGTATATCTATATAAATGAACAGGATGTCCCATAGTCTCCCAAATATGTCCCAGTTCTTCTTTTCAGACATTCTTTAGTACCTGTGCCATGGCTATGGGCACCTGGGATTAAGGAGATCAAAGCTTCACATACGTTTATGGTTTCACTTTTCCTTTGAACGCTTTATAGGACCCTCTCTAAAGTCCAACAGAGTTTCGCAGCAAAAGGCCGTCAGCCACCTTCCGTTGGAGAGCCCAGCCCCCAGCCCTTCTCCAGGCCTGGTTCCACCACCCTGCCCTTCATGATCCTCCACTGGAAGGCTGACCAGGAGGGAGAGGACCATAATTAGCAGATCTGTGTGGTCAGCAAAGTGTGCTCTCAGACCCTCTGAGCAAAGGTATTAAAAGGGAAATCACAAGCAAACGTCTACCTGATAGAGCTGGAGAATTCACTCTGGATGCCCCCCTTTGCCATCCTAGTTGGTGTTCCTGAGAGTGTTACTCTCCTTCTGCACATTGCGACCTCTCCCTTTGTGGGTGTGGACCACAGTCAGCCCCCAGACAAACACAAGGTGTGTGTGGGGGGGGGGGGGGGGACTACAAGCATCACTTCCGTTTGCCCGCTCAGCTCTTTTCTCCTTCAGGACCTTTGCCCTGGCAGATTCGAGAGAAGAGATTCTATGGAAAATGCTCTATACCAAGGGCAAATTTGTCCATAATAATTTTTTTTAAGATTTTATTTATTTGAGAGAGAGCAAGAGAGAGAGAGAGCACAAGAGGAGGGAGGGGCAGAGGGAGAAGCAGGCTCTCAGCTGAGCAGGGAGCCCGATGTGAGACTCGATCCCAGGACCCTGGGATCATGACCTGAGCTGAAGGCAGATGCTTCACCGACTGAGCCACCCAGGCACCCCTGTCCATGATTCTTAATTGAAAAGTAAATTTTATGACCATTTCTGAAAATAAAAACTCTGCAGTGGTTAACACTGGCAGTTCTGCCTTGAGTGAGAAACCAGTCAGACAGCTCAGTTGCTGAGGTCCTACAATCCTGTAGTGTTCAGCTCTACTCAGGATAATTGGCCCTGTCCGTTTCATGGACATTTCTATCCTTAAGACCAGACATCTTAAAAAAAAAAAAAAAAAAAAATTAAGTTCTACTATGGCATCTGCCCAGTGAATTCTATCTAATTTCAGTCCTAAAAGGCTCATCATTTGGTCAAGTAACTCAGAAAAACCCACCAATTTCTTTTTTGACTTGGTATAATGAATTACTATTACATTTATGGCACATTGATTTATTTCACTTAGCTGTCCTTCATTTGCATACAAACTGCTCTGACCACAGGTAGGTGTGGATGGTAGCATGTGTAACATTCAGAATCACACAGCTGTCTGGCCCTCACCCTGTCCTACATGATCTGACAGGGTTATAACCAACACTGTGTTTGTAAATCAAAGGACGAGACTGGAGAAGGGCTAGAGCACAACTTTGCACACGCTGACCCTGACTCCTGCAGGTGAGGCCTGGGCCAATCCCACCCCCTCCCATCGGTGCCACAAGGCTCCACACTCTTGGTTCTCCGTGACAGGGTGCACCTGCCAGGGACCCCAAGCTCTGAGGAACTTGACTGCCGTAATGTGTCACTTGCAACATTTAAGAACTGTATGCTCTGTAATGTTTTGGCAATCATAATGCTGGCTCACATAAAATGAAAGAAATTTGTAACCGGAAAAAAAAATGGGGATTCCTAAGTCTAGACAAACAACAAAATACAAGCAGGTATCTTAACTCTAACTCAGAGGTAAGTGATTGCTGACCACTGTAAAGTCTGTTAGCACAAAAACAGGGACTAGAAGCCAGGGCTGCTGATGTGTAAACTCCTACAATTTCCACGCCCATTGTCCTTCCCCCTTGCTAGCCTCACCCCCTGGCCTGCATTCAGTCACGCTAAAAGTGCATATAATAACGGCAACAATAGACTAATATTTATCCAGCACTTAGTATATACTAGACAATGTGCAACATGTTTTGCATTTATGTATTTCCTCATTTAATCATGCAACAGTATGAGCAAGGTACAATTATCCCCATTTGACAGATGCAGAAATTTGGGCTGGGAAAAGTTAAGAAGTTTACTCAAGGTCACACATCCAGAAAATGCCAGTTAACCATCCCTGTTTTGGGAATAATCTGTGCCTCTGACTATCATACTGCTGTTGTCATTCCTTTCTGGAATGCAAAGAGTCTCTTTTTATCTTTCGCCTGCAACAGCTAATATAGCCGCTATCCGAATGTATCCTAATTGCTTCTCCAGAATGGCTCTATTGCAGCCAGCAAATAATATCTTGATTTCCTTGGACTCATTTCCAAATGTAAGCAACAGAAAATTTAAAGTCATATAAACCAAATCTAAGAGATTTTTTTTTACTTGAATATATTACTTACATGCCCAAAGGAATTCTTGCCATATCAGAAAAAATATAGTTTCATATAGCAGTGATGTATGTTATATTTGATCCTGAAACAAAAATTACTTCCCCCAAAAGTCATAACAAAGATGATAACTAGAACTCAGTGATGCTAAGGTTCATTTCCTTAGAAATGCCATTCAGCGGAGCAAGATTGAGAATTTGAATTCATATTTATTTTAAGACACAAATAAAACAAACTAATGATGTAATGTATGGTGATTAACATAACATAATAAAAAAAAAAGACAGAAATAAAACAAGCCTCAAAAATGGTCAGCGGAAGGGGCGCCTGGGTGGCTCAGTCATTAAGCGTCTGCCTTCGGCTCAGGTCATGATCCCAGGGTCTTGGGATCGAGCCCCACATCGAGCTCCCTGCTCCGCGGGAAGCCTGCTTCGCTTCTCCCTCTCCCACTCCCCCTGCTTGTGTTCCCTCTCTCACTGTGTCTCTCTCTGTCAAATAAATAAATAAAATCTTTAAAAAAAAAAAAAAAAAAGGTCAGCGGAAGATCATGATAGCCCCTCCAGGTTAGTGGGGGGCAAGCCACAAAATTACCACCTGACACAAAAGATCATTAAAAGGAAGTACTCTGATTATGAACAGACACAGACTAGTATTCTGGACCTAAAAATCTAAACCAATGGTGATCTCTGAACTGGTATTGACTCTCATCACACTCAACTCCACACACACAACTCAACACACACAACTCCAGGCTCATTATTCTGGAATAATTCAATTCTGTTCTACCTGTGCTTATTCCAGTTAAAGGCAACCTTTAAAATTCAGACTTTTATACTTAGAGCCTCTATTAGAAAACAGTGTCTAGAAACCAGAGAGGGAGACAAACCATAAAAGACTCTTAATCACAGGCAACAAACTGAGGGTTATTGGAGTGGAGGGGGGTGGAGGGATGGGGTAACTGGGTGATGGACATTAAGGAGGGCACGTGATGTAATGAGCACTGGGTATTATATAAGACTGACGAATCACAGACCTGTACCCCTGAAACTAATAATACATTATATGTTAATCAACTGAATTTAAATTTTAAAAATTCAAGGAAAAAAAAACGTGTCTAATATACACTATCAAAAAGTACCTGAGGAAATTTAAGGGGACTGGGGACATTTATGCAAAAACCAGCACAGACTGAGCTTCTGATTGTCATTTAGAGGCCATGGAGTGCAATCCCCACCCCAGGGCCAGATCCTGTCCATGTAATCAGTCTTGGAGTATTTCTAGCCATGAGGAGATCTGTGGTTCATTTAATTTTCATTATCCCTAATTATTAGAAAGTTCTTCCTTATCACTGTAGAGAATCCTTGGGAAAATAATCTTCATGAAGCAGAAGATCATCAGATAGCAAGTAACAGTAATTTGTTCTCATGACAACCAGACTAAGATTATTGCCAATGGGTTTTCAACAAATCAGAGAGATGCATGTGCCCCTTCCCACAGCAGAGACTGTATATATCTGACCAGGGAGAGGAAAGCAGAATATCTGAAAATCTCATGCATCAAGCCCCTTTGTTTAGATACCATATATGCTTTATTTGCAGATTTCAGTGTATCAAATGATGAATGGGAATTGGGCTTAGATATGGCCACAAGGGCACAATTTCTGAGTAGAGAGAAGCAATTCAAGGCTTCAGTGCCTTCCACCCGCCCCCGCCCCCCAACCACCGAATGACTGATCAAAGCTGGTGAATACCTAGCTGTGGTTACAGTCCCACAGAAAGTCATCTGTCTGTCCCTTGAGCTGTGCCAGTTCTGGGCCCGGTGCAGGTTAAACAGTTGAGGACTGCCACCTTCAAATAGAGGGCATGATAAAAGTGGGGGATAATTATTATTTTTTTTTTTTTTGCTGCGCACAAGATTTGATATAAATGTAAGCAATGCAATATTTTGGCCAATTTCTATTTTTTTAGTGTCTTGAAATTTCCATTACAATCAAAATAGTAAAAAATGCCTTTTGTGCAAACTCATGAAATTGTACACATGAAATGTCTACAGTTCCTTGTAGGTCAATGAAAATTGTTTTTTAAAAAAAGAAAATGTGGAAGCAGTTATCTGAATAAGATAAACTATGCTAAGACAGCAAATCAGCTGCTGAGCTCAATACAGACTTCCTTCACATGGTATGTTTATTGTGGGTTTAGCACAGTTACTCACAGACCCCAACTGGTGGAGGATTCCCCAACCTTAGCTTCTGTATCTTGAATATGCTCCTTCCTTGATGCAAATGCTGAGGACAGCACGGATGTATCTCATAGCAACAACCAGATGTCATAGCTCAGAAATCATCCCCCCTCCACCGCCCGCCCCGCCTTCTGCTCGTGTTGTGTTGGCCAGAACTAACCTCACGGAAATGCAGCAACCAGGGTGCCAGGAGAAACAGCAAGCTCCAGATTGGTAAACGCTGGTAAGGTCCATTACATGACCACTTGGGTAATAGATGCCCTTCACTCACCAATCTAAACATGCCTAACTCTTTCACATGTTCTCCAAATGGCCTGGTTTCCTCAACCCTTCTCCTGACTTCCTTCCAATCACTGCTCTGTCTTAAAGATAATTCTTAACACTGGTACATGAGTCCCCTGATTTCACAGACAGGATTTGGGGACCATCTTTATTTTGCAAAGGAAAAAGGTTATAGCTTTCAGTAGATTCTCAAAGCAGTTGTGCTGAGAAAGTTTAGGGATTGCTACTCATGTAGCTCATCATTTTCTTTCTAATAAAACATCCAGTTGATGCACTGTTCTAGCAAAGGTCTGAATAACACTGCTTTACTACTTACTCTGGATATAGTAAATACAAAGATCATCATAAAATAAGCAAGATTTGCATTCAATTTTTTAATATACTGCTGCCCTTATGGACCAAAAAAAAATTAATTTTTTTAAAAGATTTATTTTAGGGAGAGAGAGAGAACACATGTGCGAGCAGGGGGAGGGACAGAGGGAGAGGGAAAGAATCTCAAGCAGACTGTGCTGAGCACAGAGCCCAATGACAGGCTCGAGTCTATAACCCTGAGACACAATCTGAGTCAAAACCAAGAGTTGGACGCTTAACTGAGCCACCCAGGCGCCTCTGACCAAAAAAATATTTTAAAAGGTATACCACTGGCACTGCTGACAAATTTTGCCTTTTCTTAGTCAAATGGTTTAGAGTGGTCTTTGTTTTTATCAATCTCTAGACTACATGCAGAGCTATCCATTTTTGTTTTCATGGGCTCCGGACTCACACCGTTTTGAATACTGATTCTAACATAAATCACACCAGCTGTCTTTCCCATCCAATTCAGTATCTTCTGCATGCCATCAATTCATTCATATAAATCATCTCCACAAGCCCTGGATGAGTTCAGCACAAAGGGCCAAACCACAGAACACACAGGTGACAGTTCCCTCCAGGAAGATATAGTCACTAGCGTACTCTGGGTATTTTCCTCTTTATGTACCTTCTCCCATATGTGCAGTTGTCTTTGTTTACCTTCTTAACATGGTGTCATCACCTCTGTCCTTACGCTATTAAGCTCTTTCCTTTCAAATAAGTTCTTTAAAAGTCCCATCCCCTAAAGGCACCCTGATAGCTCTAGGATCACTGACTTCTATTCCAATGATGCTTTCCTTGATTTTTTTCCTAACCTCTGGCACCTAAAATACACTTTTAATATTAACACTTTTACTATAGAACTATCACCATAGAGGATGTGAAGCAAGATACCTAACATCTCAGGACTTCTTTAAAAAAAAAAAAAAAAAAAAAGGTGGGGAGCTATGATGGACTCAATGGTCTTAAAGTTTCCTAGAACTCCAGAATGCATGATTCTGTGACTTTAACTAAATGGTTTCTTGCAGGGAGTTCAAGGAAATTCTTTGATGGAATTGTACTGATTCACGCAACAAACTCAGGCCTGAAGACGTTATGGAGTTTTCTACCTTGATACCCATATTCCAATGCAGAACTAGGAAATATGCCACAATACTCAGATTCCCTTGGAAAAACACCAGCCCTCCTCCTTGCCAGGTACTGAAATGGCCCACGTTCCAACAGTAGTAACTATTTAACGTTGGCTGATGCCTCCTACTTTAGGTTGGCTGTCTGCTGCAGAAGGGTAAGTAGGTCCAAAATATTACAAGGTTAACTCTGTCATAATTCAAGAAAATGTATTGTAATAAATGTTATAAGATTGCAGCATAGGAAAAAAAGAGATGTCATATGCTTGAGTCGATTATAAATGTTTAGGCAGGTGAATGCGGCTGCAGCTGGTGGGTAGTGCTTGTCCTGCTGACCACCATGGCCTCTGTATCAAGCCCCAAACTGCCCACTGAATATCGAAGCACCAAGTCTGCAGCACTGACCTTCTTCTCCCACGAAGGTCATACCTAATCACACAATATAGTGGAACAGTCTTCTATTGAATCCAAAAGCACTTAACAGTTATAGGAGAATGCCTTCATTTCAAGATAGAAAAAAAAAATCAATTCTACCTTGCTTCATTAAAAAGCACAGGTGCACCATATAAATTGAAGGATCAGGTGGCTTTACATATTTTTCAAAATATATTCCGTATTAAGAATCATTAAAAGCTATAAATAAACCTTATTCCAATCCACAAAGTGATGCCTCCAGATAAAATGTGAGTTGTTTACACAAATAATTGATCATTATTTTTCTTCCTCTTGCCTCACCTTATACAAACACTGCTTGTAAAGATAATCTCCAAGGGACACCTACAGACTTAAAGTAAATGAATTTCACTTAAAAATAAGTAAACACTATCTTTTTACTGGCTTATTCTTAAAGAGGATTCTCGTCCAGAAGCAAGTTTGAGTTGAGTTTTGATTTTTGTTGTGTGTTTGTATTTGCTTTACATGGGTTTGCTTTGGTTCTTATTCATTAAGCAGAAATAAAAAATCTTTCATTATCATTTTCACCAATTAATAAGGCAAAAGTGTTTTTCAAATGATAAGCATTTTGATAAATAGTTATAAATGCATTAGCTTAAGAATACTTCATCGGCAACTACTATGTTTCCAGCACTACATAAATTACTTAAAAGTAGATGGCATGGGACATCAGAAAAATGGTGTAGACGGACATTCCAAGGGCCTGTCTCTCCTCATAAACACCAAAGAAAGAAGCAAAGACTCTCAGAATGAACTTCGTTGAAACTGTAGAAATTAGTCAAACGTTTACAGCAATGAAGCTAACAATGAATCAAGAGGAAAGTGATTTAAAGCCAGTAAGAGAAGGGCGCCTGGGTGGCTCAGTTGGTTAAGCGACTGCCTTCGGCTCAGGTCATGATCCCGGAGTCCTGGGATCGAGTCCCGCATCGGGCTCCCGGCTCAGCAGGGAGCCTGCTTCTCCCTCTGACCCTTTCCCCTCTCATGCTGTTTCTCTCTCTCTCTCTCAAATAAATAAATAAAATCTTTAAAAAAAAAAAATAAAAAAAAATAAAGCCAGTAAGAGAACAATGTTAGCATTTTAACTTGCCCAAGTCCCTACCCCAGTGAGGATCTGTGATGGTCTTAAGGCAAGAGTCCATGTTCCCAGTGTGGATTCCTGAACCCAGCCGGAGCAGAGCAAATCTTGTTCTAAAGGAATTACACTTGCCTGTCTTGAGCCCCTACCTGGGTCTCCCCGAGGGACCAACGGAAGACACTCTCCTTTGTCTGGCTTCACCCCGCAGTCTCTCGAGGTGGATAACTGGCAGGGCTGAGGGCACTCCTTGATACTGCTGACAGACACATGGAACAGGTCACTGCCAACAGGGCACAGGAGGACAGCTGCGGCAAACAACAGACACCAAGAGCCGGAGAGGAAAAGCTGGAGGGAGACATACTCCCAATAACAAGGCTTTGAAAAGTTCCTGTGTATAATGGGAATTCTGGAAAGCCACACATAGCCAAGGCACCGCATGTGAGAAAAAAATGAGAAGACCCAAAGGGTCTTTCACCTCCTGCTGATGGCTTGGCTCAGGGTAAACAGAAAGTGATGCTAAGGCCAAGTCGTAAACAGCAGAGCTAAACATAGCCAGTCAACACAGCCAATTGTCAAGACTGGGAGAGGGCTCCTTCATTTAATTTTTCTGCGGGATTCCAGGCATTTTAGGAAATTGTGGTCCAAGCAGTAGCTGATTGCAAGCTAAAGGAACAGAAACTCCAGAAACCACAAGAGAAAGAATATGATTATTTACAAAAACAGTGTATAAAAGTCACTAAGCAAACACACCACTCTAACCCACAGCAAGCGAAAGCAACACACCCTGAAGACAGAAACGTCAGATGCCCAGAGACCCCACATCATATTATTCAAAATGTCCACGTTTCCACAAACGGTATCAACCATGGAAAGAGAAAAGAAAACAGGGTCTATCACAGGAAAAGAAGAGAGTAACATAAACTATTCCTGAAGATGCACAGACACTAGAAGGAAAATCAACTGTCTTGGGCACCTGACTGGCTCAGTCAGAGAAGCATGTGAGTCTTGATCTCAGGGTCCTGAGTTAAAGCCTCATGAAGGGTGTAGAGATGACTTAAATAAATAAAACTTAAAAAAAAAAAAACAACTGTCTTAAATTTGCTTAAACAGCTGGAAGAAACACACAAAGAACAAAAGGAAACCAGAAGAAAGATGTCTCAACAATTTTAACAAAGGGATGGTAATTTTAGTTTATTTTATTTTTAAGGAATGGAAATTTTAAAAAGGAACAAAATAGAAATTTTGAACCTGGAAAGTATGTGAAACGAGAAATGGCCTCAAAGCTTTCAACAGCATATTTGAGCAGGCAGAAGAAATATTCAGTAAACTTAAAGATAAGGTGAAGTAGCAGAAAGACAAATGAAGACAAGTAAGCAGAACATAAGATGCCTGAGGGACACCGTCAAGTGTACCAACACATACATAATAGGAGTTCCAGAGAAAGAGGCAAGATAAAGAGGGAATTAAAGAACACCTGAAGAAATAATGATTAAAAACTTCCCCAACTGTTAAAAAACAAAACAAAACAAAACAAAAAACATGAATCTATACATCCAACTATCTCAATAATTCCAAGCGGGATACATTTGAATAGATATACACCGAGACATATTGTAACCAAAATGCTGAAGAACAAAAACAGAGAGAGAATCCTGGAGGCAGCAAGAGAGAAGTGACTTATCATTTACAAGCGATCCTCAGTAAGATTACACTGAATTTCTCATCAGAAACCATGGAGGCAGTGGGAAAACATAAAGGGCTGGAAGAGAAAAAAGCTGTCAGAAAACTGGAATTCCAGATCCAGGAAAATTAACCTTCACAAGTGAAGATGAGGTTAAGAAATCCAAGATAAACACAAGCTACAAAAAATGCTAGAAGAAGTCCTTCAGGCTCAAATATAAGTTACCAAAGTGCAACCTAAAACCATCCAAAGAAATAAAAATATTGTTAAATAAAACTATATAGGTAAATATAAAAACCAGTATTAGTGCATATTTGGTTCATAACTCTTCTTTCCTATATTACTTAAAAGACAAACGCATGAAACAATAATTACAAACATATGTCAGTGGGCACACAATGTGTAAAGCTACAATAAATGACAATAAAAACATAAACAGGGAAGGAAAGGGTGAGAGTCCAGCTATGTAAGCTGCTAAAGCGAAGTTCCTCTAAGTTAAAATTAGATTGTTGTTAAAAGATATGAAGTTTAAAACTGAAGATAACCACTAAGAAAATAACAAAAATGCATACAGAAAAGGAAATGAAAAGGGAATCCACGGTTTATGGCAATGAAGCAAACAATGAATCAAGAAAAAAGTGATTTAAACACAGTAAGAGAACATTGTTAGCATTTTACCCCCCAAGTCCCCACCCCCTAAGCGGATCTGTGACGGTCTTAAAGCAAAAGTTCACATTTCCAGTGTGGATTCCTGAATCCAGAGAGAGCAGAGCCAAACTTTGACCTTGACCACAGAAACACTGTTCTAGATACATCTCCTGAGGCAAGGGAAACAAAAGCAAAAATATACTACTGGGACTACATCAAAATAGAAATCCTCTGCACTGCAAAGGAAATAATCAACAAAACTAAATGGCAACCTACAGAATGGGAGAATATATTTGCAAATGACATACCCATAAAGGTTTAGTATCCAAAACAGATAAAGAACTTATCAAACTCAACACCCAAAAAACCAAATAATCCAATTAAAACATGGGGAGAAGAGACGAACAGACATCTCTTCAGAGAAGACAACCAGATATCCAACAGACACATGAAAAGATGTTCAACATCACTCATCATCAGGGAAATACAAATCAAAACCTCAATGAGATACCACCTCACACCCATCAGAATGGCTAAAATTAACAAGTCAGGAAACGAGAGACGTTGGCGGAGATGCGGAGAAAGGGGAACCCTCCTACACTGTGGGTGGGAATGCAAGCTGGTGCAGCCACTCTGGAAAACAGTATGGAGGTTCCTCAAAAAGACGAAAGTAGAGCTACCCTACGACCCAGCAATTGCACTACCAGGTATTTACCCAAGGAAAATGAAAACACTAATTTGAAAAATACATATGCATCCCTATGTTTACTACAGCATTATTTACAACAGCCAAGAAACAGAAGCAGCCCAAGTATCCACTGATAGATAAATGAATAAAGAAGATGTGGTATATACACACAATGGAATATTACTCAGCCATAAAAAATGAAATCTTGTTAACTAATTGTGATAATCATTTCACAATATATGTAAATCAAGTCATGCTGTGCACTTCAAACTTACACAGAGCTATATGTCAACTGTATCTCAATAAAACTGGAAAAAATGTAAAGAAAAAAATATGACCTAACTATATGCTGCCTACAAGAGACTCATTTAGATCCAAGCACAAAAAGTTGAAAGTAAAAGGATGGAAAAATACATTCTATGCAAATAGTAACCAAGGGATAACCGAAGGATAACTGCGGTGGCTATACAAAGTCTATGGACAAAAGAGATGTAATCAAAAATTGTCACAAGATACAAAGAAGAAATCTATATCTTGATAAAAGGGTCAATATCAAAAAATATATAACAATTATAAATGGATAAGCCTCTAAAAAAAGAGCTCCAAAATATCTGAAGCAAAAATTCAAAGAATTGAAGGGAGAAATAGAGAGTTCTACAACAAATACCTGGAGACTTCAATGTCCTACTTCAATAATGGATAGAAAACTGAATGGAAGATTGAGAAGGAAAGAAAGGGCGTTCACATCATAAAACTTAATCTGGCAGATGTATATAGAACCCTCCACTAAAAATCAGAATACAAATTCTTCACGAGTATACATGGAACATTCTCTAGGATAGATAATATATTAGACAACAAAGCATGTCTCAGTCAATTTTAAAAGACTGAAATCCTGGAAGGTATCATTTTAAACCACAATGGAATGAAGCTAGAAATCAACAAAAGAAGGAAAACTGAAAATTGACAAATGGATATTACATAACACATTACTAAAACAACTAATGGATAAAAGAAGAAATCAGTAGGAAATTATAAAGTACTCTGAAATGAATAAAAGCAAACACACAGCAAATCAAAACTTACAGGAGGCAGCAAAAGCATACCCAGCTGACGATGCACAGCTGTAAACATCGACATTAGAAAATAAGGAGGATCTCCGATCAATCACCTAAAATCACACTTTAGGAACTAGAATTAAAAAAACAAAATAAATTCAAACGTGGCAGAAGGAGGGACATAATAAAGATTAGAGCAAAGAAAAATGAAATAGAGACTAGAAAAACAATAGACAAAAATCAACAAAACCAAAACTTAGGTATTTGGAAAGATCAACAAAATGGACAAATACTTAACTACACTGATGAAGAAACACAGGCAGGAGATCCAAATTACTAGAATCAGAAGTGAAAGTAGGAAATGTTACTACTGACCTTACAGAAATTTTAGAAATTACATATGAATCCTATGAATAATTATTGTACACCAACACATCGGATAACCTAGAAAATTTGGACAAACTCCAAGAAACACATAAACTATCAGAATGACTCAAGAAGAAAAAAATCTGAAGAGATCTTTAACAAGTAAAATGATTGATCAGTAATCAAAGAAATGGCCAGGACCAGACAGTTTCACTGATGAATCCTAACAAACATTGAAAAAAGAATTAACACCACTCTTCAAACTGTTCAAAAACGTAGAAAAGGAGAGAAGACTTCCTTACCCTTCTATGAAGCCAGTATTACCATGATACCAAAACCAGACAACGATACCACGAGGAAAAAAATCTACACTCTAACATCCCTTATATTAACAGATGCACATAGTTTCAACAAAATACTACCAAACCAAATCCAATAGCATATGACCAAGTGGGATTTATCCCATGAATGAAAGAGAAGCAATCAATTTAACACAACACACAAACAGAATATGGGAAAAACCACCACATGATTATTTCAATGAGCACAAAAAAGCATTTGACAGAATCCAACACCCTTTCATGATAAAAATATTCAGTAAACTAGGATTAAAAGGGAACTTCCTTAACCTAATAAAGAAAGTTTATGAAAAACCAATAATTTACATAATACTCAATGACTGAAGACTGGATATTCTACTTTGAAGATCAGGAACAAGACAAATGTGCTTGCTTTCTCCTTTTTTATTCAACATTGTGCTAGAGGGCCCAGCCAGAACAATTAGGCAAGAAAATAAATGAAAGTCATCCAACTATGAAGTTAGAACTGAAACTATCTCTATTCACAGATGATGTATTACGTATAGCATTCCTAAAGAATAAGAAAAAAACCACACAAACCATTAGAGCTAATACATAAATATAAAAATGTTGCAGGGTATAAGATGAACACACGAAAATCAATTGTATTTCCATATACCATTAAAGAAAAATATGAAAATTTTTTTAAGAAGACTTAAAATAGCATCAAAAATATAAAATGTTTGGAAATATATTTAACAAAGGAGGTATAAGTTTGTACATTGGAAACTATAAAACATTGCTGAAAGAAACTAAGAATTCAAATAAATAAGACTTCCTGTGTTCATGAATTAGAATTCACATAAGATGACAATGTTCCTCAAAGTGATCTACAAATTTGATCTACAATTCAATATTGTTTTAGATGTTAAGATGTTAAGATGGCTTCTCCCTCTGACCCTCTTCCCTCTCGTGCTATCTCTCATTCTCTCTCTCTCAAATAAATAAAATCTTGAAAAAACAATGTTTAAAAAAAAAGAGATGGCAATATTCCTCAAAGTGATCTACAAATTCAATCCAACCCCTATCAAAATCCTAGTGCCCCTTTTTGTGCAGAAACAGAAAAGCCAATCCTAAAGTTCATATGGAATCGCAAGGTACTTCCAATAGATAAAGCAATCTTGAAAAAGAAGAACAAAGTGGGAGTCCTCACACACTGTCTTCAAAACCTGCTACAAATTATTCAAATCACTGTGGTACCAGCATAAGGTTATACATATAGACCAACAGTATAGTACTGACTTAAAAAATAAACCCATATATCTATGGCCAATCAATTTTTGACAAACATGACGAGACTATTCATTTGGGAAAGAATAATGTCTTCACAACAAATGCTGCTGGAAAAACTGGATGTTCACATCCAAATAAATGAGGTTGGACCCTTAGCTTACATTACGCGCAAGTACTAACTCAAACTAGATCAAAGCTTAAATATAAGAGCTCAGACTGTAATATACTCAGAAGAAAACATATGAGCACATTTTCACAATATCCAATTTGTCAGTGGATTCTTAGAAGAAAGCATAAGCTTATACAATAAGAGGAAAAAATAAATTGGAATTCGTCAAGATTAAAACCTTCTGTGTATTGAAGAATACTATCAAGGAAGTGGGAAACAACCTACAAAACAGGACAAAATATCTGCAAATCACATCTCTGATAAAGTTCTAGATTCTAGAATAAAAACTATTATAACCTAACAACACAAAGACAAATACCACACTTAAAAAATGGGCAAAATGAATAGACATTTTCCCAAGACATACAAATGGCCAAGAAACACATGAAAAGAAGTTAACATTTATTAGTCATGAGGGAAATGCAAGCCAAAATGACAATAACATGTCACTTTACACCCACTAGAAAACCTAGAATTTTTTAAAAGGCAGGGGACAGATGTAAGTGTTGGCCAGGATAGGGAGAATTTGGAACTCTCGTACATTGTTAGTAAACATGTAAAATGGCGCCCCCGTTGTAGAAGACAGTGAGTTGGTTTCTTCAAAAGTATGACATGACACAGCAATTCCATTCCTTGCTATATTCCCAAAATAATTGAAAACAAGTATTCAAACAAATACTTGTACACAATATTCACAGAAAAGTTGCCAACATAACCATAATTCACAGCAGACAAATACAACCCAGATCCACCAAAGGATGAATGGATAAGCAAAATGTGGCATATCCATAAATGGAACCGACTGCGTTTATAGGAACTATTCGAAGTAGGTGGACCCAGAAGCAGATTGGGAGTGGTTGCCAGGAGTTGGGGGAATGGGTACAGGGTGGGGAGTGAATAATTCCTGGGTACAGGGTTTCTACTGGGGGCAATGAAATGCTTTGAGACTAGACAGAAATGATGGTTCTCAAATGGTGAATGTACTAAATCCCATCAAACGGCAGAGTTTTAAAATGGTTAATTTTACATATGAATTTTTACCTCAATAAAAAATTGTAATGATACAGCATAGGGCTGTTTAACATATATCTTAGGAGAGGACCGACATATGTAATAATATAATTGGCAATAACAGGGGTGGCTAGGTGGCTCAGTCGTTAAACGTCTGCCTTCAGCTCAGGTCATGATCCCAGGGTCCTGGGATCGAGCCCCTCATCAGGCTCCCTGCTCAGTGGGGAGTCTGCTTCTCCCTCTCCCTCTCCCCCTGCTTGTGTTCCCTCTCTCGCTGTGTCTCTCTCTGTCAAATAAATAAATAAAATCTTTAAAAATATATATATAATTGGCAGTAATAAATATAAAAGATGTTTAAAAATACATACTTTAAAACATACAAAAATCATCAAATGTTTGTGCAGTTTGAAAAAGAACAACCAGAGCTAAGGTTTATGTTGAAAGTTTATGGGAAAAGTAGATATTGATCTTTTATTATTAGCTAATGACAGATTATGTTGTGGTTAAAAAAATAATAATAATACCGTCAGTGGCTTACAATGACAATATTTTTTGCTCACATATATGTCAGCTGATAGCAGAGTTCAGGTTGACTCCATGAAATTTTTACTCCAGGAATGAGGCTGAAAGGGCAACTTCTATCTCTAGTTCTTGGCAGAGGGAAAAGAGAAATAGGGGAGCCGATCCTAGACTTTTAAACTTCTGCTCTATATGGCATATATCACTGCCATTCATGTTCCTCTGTCCAAAGCAAGTAATTCAGCCAAGACTGATGGCCATGGGGTCAGGCGTTTACTCTCCCTCTGGGAGAGATGCTGCAAAACATATGTCAGTGAGGATGGGTAATCCTATCACGGGGACACACAATACCTGGAAATTAGATCTAATCCATCATTTTAAAGGATAAGCTATAGAAAACAAAGGAAAAATTCCCGATAGTGCATAAAACAGGTATCTTTAGGTCCAAGAATAAGAACTTTTTTTTTTACCCCGTCTGGTAGATATTCCCAAATTGTCCTATAAAAATGCTATAATAATTGACTTTCCCACCAGAAATGCACGTAAGCTTTATCCAATGCTTGTATTATCAAACTTGTTAAATGTCGCCACTCTGGTTGGCAGAAAAACACTTCATCATTCTTATATTTCTTGTTTGATTTATGAGAAAAATTGAGAATTCTACGTATATTCGCCATTTATTTTTCCTAATCTACACACTACCTGTTTAGATAATTTAAGAAGAATAAAGTTTTGGTCTGAGCAGAAAACGGAGTCAAACTGTTAGAATTCTTTGTTATCTGATAAAAGCCAGATATGTGGCTTAGCCAGTGTGGCAAATGCCGTAAGTAAAGAAAAAGGATCCTGGACCTGGGGTTTATACTTGACACAGCAAGTGCCAGAATTTATTGTCTCTTTTTAATTAAAATATGTTTAAGTACCATCCCAGCAAAGACGTAGGTCACCAGACATGGGAGAGTTCATTCTGGATAAAAGCCTAGGTTCTATAGATTATAGAGCATTCCTCTATAGTGCTCCCTCTGCTGCATTTCCCTAAGTGTATTCTGTAGAGTATTAACTTCGGTAGATGTCACAGAGGGAAAAGGGTTGGGTAAATGATGTGGTCTATACTGCATCCCATCCTCCAAGAAAGACTCGCTAGCTGCATAAGCTTGGTGAGTTCAGAACCTCTCTGGGCTCGGTTTCCTTGTGTTGACAATGAGGGTACTTTTAACACCCATGTTGTAGACTTGTTGTATTAAACATGTTAATTCAGGCAAAGCCCTTAGAAAAGTGCCTGATACACAGTAGGCACCTGATAAATTTTGGTTCTTATTTTCATGGTTGTTCCATCGGCATTTAAAGGCTCTGAAAAGCTCTGCAGTAAATCAATCCATTTGGTTTTGTGCAGCCAGTTTTCTTCAAATAATTTGGTACCAGAACAATTATTTCTTCAGCCAACATCTTGCCCTTTGGACAGTGCTACGCAATCTACCTCCTCTTACTTAATGCCAGACCAAGCGAGTAGGAAGGAAGAGGGAACGGGGTGGGAGAGTGACCATGCTTCGGGTTGCTGAGAGAGTCAGGCTGCTGTTGTTGGGTTCTCCCACAGGTGTCGGCCTGGAAAACCAATGACCCTTGCACCGATCTCAGCACATTTAATTCAGCAACGTCAAACATTATCATCATCTCTGTCGGAAAAAATAAAACACTCCATTTCTTATTTTCTGTGTTCCTCTTCTTACACCAAGAGATACTCTATGCACACTTTTGAATAAGAAACCTGCTGGACGATTTCAAGGAAAAGATTTCGAGTCCACGCTTTCTCTCTTTACCCACCCCCACAATAAATAAGGCACAGATTTCTGTTCTCTAAGAGTAGAGTCCAACTTCTTCCCTGTATTTAAAATCAAGGGTGGGATTAAATCGAACATATATTTACTTCATATTGATAAACTTAATTCTGATGTAAGGGAATTCTTGTGTCAGATACAGAACTGCCTTCCCTGGTGCTATGACGGAAATGACTTACCAGGGTTGGCTTAATAAAAAGTTAGAAAGGTCTGTCCTCAGTGAAAAGAAGAGCATCTCAGAAACCCCTCAGGAAGAGCAGGCTGAGAAAATCTAGTGCTTTCCATCTGGTAAAGCTTCCCCTCCTGTCGTCGAAACATAGATCACTGGATACACAGCACTCTGGGACAACCCTGTTACCCAGAGTCGCTAAACAGAAAAACTGCATTTCATATTTTTCAGAAAACACAGGAAATGTAAATTAATCTGATAAAGGATTTTAATCTGCTCATTATAAAGGTATCAGGCAGATGCATTGTGAATCTGAAGACTTACCAGTACATGAAGGTTCAAGCCGCGGGAAGCACTACAGCCCAGACAAGGATCTGCTCCGCAGCGCCCCCTACTCCTCAAACCCAGATTCCTGGGTTACCCCACGGCTGACTGCCTACTTCAGAACCATGAGGCGGATTAGTGTTCATCTGAAGGGAGGGGACGTGCACAGCTTTGGCGGCTGAGAAGCCGCCCTTGCTTCTGGCTTCGGGAGTGTTCACGGAAAGGCCATGCCTTCCAAAGAGGGCACACGGCTTACCCTCCCTGCTCCCTTGATGCCGGGGATCCTGAGCCCCGCCGCGGGCGGTCGACGCTGCCCGAGGCTCCCGCCCGGCCCTGCCCCGGCACACGCACCACCGCGCGCCGCCTCGCGGCTCTGTGTTCCCCCGCCCGTCACCCTCCACCGCCCTCCCGCCATCCGGCCCTCCCGCTCCTCCCGCACTCCCAAGATGAGCTTCCTCGAGTACGACAAACTCCCGCAAAAACCCTCCCCGTTGCCCGCGACTTCCTGGATGGAACTCAGACTGCTCATCTGCCGCGCAGGGTGTTTTGTGACCACCGCCCCGCGCTTCCTACCTCCCGGCTTCATCTCTGCACGTGCTCGAACAGTCTCCCTCCTCCGCGCCTCTGCTGCTCCGGGACGTTCTCCCGACTTCTCGCTCCCGCCCATCCCCACGCACCCCCCGGGGGCTCTCTCACGCACGCGCGAACACGCCCACGGGCCCCGTGGGTCGGCGCCTCTCGCGCTCCCTCGGCGCCACGCCAGTGCGACCCTGGTGGCCAGGAGCGTGCGCTGCTAGGCCTTCTTCCTCCCCTCCTCCCTGCGCTGCTAGGCCTTCTTCCTCCCCTCCTCCCTGCGCTGCTAGGCCTTCTTCCTCCCCTCCTCCTGCGCTGCTAGGCCTTCTTCCTCCCCTCCTCCCTGCGCTGCTAGGCCTTCTTCCTCCCCTCCTCCCTGCGCTGCTAGGCCTTCTTCCTCCCCTCCTCCCTGCGCTGCTAGGCCTTCTTCCTCCCCTCCTCCCTGCGCTGCTAGGCCTTCTTCCTCCCCTCCTCCCTGCGCTGCTAGGCCTTCTTCCTCCCCTCCTCCTGCGCTGCTAGGCCTTCTTCCTCCCCTCCTCCCTGCGCTGCTAGGCCTTCTTCCTCCCCTCCTCCCTGCGCTGCTAGGCCTTCTTCCTCCCCTCCTCCTGCGCTGCTAGGCCTTCTTCCTCCCCTCCTCCTGCGCTGCTAGGCCTTCTTCCTCCCCTCCTCCTGCGCTGCTAGGCCTTCTTCCTCCCCTCCTCCTGCGCTGCTAGGCCTTCTTCCTCCCCTCCTCCTGCGCTGCTAGGCCTTCTTCCTCCCCTCCTCCTGCGCTGCTAGGCCTTCTTCCTCCCCTCCTCCTGCGCTGCTAGGCCTTCTTCCTCCCCTCCTCCCTGCGCTGCTAGGCCTTCTTCCTCCCCTCCTCCCTGCGCTGCTAGGCCTTCTTCCTCCCCTCCTCCCTGCGCTGCTAGGCCTTCTTCCTCCCCTCCTCCCTGCGCTGCTAGGCCTTCTTCCTCCCCTCCTCCTGCGCTGCTAGGCCTTCTTCCTCCCCTCCTCCCTGCGCTGCTAGGCCTTCTTCCTCCCCTCCTCCCTGCGCTGCTAGGCCTTCTTCCTCCCCTCCTCCCTGCGCTGCTAGGCCTTCTTCCTCCCCTCCTCCCTGCTAAATAGTCGGCTCCCCCCGACTCGAGGCCGACTCTGCTGAGCCCTCAGCGCCGGCAGCCACTTGAGCAGGAACGGTTTCCTATGTGGAGTAACAAGCGGCATTCCGAATACCAATTCAGTATTTGCCTCTCTCTTTTGTGACTAACGTGGGGCACACTACTAAAAAATAACAAAATAAAAATGAATAATAAGCAGCGGGTAAGACACAAAGTAGCCTCGAAATGAGCAAGCCTTTCTTCCATTTAAACCGTTCAGCGAAGCAGCCGTCCAGATCCCTGAAAGAGGCGCGTTCCTGTGCGCCGTGAAATGGAAGTACCACAGGCCGCAGGCCTCCGCTCACCTCCCCTCCTCCAGCCTCCTCAACTGTGCACGGTGCGTCGGGGCTTTCTCGGCGCCGCCCTGCTGGTGGCTCCTGGGGTCACATGAACAGGACACACGCTGCTTCCAGCACAACGGCCTCCAGAATCCCCCAAGATACCGTCTCAGAAATCAAGCTGGATGGGCTTCTCCAGTCTCCAGAGTAAACTAGGTCACACCGCTGGGGCCTTTTTCAGACACGCCGCCCCTGCAGATCCACCCCGCCACCTGCACTCCAGCTCTTACCTCACAGAAGCTCTGTGACTTCACTTCTTTTCCTTTGTGGAAGCGGCCATCACACTAAATTTCAGTAGAGCGGGTATGTCGGAGGAGACAATGACAAGAGTGTTCTAATGGTGGCAGCATTGCTGTCTATCAGAGAAAAGAGGTTAATGTACGGCTCATGTCAAAGAAATGAGCAACTGATTTATTACAACATGGAGGAATGGATGAGCAAAAGAAAATAAATAAAATTATAATTACCACCAGAACCAACAAAAGACAGGAAAAGGAGACTGGTGCTGGTCATAGGTGTTGGCAGAGGAGGGGAATGTCTGCTCACTAAAAGCCAAGCTGCCTTGAGCATGAGGACCTTTTCTTCTGAGTCTTTTAACCCAAATGCCTGGAAAATTCTTGGCACACAGCGAGCACTCAAAACATATTTCATTATTAAATCAATGCATGAACAAATGAGAATATGGTTTTATTCAGTCACTAAAATATAGACTGGATAATAAAAGAGAAATAGAGAGTGTACATTTTTATAGGACGTAATAAGTTTGGCTAAAGGAGAAACGATAGGTCTGACAGAGCCCTCAATTATACCCCTTTTGTAAAATGCCCGGCCACCTAAGACTACTCTATTATTTCCAAGTCTCATTCATTACAAGCTGAATTTTCTCTCCTTCTCTGGAAATATCTTCCACCTGGAAGCAAGAAGGAGGAGAGAATCTCCAGAAGTCTCAGCCGTATCCTTTCCCAGATCCCGGCTGAAACCAGGATCACGGCTCTCCTCGTGCTAAGAGCCGACTGGGAGCCCCAGAGCATCCTCCCCCACACCCAACCCCCCGGGACAGTGGGAAGGAGAGGGCCATGAGAAGAGAGCGGAGTTCTGCCTCCTCGGGCCCCACAGGCCCTCAGGACATGACACAGCCCTCAGACACCAGTTTGCATATAGGAGCGGCAGCACTTTTCAAGCACAAGGCTCTGGAGTGAAACTGTCTTAGATCTGTACCTAAGTCTATGCCCGGCCAGCTGTGGGGCCTTAGAAAAGCGACATAAACCTTCCAGATGGCAGTACTCACGTGGACAAACGGGGAGATGCTCACACCTGCCTCATCATATACAGAAAGGCTTATATAAATAGTGGGACTTTTTTAGTAAGCAATCCTAGAACAAAATAAGTCTCTTTTAACTAATAGCTAATGCTGTTATTTAAATGATGTCAAATTTCTTGCAGGAGAAAGGTAGTGATAAAGATACGGCCACCTTTATAAATTTTCTAACGCTCTGTAACCAATAACTCTGTGTGTCTCTATGTCCAAATCTCCCTTTTCATAAGGACGTCAGTCATATTGGATTAGAGGCTCCTCTACTATAACCCCATCTTCACTAATTACGTGGGCAACACCCCTAATCTGAATCAGTGACATTCTGTCATGCAAATTTCCACTTCCTTCAGAGAGGCTGCTGGAGGCGGTATGTTATCCATCCATACAAAAGGCAAAATAATACTTATTCTGATCATAATCACTGCCAGTAACAAAGCACTAGCTGTGAGTCAGGCACTGTGGGACAGGCATCGCCCCCAACCTGACCCTTCAGGGCAGGGTTACCACCTCTCCATCATACAGAGGCTCCTCGAGACTGACCTGCCCCAGCTCACACTGCCGGCAGGTGGAAGGCTGGGACCGAAAGACAGACTTTCTCAATCGTGATCCCAAGAGATGAACCGCCCCCCTCTGCCACTCGGTATGATGCAGGGCATCAGGAAAGATCCACGGGCGGATGTCAGGGCTTCCTGGCTGTAAACACTACCTGTGCCCACACAGTGGCCTGCCAGGTAGTACGAGACAGACATGGTATCTTATCAAAGACGTATCCTCTTAGACTTGGTATATGCCTTGCATTATAATCCTGCGTGAATTATTTTCCTCATCTTTTTGTCACAGGTGCTTCCGAGATGGACCACGGGGATCAACGAGACCATCCCTGCCAGCATCCGACCTGCAGGCTGTCCTGAGTGGGAAGGGTGGGAGGAGGCTCCAGGTCTGGCGATAATTAACTCTACCACTTTCCTCGCAAGTTTAGATGATATTCTTTGGATGGAAAGTTAAAAGCAGTCTAGTCCGCCCTCCCCCGGGGCAGGCCAGCCATTGTCCTTGCGAACAAAGCTTCTGAGCTAGGCACCTCTGCCTGGCTCCTCAAACAGATCTAAGATTGGACAAGGGGCAGCACTTCAGGCTAGAATGGTTCCCAGTGTCCTCAACTGATAATGGCACCCCTCTTCCTATCTTGATGTCAAGAGTCAATTTCCTAGCATATGCCTTTCCAAGTCTAGGACAAACTTGGTTTGAAGCTTCTACTCAACGATGTTCCCAAGTACGTTTCAGTTACTGTGTTCTCACAAAACCCACTATTTTTTTTCTCCTTCTGATGACTGCTTTAGGCACCAGAAATGATACAAAAATAAGGTTGTTCTCAAATACTCTCAGCTGAAAATATTCTGGGGGAAGGACCAGGAACTGGCCTCGGCATGGGGGGACATCTCACTCCGAGCAAGCCACTCTCCCGTGTATGGGGTCCAAAGGCAGAATTGAAGTCCTGGGACCTCTCCACGGTAACCTATCAAGTAGGAGCATACACAGGTACCCAACTCCAGTCACAGAGAATGTCAGTTTCAAACAGGACTTGCTTCAAGTGAAGCACATAGGAAACATCAAAAATGGTCAATGATCTTATTTCTTTAAATCACCTTATTCTCTTAAGATGGTTTGCAGTGAGCAAAATCAAAGGCTATTACTAGCCCTGATACAAAAACGGACAGGAGTATGCCCCCAAATCATGTTAACATCGTCATTAAACAAGGTGCAACTGCATACAGTAATTGCCAAATGACAATAGGATGACAGTGAAATCCCAGGGGTGAATAATGTAAAGATTAACTGAAGAACCACCCCTCCATGACCCTCAGTCCAACCAACCCCCACCTGCCAGGTGTGCTAGCCTCCTCCATGCCTCACCCTCTCCACCGCACAGCTGCCAGCCAAGCGCTAGCCCTCCCCCTGCCCCAGCCAGGGCCTCCCGCCCCCCGGTGTGTGGTGTCAGCATTCAACTCACTACCCAGCACAGGGAACCCACCGAAAACATGACATGCCCAATTTAGACACTGAACTGAAAGTCCTCAAGGAATGTTTGGTCCTCAGCGGGATTCCCTGGAGATGATATTCTAGGGCCTCTCACTTGGTGTTGACTTGGGACTGGTGGCACTGTTCAGACTGATACAGAAGTCCCTACCGAGGTGTGTCCTCCAGATATAACCAGGGTCGTGGGAGCCCCAGAGCAGGGACGGCTGTCCTGGCCTGGGCACTGCCTGCTCATCCTAACAGGCTCCACCACTGCCCGGGGACACCCAGCTCAGCTCTGCACCTTCCCCGGTCCTGCCCACGCCCCAACCCCCAGTGCTGGTCTCCCCAGAGGCCGACTCAGCTGCTCACGTCCTCTCCTCCTTGATTCTGCAAGAACAGGCCCTGCTGCCAGCTGAGAACAGCCCCCCCACCTTTTCAACGAGACAAAACACTGACCCAACCCAGAAGGATGTTCAGTTACTGTGCCCTGCAGAGAGTATGCTCTTCATCCAAGTTTGCTGCTTTCAACTGAATTCATCAAATTACAACCCCAAATAACTGCTCCCAGGTTCAACCTCAGAAGTGAGCTCTATCAGGAAGATGCAAAAAATTTAAAAATTAGAAACACCAGTATTCCCTTAAATATTTGATATGAAAGAACCCAGAGGACACTTAAGCCAATTCATTTATTGTATACAATCTGTTATAAAAGAATGTCAGTGAAGTCTCACGGCTTGCCTAATATCGAATAGTTGGTTATTGGTAAACCCATGAAGGACCTCCTATCCCTAAATGTCTGTGACTAATGAATACTTGTTAAATAAATTCTGCACTACACACTGAAATAAGAGATCACATTCCACTTCCATCCCAGTCCCCGCATAGCAACTCTTCACTGAACTGCGGTTTTAATAGAAGGTGCATTAATTTAAAGACGCAACTGGATTTCAGGCCTTGGGATGGGGTTTGTGAAGTGTCAAGGTTAGAGAGGCCTTAGAACCCTCCACTACCACTGAGAGATTGAAAGTCAGCCCGGAACAACCAAGACAAACCCTAAAGAAGAGTGATTTATGCCACAGCGTCACCGTGAGTTTGAACAAGACACAGAACAGCCCTAAAACAGAAGGCATTATTTATAATCCACAATGTGTTTGCTGAAATTCGTGAGCCAAAACCTAACAAAATGCCTATAAGTTATAATGTTGCCCAAATCCCCCCAGTGAAACCTGAAATTTCCTTAACCTTCTTGAAACTATCTGTTCCTCTTTTACCCATTCCCCCAGGACACAATTAAGTCAGCAGAGAAACTGTGAGTACGGAAAATACACACATACTACGGGAAACAAATATGAACTAAGTCTCAGCCAATCAGTCCTTTGATGCTCTCTATCATCCACATGAGTGAACCAGCCAAAAGAGAAATCACTTGGCAAGAGCTTTTCCAGCCCTAAGATGTTCCACATGGTAATTAAGGGCTCTGTTAGGGGCCTGACCTTCAAGGACAAGGTGCTTATTAAACCCCTTCAGTTTCTCCCTCTGACTGAGTCAGGATTAGATAAAAAAAAAAATCATACTTAAATGTTAATAAGAAATTATTTTAGTTCAGAACTTTGATGTTGCTTGTGCACCATGGATATGAGATTTCAATTTAATACATAATTGACAGGTTGCTCCCCATCCCAAAATGTAGTTAAAAGTTTTTGGGTTTTTTTTTTTTTAATTTTCTTTTTATGAAACATTGTCCTGGCTTTAAGCAGATTTAGCTTATTTTATTATAACTAAGTAGATTTTCTTTTTTGCATAAAATTTACGTAAACACAAGAACTATTAGGATCTAAGCTAGAAGACCAAGAGACTTTCCAAAAAAAGTATGACTCCTACAAAACCAAAGATCAGGTCAGATACCAGATTAAATGAAATAATAAAGCTGTTACAGCAAACAAATAAGAAAAAAGGAAAACATCAAGTACCCATAACTCCATCATTAAAGTATTAATGATCGTGGGCATGGTGTTTCTCTAACAGACGGCCGAGAATCGTCTATACCAGAATCACCTGTGGCTCATTTTTTTTAAACTATGGATACCTGGCCCCCACCCATCATGTCTTGCATCTGTCTTGGTAGTCTGCATTTTAATAAATTCTCCCCTAATTAAAAACCACTGTTCTTGACAACTGCTATTACAAAGGGACACAGAACATTATTTCCCAGTCTCCCCAAGTACCTTCCATCTTAATATCCACGAAAGGATTCTCCCCTTGAAGGAAAAAAAAGTTATTCTGTCCAATCCCTTTACAATATCTCCATGTACAAAGTAAAATCCATAACTATTTTAATAAGAAAGGCTCATTTCTTTATTTAGCAATAGAAAACCCTGAAAGCAGAGAGGCAAAATCAGGGGGCATCTATTCCCATGTTTATCTATACTGAGCATACAGGGCTCCTGAAAGAGGGGGTGATCACTATGCAAGGGTATGTTCAGAAAAACTTAGATGCATCTCAAAAATGGAGTCTGAAATAGCTGCAAACCATTTATCTTAATACTGAATATGATAAAGGTTTCTTATGGGGTGATGTGGAGAAAGAAGTCAGTGGTGGAATCAATGGGGAGGACGCTACCTCCCCGGATCCTACAGCCCTAGACTTACCTGTAGCTGTGAGCATCCCGCTCCACTAACACGCTCCCAGTACATGTTTGCTCTGCGAGGCACCATGTGACAAACACAGCCCCTAAAAGCGAAGACCTAAAATAAGTGTGCTTCAAAAGGTTGATTTGGTTCTTGATAGATCATCACACTCATCTTCCCAGTCGGTCTAGACAAACACATCTGCCATTACCTGCACAAAGGGGACATCTCTGCACATGAATATTTATAGACCAATTCTAGAACAATTACAGGAAAGTTTAGGACTCCTGTGGCAGTATCAGCATAAAGCTTTCTTTCCCTTATTGAAAAGATGGTTAACAAAATTAATTTTGCATTCATGCCAAGAGGTAATGAAACAAACATGTTACTTTAATGTTATAATGTGATTTTTAGAGTCAGAGAGTCAGGAGTAATGTTTTATAAAATATACGCCTCATTGACGTCAGCCCCAAATAACAAGTTATTACTTCTGTTCATTAAATGCACACAAGTACATCAGGCAAAATTAGATTATTTTATAGCAATCTATTTTCATTAACTTTTTACCAATAAAGTATTGGAGCATAATTCCTCTTCAAACAACTTTAAATTGATAATTTACTCATTTAGAAAAAGACACACAGCAAGGAGTGACCGATTTCAATGGAAGCTTCTTGCTGTTAACACAACTGCAAGTTACTGTGATTTGTCACTCTTGGAAAACCTTCATGATGGGAAAATCTTCATGTAGAGGAACTGGATCCTCAGAGATTCTTTTCTGGAGGGGTGAGGGGTGGTGAGTTGAAAGTGGAAACAAAGTCTATCCTTATGGCACTGTCAAAGTTTCCTGATGGTAAAAATAAATAAATAAATAAATAAATAAATAAATAAATAAATAAATAAAAATAGTCCTGTGGCAAGATCTGGCAGTCAGGGCAAATATAGAAAATCGAATTCAAAATCAGTGAGGGTGCTTCTTTGTGAATGGAGCTACCTAGTAGCCTCTTTCTCTGTGACTGGAAAAAAAATAAATTCCAGTGAGTTATCTCCATGGGTGCTTCAGTACCGTTTGCGAATGAGGGAGGAGCTTTCTACTTGAAAACCTCCCCCCGTGGCAGCACAGTCCTCTGGGCGTCTGAAACCATTTCTATTGGCATTATCAGTCGGTTAAGCGTCTGCCTTCGGCTCAGGTCATGATCTCAGTGACCTGGGATCCAGTCCCACATCGGGCTCCTTGCTTAGCAGGGAGTCTGCTTCTCCCTCTGACCCTCCCCCCTTTTTGTGCTCTCTCTCTCTCCCTCTTTCAAATAAATAAAATCTTAAAAAAAAAAGAAGAAAGAAAGCAAGCCACCAATCTGAAAAGGCTGAGTTCTGTATGATTCCAACTCCATGACACTGGAGGAAAGCTAAAACTGGTAGATCATTAAACTGTCGGGGTTGCCAGGGGCTAGCAGGGGACGGATGAACGGGGCCGTGAAACTGTTGTGTATGATGCACTTAAGGTAATACGTCATTTGTCTAACTCCTTAGAAATATCCCAAGAGCGAATGCTCAGGTGAAGTATGGACTCTGGGTGAGAATGATGTGTCCACATAAGGACATCCGTTGTAACAAACGTGCCCTCTGTTGTGGGGTGTTGATAATGGAGGAGCCCGTGCATGTGTGTAATGGCAGAGGGTGTTGGGGAATTCTCTGTGCTTTCCTCTCGCTTTTACTGTGAACCTAGAACTGCTCTAAGAAAATAAAGTTGTTAAAAAAAATGAGGTAACTTTGGCTGATTTGTAGTGAATGGACTAAGGGGGCAAAAGTAGAAACAAGACAACCAGCGTGAAGGCCTTTTTAGCAGAACAGGAGAGAAAGGGAGGTGGATTGTAGTAGGGCGGCAGATAAGGATGCAAGTTAACATTTTCTTTTATTATTATTATTTTTTTTTTTTTTTGAGAGAGAGAGAGTACACACAAGCAGGGGATGAGGGGCAGAGGGGAGGGAGGGAGCGGATCGTAAGCAGATGCCATGCTGGACATGGAGCCCCATGTGGGGCTTGAGGTCACGGCCCTCAGATCATGACCTGAGCCCAAATCAAGAGTCGGAGGCTTAACCGACTCAGCCACCCAGGTGCCCCGGAAGTTAGCATTTCAGAGGGTTAATCACGGAAACTTCCTGAATGGACTGTATGGGAGTGAGCAGGCAGTGAGGGACGGAGACCGGGGAGCAACACTTGGCGGAGAGCCGTGAATTTTGCTTTGGGTATTACAGCCCTTTCAAAATAGAGATGTCAGTAGACATTTCACACATAGATCTGGAGTCCAGGAAGAGATCAGGAAGGAAAGATAAATTTGCGGCCATAACCTTATAGAAGGCAGTAACACCATCGCCATGTGGGGAATTCACAACATGACTCGGGGAAGGAGTATAGAGACATGAGGTTGCCCGGGATCAAGACCTAGTCAACTATAAACTTTAGAAGTCAGGCAAAGGTTAATGAGAAAGAGAAGCCAATAAGACAGAGAGAAAACAGACAAACACAGAGAAAAAGGTACTACAGAAAGGTCAGCTCTGTTTTGTGCCACTGAGTTATCCAATACGATGAGGAGAGTCAAGTGTCTAACAAAGGCGGGCTGGCAGGTCCATGGAAAGGATGAAATACACTTCGTCCTACCACAACTGTAAGCTAGCAGGGTGCAGTTGGTAAGCAGCACAGAATTCAAAGCCAGAGCCTCAGGCACGTGCTCCCTCTGCTTCCCCGTCCTCCAGGGAGGGGCCCCCTCGCTGCCCGTAGCCTCAGCATGAACAGCCTCGGAGAAGCCATCCTGACAAGCCAGGGACAGGCACGGCCTTGCCTTGTCACGGGCCTGCTTAGGAGACTGCACTCCTCCCTGTCATCACATTCCATTTGTGTGTTCATGCAGCCGTGTTTGGCTGCCAGGTTTTAATTCAGGGTAGAGGAGGGGATGAGCTGCACCCCTGCACCCACTGTCTCCGGTACTAGAAGCACAACGGGTGCTCAACGAACATCCGTAGACAGAAGAGACATTCTTTTAATAGGTGAAGACTCTGCCACGACTGACGATGGGTGGAATTTGTTTTAAAATCAGGCTAATGTAGTTTGGGCATCACTGAGTGTCTTGATGCTGAAACAACCTTATACTTAGATCTAAAATTGTAAGTGATAAAATTTAAAAATTGCTAACTAAGAACTCCTACCTAAGAAAATTTATTTAACTTGTCAGAGGGCTAAAAATTCCCCTAATATTAACTCCTTTGGCTTTAAAGTTCTTCCACTTGCACAAATATTGCTTGAGGGAGGTCACACGTGTAGTCACCCTCAACCACGCTCACCATAGGAGATACTAGAGCAGTTAGTCAGCACCCAGCAGTCACAGAGGGCATGACTGTGAGTGCTAAGATTTGGAAGGAGAAATAAGCGTTCTGGCTACCAGGACACCTCCTTCTGAAGCCAGGACTCTATACAGTCCTGGGATTCTAATAAAAGATAAAGAAGCAAAGACCAATTTTCTTCCCTACCCCATAGGAGCCAAGCAATGGTAAAAACAAAAAACTAAGAAACTGGCTTACAGAGTTGTAAATTCCAAAAACCGACAACTTCTGCCCCTTGCTATGGACACAGCGCTAACAAGCAGCACAATCAAGGTTCAAAACAAGAACTGCTTCTAATGAAATCCAAGCTCTTTCTACGAATCCACACTTCCTCCAACTCCTAATCTACTTAGATAACCACCCACTGAGAAACCAGCCTCCTTTGCTCCTAATTCACACCCCTACTAACCTATAATTTGCACATGTAAAACCCCATATAGAACATAGCCAAAGGTTAATATTACTGGTATTTTATGTATCCAAACCAAGGACTGCAGTCGGCCAAAGATGTCGGTGTTAACACGTGGTTCCCAGGCTGGTCAGAAATCCACTCAGATTCGGATGCCTGCTACTTGTCAGACACTGAGTTCCTGCAGATGTATTACTGTATTTATCCACCACAGCAACCCACAGATGTTATGTCCCCACACTTTTTCGGTTAGAAGACTGAGATTCAAAGAGAAGAAATAATTTGGTAAGGTTGAAAGCTGAGCAGTAAGGAACAGATTTGCTTTCATGTAAGCAAAGCAATTAGTGAAATTATTCTTAGTCACGGGCTTTCTGCCACCAGATCTAAATCCAACAATTTTTCAGATGTGTTGGACTTCAAACGGTTTATATTTTTCCAGGACAATCTACTAAAACTGTCAAGTGAGTTAGTACCTGTACCCCCACCCGGCCACCGCAGATGGTATTAAGTTCCAGAATCAGTATTTCCTTAAGCATCAGAATGGCCCAGGGGCAATGGGTCAGACAGTCTTCCTTCTCCCAATCCAGCTCGTCAGCAGTAAGCTGTGCCAACAGGGCAGAAATGTCCACGGTTGCAAAATAAAGCACTCAGTCCAAACCCTGAAGGTTTGGGCCAACAGGAGGCCAAACGGCTGGCGTCCTCTTCCCTTCACACACGTCCGCCCTCCTGGGAATGGTCTAGCTCTTGCGCCCTCGGGTAAATGTGATCCTCATGAGGATGGACACTCGCTCTTGGTACAGACAAGCTGTGTGGACACAGAACACGTTGCCAGCCCCCCGGGGACAAACGCCATGCTAACACGTGTCGGGACAAACTGGGACGTTCCGGTGCCCTTGTCGGCCACTCACGGAATCAGCCACGGGACTCCTCCTGGGCTCCGTTTTGATCTGTGTGTCCTTCCGGGTGAACACCTCTCTCCTCAAAGATCTAAGCGTCCCAGAGCCCACAGGGAAGGGTGGGGTTCCACACAGCTGAGCTCCCCATCGGCCCGGGCCAGTGACGGCAGAGTCAGGGCCCTCCTGGTCAGACTAACTTGCACAGACGCTGGTCTCAAGACTCAGGGAGGCAAACATGCCCCTGGCTGTCCTTATTTCCAACTCCTTTTAACTTCTCTATTTTGGGGGAGTCATAATTAAAATTACGGCTCTTTTGTTTACATGATATAACTATTATGGGTATTTCTTTCACTACTTTACCTTAATTTCTCATAAGAATCCTATCTTGTGTCTAATAGGAACCCTGTGAAAAAGACATTACAAGTTGACAGAAACTGAGAACCAAGAGGCTTCCCCAGGTTCTGGGCTTGTGGGTGACAGAAGCAGCACCTGGATGGCAGTGACCACCCCAAACGTCCTGCTCTTCCTACTGGGACATGGTGGCCCAGACTCCCTGCGCCCACACATTCTCGCTTCCAGTATCAGGGAAAGAGGGCTGAATTCAGAAGGCCCCCCCGGCTCCTCCCTGACAGCATGACCTTGTGCACGTCGCCCAGAATCTCCACATCTCAGTGTCTTCCAGCAAAACCGAGAGAGGCCGGCCCCTTCCCCGGACCAGCGCGCTCTTGCCGTCCAGCATCCATTCTCCACGTAGTGGCCCGAACAGTGTTGTTCGAACATAAATGCCCTTTTGCTTTCCTACCCGCGCCCTCCAACACTCTGACCTTGAACAATAAACAACTTTTCACCGTAACGTGCAGACCCTATGGGCTCTGGGCCTTGCTATCTGCTCATCTGTGTCCCTCCGCTCCCCTACTCGGTCACCCTCCTGCAGCCACAGCCGCCCTTCGCACGGGCCTCCGGCACACCAAGCTCACGGCCGCCCTCGCAGCTCCCAGCCCTCGCAGCCAGCCCATTCTCACCGGTGGGGTGTCAGGCCGCCCCGTGTCCTCTAAAGGAGTCCTCTGCCCTCACCTCCCTCCCAAACCATCGCCCCACTGCCTCACATCCACCACACTATCACCTCAATCCTGTTTTTCTGCTTTTCGTTTATTGTCCCCTCCCCACTAACTATTCCTTAACTACAATACACGCCCCCCGTGTCTTCTTTACCACCCCATCTGTCTCCATTATGTCCCTAACGCCTTAATGTCTGGCACCTGCTAGGAGCTCAAAGTAGCTTTGTCAAATGACAAATCATCTGTAAAAAGCCATATAAATAAAAAATATAACCACTATAAATTCAGATCTCAAATTTACGACCATTCTGAGCTGGGCCAAAACTTATTGCCCTACTATCCAAACAAACAAAAACAGAAAAACCCATAGTTCTCTTAAGCAGATTTAAAAGGCAAAGAAGAAATTTTGAAGAAAACTCTTCTTAAGTATTAGAGCAACAACCGAGACCAAATACACCATCTGTGGGAAACCAATGAGTTTTGAAGGAAGTAAGACCTGTGGGACCTCTGGTCACAGCACTTTGTCTATAGATTATTATTGCATATTTGCTTTAAGATAATGAAACAATATTTAATATTTCTCCTCGTTCCTCTAATTCAGATTTGATTAATTTAGAGCACCTACAGAAATTCCCTTCCACAACCTCCTCACCCTGCCTCCTCCTCTGCTCTGCCTTCCCGACCCTCTTCAAGACTCTAATTACTTTCTTGCCTTAAGCAGGAACGTGAAAGAAGTGTTAGCCCTAGAAAGGAAAGCTCTGTCTTCCCTTTGGAAGGGACACAGAAACCATGCACACAGATGCACTGAGCTGCCCACAATGAGTCCAACCCAAGACTCAGCCAGGGCCAGCACCTCATTCTCAGTGATTCTCAACGCTCGCCAACACTGCATTTTATAATCGTAACTAAGTTTTTGAACAAGAGCTATGTCTTCTATTTCATTCTTATTCCCCAAAGCATAGGACTTAGTGGATCTCCAATAAAATACCTATAATTGATTCCTATCAATTAATATAAATTAAGCATATCTTATTACATTTACCTTTTCTGGTATTTCCCGCACCTTTCATAATTGCATTATTGGGACTACGGAGAGAAGACTGAGTGCTAGCACATAAGATACTAAAAAGCAGGAAACGTTCTTTTAAAAAATAAATACAAACTGCTTTATGCACAGCTTGTAAAACTGGAAATTAATTGATGCAAATGTGCTGACACATATTCTAATGTTTTCATTTTCAACTTCATTTAACAAATGTCGATCTCAACTATTTTTCAGAAGAGCCATTTTCTTCACGCCTGTGTTAATGTGTTCATTATTCCAATATTTACAATCACTTAATACTTCTCCACAAGGAGCTTCTGAACTTCGTACCCACCGAACAGCGCAGAGAGGAACTTGTTCTGGGAAGGAAGGGATGTAAGAGCAAAGCAAAGGGAAGAATCCTTCACTGAGGATACTTAGGGAATACGAATAGTTCATATGATTACTCTTCAAACATGTTTTCCTTGGGGTTCTCATTAATCCAATCAGAGAAGGTGACTACATGATAATAAGTGATCACCTCAGCCAACTTCCCTGAGGAATTTCCCCATGTGAGGAAATCTCTCTCGTTTTAAAAACATGCCCTCCATCACCTACCTTTGCCATATTTGGGGAAACTTCTGAGGAAATCATTCCTACTAGCCTGACAAAATGGTTTTTGACCTCAAATACTTCGCCTCCCTAGCACTGCCTATGAGCTAGAAAATAGCAAGAAGCTAAAAAAGATTCCTTCAACAGTAGACGGCAGGAGCCCTTAGTAACGCCTGTTTGCCTAGCTTCTTCTGGTATCTACCCCCAGACTGGGCTTCGAAATCCAACAATGACTACTACAGACAGAAAGCTTAAAACCTGGCTTGAGGAAACCAACCAAATATTTAAATGTAGTTTGGGCCTTTTTAAACAAAAAAAAAAAAGTAAAACATTTAAATTAGCATGATTTCAAGACATGCTCTTCCATAATATTTTCTTTTTGAATGTTCACAGAAAAAGTGTTTTTTTCTCAACTAGCTGAACTACCCAACTATATTCAAAGAACTATCACCTATTACCTAAGAGTAAGATTCCTTTGAAACTTACCTTGAAGGACAGCACAAAAGACTGCCCATGAGAGAAGCATTTCAATTGCAAATCACACCTTCATTTGTAACATCTGCCCTTGCTAACGCCTGATCTGCAGCCTTGAACTCTGCTTTTCCTTAAAATGCCATCCCATCCCAGTCTGTTAAATTTCTACCATTTGTCCACTACTTTTCAGTGATTAATTTTTCAGATTTTCAGATGTTCCCCAGATATCACAAGCAACCAATTCAGACCTCATCTTTCAAGCCACATTAGAGAGGTGTCCCTATTCAACCTGAGGGCTGTCGAACTCAGCTGGCAAAGATGAACAAAATGAGCACTCAGAACCTTCTGATAAAGAACCATGACTAACACCTGCTGAACTACTCGTGAAGACCGAGGTCTTCAATCCCATCTTGTAGAGAAGCACAAAAGAATTTCTGTTAGAACAGGCATTTACAGCCAGGAATATCTGTCTCTAAAACTTGAAATTATGATATTCTGGTCCATTCAGTAAGTACCCTGCTTTCATTTTGAGCATGTTTGTGAGCACACCTACTTCATTTAGGGGACATTAATAACCAACCTGACTTATTACCAGGGAGTAAACATTCCCTCTTCTGGGTTCAAGTTTGGTGATTGGTAAACCATCTGGTATCGACTTTTTCATTGCAATCACATACAGAATTATTTCAGAAGCTGCCAGTGAAGAAGACAGGTTGAGGAGGCCCTCAATTCCCTGGTTCAAACATTTAGAAATATTATTGGCAATTTTAAAAATAAATTTTTAAAACCTGTGTCAAACTCAAAAGCATGAAAGGGGACTCTGACAGAAAATAGGAACTGAAGACTGAAGCAGAGAGTACAAGTTGAAGTTGCAGAAATCTGGAAGTACCTGAATGTATGTGAAGGACTGGGTTTTAGCACTCAGTCTTCAACTGGTTTTGAGGCCACATTTGGTGGAAAGCTAGCCCCATGCTTCCTGCAAAAATACAGGCCAAAGATGGACTGCTGTCTCAGTTAGAACAGAAACGTAAAACAAAAAGACTCTGCCCACTTTCTCCAAGGCTTGATTTGAAAGCAGACTCTCCTGAGCTGTGGGTGAACAGGGTGATGATGAAGTATGCAGAACCGCTAGCTGGCCCTTTTTCCTATTCACTTGGTATCAAAACCTAAGGGAAAAGCTAGTGTAAAAACTGGTCAGCACTGAAATCCCCATCCAAGGAAACTGTGAAAGAAGACAACTCCCACTGAAGATGAGCTCACACACAAAAACACAGATCACTAGGGGAAACCGTCCAAAAATGACAGCTGGCCAGCCAATGGAATCTAGGAGAGATTTCTCACATCATGGGATAGCGATAACATGCCCAAAGGGAGAGGAAAGGACCAACTCCCCAGATAGGCAGAATGTTACAAAAAAAGAACAAGTAAACTTAAAAAAAAAAAAAAAAGAGAACTTGTGGAAATGGAAAACCGTTATAAAATGAAGTAATAAAATAGTCAAAGGGTAAGTGAGACAACTTGAAAGAGCAAATTTGTGATTTGAAAGACTTGAACAAATTATCCTGAATGCAGTACACAGAAACAAGAGAACCATTTCCAGCATTTCTGGACTTCAAGTCAAGACTTCAGGGAGCTTTTAAGATCAAATATAGTGTAAAGACAAGTCACTTTACATCAATAACTCTGGAGAAATGTCAAGGGACAATAAAGTTAACCTGTTAACACAAATAACCTGAGGTGAAAGCTCTGCTCTATGCAGGCTGGTCCCTGAGGGTCCTACTTCCCCTTGACCTTGATGATCTGCAACCGCCTGTATTATTCAGACTCCAGGAGGCTCCCCCCACATAGTCACCTGCCTCCTACCCTTTATGCAATTAGCTTGCTCTCTCTGTTTAATATTTTAAATTCCAAATCCATAAATTTGGGTAAAATATGCACAGGCACAAATTAATTTCCTCTTAAATTTGCTTAGAAGGACAGACCTTCCTTTGGCTGTCTTAAAAATGTCCTGGAAAGCTGAACTTCACAGCTGAATTAAAAGACCATCGCTTGCCCTGTGGTTAAAATTCTCATTATCCTATGATCTGCTGATTTAAGGTTCACAAATATTTTTTTTTCTGGCATAAAGAGACTTTTGATATTCTAGCTGTAATCCAAATCAATTCTTAAATTTGTAACTACTTGATGTGTATATTTTACTCTGGTCAGTGAGACTCAAAAGTTCTATAAAGACTTACTTCATTCTGCAAATTTTCTGTGCCTGAGACCCCTGTCTTTGAATTAAGAGTACACAAGATATTGAATCAGACGACCACATGAGGAAAAGACCTGGGCCACATTTATGAAGGGCAAATTGAAGGAAGCCAAGAGTTAGCATCTGGCATTTGCCAGTTAGCTTGCCAGAAGGAAGCAAAAGGTCTACCAAGGAGTTTCTGAGATGCCAGGAAAATCTGCATTAGAACAGAGGACTGATTTTGGATGCATTGTGGCAGTTAGACAAATAACAGGAAGACAGAGACAATAATCTCCATACCTCTGGACAGGTTCCTATAATCTAAACAAGATTTGGCAAATATCTGGCTGGCAACTACCAGATTTCTCTTGCTTGGCAATGGCAGATAAAATAAACACATCAAAACATTATTCCCTCAATCCCAGTCTGAATAGTCTATGGAAGATGAGGAGTAGCAGACAAGTTAAAAGAGAATTCTGGTGTTTAGGACGATGGGCTACGTGGTGGGAGAACATCAGTGCACACAGCGGTCTAGGAAGTCATTGCCAACTATCAAAACAAACACGTGACATGAACTTGACTCACAGAAATCTAGACTCTAAACTGATAGAATTATAGCAAGCATATTCAGTCCCAAATGGCCTGCCATTACAAAAAAAAAAAAAAAAAGACAAGTAAGGGTCAACTGGAAAAGTAGATTCATAAAAGACAGTTATCCCTGAAGATGGCAGAGGAGTAGGAGACGTGGATTTCGTCTGGGCTCAGAAATTCAGCTGAATACGGATCAAACCATTCTGAACACCTACGAACTCAACAGGAGATCGAAGATAAGAATAGTAACAACACTCTGAACAGAAGAGCGACCACTTACTGGAAGGTAGGACATGCGGAGAAGTGAATCCGAGGCGATATTCGGGAGGATAGACGGCGGGGGAGGGGGCCTCCGTCGGCCGCTTCTGGCAAGTGCTAGAGCCGCGGAGCACAAAATCAGAACTTTTAGAAGCCGGCTCCGCGGGGGGACGTCGCTCCAGTGGCTAAGCGGGGGTGAAAACCTCGCGGGACAGTGGGGTCTCAGGACCCTCGGGGTCACAGAAAGACCGGAGGTACCTGAGTGCGGCAGAGCTCCCAGGGATCGGAGCGGGGAAGCCGGCTGCAGAGACGGAGCCGAGGCGCGGGCTCTCAGCTCGGGGTGGCCATAAACTGTGATCCGCGGCCCAGTCGGGCCACTGCTCCTGCAGCAGGGACCCAACAAGCGGCAGAGCCGGGGAGACTCCCCTTCCTTCCCGGGGAGGAGCGGCGCGGGAGCGCACCGCAGGGATCTGCTGGGTTTGGAGACTCCACACGGGGTCGGGTGCCAGACATAGAAACGCTCGGTCACAGGCCGGGTGAGCACGGAGTGCGGCCGGAGACCGGGGACACGGGAGTGACTGCTTTTCTCTGGGGGCGCACTGAGGAGCGGGGCCCCGAGTTCTCAGCTCCTCCAGGCAGAGAGTGGGAGGCCACCATTTTCACCCTGGTCCTCCAAGGCTGTACCAAGAGCTTGCAGGGAACAAAAGCTCCTGAGAGCAAACCCGAGCAGCTTGCTTAGCCCGGACTAACAAGGGCGGGGCAATTCCGCCTCCAGCAAAGACATTTGGGAACCACGGCAACAGGCCCCTCCCCCAGAAGATCAGCCCGAACAGCCAGCAAGCCAAGACCAAGTTTACCGATCAAGGAGAACGGGAGAACTCCAGCGCTAGGGGAATACTGAACATAGAATTCATGGTTTTTTTACCATAATTCATTAGTTTTTCAAACTTAATTTTTTTAACTTTTTTTTTGAATTTTTCTTTTTCCCTTTTTCAACCAACATCTTAATCAATCCTTTTTTTAAAAAAACATTTTTTTATTTTTCATTTTTAGAGTCATATATTTATCCCGTCAGAGTACTTACCCTTATTTTTGGCATATATATATAAGTTGTTCTCTTTAAAATTTTGAGATACAGTTTCTTCTAACAGATCAAAATATACCCTAAATCATTAGTGTATGGCTCTGTTCTAGTCTCCTGCCTGATCACATTCTCTCCCTTTTTTTTCTTTTCTCTTTTTATTTTTTAAAATCTTCTACTTTCTTTTTAAAAACAACTTATCAATTCCTTTTATAAAATCTTTTATAATTTTCATCTTTACAGTCATCTTCCATCCTTTCATTCTGTCACCCCTTATTTTGTACATGTATAAGTCTTTCTTCCTTTAAAATTTTAGCAGGCACTTTCTTCTAACAGACCAAAATATGCCCAAAATCTAGTGTGTGGCACTGATCTATGCACTAGCCTGATCATATCTGATCATATTCTGTTTTTTTTTTTTGTTCGGTTTCTGCTTGTTTTTATCTTTTTCTTTTTCCGTTTTTTTCCCTCTTTCTTCTTTCTTTCCCTTTCTTGCCCCCTGGTTTCAGGTCTTTTCTGATTTGTATAGAGTATATTTGCTGGAGACGTTGTTAACCTGTTAGCATTCTGTTCTCTCATTCATCTATTCTCCTCTGGACAAAATGACAAGACGAAAAAAATCACCTCAGCAAAAAGAACAAGAGGTAGTACCGTCTGCCAAGGACCTACTCAATACTGACATTAGTACGATGTAGGAGCTAGAGTTCAGAATCATGACTTTAAAGATACTAGCTGGGCTTAAAAAAAGCATGAAGTTATTAGAGAAACCCTTTCTGGAGAAATAAAAGAACTAAAATTTAACCAAGTCGAAATCAAAAAGGCTATTAATGACGTGCAATCAGAAATGGGGGCACTAACTGCTAGGATAAATGAGGCAGAAGAGAGAATCAGCGATATAGAAGACCAAATGATGGAAAATAAAGAGGCTGAGAGAAAGAGAGAGAAACAACTACAGGATCACGAGGGCAGAATTCGAGAGATAAGCGATACAATAAGATGAAACAACGTTAGAATAATTGGGATCCCAAAAGAAGAAGAAAGAGAGAGAGGGGCAGAAGGTATATTGGAGCAAATTATAGCAGAGAACTTCCCTAATGTGGGGAAGGAAACAGGCATCAAATCCAAAAGGCACAGAGAACCCCTCTCAAAATCAATAAAAATAGCTCAACACCCCGACATCTAATAGTAAAACTTACCAGTCTCAGAGACAAAGAGAAAATCCTGAAAGCAGCTCGGGAGAAGAGATATGTAACCTACAATGGTAGAAATACTAGATTGGCAACAGACCTATCCACAGACACCTGGCAGGTCAGAAAGGACTGGCATGATAGCTTCAGAGCACCAAACAAGAAAAATATGCAGCCAGGAACACTATATCCAGCTAGGCTGTCATTGAAAATAGAAGGAGAGATAAAAAGCTTCCAGGACAAACAAAAACTAAAGGAATTTGCAAACATGAAACCAGCCCTAAAAGAAATATTGAAAGGGGTCCTCTAAGCAAAGAGAGAGCCTAAAAGCAGCATAGATCAGAAAGGAACAGAGACAATATACAGTCACAGTCACCTTACAGGCAATGCAATGGCACTAAATTCCTATCTTTCAATAGTTACCCTGAATGTAAATGGGCTAAATGCCCCAATCAAAAGACACAGGCTATCAGATTGGATTAAAAAACAAGACCCATCGATATGCCGTCTGCAAGAGACTCATTTTAGACCCAAAGACACACCCAGATTGAAAGTGAAGGGGTGGAAAACCATTTACCATGCTAATGGACACCAAAAGAAAGCTGGGGTGGCAATCCTTATATCAGACAAATTAGATTTTAAAACAAAGACTGTAATAAGAGATGAAGAAGGACACTATATCCTACTTAAAGGGTCTCTCCAACAAGAAGATCTAACAATTGTAAACATCTATGCCCCTAACATGGGAGGAGCCAATTATATAAGGCAATTAATAACAAAGGCAAAGAAACACATTGACAACAATACAATAATAGTGGGGGACTTTAACACCCCCCCTGACTGAAATGGACAGATCATCTAAGCAAAAGATCAACAAGGAAATAAAGACTTTAAATGGACCACATGGACTTTACAGACATATTCAGAACATTCCATCCCAAAGCAACAGAATACACATTCTTCTCTAGTGCCCATGGAACATTCTCCAGAATTGATCACATCCTAGGTCACAAATCAGGTCTCAACCGGTACCAAAAGATTGGGATTATTCCCTGCATATTTTCAGACCACAATGCTCTGAAATTAGAACTCAATCACAAGAGGAAAGTCGGAAAGAACTCAAATACATGGAGGCTAAAGAGCATCCTACTAAAGAATGAATGGGTCAACCAGGAAATTAAAGAAGAATTTAAAAAAATTCACGGAAACCAATGAAAATGAAAACACAACTGTCCAAAATCTTTGGGATACAGCAAAGGCAGTCCTGAGAGGAAAGTATATAGCAATACAAGCCTTTCTCAAGAAACAAGAAAGGTCTCAAATACACAATCTAACCCTACACCTAAAGGAGCTAGAGAAAGAACAGCAAATAAAGCCTAAACCCAGCAGGAGAAGAGAAATAATAAAGATCAGAGCAGAAATCAATGAACTAGAAACCAAAAGAACAGTAGAACAGATCCACGAAACTAGGAGCTGGTTCTTTGAAAGAATTAACAAGATTGATAAACCCCTGGCCAGACTGATCAAAAAGAAAAGAGAAATGACCCAAATCAACAAAATCATGAATGAAAGAGGAGAGATCACAACCAACACCAAAGAAATACAAACAATTATAAGAACATAATATGAGCAAATCTATGCCAGCAAATTAGATAACCTGGAAGAAATGGGTGCATTCCTAGAGATGTATCAACTACCTAAATTGAACCAGGAAGAAAGAGAAAACCTGAACAGACCTATAACCACTAAGGAAATTGAAGCAGTCATCAAAAATCTCCCAACAAACAAAAGCCCAGGGCCAGATGGCTTCCCAGGGGAATTCTATCAGACATTTAAAGAATTAATACCTAATCTCCTGAAACTGTTCCAAAAAATAGAAATGGAAGGAAAACATCCAAACTCATTTTATGAGGCCACCGTTACCTTGATCACCAAACCAGACAAAGACCCCAACAAAAAGGAGACTTACAGACCAATATCCTTGATGAACATGGATGCAAAAATTCTCACCAAAATACTAGCCAGTAGAATCCAACAGTACATTAAAAGGATTATTCACCACGACCAAGTGGGATTTATCCCTGGGCTGCAAGGTTGGTTCAACATCCGCAAATCAATCAACGTGATACAATACATTAACAAAAGAAAGAACAAGAATCATATGATCCTCTCAAGAGATGCAAAGAAAGCATTTGACAAAGTACAGCATCCTTTCTTGATCAAACTCTTCAGAGTATAGGGATATAGGGTACATACCTCAATATCATAAAAGCCATCTATGAAAAACCTACATCAAATATCATTCTCAATGGGGAAAAGCTGAGAGCTTTTCCCCAAAGGTCAGGAGCGCGGCAGGGATGTCCACTCTCACCACTGCTATTCAACATAGTATTAGAAGTCCTAGCCACAGCAATCAGACAACAAAAAGAAATCAAAGGCATCCAAATCGGCAAAGAGGAAGTCAAACTCTCCCTCTTTGCAGATGATATGATGCTGTATGTGGAAAACCCAAAAGACTCCACCCCAAAAGTTCTAGAATTCATACAGGAATTCAGTAAAGTGGCAGGATATAAAATCAATGCACAGAAATCAGTGGCATTCCTATACACCCACAACAAGACAGAAGAGAGGTGAATCAAGGAGTCGATCCCATTTACAATTGTACCCAAAACCATTAGATACCTAGGAATCAATGTAACCAAAGAGGCAAAGGATCTGTACTCAGAAAACTATAAAATACTCATGAAAGAAATTGAAGAAGACACAATGGAAAAACATTCCATGCTCATGGATTGGAAGAACAAACATTGTGAAGATGTCAATGCTACCTAGAGCAATCTACACATTCAATGCAATCCCCATCAAAATACCATCCACTTTTTTCAAAGAAATGGAACAAATAATCCTAAAATTTGTCTGGAACCAGAAGAGACCCCCAATAGCCAGAGGAATATTGAAAAAGAAAAGGAAAGCCGGCGGCATCACAATTCCAGACTTCCAGCTCTATTACAAAGCTGTCATCATCAAGACAGTATGGTACTGGCACAAAAACAGACACATAGATCCACGGAACAGAATTGAGAGCCCAGAAATGGACCCTCAACTCTATGGTCAACTCATCTTTGACAAAGCAGGAAAGAATGTCCAATGGAAAAAAGACAGGCTCTTCAACAAATGGTGTTGGGAATATTGGACAGCCACATGCAGAAGAATGAAACTGGACCATTTCCTTACACCACACAAAAAAATAGACTCCAAATGGTTGAAAGACCTAAACGTGAAACAGGAGTCCATCAAAATCCTAAAGGAGAACACAGTCAGCAACCTCTTCGACCTCAGGCACAGCAACTTCTTCCTAGAAACATCGCCAAAGGCAAGGGAGGCCAGGGCAAAAATGAACTATTGGGATTTCATCAAGATCAAAAGCTTTTGCACAGCAAAAGAAACAATCCACAAAACCAAAAGACAACCGACAGAATGGAAGAAAATAGTTGCAAATGACATATCAGATAAAGGGCTAGTATCCAAAATCTATAAAGAACTTATCAAACTCAACACCCAAAGAACAAATAATCTAATCAAGAAATGGGCAGAAGACATGAACAGACATTTCTCCAAAGAAGACGTCCAAATGGCCAACGCAGACATGAAAAAGTGCTCAACATCGCTCGGCAGCAAGGAAATCCAAATGAAAACCTCAATGAGATAACACCTCACACCCGTCAGAACGGCTAAAATGAACAAGTCAGGAAACGACAGATGTTGGCGGGGATGCAGAGAAAGGGGAACCCTCCTACACTGTTGGTGGGAATGCAAGCTGGTGCAACCCCTCTGGAAAACAGTATGGAGGTTCCTCAAACAGTTGAAAATAGAGCTACCACACGATCCAGCAATTGCACTACTGGGTATTTACCCCAAGATACAAATGTAGGGATCTGAAGGGGTACATGCACCCCAATGTTTATAGCAGCAATGTCCACAATAGCCAAACTGTGGAAAGAGCCAACGCGTCCATTGGCAGATGAATGGATAAAGACGATGGGGTGTATATACACAATGGAATATTATGCAGCCATCAAAAGGAATGAGATCTTGCCATTTGCAACGACGTGGATGGAACTGGAGGGTGTTAGGCTGAGTGAGATAAGTCAATCAGAGAAAGACATGTATCATATGACCTCACTGATATGAGGAATTCTTAATCTCAGGAAACAAACTGAGGGTTGCTGGAGTGGTGGGGGGTGGGAGGGATGGGGTGGCTGGGTGATAGACATTGGGGAGGGTATGTGCTATGGTGAGCGCTGTGAATTGTGCAAGACTGTTGAATCACAGACCTGTACCTCTGAAACAAATAAAGCAATATATGTTAGGAAAAAAAAAGAAGATAGCAGGAGGGGAAGAATGAAGGGGAGTAAGTCGGAGGGGGAGACAAACCATGAGAGACGATGGACTCTGAAAAACACACTGAGGGTTCTAGAGGGGAGGGGGGTGGGGGGATGGGTTAGCCCGGTGATGGGTATTAAAGAGGGCACGTTCTGCGTGGAGCACTGGGTGTTATTCACAAACAATGAATCATGGAACACTACATCAAAAATTAATGATGTAATGTATGGTGATTAACATAACAATAAAAAATTATTAAAAAAATGATAGTTATCCCTTAGGAATCTACCATCCTCTCAAGATTTCAAAACCATCTTGCAATACATCTTCTCCTTTGATCTCAAACACCCTGGGAGGTAGGCTCAGGAGGTATATGCAGATGTATAAAACAAAGATTACAGAGATTCGATGATAGAGGAAACATGGCATTGAACTTAAATGGCTGGAAATAAAGGTCACCATCAAGAGTGATAAGGATTTACTCCAGATGCTCCTGTCAAGTAAAAAGAAAAGAAGAGAGGATAACTAATATTTATTATTCTCCCAATTCATTTGAGTCTCTATGTAATTATTAGCTCGGTGGAAACACCTCACTAAAATGACACCCACCTCCCGTATCCTTTCATGTCCTGACTGTCACTTTTGTTCCTTCATTGCCCTTATCGCATCTTTCAGATGTATACATTTATTAACTGTTTATTTTCTGTGTTCCTCACTAAAACATACACCGCAGGAGAGCAGGATTGTTGCCTGTGTGTACTACTATATCTCCATTACCTAAGGGACATAATATAAGGCTAACAAATATTTGTGGATGTGTGAAATAAGGATGAATACACTGAAGGTCTCCTATGTTACCTACTTTAGAGACCATCTTCTTTTTTGGAACTAGAGATCTGAAATACCATGAGATGATTAGAAGGTCGGTGAGGAACTGCTGAGACAATTCTGTCCGCATTTGTATAGAAAAAAATGTGTGTGTGTGTGTGTGTGTGTGTGTGTGTGTGTGTGTGTTTAATGAAAGCTGGGGGGAACTTTCGGGGGAAGGCACAGTTGGGCATGATTTTGGTGTAGTTCAAGGTACACTCCTTTCTAGGAAACTGTCCTGACAATGAGGCCACCACTATCGTATTCCCTGGCCACGAACTGAATGTTCTCAACGGGAAAGTAATGCTGGCTGAGTTTTATTTTAATCTAGTATGAAACTATCTCTGGCTACAAAAAGTAGAGGCTCTAACTAGGCATTAACCCCTGAACTTTTAGACCCTAGACCAAGAAACTGCCTGGTGAAAAGGCACCAGGGTATACAGTACAGCAGGTACAGGTGCAGAAACGGAGGGTCTGCATGGATCTGAGGGTCCAACCTCAAGTCCCACTTCTTCCTAGCTGTGTGACCCTGGCTTGCCTGGTTTCCAGGCCTCCACTCTTCCCCTGGAAAGTGGCAGTGCAATGTCTTCTCACGGGGATGCTCTGAATGCTAACTGAAATCTTACCTGAGGGTGGTGTGATGGCTAAAAAGGGATTATACCGATGAAACTTAGGCTCATTCATTTGGAATCAAAGCATAGTCAATCAGGTGATGAGACTTATGACAGAGTGAAGTGAGTATTATTCAAAAGGGAGAAGGAAAATCATTTGGAAAACTTTAGATCTGGAAAACAAAACTATTTTTGAAGTTTAACATCTTTTCCTTGCATTAAAAAAGCCAAATACCTGCACGTTGTCATCAAAAGTGGGATCCTTTCAGGCCGACTCAAAGGCTCTCTCCTGTTGTCTGAGATCAACTGTGGCCTCTCCTGGGCCCTTCCAAACGGAGGTCTCTACTCACAAGCCGGTTCCGGAACCTCACAAAGGATCTCTGCTCCCGGGCTTCAGAAACACTGGATTTTGAGGAAGCGGCTTTGAAAGAAATCAAGGCGACATTAAATTAACATGAATAGGAAGAGGGGTTTGGAGCCTGTTCTCTGTACCATGTTGGCAGCTCCGGCGCGGTCCTTGGGGAGCTCCTCCCCTGCCAGTGCAGGACAGAACGACAGTCAGCGTCCCCCGAGGTCGAGGGCGCTGGGAGACACGAGGCTCAAAGGCCCGGGGATGCGGAGAGGGACGGGGTACGGGATGGGGTAAGGGGAGAGGGGTGCCCGGAGGCAGGCCCGCCTGCACAACGCGGCCTGGGCCTCGCGCAGGCCCCGCACTTAGGGGGACCCGCCTGAGGGACTGCTCTGCGGCCACAGTCTTGAAAGTATTCAATCGTGAACGGAGACTCACGATTTCATTTTCCTCGGGGTCCCGCAAATCACGCAGCCCGCATGACCCAGAGGACACCAGGGAGCCCTCCTGCCTCCGCAAGAACCCACGGCTGAAGCGCAGCTGGCGGCCCTGGGGTCCCTGTTCCCCTCGCCATTCCCGAGGACACAACCCACAGCTGCGGCCCGGCCCGGCCTTGCACAGATCACGGCTACCCAGCCCGCCCCACCCGACGCCGCCCCGCGCCTCCCCTGAGCTGGCCGCGCCACCCGCAGCTGGGGAACTCGCGGGTTTCCCGCGCGGCCGTGGGGCCGGCGCGGCGGGAGGGCGGGGCGCCGTCGGGGGCGGGCCGGAGAGGGGGCGGGGCATCCGGCGCGGGACGCCGTCGGGGCAGCGGGGCTGCGACGCGGCGTCCAGGGGTCGGGGCGCCTTGGGGAGCGGGGCGCCGTCGGGGACCGGGCCGGCTCCGGCGAGCATGCCCTCAGGGTCCTGCGGGCCGCCCTGTTCTCCGTGACCCCGAAACCTGAGCGGCTCTCCCCACCGCTCTGGCTCCCTGAGTGTGCATGGTCAGCTCCCCGTCAGCCTCAGGGTCCCCGCCGGCCCCTGAACCCGTCGCGGTCACCGCCACCCCACCCCAGCTGTCCTCCGGCCCCTCCTGCACGCAGCCTCAGAAGAAGAAAGAAGGCACTGTGTGCCAGTGACGCATTTGGACGAAACTTCCCGAACTCTTCTTTCCAAGTGCGAACTCTGCGTGAGGCGCCCCTCCGCTGCGCACACAGCCTCTAAAACGGCCCGACCGCCACAGCGAGGGTTCCCGTGCCCCGCGCCCCGCCCGGCGCCCCTGCCCACCCCCACCCCCGTGCCTCCCCGCCGGGGCGCACCCCTGCCCGGGCCCAGCCCCGTACTCCCCGGGCCGCCCGGCGCACCCCTGCCCGCGCCCACCCCCGTGCCTCCCCGCCGGGGCGCACCCCTGCCCACATCCACCCCCGTGGCCCCTGCCCCGCCGGCGCACCCCTGCCCGCGCCCACCCCCGTGCCTCCCCGCCGGGGCGCACCCCTGCCCACATCCACCCCCGTGGCCCCTGCCCCGCCGGCGCACCCCTGCCCATACCCACCCCCGTGCGTGAACCTCGGGTGTTGTACATTCTCAAACAGCGCGCAGTTCAGTTTCTCTGGGCGAATCCAGCACCTTTTTTTTTTATTTCATTTAAGCGACAGTGTGTCCCCTTAAGAAAGAGGGAGCGAGGAGAGGAAGAAAGAGGGCCGGGAAGTCAGTCCCTGTGCGCGCTGGCCGCCCGCAGGATGGAGTCCCCGGGCCGAACGGCCAGGGGCGATTTGCGCGGGCCCACAGCGCCATCTAGGGGCTGAGCGCTGGAGCGACGGCCTCCCGAGCCCTCTGCGGAGATGTGTGCTCTGTCCAGCTGCCCAGGGGCTCCCAGGGCAGAGGCATGCTCCCTTCTCAAGTCACCGGCGTCCCAAAATCCAGGATTAGGAGGGGTGGGAAATCTGCGGGGCGTAGGATAGAAGAATGCAGTTAGGGACTCGCATATGAAAAGAATCCCTCTGGGTGCTCCTGGAAATTAGCCCTAGGGGTGCAGGGTAGAGGTGTGGATGTCCTCAGACACAAGTCAAAGGCTGCAGGTTGTTGTTTCCCTGCAAGAAAGCACTCACCACCCCCAAGGGACTGGTGGTTGGCTAGAACTTCAGCTATTCCTCCCGCCCTGTGTCTTCTCCCATTCTTCCTGATCAACTCCCCATCTCAGTTCACTGGTGCTTGAAATTCCATAGCAAGCATTTTTTAATCTTTAAAGTTTAGCCCCAGTTAAAATACAAATGCCTGTGAACAGAGACTATACTATGTTGGGGAAATAAAATATAAAAGAACATCTCCTAACGAAAACCTCTCCACAAGGTAAAAGAGAAGGAAAAGAGTTTTATTATTGAATAATCATTAAACCAGAATGTGATGCTCATTACAGGATAGTCTGCAAAGAGATTACAGAGGCAGCAAGAAATCTCACCCTTCTACCTAGCCAGGCAGATGCATTCCATTACATACATGTGTTCAAGATAACCAGTAACTAACTAGTCCTGGAGAGCACTTACACCGATGTTTATCACACACAATTAATCCCAACTTTGCCCAGTAACTGTTGTGACCATCTGTTTGCTAGTTGGCTTTGTCCAAAGGAAAAGTAAATTCCTACCTTTATGAAAGGAGGTACTGTTGCAATTTGGAGTGAGGCACTTACCGAAGTCAGGTCCCTACTGTCCCATAGAAACTGGGAGATAGGGGTGCTATCTTCCCTAATTGGTTACATTGGAAAGATGGTTCTCAGGTCCTTGAGAGAGACATTCCTGGCAAGAGGTTTAGCTTTTAAAAAGATTTGCATGTATCTTTAAGGGACGGAGAAAGAACTTACAAGGTTTCTAAAGTAAATGCTCTAAGAAAAGGGGGTGGGCATGGAGTTTCTTCCCTTATTTTCAACAGGGAGAATTAAGCCTCTAATAATTTGTATTTGCCCTTACAACTACTAGTCAATCACACTTTAACATGATCGAATTTTATAGGTAGTTGTCTGAGGAAGAGTTCTCATAAAGGTACAGACTGCGTGCGAACCAAGGGGTTTGCTTCCCTGGGTACAAAGGGCTTTGCTGAAGCTGAGAGCAATCAGAGAGAAGAGCTAGGGGCCAACAGCTGAACACAGCTTCTGTTCCATCATTTTAACCTGTAATTTATTTCTGAAACTCATGTAAACTCCTTCCAACTCCAGCCATCTGCCTGTCTTTCCACCAACGCCTGAATACCCAAGCTTCCTTCTAAAAAACAATTAAGAGATTATGCTAAAAGATCCCAGAAGCTGCTCTGACTCAGTTTGCCAAGTGAGATCATTCTTTAAGTGGTGAGAGGCAAAATGACTCTGAGACACTACAAAGCCAAATTAGCGTGAGTATTTAGTGCCTTCTGCTCAGACATCCGCTTCTGAGGATTGTTCCATGACGTGTCAGAAGACCGAGGCTCAAAGAAGATGCTCTCCTTTATACAAGCATTAAATCACCAGTATGCCTTGGAAGTGACTGCATCTATGCCTTTAGTCCCTGAGATTTGCTAAAGGGGTGCACAGGCCGGAATTTCCCATGTTACATGCTACAATTCTCTGGCATCAGGGAATTTGCAGTTGCCCTCCTAGACCCACATCCAAGCAACTGATATCCAAAATCCCCCTCAGGGGCAAACAGTGCCAGCATCTAGTCCTTCCTTCAGTAAATTCTTCCTCCGTGCCTCCGATGTGCCAGGAAGTGCCTTCAGCTTTGGGTACTGGAAATGGAGGAGACGCAGCCCCTACCCTCTGAGAACTCAAAATAAGCTCATACTCAAGGGTAGGGCTACACGTTATCAGTCAGGGAACTAACCACCAGCAACTGCAGGCTTTATTTATTTTACAGAGAGAGATAGAGCAAGTGGGGGGAGAGGAAGAAGGAGAGAGAGAGAATCTCAAGCAGACTCTGAGTCAAGCATGGAGCCCAATGAGGGGCTCCACCTCAAGACCCTGAGTTCATGACCTGAGCCCAAATCAAGAGTCAGATGCTTAACACACTGAGTCACCCAGGCACTGCTATGCCTGACACTTTTTTAAAACTATGTTACATGTATTAACTTATTCAGTCCTCACAAACCATGAGAGGAATTATCAATTTCTGCAAATTAAGATGAGGCACAAAGAGGGTTAATATCAGGACCAAGATTAATCAGCTAGTAAGTAGCAGAACTGAGATCTGGATCCAGACAGTCGTACACACACACACACACACACTCACACACATACAATATAAACCAAATCTCTCTATGAGCACAGTTGGATGTGCCCACAGCCATGTCCAAAGCCAACATAAAGTGGATAACTCTGTTTCTATGCTTCACTAGCCCAACACTACAGTCAATGACTGGCCACATTTAACAACTTGTTGATATACTTGGCTTTTAAATGGATTCCACAGATTGAAGTCATTTTACAGAAGAAAGAAGAATAAAAATTAAAAGAATTGAAAAAATCTCTGGTGCCTGAACATCCCAAAACTACTGAATCATCCCCGTATCCAAATTAAATGTTGGGATCTAAAAGCAAATAAAAAATCAGTGAGTCTTTTTGCTGGCTTTCCCAAGAACCTGCACATTTTTTTTTAAGATTTGTCTGCTCTGCACCTGCCAAGTGAATTATTAAATTTATGAGGGTTGAAGCGTGGCCAAAGCTACTGATCAGTGAAATTAGTTGCCACTGGGTGCAAGGTTCATTGCTGAGAACTCTAGCAAACGGAAACATCGCTCAAAGCGTGCACGGTTCTGCTGTGAAAACATTATAATGTCACATGCACTCAGATGCCTGGCTGCCAAAGGCTCAGGGGCGAGGTGACTTTATGAGCCTTATAAAATGTCCATATGATGCTGGGCCAATTGCTCCTCAAACTCATAAGATTCGAGTTTAGAAGAAATCTGGCTCAACTCTGGAACTGGCCTTTGTTTATCAAGATGTTAAATCAAAACCTACTTTCTGGAGAACACCTTATTAAAACAGCTTTACACAAGGAAAGAAAATTTCTTTTTCCCTTTTCTGTACCTATATGGGATGACAGATGGCAAATAAACTTATTGTGGTAAGCATTCCACAGTATAAGTCAAATAATTACTCTGTGCACCTTGAACTTAGTGCTGTCTGTCCACTACATCTCAATAAAACTGGAAAAAAAATAGCTTTTATTTGCCAGTTGAAAACTGACCTACTGAACTTAAACATATCATTCTTAATTGGTTGTTCACAGCTTACATGAGTCATTTTCATATTTTTCTATTTGTTGTTGAAGAGCTTCTAACCAAATGTAACCAAAATGTAATTATAATGGATATGGTAAGTACTGGCAGAAGAAGGAGCTTCCCAGAATTCTGTGGAGAGCTGTAAGCAAACACATTACTCGTGGATGCCTGAGCACTGACTTGACTGTGTTCTCTGAGAACATGAGCCTGTTGATGTCCTTCTGGTTCTAGCACCAGGAATGTTACAAACAGTCCTCTAAACAGAACCACATGGATTGGCCAGGAGGGTCTTTTGAAATAGAGAGGAAAACTCACAGGTTCAATATGCAGTGATATACAATAACTGCATCCCAACTGATGATGGTGTCATCAGCAATGCTGAAACTTGCCAGTATTTTTCCAGCTTATTGGCCTGGTAGAAGCATGTCCCAAACAAGAGTCCATGACAGACCTGGCATCTCCCTTTGCTTCAGCTTCACTGACCCCTCTGGAATATGCGCTCAGCCCATCTAAGATCCAGAAAAAAAAAACAAACAAAGGCAAAAAACAAAACAAAACAAAAAAACATAAAACAAAAGCAAACAAACAAAAAACAAACCAGTTCACTAACAAAAAGAGATCTCTGCTGAGTTAATTAGTCATCACTCTGCTATAATTATGGGCACAATCCCTAAGTTTATGGAGGAGGGGGATTTTTCTCAGCCCTCAGCTAAGCCCAGGCTGCTGCCTCTCCATTATGAATCAACTTTCAAACTTCATACAAAGGAAAAGGTGGCCCCTGAGTGGTCATTTTCTCTTTCTCTCTGGACTTTCTGTAAGGACTAACACTTTCCTGACATGTTAGGAAGTTTCAAGTCACTTCTTCCTACATTCAGAGTTATTTGACATGAAATCTCTGCAGTGCACAGTGGAAACTGGACATATTTTTAGAACTAGAAAGCTGCTATCGTTAAGATGAGATGTTCTAGAGTCACCTTGTATAAACATGGATGCTTTCATTGATAAAACAACAGTTAACAGCTGATGAATCTCATAATCCTACCAGATCAGTGTAAGGAGAGCTTGCCCTTCAGACCATAATACCTGAACATGGATTTTGATGTGCAGATCCCTGGTTTAATTTGAATTTAATTTCTTCCATGAAAAATACCATTTACTTTCCCCAAAAAAGAATCTCAAAATCCATGTGGCTAGTAAAGCTTTGTGACATTTACAGAGCTGCTAGTGTGAGAGTAACCGTGAAATAACAAATACAGTGGAACGGCCAAAATCTTGGCTAACCAGCAAAATCCTAGGACAGATGGCATTACCTTTCATTAATTGAAATTAATGTGCAATTACAAGGGGTAGAAGCGGAGTCAGAAGCCCTCTGACTAGAGCAAAGCAGGAGGATGGATTGGCAGCCTCCCTCACCCCCTTCCAGCCTTACCTCCAGTAAATCTTGCCACCTATGAAAAATTGGGCTCCTAAAAATTGAAGATGTGTGGTTTAATGGAATATGTTGAGATTTTCTGATGGTGTTATAAAAAATCATTTTTGAACTCTCATAAGTTTGAAATAAATAGACATGACCAACCTGTCTAGAACTCTAATTTCTGAGTCGGCCTCCAACTGTCTCATTGGTTCAAAACTTGCAGAATACTTGGGCTGACTCCATTCATAGAATGAGATTTGTAGATATAAAATACAAGAATAAATAAGCCCCACAGGAGAATTGCTCTATGGTCACAGACCCATTAATATATCCCACTTGTAATAAAATATAATAATAACTTGTCCTACGTAGCTGAAGTTAAGTCCAGGATAATTAAATGAGGGCCCCATCCCTGATAGTAAATAGAGCACAAACAGTCCTGGCGACAAAGTAACAGTTCAACTATTAAAATACTTACAGGCAGTGAACTGAAATGACACACAACTGGAAGGAAAGGAATTAGCAGATTAACAGGTAAGATACGCTGCACCAAACATTTGAGAAATACGGAGGAAATCACCTGCAGAGCAAGTAGAATTGTGTGACTCTTGCTAACCTCAGTTGGAGTTCTACAAAAAGACAAAGAGACCTGAGAGTGATAACTGGTGAATAAAAGCTAAATGTGGACAGGCCCAGTTCCAGTTCAAGATGGCCCCATAGATATCCTGAACTCACCTCTTACCACAGAGTCTACAGCTGCCTGTGGACCAATATCCTCCTAAAAATCCTAAAGGTTGGCTGAGTGATGAGTACACATCAGGCCAATGAGAAGGAAAAACACTGCAGGAGGTAGGAGAGGCTGGGTCACAACCTCACCATAAACCCCACCACTGGTGGGTGTCCCACATCTCAGAGGGAACTCAAAATCCAGAGGAGAGAGTGAAGGGGTTGAACCCCACATGAGGCACACAAACTTTCAAGACCTGCATCTGAGAGACAAGCCCCCAAAATGTCTGACTTTGGAAACCAACGGGGCTCCTGTCCTGAGACCCACAAGAATGTAGTGATCTGGGAAACTACTCTTAAAAGACAGGCGCATTCTGACTCAGCCACCCCAGGGCTAAGCTCAGAGGCAGCCAATTGTAAACACAAAAATAAAATGCGACTATATCAAACTAGAAGCTTCTGCACAGCAAAGGAAACAACAAAATGAAAAGGCAAATGACTTAATGGGAGAAAAGATCTGCAAATCATGTATCTGATAAGGGGTTAATATCCAAAATATACAAAGAACTTACAAAATTCAACAACAAAAGAAAACAATTGGATTTTTAAAAGAATGGGCAGAAAATCTGAATAAACATTTTTCCAAAGAAGACATCCAGATGGCCAACGGGTTCATGAAATGATGCTCAACATCATTAATCATCATGGAAATGCAAATTCAAACTTTAATAAGATACAACCTCACACCTGTTAGAATGGCCATCATCAAAAAGACACAAACTTAAAAAAAAAGTACAACAAATAACAAATGTTGGCAAGGACGTGGAGAAAAGAGAATCCTTACGCACTGTTGGTGGGAATGTAAATTGGTGTAGCCATTCTGGAAAACGGTATGGAGGTTCCTCTAACAATTAAAAATAAAGCTACCATATCACCCAGCAATTCCACTTCTCGGTATTTAGCCAAAGAAAATGAAAACCCTAACTTGAAAAGATATACGCACCCCTCTGTTCATTGAAGCATTATTTTCAATAGGCAAGATACAGAAACAATCTAAATGTATCCACTGAGGGATCAATCGATAAAGAAGATGTGGTGTACACACACACACACACACACACACACACACACACACACAGGAATACCAGTCTGCCATAAAAAGGATGGAATTTTGTCATTTGTGACAACATGGATGCACCTTAAGGACATTATTCTAAGTAAAATAAGTCAGACAGAGAAAGATAAATATCATATAACTCTTATATGTGGAATATATATGTAAAACACAAGCTCATAGAGAAAACAAACTGGTGGGAGACGGAGGGTGGGAAAAATGGGTCAACTGTCTTTGTTTCAGTTTAAATAAATTTAATTTTTAAAATAAATAGACAAAATGGAAGTACACACACACACACACACACACACACACACAGCTAAATGTGAAAGTCAGGGAACCTCCTTGCCAGTGTATAGGAAACTCTCATTTCCCGCAGTAGGAAGGCAGAGAAGGCCGAGGACAGGGCTCAGGAATTAATTTTAAGAATGGCCAAGCTCCAAAGAAGGTTAAACTCTGAAACGAAGCAGGTCTGCTCTGCCACGGAGAGGACTCTAGTTGGAAAATAACAGAATCTCCCCAAGTATTCACTGGGATCCCACGGCACCTTGCTTCGCTCTGCCCTACTGTGCTTCTTTCCTGGGCCTTCCACAGGTGCTGACCCCCAGAATTTTCCCTTATAAATGTCCCGTACATTAATCTCTATCTCGGGGGGAAAGACAAGCGATAGATACCGTACATAAAAAATTGTGCAAACCTATAAAAAGGACTGTGTATTATGTTGGGACGCACAGGCCTAGAAATCAGAAATACCGACTAGAGCGCAGAGGTCACCTCTGGGAAGGAAAAGTGAGGAGCAGGGTGAGGGAGGGGTTCACACGGTCTCCATCCGCGTCTGCAGTGCCTTCTTGACTCTCCTACGGGAGGGAGAAGAAGGAAAGGAGGGGAGGGGAAAAGGGAAGGAAGTCGAGGGAATGAGGAAAGCCAGAAAGAAAGGAGGGAGGTACGAAGGAGGAAAGGAAGAACAGCGTGACGAAAGGAGCGAAGGCAGGAGAAAAGCGTAGTAAAGCCAGATGTTTAGATTTAACCAAGCTGGCTCATGGCTACACTCACATTTTATTTTCATCTGTTTTTTGGTAAAAGTCTTTTTTTTTTTTTAATTACTAGAAGCCCAACATTTGAAACCTATTTACACCTCGAGCTGCTCAGAAGGCAGGACGAAGAGCAGAGCCCTGACCCATCCTCCCTGGCCCAGGGCCCTTAGACAGCTCCTCTGAACACACTGGGTGTCAGTGGTCAGAGCATCAGTTCCTCCAGATCATGCCGGAGAAAGAGCACAGAACTGACATTCAGGGACTTGGGTTTTAATGTTGGAGCTGGCACAGACCGTCTATATGGCCTGAAGCAGGAGGTATAATTTCTCAGGCCTTAAAGGATCTCGAAAGCCCCCTCATATCCAAATAAGAGCCCATACACAGCGTCCCTTCTGCTGTGAGGCCCGAGGGCTAACTGCATGCACTGCAGTGTTGACCTGGATCCCAGCAATTCTCAGTAGCACCCACAGCATGTGGGGAAGCTGTGTCAACTCTCACCCGGCCCAGAATACCGCGGCAGGGCTGAATGAGGGACGAGCTCCAGGGAGAAGGGCAAGCGCCCTGACCACAGAAGCCACTGAAAGACGTGGCTTGTGACCCTGCCTCGTACTTCATCTAACCTGTCCCCTTTGTGTACTGCAGAACGGGGAGCTCTGTGATGAACCCCGCTCCCATTTAACCCCGCTGTTTCTCGTTCCCCTCAGGGTGTGTCTCCCAGGGAGACGATGAACACTCCAAGGCCTGGCTGGAAGACCGCAGACCCACAGGCCCGTAGACTTTTCTTGGCTTTTAACGCTGGCTCTTTGTGTCACTACAGGTTGGAGTTTGCATGTCTTTGGATGGAGCCAGATCTGTGCAATCACCATGGCACACTCCCCACCCTTCCAGTGCCCAGCCCTTATCATCAATCTAACTGCCTATGATGATGTTCTCTCTCTGCCCCAGAAGTTTATGATTTATGTCCAAAGGCAAGGAGTATACCTTCATTCATTTCATCCTTAATCGATAAAATCACTTACGGCCAGGCACTGGGCTATTTCCTGTGGCTAAAAGACTTTTTTAAAGGCACCCTCATAGTCTATTAGAGAGACAAACACTGTGAGTTGACTTGCACGTATTCAAGTTATAGTTACAATTAGAAGCATGGGTAAGGCAGCTAAGGAGGAGCGGGAGGGCTGAAGCCCATGCAAGGGGAGAAAGAGGCCATGGGGAAAGACCTCCAAGATAATCTCCTAAGCTACACGTAGAAAATAGAAGTCCGGGTAACCAAAGGAGAGCATTCCTGGCTCATGGGACAGCATTTTTAAAACCACAGAGGCATGAAATGCAAAGTGAGTCGGCATAGGGAGCCGATCAAGCGTGACAGAATGAAGAGCGGAATCCCATAAGCGCTAACACTGATGAGACGGGAACCTCAGACCCAGGGCTCGGCCTCAGGGATGAGGTTCTCAGGAGGACTTAACGTGACAATGGTTACTGGCGTCCTTGGCACAGCGCCTGGCCCCTGGGATGCACACGGAGGTTCGTTTAACCCGGTTCTCCCAGCAGCGCCAGGCACTGCGGCCGCCTTCCCTGGACGTTCGACAGATCTCGGTTCTAGCATTCCAGCTGCAGGCCATGCCGCGATCTCAGCAAGGACAGCATGCTGCTGTACCTGGGCAAAATAGTGTCCTCATTTCGTAGCGCATTTGCCTGCGTATTCACCAACAAAGGATGGGGCGGCTAATCTGTGAGGACAGCCCCCAGTGAGCCGTGTCTCCTGGTAGGTTCTTCACATTCTGTGCGGGCTCTGCACACAATGGATCTGGCCCTACGACTCACCTTCACCAAGAGTCGGTGGCAAAAGTGATGTGCCACCGGTTCCGGAGCTAAGCCTGAAGAAGGCAGCTAGCCCCTGCTTTTATGTTCCTTTGAGCTTTGAGATGGTAGGTAATGAGTCCGCTGTCCTTCCAGAGAGACTGTATGGAGAAACGGCCTAGAGAGGCCATGTGGAGAGAGACAGGGGCGTGGCCGTCCCCACGCCCCAGCTGAGCCTGGGCTCCCGGGCATCCCCAGCAAGCACTAGACACAGGCATCCTGGACCACTGCAGACACACCAGCCATCTGCACGGCCTCATGAGCTCCCAAGTGAAATCCCTCGTAGAAAAACCATTCAGCTGAACCCTCGTCCACCCGTGGAGGCATAAGCAATAGCAAAGTAGCCCTTACTGTAAGTCCCACAGCTTTGGATTGTTCCATGGTGATCGTTGGCTGAGACTGAGCAGGACGCAGCTTTTACCGTGGCCAGAGGACTGGAGAAACAGCCACATCTGTGTATGTTGGCAAATACGGGCTGATCTTGCTCTGTCTGCATTCACTATGTAAGTAATCTCACTCGGTGCCTGACTGGAGTATCATCTGCATCATAGAACAGTAGCTGTTGTCTAACAGTCAGAGAAGTCTCCTCTTCCCTGAACTCAAATTCACAAGCTATCCATTGACATGTCCAATGGACATCCAGCAAGTGTGTCAAATTTCATGCATCTAAAATCAAACCCCTAATCTCACACATTTCCAGCCTGCTTCTTTCCATCTTAATTAGTGAACACTCCATTCTGTCAATCGCTCAGGCCAACAACCCTGGGGTCATCTTTACTTTTTTTTCCCCCCTCCTACCTCTTCCAGTCTGTCCGCAAATCTTCTTGCTCTACCATCAGAAGCTGACGGTTTTCCCACACCTCCAATCTTACCCAAGCTAGCCTGACCCTCACCCAGACATTTGCAGTAGCTTTCATTCTTACTCCCTCCCAGTGGTCAGTGTGTTCCTTTTAAAATATGTCAGATAATTTGGCTAACTTTTCCAAAACCCTCCAGTGGCTTCTCACATGAGGTCAGAATTGATTCCAAATCTTTCGCTCATCCTGCAAATCCCTACATGATCTCACCCGTGCCCTGCAAGATCCCTCGGACTGCATCTCCCACCACTGTGACTTGTAGCTGCGCCCCAGGCACACGGACACCCTTCTTTTCTTACCCTCATATGCTCTGACCAGGGGGCTATTAGTCTGCTGTTTCCTCTGCCTGAGACACTTTTAGCTCCAGATATATAATATATATACCTTGAATAAGAAAAAAAAAAGGCTCTGAAGCGAAGAGAAAAATCTGAGGGCACTTCAATTAAATTGCTCTTTATGATCTGGTCTTCGAGTTCTAAGGTGCCCTGTGGGCAAAGACCAGAGTGTCTTCCCTGCTGGTGGTTCTCCGGGCCAAGGCAGGAGACAAGAATTTCAAAAAGGAAGATGCGGTGAAAGGCCAAAACCCAAACCAGAGGGGATGTAATGGCCCTAAGAAGTCGAAATCCAGGTCCCAAGACAGCCAATAGCGTGTAATCCTGTTCAAAGCTTGCTTCTCAGTGCTGGGTAGGTGGTACAGAGAATGGCCGACCTTAAAAAGCTGGGAATACAGTCGTTAGGCACCATCATTGACCTTGCCTTGTTCATGATGACTGGAGACGTGAAAGGCTAGTTTCCAAACATGCCTGCTGACGCTTTGCTGGCTGAGGCTTTAAGGAACGTCAGCAAATTTAGCAGTTGGGGGCAAGGACCACTAGGTACTGTTTGAGTAACCCTTTTGGTTTTATGTTTTTTGCAACAAAAATCTTTAATTCCATTGAAAAGCTGTTTTTGAGTATCGAATCCATTACTTTGCAACCTTGGCAAAATCTCCTGTGGCATTTCCTTGCAATACTGCCCTCTGGACTATCACTTGAAAAGTCCGAAGCGGGAGGTCTGAGGTGGAGCCCAGGCATATACGGTCTGGTTACGGACTTAGTTTTAGCTCCACAGATGTCACAGAGGCTCAAAGTTGAAACCAGTGCCCTCATTTATGCAAGGCTCTGAATTGAGCTCTGTGCAAGATTTCAGAAGGAAGTAATGTGTGGACCTGCCCCCAGGGAACACATAAATTACATTAGGGTGATCTCGTGACAGTAGGGTTATGGTGGCAATTATCCATCTGTCTTTTGCTTTTCAGTTGTACAGGCCAACTGCAGGCCACCCCAAGATGGCTGCTTTGGCACCAAGACAATCTGAGTTAAAAAGCAATCCCAACCGAGTGGATTAAGGAATCACTCTTTACCTCCCCCTCAACTGTCTAACCAGAATTTAGATAGAGGACCTGCTCCCAGAAGAGAGCTATCACCAGAGAGAACTGTAGAGTGATAGGAACTAGGTGTGGTAGACAGGGAAGAACCTAGAAGGCACTGTGACCAAAGTCCTCTCTTTGTCCCATTGTTTCTGAAGGGCCTGGCAAACATGCATTTACCAAACAAAATTACTTTTTTCATCATCCTGGGAAATGCATTCCTTCCCTTCGAAGTCCCAGACCCCCACCCCTTCTTAGTTCAGGATGACATATAGACCTCATGGTGCCATTCCAATTTAGTGAATCAAAACCAAATTTTTCTCTAATAAGAATAGGAAATATCACATAGTAAAACAAACAAAAAGAATATTGATTCATGAAACTATCATTTCATTGTGTATGTGTGTTATTATGGGTTGAATAGTGTCCCCCAAAAATATATGCTGAAGTCCTAAACCCCAGTACCTCAGGAGGTGACCTTACTTGGAAATGGGCTCACTGCAGATTGTTAAATTAAAATGAGGTCTTACTGGAGCAGGGTGAGCCCTAATTCAGTATGACCAGCGTCCTTTATGAGAAGAACAAGAGGCACACAGTGAGAAAACACACAGGGGAAGAATGCCAAGTCCTGACCTCGGCAGAGATCGAAACATGGCAGCTTGAGGACTGCCAGCAAACCACTGGATGCTAGGAAGAGGCAAGGAGGGATTCCTTCCTACATGTTTCAAAGGGATGATGGCCCCTGCCCACACCTTAAATTCAGGCTTCTAGCCTCCCGAATGTGGGACATGGATTTCTGTTGTGTTAAAGCCACGTAGTCTGTGGTACTTTGTTAGGGCAGCTCTAGCAAATTAATGCATGTATGTCTACAGGTACTGGGTTGCAAGGTAAAATGTATTTCTTACTGTGGGCCCAGTCAGAAAAGTTGGAACCCATTTTTCTGAATTGTGTATAGCGCAAAGTCAGTAATTACATCTGCTGTGTGCGTGTGCGTGTGCGTGTGCGTGTGTGTGTGAGTAACATGCTCAGTGTTTGTAACACAAGAGCTTAATACATGTTTGGGATCAAAAAGGGGGAAGTAAGAGGTGGGGGAAAAGGGAAAGTGTAGGCGTGGGGAGAGAGGGGGGGGAGGGGGCAAAAGAAGGGAGGGGGAGGGGAAGGAGGGTAGAGCAGGGTGGGGAGGGAGGCGCACCTGTTCTGGCCTCAGAGAGGGAAATGGCCCAATTTCAGGGCACCGTGGGGTTGAAATAGAGAATCAAAGACGGGTGTAGAACAGATACTAACAAGATAAAAGTACTGCAGTGAGACTTCCCTGATTCTTTTGGTTGAGAAAAAGATACAGGTTGTTTACGAAAATGACAGAAAAGTTTACAGATCCTGCCCATGTAGAAATGGCTCACTTTTACTCTGCAGCCAATTCCAGAAAGTGTCTATACAATGAAGGACTAATACTTAAAAGTCCTGTGATGTAGCCTCTTCATACTGGGCTGGGTCACAGAGCTCACAGACACTCGTGTACAATAAAGGGGGAAGCGCCTGAGCTGCTCCAGCAGCCTGAAGACGAATTTTCCCATATTTTATTTGAAATATGTTCTCTCTCTCCTTGGTTCTGTTTGCCTTCATTTATAATTCCACTTGTTAAAAAACCATTATTCCCTGATTCAGAAGGGACACAGGCAGAAAGGGTAAATGCCTTAAGGTAATAACAAGCTGCCTGCTTAGGTTAAAATGGACATAGGTACATCCACATCTAACATGCAAACACTTTCAGAAAGTCATTCCCATGCCAACATCTTGACAGCTGCAGAATCACAGCTTCTAAGCCATTTAATTCCCTTTGAGATAGCACTAGAGTGTCAGTGCATAAACACAGAGAAAGAAGATAAATAAAAATAAAATATTCCATCAGGTTGCAGAAAGTAAAAGTGAAGGCTCCTCCAAGCTTCATACGATCTTAATCATCATATGCCAAGACTGCTGGAACGGGAGCTTCGCAAGGGCTTCCGCACTATCTACAGTACTCTCTAGCACGCATTCATGAATGCACATTTGTTGCAGGAACAGTATTTTTATTTACAGTCTTTAAAGATTGTATTTATTTATTTATTTAGAGTGAGATATAGAGTGCAAGTGTGCAAGTGGGGGAAGGAGCAGAGGGAGATGGAGAGGGAGAATCTCAAGCAGATTCCCTACTGAGCACAGAACCCAATGGGGGGCTTGATTTCATGACCCTGAGATCATGACCTGAGCTGAAACCAAGAGTCAGAAGCTCAACCAAATGAGCCACCCAAGCACCCCAACAGTAACAGTACTTTTAAAATAAAAGTCAGGATATGTACACAAGTAAAGAATTTCCTTTCTTACTTCTGAGTTTACTCATAGGAAAAGTATTATGTAGGTAAAAGCAATACTGTAAATCTCATGTGCACACACTATGTACATGTAACGAATTCTTACTGAAATCATGGCTTTCTAAACAGCCAGGACATGTGATGTCCGAAGCTATACAGTGCCCTGTGTTGACTTCCTAGTCTGGAGCCTATGGTGTACACACACACACACACACACACACACACACACACACACACACACACCTAACATCAATTATCAGCCAACAGAAATTCAGGGAATTTCGTTACTTAAGGCATGTCTATGCCTTCAGTCTCAGGCCAAACCCAACTTAAAGAAATCAGTTTTCAAGGATTCTATAAACCCTGAAATCACAATTCTAAATGTTGTATTACTTGACCATGCACAGTGAGGTAGGTAGGTAATACTTAAGGGAAAGACAGCTTACTGCTGGTTTTACGTCTTTGTGTTAAAAAGTCTTTCTTGTGTTTTAATAGTTCTAATAAACCAGCTCCTGGGCGACCAAATCTCAAAAATCCTAATATCCCAGTGAAGTAGGAAGACAATGGGATACATTATCTTGTGCTGGCTTCTGATCTGGGGCTTGACCAGAAAAGCATGCAGTGCTTTGATATTGCTGTTAAGAGTCTCAGATATATTATGAAAACCTCTCTGGATGGATCATCAAGAAAATGCAAAATAAAACCACAATGAGATGTCACTTCACATCTGTCAGAATGGCTAAAATAAAATATACAAGAAGTAACAAGTATAATATTGGTGGGAAGGCAAGCTGGTGCCGCCACTGTAGAAAACAGTATGGAGATTCCTCAAAAAATTAAAAATAGAATTAGCATATGATCTAGTAATTCCACTACTGGGTATTTACTGAAGAAAATGAAAACACTAAGACAAAAAGATATATGCATCTTTATGTTTATTGCAGCATTATTTACCAAGAGACGGAGGTAAATGAAGTGTCCATCCACAGATGGAAGGATAAAGGGATGTGGTGTATACATTAGAGAGGGGGGTATTACTCAGCCATAAAAAAGAAAAAATCTTGCCATTTGCAACAACATGGATGGAGCTAGAGGGTATCATGCTAAGTGACAGACCTCAGTCAGAGAAAGACAAATACCATATGATCACTCATATGTGGAATTTAAGAAAGAAAATAAGTGAACAAACAAGAAGAAAAGAGACAAGCAAAAACAGACTCTTAAATATAGAGAGAAAACTGGTGGTTGCCAGAAGGCAGGGAGGGAATGGTTGAAATAATTATCATGATGAGCACTGAGAAATGTACAGAATTGTTGGATCATTATATTGTACACCTGAAACTAATATAACACTATATGTGAATTACATTTGAATTAAACAAAAACCACAACTCTTTGGATGGAATGACCAATGGTGAATCTACCAAGAGGCTAGCAAGATAAGCTTGAAATGATGGATTTTTCTAGAGTTACACAACAGCCCCAAAGTCTGCCAAGGTTAAATGTCATTAATCAAAACATGTAAAATTTATAAGAATTAATCCAGTGTTAATTAATAAATTAATAATTAATAGTTAATAAAAAACTAATTATTTGGGGGGCTAATGATATCATTAGCCCCCCCAAAATCCCTTCAGTTAAAATGTCCTTCCAACCAGGTTTTCCTGTCTTAGATTTTTCACCTGTTTCCTACCTAAATCAACGCTGGTTTGACTTTCATTCATATGTGTCAGAAAACAAACGTGAAACCATATTTTTTCTATTTTTTTAGACACGGCCAACAAAGTTATAGGGAACTTCTGCCTCTGCCATTAAGAGCTCTCATTAGCTCCCCTTGGAAGGACAAGGGGGAACCACAGAAATAATGTGAACATGATAGTCACGTGAATAATCTAAGCAAGGTTTGGAAACCTGAAAAGAGCCAAAATACTCACCGTGATTTAGTACGGAAGTTCAGATCTTAGAACGTAAGACAAAACAAGGTGCTCTACCCAAGGCAGCAAAAAGAAGGAAAAGCCAGAGGGACGGAATCTCTGGTCCAGCCAAAGAGTAAGAGCGACTATGAGGCCAGGTGGTGCCTATGGGAGACAGATGTTAAGGCCAAGTGCCAGGCAGGTGGGAAGACAGTATGCGGCTGACATGAGGAGAAAAGAAGTGTCCTAGGTGACTGTTTTTAACGAAACTGAAAGGTTGAATGTGAATGAGTCAAGATGCCTTAAAGGTATGATGAGATCGAGTAGGATTATAAAAGTATTTTAAATATCTTTCCTTAATACAGAAAGCTAACTATATATGAAATGAGAGGTGCATTTAAAGGCTGTCAGAAAGATGATCTCGAAGAAAGTGTTGTACCTCCTGGGCAGTCACAGCTCTTAATGATGTTTTAATAAAATATGCCTGTCCTGCCTGTAGGTCTTAAGTGGGCTCTTCAAACTATCTTGGGACCTTAGCATCCTGGCCGTGACTACCTGGGCCAGCAGTGAGCAGTTCATCCAACACCAGGAAACTCCTTTGCTAGTCAGCAGCAATATTATCTTTCTCAAGAATTTCTGTTAAGACTAACTACACTCAGAAAGTAGAAGACTCTCGAGCTGAAGGTCCTTTGGGTTCCTGAGGTCCTCACAGCAGATACAGTGTGAAGTAAGCAGTATTTTATATACAGAGAAAAGTAGTGAAAGCCCGTCCTCAGAGAAGGAGAATGGGACAAAGGTAACGAAAGGCAGACCCGTGTGAGCCTGGACTCCAGGAAGTGCTGGAGAAAGACAGAGAAGCTTCTGGAGCATTATTTTACCCACTGAAAATCACCGCTTAGAATGATTTACCATTCCATGGACAGTCCTATCCCTCTTCTTTCATCTTCCTTGTTCTCCAAAATAATAAAGAATATTCTGTATAAGACTCAACAGAAAACCAGGGATATTATTTCTTCGTGTCACAAGATAAATTCTAGCGGAGCTATGAAAAAAAAGTGGAGCAGGGAAAAAAGGTTACATTGTTGACCCAACAAAAGAAACAAAAACGGATAATTTTGCTCCTGAATTTCCAGAGGAATACAAGATCCAAAGGGGGGGAAAAAATCTTCTGCCTAAAAGGCTTTTTAATAATCTTGGGCCACAACGTACAAAAATGACAAAGGAAGAGAATACCTAGTTTATCACACAGCCATTTCCAGGTCCCACACAAAGGCTCAGAGATAAGCAATTAAATACAGCCATAATTAAACGATATACTTGACACATGTTTGGGACTCTTCTTTCTTTGCAACAAAGTAAATAGCAAGAATCCATTATTTTTTTTAATTTTATTTATTTATTTGAGAGAGAGAGAGAGAGAACACAAGAGAGCACAAGCGGTGGAGAGGGAAAAGAAGGCTGTCCATCGAGCACGGAATCCGATGCAGGGCTCATTCCCAGGACCCTCAGGATCATGACCGGAGCTGAAGGCAGACACCTAATCGGATGAGCTACCCAGGTGTCCCAAGAGTCCATTATTCTTATTCAGCAGGAGAGAACATCTTTAGAAGAAAATGATGACCAAAAACTTGGGAGCAGCCTTCTACAAACAAGAGCAGCAAGCTGGCTGGATGTCACAGCTAATGTGGGACTAACTGTGCCATCACAATGATTTTAATAATACCAATTATTTTCAGAGAACACAGAGCACAAAGGACAATTCATATCAGCTTGAAAGAACGAGCAAAAAGAAAGAACTGAAGATGTTCACTGTGTTCTCAACCTCAAAAGTCTTTTGCATTGCTTCCACAGGATGGATGCCTTGGTGGTTGAGTTTATTTTATATGCCTACATTGGTAGGGTTTCTTCTCCAAGTGCTTTAAATGATCATAATAAATACAATATGAGCAGCACATCCAGAAAAAGTTAATGATTCTTAACAGATATTTCTGTAAAAGGTACAGTTTATGCCAAATCTAGGTACCAACATTTGACCAGAATAGACAGATGGAATCTATTCAGTATGGATGTCTTACTCATGACTGTACCTGAATGGATGGTATTTAAATCTGAATTTTTTTATTTAATGTTAACTTTGAAAACATTTTTGGAAAGGTCTGAATCTAATGCTGACATGAGAATTGTATACATTATAAAGCACGTTAACTTAAGCATAAACATATATGATTGTGATGAGATATTACTGAGTAGATTGGTATTGAGTGGGTAAGGCTATGTTCTGAGGTTAAAATAGCTAAATTTAGACAAAGATTTATTGTGTAACACCTACTAGCAAGATGACCTTGATCAACACAGTCTGCCTTCCCAATTTCTTTACCTATAGAATGGAAATAATGAGGACCTACCTCATAGTCTTGTTAGAAAAATTATATAAAATAAACCAATTAGCACAAACCTAAATCACACTATGTAGGTACTCAGTCCTGTAGCATTACAGTAATGATGATCATGACCATGACTATCACAATGACATCAATCCCTAGCTCCTCCTCATTGGGGGTCTGCTCTGAATATTTGCTCTGTCCTGTCTCCTAATTCTTATTTTCAATGGAATTTGGTGCACAGAGGACATTGTCTTGTTCAGCGCCTTTACTCTTCACAGATCGCCTTTTGTCTTTACACCACAAATATGTAAAGTTCTCTTTCACCATAGCCCCTACATTGATTTCTCTTCCCCCTGCTGTGCCTTATAGAAGTGAGCTGCTTGCTTCACTCACTAGCACAGGAAGGACATGCATCTGATCTCCTTTGACACTACAGTTCCTTTCTGCCTGTGTTCTCTGGGATGAGAGCACTCACTTCCCTTCTGGAATACACCTGGTAATAAATTCCCCAACTGTGTGAAATCATGATTCTTCCCGGGTACCACTTGCCTCTGACAATGAAAATGGTATCACAGCTACACGTTCCATACACTCAACAGGGCCAGCGCTGGGTTCAAATACACCGCCCTGTGATTGTTTGTTGAGGTACATTAAATTAGATCATGAAGACAGTATCATACACTGGTATGTCCGAAAGCCATTGGTTAATCTTTCTTCAACTGACATCTTGGCCATTGGCTCTGGGACTGTTTTCTTCTCGAGGAACTCATGAGCTTACTCTAATATCACTAGGCCATGGTGCCACCGAGATTAGGCTGTTCAATTCCCACAAGCCACTTATGTAAATTACAAAGAGTGAAGGTAACAAAAACATACAAATTACCTCAGTCTTTATATCAAGCTCTCCTTGACATTATGTGGATTTTGCCTATTTGCCACATTAGAAGGTTTGATTCATGAATAAACGAGGGTCTAGGCCGGTGTCCCAAATGAGAAAGGAAATGTTTCCACTCAATGTCACCATTTTCCAATTACAATGACTTCTTACTGGGAGGCAAGTCAACAGGACACCAGGGGGTCATCCGCAGTGCATGGCCACAGTGCATGGTGAGTCTCAGCCTATCTGTCCTTCCTCAGACAGAGATGGGGGTCTCTGCTAATCTGACAGGCAAAATATTTCAGGGAAAGGGACTTCACTAGCCAAAAGCTGAGAAAGCAGTGAAGGTGGGTGCTAATTATTAAATAATGTTATTCTTAAGTTGAAAATGGAAACAATGTCTGTCAAGCTAATCATGAGTTGTGTCGTATTGTGAGGAAGCTAAGACTTATGTGCTTGTATAAAATACCATGTCTAGACTGAACAGGAAAGGAGAAAGAGCCAGCAAACATTTATAAAATGGTGCAAAAGAGGGGGATCAGAGAAAAAATTTCATGGACTTTGGGATGAGGGCAAAACAAAATTTCATGGATTTTGAAAAGTCTGAGCTGGGGAAACTGAGTAATAAACCTAGAGTGATAGAGAATCATGTCATAAAACAGAGTACTTAGTAAGATTTTAGAGGTAACAATGATGGCGATAGTCCTATAAGAGACCATGAGAACTTGCACTAGGGAAGTGACAATGGAAATATAGAAGAGAAACGGCTTCAAGAGCTTTGTAGTAGATGGACTTGACAAGCAACATGATTAGTGAATTTGGGTTAGGATTGAGGGAAAGAAAGGAGTTCAACTTGACTACAAAACTCGAAGTGAATCATGGGACTTCAAAGGAGTGTTTTTGAGCAAATGATAAAACGAGGTAAGTTTTAGACATGATGAGTTTGAGATTTATACTTGTCTCACACTTGACTGCAGTTCCATGTGGGCAGGGACCTTGTCTGTCCTGTTCTCCACAGTATCTTCAACAACCACAGTGTCTGGGATACAGTAAATGCTCAATAAATGTCTGTTGACCAAAAGGAATTCAAGAGAAGATGCATGCAAAAACTAAGGAATAACATATTACCCAATAAGTGAAATTATTTCAATAAATTTTGGTAGGCCATACAATAGACCACTTCATAACCAAAAAACACATAGAGGGATGCCAGGGTGGCTCAGGAGGCATTAAGCATCTGCCTTCAGCTCAGGTCATGATCCCGGGGTCCTGGGATCGAGCCCCGCATCGGGCTCCCTGCTCGGCGGGGAGCCTGCCTCTCCCTCTCCCACTCCCCCTGCTTGTGTTCCCTCTCTTGCTGTCTGTCAAATAAATAAAATCTTTTTTAAAAAAACAGAGTAGTGGGGCGCCTGGGTGGCTCAGATGGTTAAGCATCTGCCTTCGGCTCAGGTCATGATCCCGGGGTCCTGGGATCGAGCCCCGCATCGGGCTCCCTGCTCGGCGGGGAGCCTGCTTCTCCCTCTGCCTCTGCCTCTCTCTCTCTGACTTTCATGAATAAATAAATAAAACATTTAAAAAAATAAAATAAATAAAAAAACAGAGTAGTATAATATTTAATACCAAAAAGATCATGACGTAAGGAGTAGAAAAAAAGAATTTATAAGAACTGTATCTGGTTAAGTACAATAAAATCCTTTTTTTGTAAATAATTTATTAGCTAGGCAGCAGTATCTACCTTTGTTTATATTTGGATGGCAGAACAATGAGGAATTTTTTTAAAGACTATTTGAGAGAGAGAGAGAGAGTAGGAGAGAGCACACGTAGGGGGAGGGACAGCAGGAGACGCAGACCCCCTGCTGAGAGCACACGTAGGGGGAGGGACAGCAGGAGACGCAGACCCCCTGCTGAGAGCACACGTAGGGGGAGGGACAGCAGGAGACGCAGACCCCCTGCTGAGAGCACAAGTAGGGGGAGGGACAGCAGGAGACGCAGACCCCCTGCTGAGAGCACACGTAGGGGGAGGGACAGCAGGAGACGCAGACCCCCTGCTGAGAGCACAAGTAGGGGGAGGGACAGCAGGAGACGCAGACCCCCTGCTGAGAGCACACGTAGGGGGAGGGACAGCAGGAGACGCAGACCCCCTGCTGAGAGCACAAGTAGGGGGAGGGACAGCAGGAGACGCAGACCCCCTGCTGAGAGCACACGTAGGGGGAGGGACAGCAGGAGAAGCAGACCCCCTGCTGAGCAGGGGGCTCAACCCAGGGCGGGGCTCACACTGGGCTCCACAAGGGGTATGATCCCAGGACCCTGCGATCACAACCCGAGCTGAAGGCAGACACTTAAACTTCTGAACCACCCAGACATCCCGAAGAGGGATTTTTATTTTCTTGTCCTTGATCGTCTCTATTTCTAAATGTTCATGTAGACATGCCATTATGATTGACAGGTGTTTTGTCTTCTTTGTTTTTTATTGAAGATAATCACAAGACAAGTTGGAATCAAACAGAAATACCTCTGGTATGGTCACTGACTACTTTGCTAATGTTTTTGGTGTTTTGTTTTGTTTTGTTTAAAGATTTTATTTTTAAGTAATTTCTACAGCCAATACGGGGCTCAAACTCACAACACCTGAGATCAAAGAGTCGCATCCTCCACCAACTGAGCCGCCAGGTGCCCTTAATCTGCTAATGTTCTAAGCAGCAAGCAAAAGTTGATTTTCATTAATGCTGTCCCCAAATGGAAGAAGTTAACTCTCTAAGGTAAAGCCACTTGTTGAAGGGAAAACAATTTGGAGACTTTGGGGTTCGATTCTGTTGTCATTTTGTTTTGTTTAATTTTGTTTTGTTGGACAATGAATGACTGTCAAAAGCTTTATTAACAATAATTTTTTAGTCACAATAATAACTGGCTCTGGAACAGACAGGATCTTATTTTACTTATTTTCCTTACCAACAGTTTTGTGATAAACCTTCGTAGCAAAAAGACATTAAAAAACGCTAAAGAGTGGCTTTATGAGCTGGATGGCTCAGACGGTTAAGCAGCCCGCTCTTGATTTCAGCTCAGGTCGTGATCTCATGGTCCTAGGAATGAGCCCGCATCAGGCTCCCTGTTCAGCAAGGAGTCTGCTTGAGATTCTCTCTCTCCCTCTGCCCCTCCCCTGGCTCCTATGCTCTATCTCTAAATAAATAAATAAAACCTTTTTTTTAAAAAAGCACTAAAGAGGTCATTTCTTCCTTCTCCTATACTCACTAATTTTTCTTTCCACTGTTTAGGAGCTTATGTGTCCAAAATGATCTTATAATCTCTAGATATTTTTTTAAATCTAGTCCTTTGTAATTGGTTGATGGAACTCAAAAAAATAAAAGATAAAACTGAGGTTGTCAAATTCCAAAATATAGAATAATTGACTTTAAAAGGACCTGAAAATGTACCTTAACCAACCACTTTATTTTATGAATGAGAAACTGAGGCTGAGAAGAAACAGACCTCTAGTTAGTTTCTACTTTACTGGTTAGTGCCTGCGTTTGCTAGCCAATACCCACAGGGCTAATTAGCGCCTTCTTCACTAGGTTTTTGCTATGACTACTTCCTTCAGGAAGAGGAAGTTAGTCATTAGGAAATCCATATGCCAAATGCCAAGACCTCCTCAAACTTTTGAGAATGTCAAACCTGAATTTTATTGTCAAGCTCACATTTTATTCTACTAAAAATCATGTCTGTTTGTTTGTTAAACATTACCAGCTAATATCCGGCAGCCCCTGTCATTCAAGTATCTTTCCTACCTCCAACTGACTCAAAACCAATTAACTGTCATAGGGACACACTTCCCCTTAAAATACACGTAGAAAGCTTTTCCCAAGGATTTCTACCAAAACAACAACCAAATGTTTTTAAGCATGATCCTGAATACTAACATTCTGAATATAATTGAGCTTTCAGAGCCTCCTTTTGTTTACTATTGGAAAAGAGTGCCAAACTACACACAACACACACACAAACACACAGAGATAAGCTATTTTATTAGGAAATCCCAAAGTGTGGCTTTAAATCCCTCAAGACTCCGGCTTCTTTCCTGGAAAATAGGATGAATAAAGATATTTAAAAGTCATCTGTATTTCCCCACTGCATACCCATATTTGACCATTTTAAAAGACTCTGATCCTTCCCCACTGTCATGTGGCCTTAATTGGCATCAGATGAATGGCATTTATAAGGATTTATACTTGCATCAGCCCTCTTTGAAATAAATGGATAAGAGTGCCACCCTAAAGGAGAAACCTATTAATAATTGATCTTTTGCATTTAGCAGCAATGAACGTTGATTTTACCTTGAGGCTCATAAACTTATAAAGCTGAATATAGAGATTAACTTTCTAATGAATGACATCTTAATCACTATGCATTTAATAACTGAAATGTTTGCTTTGCCACCTAAGCTCTAAACTCTACCAATAGCCACATCTCTGTTTGGCCACATTGTTTGCTACTATTATTTGGTAAATGTGCTACAACTAATTTTTAGATGACTAGCTAGGAAGCCATTGGTACTATTCACTTGAAATTTACTGTGGTACCAAAGCCCTCAGGACAAAAGCAAAAAGTGAGCTTTACTTGATTCTAAATGTTGGTGAATGACATTGAATATACAGTAAAAGGGAGGAGGTGGCTATTCTAGGTCCATCGGGAAGGCAGCAGGATTGCTAAGGGAGGACTTTTTTTTTAAGGTAAAATCGTAACTCTTGTACAGGTGTAAACTAAGCACATGGCAATGATTCTGTTTAACTCATCATTAAATGAGAGAGCAGGGCATATTTTAAAACCAGTTCAAAAGAAAATTGAAGATAGGCACGTTTATGAATCAGGATTATTGACATGAATTGAAAAATGGGTGCAAAAGCGGCTTTTCCATGGAAGGGCTAGATTTGTCCCTCTACTGGACCAAATTTTTTACTATTCTATAGACAGAAATTATTTAAATAGCTATCTAAAATTTTAAGAGTTGTAAAATAGCTGAAAAGCAATAAAAGGCACAAATCCTTCACACAATCAGAATCAAAAGCAGGTAACTGGATGAAAGTTGTGCTATAAAAATGTACTATATTCGTGAAATACAAATTTTCCCTGGAATCAAATAGAATGAATGGACATTTTTTTTTTAACGTAAGCACAAAGTCAGTTCATCCAAGAGGATAAGACAATAAAAATCATGGAATGTTAAGTTGAAAATTCCACTGAGATATAGTTTATGCCATTGCTTCTAACTGTATTACAACATCAGAGTCACATTCAATACAGGAAGGCAATTAAATACCCTGCTGCATGATCTCCATCAAAATGAGATTTGCTTCTGAGTGAAAGAAATTTGTAAGACTGGATGAGAGGAGGTAAAAATACAATGCATTCAAACACAAGGATAACATCAGGAAATCCACATGGAGAAGATATAACATTACTTTCATGGTGTTACAGGAATTCTGTTATAATTCTCTTTAAGAGACTTTCAATCCCACTACTTTTTTTTTTTTAAGACTTATTTACTGAAAGAGAGGGAGAGTGGGGAGGACAGGGCAGGGTGGGGCAAAGGGAGAGAGAGTCTCAAGCAGACTCCACGCTGAGTGTGGAGCCCAACCTGGGGTTGGATCTCACAGCCCTGAGATCACGACCTGAGCTAAAACCAAGAGTTGGATGCTTAACCGAGTACACCACCCAGGCACCCCACCAATCCCAATACTTTAGATTCTAACTCTTGGCTGAGACAAGTTTGCAAAACACCATTTTCACATAGGAGGACCACATAACCCTGAGTGCGATAAGGGGAAACTGAACACATTTGGTTCTTCTTATAGTGCAACATTTTAGAAAACCCTTCTCAAAGGAGAAACAAGTCCCTCTATTGTGCTGTAAACAAAGAATGCCTGAAACACAATTAACTCAAATTAAAAAGGATAAAAGGAAATGGGTGGTTGAGCAACATAAATTCTGCAACTGATTATTTTATTAACTAGTAAACTAGTGATTATGAATGAATGCGATATCCCTGTGTGCTGGCAGCTCACTATCGGTTTGAGGAGAGACACATGTAAAAAAATTAGCAGTGAGAGAGGAAACGAGACCAACACTCTATGGAGACATGCAGATCACTATCTAGGGTCATTAACTATGGTGTCCTCACTTAATGGTTGTCTGCAAGGGACAGTCCAGGGCCCAACAGAGTCACATTTCACTGGTGACACATTTTATACATGCAAGTGTCAAAAGCAAAAATAAGTAGGAAGCATTGTTAAGGAATCAGGAATTTGGAATATTCTGGAAATCTGCCTGGGGAAAGGGTTTCATAAAGTCTATTTTTATAGGAACACACACACACATTTGAACTTAGGCAGGAAAATCAAGGAAATGGGCATATTCACAGCTGGCACGAACATCTACACTACCTAGAATGGCTATAAAGGTTGTCTTCACGAAGCTACTTTGACTCCTTCCCTGGATGATTCCTCCTCCCTTCTCTTGACTCTTGAATTAATCCCCATGAAAAAAGAACAGACAGTAACTAGCCCCCATTTTCCCACCAATAATTTTCTCTGAGTGGCACTTGCAGGGTAGAATTTGGGAGGAGCTGAACTTGTTGAGGAAGCCTCCAACACCCCCTACCCAGTCCCCCACCCACTTAAACTACCCGACTCCTACCCCAGGCCTGTAAATACTTCCCCTGAGGCTTGACAACCCCACCCTGAACCCTTATTTGGGGTGAGAGATCAGGTATCTGTACTTGTGTTTGAAGGTGTCTTGTGATAAACACTGGCTCCAGCATGGCTCGCTTTCTCTTTCTCTTCTTTATTCTTGCTCTTTCCTTTGTCCCTAAGCCCTTTGCTCGGTTTTCTCTCTTCTCCATTTGTTCTTCTATTGTTTTTATAGTCAAAGTATAAATGTAGAAGAGGGTAAGTATTGAAGTAGTAAGGCTAGGCTTCATCGATCACTCCACAGTCCATAGACGTCCACCCTTGCTTAACTCCTCTGAGCTTACTTCCCTTCTTGTGAATTGAAGGTAATAATCTGATTCCAAAGAGTTAATGTGAGAATGACATACTGATAGTATATCTAAGGAATTCACTGGTATTCATCACCTGCGTAAGTATCCCCAAAAAGGGAAGTACTATTCATTATTACTGTCATCACTGAAATAATCCTACACTTCCTGAGCCTTCCTCCTGTCTCCCTGGGAGACCTCTCACTTCCCATACCCTTGCCTCGTCTGGGATGGAGGATGATGCTCAGAGATGATAAAGGAACCAGTATAAATATGATGGTGAGGATGAAGGTCATGGAATAGGAGGAAGGGGAGGAGGAGAAAAGAAGATACACCAAGTTCACATGGGCCGGACATTACATCCCAGACATGGCAGTTCTAGGAGGTGCGTGCTCTTGTGACCCTCACCCCTAGCCTTCCAGGAAGAAATGGAGGCTTGGCCACGTGTCCGGCCAGAATCTGAACAGTCTAGGCTCTTAATCACCACACCACTTTGCTTTCCAAGATTGCACATTAACCTGCGACAAAGACATGGTAGAAGCTACTTCCCCTGAAATCCAAATCAAAACCTCAACGAGATATCACCTCACACCCGTCAGAACGGCTAAAATTAACAAGTCAGGAAACGACAGATGTTGGCGGGGATGTGCAGAAAGCGGAACCCTCCTACACTGTTGGTGGGAATGCAAGCTGGTGCAGCCACTCTGGAAAACAATATGGAGGTTCCTCACACAGTTGAAAATAGAGCTACCATACGATCCAGCAACTGCACTACTGGGTATTTACCCCAAAGATACAAATGTAGGGATCCGAAGGGGTATGCGCACCCCGATGTTTATAGCAGCAATGTCCACAATAGCCAAACTGTGGAAAGAGCCAAGATGTCCATCGACAGATGAATGGATAAAGAAGAAGTGGTATATATACACAATGGAATATCATGCAGCCATCAAAAGGAATGAGATCTTGCCATTTGCAACAACGTGGATGGAACTGGAGGGTGTTATGCTGAGCGAAATAAGTCAATCAGAGAAAGACATGTGCCATATGACCTCACTGATATGAGGAATTCTTAATCTCAGGAAACAAACTGAGGGTTGCTGGAGTGGTGGTGGGTGGGAGGGATGGGGTGGCTGGGTGATAGACATTGGGGAAGATATGTGCTACGGTGAGCGCTGTGAATTGTGCAAGACTGTTGAATCACAGATCTGTACCCGTGAAACAAATAATACAATATATGTTAAAAAAAGAAGAAGAAGAAGAAGAAGAAGAAGAAGATAGCAGGAAGGGAAGAATGAAGAGGGGGAAATCGGAGGGGGAGATGAACCATGAAAGATGATGGACTCTGAAAAACAAACTGAGGGTTCTAGAGGGGAGGGTGTGGGGGGATGGGTTAGCCCTGTGATGGGTATTAAAGAGGGCACGTTCTGCTTGGAGCACTGGGTGTTATGCACAAACAATGAATCATGGAACACTACATCAAAAACTAATGATATAATGTATGGGGATTAACATAACAATAAAAAATTAAAAAAAAAAAAGAAGCTACTTTCCCTGACTTGTACAGAGCAGGGATTCTTCTCTGGGGAGGAAGAAGGGAGGGAGGTGCCTGACTGATGCACGGCTTCCACAACGCTGTTGTCTAGTGTGGAGATCAAGGAAAGCCCAGAGCTTCATTCTATCCCCCCACCTGAATTTTCTTGTACCTCAAATAATGGAGAATGTTGCTATAGGTTGGGAAGATCACTGAATTCCAGATCCAGGAGGTGGAGCTTTCACAGGTGAATGGGTACTGCTAAGCACTGCTTCTGTCTCTTCAGGATGCATATGTTAAAGGCCTAATTCCCAGCGTAATGCTGTGTGGAGGTGGGGCCACTGGGGGGGTACTCAGGTCAGGAAGGTGGAGCCCTCAAGAATGGGATTAGTCCTTCCAAGAAGAGACAGAATGCCCCTCTCTCCACCTTGTGAGAACACAGCAAGAAGGCAAGCCAGGGAGAGAGGACTCACCAGGAACCCCATCAACCCGCACCTTGATCTTGGACTTCCCAGCCTCCAGAACCGTGAGAGATCAGCCTGTTGCTCAGCCCACCAATCGGTGGTACTTTTGCTATAGCAGCCCAAACTGATGAAGACAAGAGTGCTCTCTCTTCAGATGCACCCTCTAGAGCTCAGAACAATGCCAACAGCTGCTTCTCCCCTGGAAGGTCTTCTCAGAACTCTGGGACTAAAAAGAAGTGTCCAAATGCTCCACGTTTTGAACGATGGACATGTTTCTAAATCAGATGAAATCCAAGAAGGAAGCAAGGGCAGAGCTCTGCTTAGAGAGAAGAGGAAAACAAGCTGGGTTAACTAATAGGTTTGTAGCGAGGGGGGTTCCCACTCTAGGAAAAAGAATCCAAAGTCAAAGTCATTCTGCAACCGAGAAAGCCTGTAAACTCTTTCTGGAGAAATGCCTGCTAGAATTGCAGAATTAAAGCTTCATTTCTCGATGGAAATTCTCTTAAAGCAGCATTGGAAGGCCAGAAATGCAGGAGAGGAAAAAGAAGTGGAAAGGATAGAATATTACATATAAAAAAATAAGGAAGGAGGAACATTGGAGAAGTTTTGAAGATTGGCAATTCCACCATAGCAGATTTTTAAATATTAAAAAAAAAGAACTATTTTGTCATCGTTAACTTCTTGGTAGAGGATTTCTCCCAACTGCGTTTCCATCCACAGTTCCTAGACTTAGGAAAATTATTAAATTGATAAACACTGATATATACAGCTGATAAATACACATATATATTCTCTTCTGATTCCTCTACATATGATTTTTCTCCAAGATAAAATCTGGCATTGTCTATAGCACAATAATCTAGAATAAAATATTTGCCATGTTCTGAGATTCTTACTTTTGTTTGGTATACGTTACAGCATAAGGAAACTGTTTCTTAGGTTGAGAGTTACTGCAGCAGAACTCTCCAGTGCTGAAGTTCCTATGTGTGCATATCCTCCAAGATTTGGGAAACCTGAAATGTCTGAGAGAGTGTGAGTTGTGTTTTTTTCTGTTCCAGAGCCGCTGAATGGTGCCGAGGAATAGCATCCGTTGAAGGGAAAGCCAGGCTTGGGTGAGGCTGAAAAGGGACCCCCGAGCCCAGAACAGCCCCTGGTGCCTGGGACTGAGCCCTCTGAGAAACGGGACAAGCAGTCTTTTGCACACATTCCAGGACTTTAATTTTTCTGTCAACAAAGGGATAAAGGACTTGTTTTATTACAGCAAATAATTATAATAATTATTTTCATTTTTTGTCATATTTTTTGTGTATTTATTTATTTATTTGACAGCGAGCGAGCGAGAGAGAGAGAGCACAGCAGGGGGAGTGGCAGGCAGAGGCAGAGGGAGAAGCAGGCTCCTCGCTGAGCAGGGAGCTCGATGCAGGGCTCGATCCCAGGACTCTGGGACCATGACCTGAGCCGAAGGCAGTTACTTAACCAACTGAGCCACCCAGGCGCCCCTATAATTAATAATTATTATTAATTATATAAACTTACAAATTAATTTTATTAAAACTTAAGGTGATAAATACTCAAAACTCTTCACTTCATAATTAGATTACTACATCTTACTATTACCTGTGCTCTTATGATTACTTTTAACTGTCTCTGTATAGTGGAAATACTATAAAATAGTGTGCCACTGTGATCTCTTCATAATTGCATGTTCAGTGATGTTATGTTGGTAGCTTGACATCAGCCTTGGAGGTAGTATTTACAACAGGGAAATCATCAAATGAAATAACTCAAAGTTTGATCTATCATTTTGTTGATTGTTTACATCTAAGAAAGTGATGAAGGTTAATAATGAAGGTTAAGAGTAAAAAATGTGTCTGTACACATGAAGAAAGGCTCAGTGTGAAGCACAAACTTGACATAAAAAGAGAATTTATCTTTCATGTTTCATAAATTGTTCAATTTAGGGTATTTTCATATGACCATTTTTTAACACTGGGTTACAAAATCAGAGTAGAGTTGTTCTTCCATTTTTTTTTTCCTTACCCATGTGTATTTTAGAATTTACTTACCACTCTTCTGCCCTCAGTTTCCCCACCTGTAAAGTTGATATACTGAGAGTACCTCACCTCATAATGTTACAGAAGCGTGAAGTGAAGTGATAGGGAACAGTGTCTAGCCCATGACAGGTGCTTAGTAAAACCCAGCTGACCACTGTTGTTGCCACTAACATGCTGGCTGGGTTTTGGTCCCTGTGTTATGAGGCAGTCTGGCAAGCTGGGCTTGAGGAAGGAGGACGAGAGGAGGAGGAGCACCTCCCACTGAGCACGGACTCGGTGTGTACCAGGCTCTGCGCTGAGCACCATCCCTCAGACTACCGTTTACCGCTCACGAGAATCCCACTGCAGGCACTAAAATTATGCAGATAAGGAAACTAAAGTTCAGAGAAATCAAAGGTCAGCACAACTCAAAACTGGTGACTGTGAATCCAGGGCCCATGTTCTTAACAAGAATACTATTTTGCCTCACATAAAAATGAGTGACTTCTTAGTGAATAGTGTGGTTTTAGGTTTAGTCTTTAAAAAGCTTCCATAGCAAGATCACAGACATTCATGAAAGCTTTTAGGAACTGACTAGCCCACCTCACCTGTAATAGGTACACAGATAAAACTGAACCAGCTGGGGCACCTGGGTGGCTCAGTGAGTTGAGCAGCCGACTCTTGATTTTGGCTCGGGTCGTGATCTCAGGGTCGTGAGATGGAGCCTCGTCAGGCTCCCTGCGCAGCGGGGAGTCTGCTTGTTTCCTCCTCCCCCTCCCCCTGCTCACGCTCTCTCTCTCTCAAATAAATAAAAGAGAGAGAGAGCGTGAGCAGGGGCAGGGGCAGAAGGACAGCCGACTCCCCGCCGAGCAGGGAGCCTGACACGGGGCTCCATCCCAGGACCCTGAGATCATGACCTGAGCCAAAGTCAAACACTTAACTGACTGAGCCACCCAGACACCCCAACAGATAAATAAATCTTTAAAAACAAAATTGAAACCATGGTCCATGAAAGCGGGGTCAAGAGTCCATGATGCTCTCTTGGGCTTCTCCCACCCACTGGAAAACAGCTCCAACTAACTCACAGGCCCTGATTACTTAATTATTAGGAATGTTATGAGTTGGTTGTTAAACATAGCTATTATTAAAAATTTAATTATATAAACTAATTTTATTAAAACTTAAGGTGTTAAATACTCAAAACTCTTCACTTCATAATTAGATTACTACATCTTACTATTACCTGTGCTCTTATGATTACTTTTAACTGTCTCTGTATAGTGGAAATACTATAAAATAGTGTACCACTGTGATCTCTTCGTAATTGCATGTTCAGTGATGTTATGTTGGTAGCTTGACATCAGCCTTGGAGGTAGTATTTACAACAGGGAAATCATCAAATGAAATAACTCAAAGTTTGGTCTATCATTTTGTTGATTGTTTACATCTAAGAAAGTGATGAAGGTTAATAATGAAGGTTAAGAGTAAAAAATGTGTCTGTACACATGAAGAAAGGCTCAACATCACTCAGCATCAGGGAAAAACAAATCAAAACCACAGTGAGATACCACCTCACACCAGTCAGAATGCAGGAAACAGATGTTGGAGAGAGAAAGGGGAACCCTCTTACATTGTTGGTGGGAATGCAAACTGGTGCAGCCACTGTGGAAAACAGTATGGAGTTTCCTCAAAAAATTAAAAATAGAGCTACCCTATGGCCCAGCAATTGCACTACTGGGCATTTACCCCAAAGATACAGATGTCATGAAAAGAAGGGGCACCTGCACCCCAATGTTCATAGCAGCAATGTCCACAATAGTCAAATTGTGGGAAAAGCCCAGATGTCCATCGACAGATGAATGGATAAAGAAGAGGCGGTATATAGACACAATGGAATATTATGCAGCCATCAAAAGGAATGAGATCTTGCCATTTGCAACGATGTGGATGGAACTGGAGGGTATAATGCTAAGCGAAATAAGTCTGTCAGAGAAAGAAAAATACCATATGATTTCACTTATATGTGGAATTTAAGAAACGAAACAGATGAACATAGGGGAAGGGAAGGAGAAATAAAATGAGATAAAAACAGAGAGGGAGACAAACCATAAGACAATCTTAACTACAGGAAACAAACTGAGGGTTGCTGGAGGAGAGGGGGTGAAAGGATAGGGTGGCCGGGCGATGGGCATTAAGGAGGGCACGTGATGAAATGAGTACCAGGTGTTATATGCACCTGATGAATCACTAAATTCTACCCCTGAAACTAGTAATACAGAATATGTTAACTAAATTGAATTTAAATACAGAATTTAAAAAATGTGTCTGTAGCTGTTACATGGTGAAGAGCACAAAAATTGAGGATCTAGTCTTTCGGTGCTCAAAAATTACATTTTGGTCATATCTAGCCAAGTCATTCACTTTATTGACAAATGAGTGAAGATCTGGTGTACATCCTTATTTTATTTTCATCTTATGCATTAATGTAAAATAAATCAACATTCATGTTGGAACTATACTCATTCATCACTACAACCATAGTTTGGCTATGGATACATGAGTTTGGCAAAAATCAATTAAAGTCTCTGGAAGAATCAATTGGTAATAGGGAATTTATAATGAAAAGCACTGTATACTTTATTATTATCTGTAATATGCTCTGAGTTATATTAGTACCACTGGTAATGAGCTTATGTATGTTGTTGTTTGCAGACCTTGCACTCAGCTCTTCTTCGTGGGGGAGGAGTTTGTCTGTGGATCTGACACTGTCCTTGGATGCAGATTATATGCATAACTATTTGTTCTCCTTTCTGATGCTGCTTTTCCACGAAACCTGATAAGCCCGGCAGAGATAGACTAGAAACCTGGCTGTCTCTGTTTTGCTGAGCCCTTTTTAGGGCCATTTCGTTGCACTTAGATGGTGGGAGCTACTGCAGCTGAGAGCTACAGCACCTGCTGCTTCTAGCTGCTTTCACACCCTTGCCATTAAAGCAGGAAGATCTGAGGCTCAGGGGTGGGTTTGAGGGGAGGGAAGTCGATGGGATGACATACACTGCGGCAGTAAGAGAACCCACACCTGCCTTCTGTGTAGACAGATAACTTCTCTCTATGCAATAAAGTTCTGCATTGTGTTTTTGGGCCAAGGTCACAGCATAATGAAAAATGCCTTCTTTGTCCATCATTTTACTCTGGCAATATAAATTCCCTTTGGAAGCTTGGAGTACCTTAACTGGATTTTTTTCCCCAAAGAGCATCTTAATCTCATCCTCTTGCACCTTATATTTATATTTCTGTATCTTAGGGTTCTCACAAGTTACAGAAACAGCATGTCTCCAATTACACTTGTACCCCTCTCCCTTCCCTGCACTCAAGTCTTCAGCAACACGTGAGCTAGAAGACAAAGTCCGACTTGCTCCAGGATCTATATAATCATGATATGGTTCTTTGAGACACCAGGGATGATAGGTAAAGAATCATAAAATAAGACAGAGATGGAAAAGAAAGAATTGCCCAAATTTCTTTGTGAAACAAAGTCATGGTGCTAACTGTTCTACAACAAGGTGAAAAATCAGATTGTTTTCATCACCACAGAAAATCACACAAAGGGAACACTGAGGCCGCTGGGGAAGGGTTGACAGCGGTCATCAGCACCCCCTGACTGGGAGGAACGATGCCCCACGATGATGCCCAGGAGGTTTCGGTGCCACAAAAGCTACACATAGTGGGGGCGGAGGGGGGGAAGAAGCTTTGGAACATGCAGCAAGGCCGTCAGGAGCTGCTCTTGAATGTGGACCTTTCTGCCCAATGGATGAGTAGATGCAAGGAATCCAGAAGAACAGATTTCACAATGAAAACATTTGCCCTGCCCCTCTCACCCTGGCTTTCATTTTTCCACTTTGGATGAGCCATTTTTATAAGCAATGTTTTATTTTCCTTTTAGCCCTTCTATAACAAAAGCCACTGCAAAGATGATTATAAATGGCAACTAACACCTAATCTCATTAGGGTAAAACTTGGAAAAGGAAGTAGAATGGCAGACTAGGGAACTTCTCTTCTGTCTAAACGTGGTAGCTGCTACTCAAACCGAGCAAATGCTCAGAGCCGTAGAAATACAGGGCTGGTGTTGCCGGACCTTGCATTATTCTACAGAAGCCAGAAATATGGGTTTTACTAGAAATATCTGATTTTTAAGTGCTGAGAATTACCAAAAATAATTTAAAAATAATGCTAATTTTATAGACTGGCAACATGCATACTACACAAAACCTACCTGGAGGACAATGGTAAGACATCCATTTGCAACTAGTAACTGAAATTCGTAGGGTAATTAAAAGGACATGAAACTTACTATCTCGTTTTACTACAAAAATGAAACACAGATTAGTTCTATGGACATAGGATGCTATAATTTAGTGCTGACCAAAAGGAGTGAGAGAACTCCTCACTGCAGAGAACCCAAACTTTCCTACTTCCAAGGCAAATGGTGTTAGTGATTTTGTTGTTGCAAAGTGCGTGATAGCCTGGTTACTATAGCTCAAGTCAGGCCAAATAGTGATTACAGCATCTGGTAATGAATGAGGAGCTGAATCTGCAGTTAGATTTCATGTACTCCATTGACATTTTAATTACAAATTCGACAAATTGATTTATTGACACACCAGATAAAGGCATTCACACTAGGCAGAACCATAGGGTTCTGTAAATCCATCATGTGGTATTTCAGGCAGCTCATCTTGGTAAGTGCCTTTCATTAAGAAATGGATTTTTATTTTGAAGGCCTAAAGCAAAGAACCCTCTTATCCAACTGATCATAAGCATCCAAGAAATGTTCATGCTATCTTCTTTACCTATAACCACCTACTTAATGGCAATAAAAAATATGAGTGAAATTTGCATTCTCCCTGAATAAAGCAAATGTTTGTGTTTCATACAAGTAAACAAGGAAATCATCAACTAAATGATAAACAGATACAGGTCGGTCCCTCATCTGCTTCATTTTTAAAATGGTACCCCACTTTGATGATTTTAAACTTTCAGTAACTATACTACCAATAAACATAGCTCTTCTTGATAAAATTACAAGCCGGTTTCCAAAAGCAAAACACCGTCCCTTCCATACTATTCGACGAGGCTTTTCGTAATGTTCTCGTTCAGTAAGCGTAAGAAGCACAAATGCAGAACAATGTTTCCAGGTACTCTGAGGGACAGCTTATTCCACACCAATGGCAAGTACGATCACAGGTTGCCGGTGACTCCATCTTCAAGCTAAAGCTATAAACATTTGACTAACTTCCAATGGAATATTTAGGACAGTTTCCCCCTGAGAAATAATTGAGGTCTCCATAAATGCCCGCAATAAGAAAATATAATTTGGGTTTCTTTCTGGCTCAGCACAAGTTTAGACTCAGGGGACCCCTGAAGGGGAGGTTTGGTCACCCCAATCCTTTCTCTGTCCAGCAGTCATCTACAAAGCTTAATGATTCAGGCCGCTGTAAACACAGAAATATCTTTCTCGGCGAGAGAGTTTCCCTGTTGATCTTCAGCTTCACAATGTCTCTGAAATCTAGCCATTCTATCTGACCCGGATCAAGATCACCATAAATACTGGAAGGCCACGTGAGACTATTTTCTGAGGCATGTATTTACGATATTGATTAAACAGAACACAAAATGTCACTGGCATCGATGTTTATTGGATTTTTTTTTAAAGATTTTATTTATTCACTTGAGGCACAGAGATACAGAGAGGGAGAGAGAAAGCATGAGCAGGGAGAGAGGCAGAGGGAGAGGGAGAAGCAGGCTCCCTGCTGAACCAGGAGCCTGATGTGGGGCTCGATCCCAGGACCCTGGGATCATGACCTGAGCCAAAGGCAGACGCTTAACCATCTGAGCCAAACAGGCACCCCTGTTTATTGGATTTCTTGAATTCTTTGTTGCTTTCCTTGGGGTTGTGATAACAGATGTGTTACTAAAGACACCAAGAGAGAAAGAGGCTGGTAAAATCTAATAAAGAAATGAGAGCAGTGGTTGGCCAATCCAGAGTTAATGAATGTTTTCCCCCAAATGGAAAATGTCACTTCCCTGGATATTTTTCAGTAACTGAGGCTTGGTGGGGCTACCTTGCCAAAACACACACTTAGAAAGTAAAAGGTAAGTGAATCAGAGCAGTTCTTGGTACTTCATATTATCAAATTATAAGTTCAACTGATTTTTTTTTCACCGAAGTGACTATTGTAAGACACAGTTTATTTAAATCGAGTGGCAGTTTGAACAGTACCCACATGACACTAAAATAGATCAACTCAAAGGGAAAAGTAAAATCAAGCAGATTGGGTTCACACACATTCGGCTGACTGATAGAACTTCCCACGTTCCGACCCTCCACCTCTGTGTCTTAGGGACAGTCTCAGCAGCAACTTCATAAAACCTCGACTTGTTTGTAGAGAGAAGTGAGTGTCTGGGAGGAGAAAATGTGACTTTTTCCTCTATGACTGCCCATTAAAAGCACTAGATTCAGGGGTGCCTGGGCAGCTCAGTTCGTTAAGCGACTACTGGTTTCAGCTCAGGTCATGATCTCAAAGCCATGGGATCAAGCCCCGTGCCTAGCTCCAAGTTCAGTGCGGAGTCTGCTTTAGACTCTTTCTCTCTCCTCCTCTGCCCCTCACCCCACTCCTGCTCTCTCTCTCTCTCAAATAAATAAAATCTTCAAAAAAAAATCATTAGATTCAGCTTCTCCATTCATGCCTTCAGGAAGACTATATCCTTATAATGGACTCTTGCATACTAAGCAGAAAGCCTGGCCAGCCCAAGGCAGTGTTGAAAAACAGACCAAGTCCAGTTTTGGGACCCTCCCAATCCCTGAACAAGAGCGCTGTTCCTGCCTGATGACATCTCTGCCCCGTTCCCACGTTGCCTGATCACTAAGGTGACTAGTAACTTCAGAGCCACACCATATTCAGGCCAGTATTTCTCAAGGATTCAAGATGGAAAATCTTTCTCAACGCCAGTGAGCCCAGTGCTTTACATCAGTGCTTTCTTGACTGCTTGTGATAATCTACTAACCTACTCCAATCTATACAGCTAAAGTCTGCTAATGACTTACATTCCATGCGACAGTTACACTTGGAACCCCGAGTCTGACACAGGGAATGTCCAGTGAGACCTTCATATTTATTGAGGCTGAGAGAAGATGAATTTGCAGCCTGGATCCTTTGACTGCTCCTGCAGTCTGGCTTGGTACACAGCTGTTGACACACTGATCCGGATTCTGGGTACAAACGTTAACCAAGGGTGGAAGTCCGTCCTTCAGAATCGTGTGTGCAGCAATTCAATTACGTATAGTGCAGGGATTATGACTCATTATGGTCGAGGCATTGTCCAAAAACTTGCAAATTTTTTAAAGCAACACAGATATTGAGGCACAGAGTTGAGTACGACTTGGAACTAGATTCTGGTTACTCTGTCATTACTGAGATCCATACTGTAATTAAATCTCTCTCTCTCCTCGATCATGAGAGTAAAAAACGCAGTAAACTGTTTCTTCTGTCAAACTTCTCTTGGACACCAAGACTTAGAAGCAGAGATTTTCAGTAGCAAACACGATGTTCTGTCAGGGTTTAAATACAAATTTTATGTTTCTTCGAATACTCACCACTGATGGATGAGCAATGGAAGCCCAAGATGACTCTGCCCCATTACTAAAATGAATAAGCAGGACTCACAAAAAAAAAAAAAAAAAATCCCTGGCCAAGCCATCAATACAGTAAAAGCCAATTCCCTGTGGACATTTGAAAGAGTATATTACATGTCTCTTTCAATCAAAACACCTGTGTGGGCTTCGTGTGTGGGGGTGACTATTTAATTAAGGGAGCTCATCACCACTGACAGGTGCTTCCCGGACAGCTCTGTAAACCTTATCAGGAGCACTTCTGCCACCTAGCGTTGCAAGGCTGCAGAAATAACTTCCCGCATCTGGAGAGAAGCAGCTCTACTTTTCATGGCCAAGGTCAATTCAGGACAGCATGGGAGTAACAGGAAATGGTACTATTTCTGTAAATAACCGAAGAGATTCATCCACTCTCAGTCAAAAACCAGCTTGGATTCTATTAAATTAAATCATTAATATTTAGATTCATTTGTGTGGGCTGAGTGAGCCACCTTCTGATGAAATCTGGCTCCATAAAATAGGCTACCAGAACACCAAATGTCTTTAGAGCCCTACCCCATTACGGAGGCAGTGGAATGTGATCTCCACTTCAGGTTTATAAACGATCATTTTTTTGCTCTGATTTGGAGGTCAGTAGAGTCTGGCTAGTTACAACAATTTTATTTAACTTTCAACCAGAGGTTAATAGTGAGGACTTGAGTATTTTGGTGCTAAAGTTCATATTTCATAAAATAGAACTCACGTCAAAATTATCTGTCCCGACAAAATGCCTTTGGCTCACAGCTTAGTGGGTTGAGCATCCGTATCTCTGAGCCATGTGATAATGACAAAGACACTTAATCTCTCACCTTGGGCTTCTCAGCTGGAAAATGTTAAGCCTGAACTTACTTTCAAAACCAAGGAAGTGGTGAGAAATAGCTACTATGCATCATACATCTTGTACTCAAAAAGATATGAATGTACTGTGAGCTGAAGCAATGCCCTTTCCCCTAACTAGAGAAAGAGCCATAGAATAGTTAATGAGCACAGATACAATTCACTGGGTAATGAATTTAAAGGGAAAAAAAAAAGTTTTAAGTGATAACCAGGGCTTTCTTTTGACCCGTACAACTGCACTTTCCTATCTCACAAATTTTTTAAAAAGTAATTATAACTAATGACCAACTATCACCATGAGAATTTGCCCAAACCATCATTACAGCAGTAGTCTACACCCGACCCTTCCTCTTACTAACATTACTTGCAAACCCAAGAAACTCAACAGTATCCATTGACTACCTATTAGGCACCATGACATGTCTCATTTAACACAATAACTCTGAGAAGTAAGCATAATTACTTCTACTTACCAATGAGGAAACAGACATTCAGAGAAGTTAGGTAGCTACATGAAGACAGCACAACCAGAATTGAAATCAAGCTCTCTTTGATGCCAAAATGCTTTTCTACCTCCCACAGCTTCCCAATATCCAGAAAATCCCAGTGTTTGTGGGCAACAAGTAAGGGCATCCAAAGTCCTAGCTCCTCCCTCTCCTTCCAAACTCCCTTCATTTTCTGCACCCTGAGCTCCTTAGCTCTGGCTCCTGGAAAAAAATAGTTTTGAAGAATTCCAAGGTGACCATTTTGTCTCAAAGATTAGACTCTCCCTACTTTGCTTTTGACAAGAAACAATGCATTCCTCATTTAAACATTTATCTTAAGAAAATATGCAAAATATTTTCAGCTAATGCCAGGGTTTTTATCAAGAGCTTCCTAAAACATATACTTCAGTACATAAGGACTCCAGTCCAATCAGTTCTGCCCAAGACTAACCAAAAACACTTACTTCGCCTGTCATGTAAATGTCCAAGGACTTCAATATTTTCCTGTGGTTTAGAATAAAACCCAAACTTTCTAACAAGGCATGTGAGCGACCTACACCTAGCAGGCAGCTCCTCTGGCTCTCAGCTTTGTGAACTGTCCTTTCCACTCGGTCTCCTTCATCAGCTCATCAAAATGTGTCTTGCTCACTCTTCTCAGCTCCTCTGCTTGAGAAATTCCGAAGCACAGAATAACCTTCCCCACTTACATGTGTGTTGGATGCTCCCCATATTTGTAAACACGGCCTTTGTCCACCTTTTTTGAGGGCTTTATGGTCACAGTAGTTCTCAGTAGTCACCCAATCCTGCAATATCCCTCAGCCCGTACTCACTTCTTACTCAGTTGTGGGGTATATTTTTTTAAGATGTATTTATTTGAGAGAGAGAAAAAGAGAGAAAGAGAGAGAGACAGAAAGAGAGCGGGAGGGGCAGAGGGAGAGGGGGACAGAATCCCAAGCTGAGTGTGGAGCCCGACACGGGGCTCGATCTCATGACCCCAGGATCACGACCCGAGTGGGAACAAAATGTCTGATGCTTAACTAACTGGGCCACCCAACCACCCCTATTGTGGGGCATATTTTTATGCACATACACGCTTGTCCTCATTATACTACATGCTCTTTCAGGGCAAAGATCAATTCTACTCTATACAGCATTGTCTTCCTCAAGCATCTACACAGAGCCAGGCATTGAGTTTAGGTGACCTCATGTTCCCATTTAAAATATATTGAATGACAGAGGGCCTGACGGAGGTAATCAGAGAGTATCTGTAGAAGAAAATAAAAGGAAACCAGCATCTTCAAAGGCACAATGTGATGCAGGTACTATAGTAGACATTTTCACGTACTTTATCCCATTTTATCCTAAACACAGCCCTAGAAGTAAAGTTGTTTCCTAATTTTTGTAGACAAAGATACCGATATTCTCAGACTATAAACAGTTGGCCAGAGATCACACATTTTGTGTGTGTTGGAGTTTATATCAAACCTATAGTTCTGAGTTTCAAAAGCTATGCTTTTTTTTTCCTTTTATATGGTAGAGTTTCCTTGTCTTTAACTTAGAAGAACAATCCTGTGATGCTGTCCCATGCCTTAAAAGGCCAGAACAAAACCCAGTGAAATTAGTTGAGTCATACTGAACATCTCTTGTTGAGGGAGCATCAGACCCTCCAGAGGAATGATAACTTTTAAAGAGAGATTTTCTCTTTGCCACTGACGCACCCCCCCCACCACCACCACCAAATTAGTTGAGACTGTGGGCTCTAAGGTAGAAACATGGTAAAAGAAAGCACTTTAACACAGTAGTTTGGATTTCAGGGCAAGTTTTTTTCTTTGAATTTTAACGATATATTGATGGTTTCACCTGTGATTTTCTGTGGCTTTAATTCATTTACATCATACTTTTTACCCATGTGGGTTGGATTATTTTTTCCTAGCAGACATGTTACCAAGGAAAGGTTAGATAAATTCTAATTAATTTGGCTAAAGACCTAAAATGGGGTAAACACACAGGGCAGAGACATTCACACCATGGCAGGTGTAGCTTCCCCTGACATCAGCAAGCAGGGGACAGTCATAGTAGCTCTAAAAATGGGTACAGATCACTGTCAGACATAATCTTTTTCCTGGTTTCCAATATGACCATTGCATAATAAAAGCAATTCCTTTCTACTAGTTTGAATAAGACATGTGATAATATAGCTAGAGGTTGACCACAACATTTGTAAACAGCTATAGCTTACTAAGCAATTTAATGTAAAGGTTTAAAAGCAGTATGTATCAAGCCCTTAACCCAACATTTTCCTTGATTTCTATTTATTTACACTGTAATTTTTACCCATGTGGATTGGACTATTTCTTCCCAGCGGACCAGACACATTCTTGCTATGTAGAGCCCGTGATGGAGCTTTAGGATGACTGAAGATCTCCCAGGGCTTAGATTAGGGGTTCTAAAACCTGGCTAATCATCACAACCACCTGGTCAGAATTCCAGATACAAGTTCCCATGATCTGCCCTGAAGCTTCTGATTCTGGTTCTAACAAGGGTCCAAAATTTGCATTTATATCTCCCCAAATGAACAGAATGGTTTGCCAGTGCAAAGATTTCACCAGTTTGAGTATCTTGAGAGTCTCTGAGCCTCCAGTTGGCAGGCCAGAAAAATACTGGTTATTATCACAATTTTAACAGATCCAATCATTGAATGGACTTACCGGACTTCACAGAGCATAGTGATCACTTACCTAATGATTTAATAAAGGAAAGGGTGCCTAGAAGAGGAGCCAGATGGTACAGGCAAAATACCAGGGCCCCCAGACCCTCCCAGGTGCAGCCCTGCTAAAGTCCTGTGCCCTGGAGGTAGGCCTTTGTTACAGAGAACAAACTGCACATATTTCAAAATGGTTCCTTTCTCCTTCCCCTGACAAAGACACACAAGTGCTTTTTCTTGGCTGTTTACTTGGTGAGTTTCCTGGAGGTAAAGGCCCAGAATGTGCAGGGCCCTTCCTAAAACAGTACTCAGTATTTTCTTATTTTCGAACTGCTCCACACTCAGCCTCCAGTAATTCATCAAAATTACCATGTAAGTGTTCCTAAGGTTTCCAGCCTCATGGTCTCTGCTGCAGGTAAGCTGCTGTCAGCTGGGTCTCTCTGCACTCACTTGTCTCTCTACATTCTGAAGTGGCAGTTTGCCCTGTGATTTCACTTCTCTAATGGGCTCAAGAAAAGTTGTTGATTTTTCAGTGCCTTCAGCCTCTTTCTTGTTGGAACAGTGGGGATAATGGCATCCATGCTCTCACATGTCAGAGTGGAAACCTGAAGTACAAGAATATTTTTATAAAGAAGTTTGGGGTCTGTTCTGGAGCATAAATGCGAGGAAATAACAACAAAATATTACACCGGGACTGACCTGCAATCCCTTTCATACAGCAGAAAATATGTACTGAATTTAGTTTACTGTTTTCCTGTCAATGCAAGAGCAGCTTTATGAAAAAAATCAATAACACTGACAAGCTTATATGGCAATATTTTCTTAATTAAAAAAGTAGAAAAAAAAATCAAATCCATCTTAGAACATTTTTGTAAAAATTTTATTTGAGAAGCAAAAACTGCTCATTTATTACACACAAATATTCGAGTTCTGTCATTCTGTAGAAGAACAAACTGATGTATCATCCAAAGAGTATCTCCAGCCAGAGTGACTGGGCTCTGAGCCATTCTTATTCTTTTTATAGGAATCTCCTAAAGAACAGTATTGCTTATCTGTAAGGGACAAATAAATGGTTCAGAGGAAAAACTTGGTCATGATTCGATTAGCACAGGGTACTGCTCCAAAGTAAAGCAAAGTTCTAAAATCTTTCCCCTCTTACCACTTTCCAGCTATTCACTTATATACAAAGAATTCAAATCAGGCTACATTTTCACAAACTTGCCTACTCCTTAAATGTAAGCTTGCCAGGCAGCTCTGAATATAAATACGCACTGGAAAGCATATTATCTTACTTGCTTTTGCTGCTAGATACTGGTTATTCCATTCCGTTCGTCCGCCTCATCTGGATTAAGGGCATGAAGATGTAATTGTTGAAATCTGAAAACTGCATTCAATGTGTATTCTACAGAAGTTCTTAAAAAAATAACGCCATGAATTGTTACAGTTACAAACACATACCAATAATATTTATATAGAATCACAAGTAATTTTATGCTGTGATTTTTCTTACGCCTCACAATAAAGATACTGTTATTTCTAAATTTTCTGGCATGATGATATATCAAGCAAGGAAGGATATAATTGAGCACTTGAAAATCATTTAGTTTTACGTATATGTGATCGGGGAATACAAGTTAATTGGAAAAGAAAATGCACGGTCACTAAAAGGCATATTGATTTTGCCAGATGGAAGGTGGTTGCTGTAGTAATCTAGTGGGAATGTCATGGTCGGCCCTTTAAAATTCATTTTGCACTATAATTTCAAGGTTTTGAAAGCCATATTCTTTGTGCAAGTTACAAAATTATTCTGTCTCGCTTCAAAAATCTATTCCTTTATGTGAGTTCTCCACTTCAGCACAAATTATTTATTACTAAATGACTTTCATAAGACTGCAGAAAGTATGTTTACCTCTTTAACACTGCAGGGGAGGAAACCCTTCCCTTCTTTCCTTCTAGCTTCTTTGGCTGGCCTAATAATTAAATTGACATAAGACAGATAAACAGGAGTAAACCTGTATGTTTTTGTATGTATGGGAGCCCATAAAATTTGGAGCCCCAAAGAATGACCAGAAGATGCAGCTTTTATACCTTTTAGACAAAGAACAAAATATCTATGAAGAATTGGCAAGACTAGGAAGTTTAGACTTGGGTAGTAAATTAGTGAAGGAGTGGCAAGGTCTGTTTATACAGCCTTCTTGGCCCTATATTCCCTGTCTCTGATACAGATGATAAGGATGGTAAGGGTGCCTTCTACCCTCCAGGGGCAGGGAGGAGACCTTCAAATGGGAGATCTATTTCCTGCTATAAGTTGGGGGGAAAGGAGGGTCAGACTGTCCGTCTTGCACTGACTTAGGTAACTTTAGTTCAAAATAATCAATATGTCAAAGTGGCATGTTTTAGGTGGCATATTCTGCTACCCTTTAGTATCCTTTTAATTAAAAGTGGAATCGAATCCACAGCAGAACATTTAGGCACATCAGAAGGAAAGGAAATTTGGCTAACTTCTCATTTTCGAATGAAAACGTTCATAAAGAGAATTTTCCATGTTTGTTTTGATTTTTATTAAACCTCTTTTCCTAGAAAGAAAGCCAATACCTGACCGTAGGTGACAAGGCAAATGTATCCTCTATTTATGCTTTCTTTGCACAAAGATAGAAAAGAAGGTAAAAAGGAAAGGTCGAGGTTTTTTCTCTCACCGTATGAAATTATATCGTGATCACCCAGTGTTGTCTTGTGTGTTCAGACATCTTGTGAAAATTTGATGTGTTGAATAAATAAATTACCATCCTCATCTGTTAGTAGATGTTGTTCCATTATAATTTGGATTAGGTATCTTTCCAAAACGATGCAAAAAGAATTGTGAAGCATGTATTCTCTTAAACTGCAAAGTATGTTAATGTTTGCTAAAAATTTTAAGTGTGTGTTGCAAATTCTCTTCCCAAATCACCTCCACACCCCTCACTTCACAGGGCAGGAAGTTATTCTTTAGAAGGATCAGCGAAATGATAAAGTAGTGACTGCAAGTCTCTGTTTCCTGACTTTCCACCCCACTGTTATTTCTGAGTCAAACATCCATTCGCTCCTCCAGCTTTGCCTGGAGCCTGGGGTGGTATCCATCTGGGAGTTTTCGAGGGTGGGATGTGTGCAAGTAGGAGAGGAACCCCAGCACAGGGAGGGGGACATTGCCCACACAAGCTAAGAAACATGGCGCCGAGGACCGAAAATAGCAAAGAGCTTCCTTCCCAGATGTAGAAGGATGACCTAAGCCTTCACAAGTTGTGAACTTTGAAAATGGTGGAGGGACACAGTTCAAGGGAATTCAGGTTTTCTGAGTGGAGCACTCACATGGGAGTGAAAAAGAAATTTGTCAGGTCAGGCCCATGAAGGTCATCCTGATATTCCCTGAAGGGGAATCATACAAAAAGTAAAAAATAATTTAAAAAATAATAATAATTTGTCTGAGAAAGCAAAAGACAAAGTTGTAATAATAAAGTTGATGAAGTGTTAGTTGAACTGCGTTTTACACATCTTTGTCTACAAATCCTCAGTCACTTACGCATTTCCCATTCATCTGGGAGGAATCTGGATCTATCTGGGGACTACATGAGACTGAACCCTGCTTCAAGGTGGGCCCCACTGGAAAATGTGTGCCCCCAGGGGCCCCACCACTCCACCACATGTAAATCAGTGTTTCCCAGTGGGAGGGGGCATACAGGGTCACAAGCGTGCTGAAATACTAGTCCTCGTGCCCCTCGGGGAAGCTGGACGGGGACCAAAGTAGTCAGAGCCCAACAGCACACAGAAGCACACCTCAGGGATGGACTCTAAAAGCAGGGACTATCCTCTCTGTCTGCTGCCTCCTTCTTTCCTAGGCTTACAGCATTTGGATAATATAAAAAATAATGCATTCTGGCTTCTAGTTTCAGCTCCAATATGTAAAGGGCTTGGAAGTCAAACTCCCACCTTCACAACAACAACAACAAGCCAAACAAACTGAAAATCAATGACTTTTTTTATGTCCTCCAGAGACTCGAGTTCACAAGGCAGACCATGTAAATACGATATATGAAATCCCTGGCCCTCTGTAGTAATGACAGACTGAAGAATTTAGTTCTTCCTCATGGTCCTGCTTTTCATGTCCTGGTTCCAGCCAGGCTGAGGCACAAGAGCATTCCTCTTCAGACCTGTCTCGACAGGGTCCTCCTCTCTCAGGATCTATGGGGTCAGCTCCTCAGAGAGAGAGGGAGGAAGTCCTGAGCTCATCAGCACTGAATTCTCTCATTCTGGAACCCACAGCACCTGATTCTCTTCTCTGCCCTTTCCATCCCCATCGAGCTCCCATCTGCCCTGGGCTGTGGCCTGCTTGGTGAGGGTCCCCTAACCTCTGCCCCTGCGCGTACTCACGTCCAGGTCTCCTGATGAACGATATTTGCGTGGAGGCTCTGTCTCCCTCTTGTGTTGTCAGTATGTGGATTTTAATCCCCCTTCCTCCCAAGAGTGGCTTCCCTCCCCAATTTTGTTAGCTCAGCACCTTATCCAGCCTCTCTGCTCCTGTCTGCTCTGTGGTCCCCATCCAAGGAGTCAGCTGGGGAGCACCCATGAAAAGAATAGCAGAACGTACCCATTATACTCATTAACGAAGAGTTGACTTGTGGGTTGGGGGCTGACAAGAGATTCAAATGTGTGTGTGTACACACACACACAGGCACACAGGCACACACACACACAGATCCCCCTTGCCATGTAGGGTGGAAAGACCATCCAACTGAAACTTCTTGCACAACAACATTAAGCTTCCCTTCCTGCTTTGGAACCAGCACCTTAGAAGCAATACTTTAGAGTGAAACCACCACATGTTCGCAAAGCAGCAGAGCCAGGGTACAATATTCTTGCCACGTAGGAACCACCAAGAACATCTCCAGAGATAAAATTTCCAGGTCTCCACCAGGAACCTGGAAGTCACAAGAATCATCACACTTTGGGAAGTCTAAAGCTATGCCTCCCACCCTGGTATTTTTAGTCCTTTTTTCTCCTCCTGGGTCAGAAGCAGTTCACAGGCAGAGGTGGCTTCTACCATGCGCAGTGCTGCTCAGGAACATAGCGGACATCCCACCTACCTTGGGCTTCTGGGCAAAGGGAGCTAGAGAGTTCCATAAAATAGGAGAAAGGGTTTTTTACTCAACACAGTGTCATTTCAAACATGAGTGTTCTCTGGCTGTTCTCCCAGAGAGAGGAACTCAAACAGAGTCAATGGAAAATGACATAGGACACAATATAAACATGCTATTGTTTCATCTGACCCTCAGGATCAAGATAGACAGGCCCAGACAGGCCCAGACAGGCAATGAGGGACTTGCCACAGCCTCGCCTAGCATTTAAGTGAGCTCAGCACTGAACAGACTTGGACAACAGAGTGAAACCCATCAGGCTGAATTTCTACAGTAGGCAGACTTTCTAGGCAGGAGCACATTTCTGAGAAGCTCCAATGCACAGAGAAATGTGTGGGAAGAATTTTGTTCCCAGGTCCACACAAAGACATGTTCGCCTGGTAGCCCAAGCAACTGTGTTGATGGTCTCCAAACAGATAAGATTTGGTTCACACTACGTGCGTTCATCAGGGTATCTGCTGAGTACCAGGCGCTAGTGAGACCCTCTGCTCATAAAAGAACCTTCCCAGGATCACTGACAGGCAGTTCCTAGAAGAGCAGCCATATGCCTATCAGGAAACCGAGGCCCAGCTAAGTTCTGTCGATGGAAAGATAACGCACTGCCAATGGATCCTGAAGCCCAGCTCAAATTCTGCTCTGGCTGACCCCAGAGAGTCCTTGCCAGAGGTTCTCTCGCAACACTGGCCACTCCTCTGTCCACAGGATGAGGCCCTACATGAGCCCAACCTGGACTACTGTTCTGGCCTGGGCCCCAGAAGCAGGACCCCCCCCCCACCTCACCACCTGATTTTCAGTGGTGTCACCCACATCTCACATGCCCATGACTCTGAGCAGCTCTGCTTCCCTACTCCATCCTCCTTAGCAACTGAGGCTGGAAGCAGGTGCCAAGGTGCAGGGACACTAACATGAGGCCACGACTTCAGAGAGAGTCTGAGGGCCCCCTCATCCCAGATCTGCTCCTGAGGAGGGTCGCGGCTGGAGTCCACTTACTTTCAGTAAGCGGCTCAGTATATTCCAGCCCGGGCTGGAGCCTGGCCCAACCAGCGGCACTAGCCCCGCGTTTGTCCAGCCCTATAGAACCCCCCCTCCAAACACGGCCTCCTCCTCTCAGTCACCACAGATGAGCCACTCTTATAATTTAGCTCTAAATTACTGAGACCACCAGGAAATTTTCACATTTTTCCTACAATGCTAGTAAATAGAAACATTAACAGAGGGAATGTTTGCTTGCTTTCCACATGTCTCTACGAGCAAAAATGCTCACACATAATCCTGTATTGTCTAGGGAAGAGTGGACTGACTCACCACATAAAATACTACTTCTGTTTTCCACAGAGTACTGTGCGGTGGGGAGAAACGGGGTGATTTCTATTTTCTAACTCTGCCATGAAAACGATGCTATGATCAAGACGCAAAATGAGAAAGTAACATCACTTGCCTCAAAGACTCTTCCATCCTAAAATTAAATATGTAGAATAAAGAATATTTTAAGGAAAAGTAAGAAACCAAGGGACTTAAAGGTTTCAGGGCATTTCAGACTTTTGACTGTCAGGGTGACGTGCGGATGAGTGAGTCCAGGAGGCAAACCTCTCCATCTTCTGGAGGGAGGTGTCCCGTGGAAATGAGGACCATGACCTCAGCTGGATGCGGAGCCAGCTTGGAGCCGTGCACCCCAGGCTTCCCGGGGAGGTGTAGGAAGGGCACTTCCTCTAGCCAATTACTCCCCATTTAGGCCCATGGAAACGTCAGCCTGAGGTAGAGAAGATGAGTAGTAGAAGGAACAGGACAGGTGCCAGTGGGCAGGGGCTCTAACAAGGAGGCGGGCCGGAGACCCTCCATCACACAGAACACCCCACCTGATGCTCAGATGAGGGATGCACCTCTCCCCGCCAAGCACTCCGCTGGAATCGTCAAATACACGACGCTGCAGGTGACCTGTCCTTTCCATCAGTCTCTGTCTCCAACCTGTGACCTCCTGTCTGGACAGGATATCTCATTCCACCTCTTACCATGAGCTTTTAGTCCTAGGGACAGAAACTGGCTTTGAAAAGAATAAATGTTTCTTTCCATCTTGTCTCTGAGCTCTTCAGATCACTCTCTGCAGATTCCACAGCTCATCAGGTCACTTCCTTCAGAACTTTTCATCCCTTGTTGCAAGTCATGGTCTGTCTCGATGGGAAAATATCCCACAAAGCTCCCTTTCTTTCTCTCGAAAAACTTCAGTCATTCCATTTTCTCTCTTCACGAGATGCTGAACTGCCCTTTTGACTGAGGCTTCTTGGTCTGGATATTGTTATAACCACCGGCCACCGGTGGGCTCTCCTCTTCTTCAGCACTGGGGGTGTAGAACCGATGTCTCTCCAGATTATTCACTTTACATTACAGCGTCCTTCCTCCTCCATTTCCTCCATGGTCCTCCTTCCTGGTCATCCACACACTCCCCCTCCTCCGGCTGCACGTGATCACTCTCTTCTTTTAGAGAGCCAAGGGTCCTGCAGACAGCACGGCTGACACTGCACACAACCAGAGACAGCATTAGGGAGACAGTAAATCTTTTCAGTTGCCCACAGTACTTTTAAACACGTGCTAGCTGCTTCTGCTTGTGTTTGGATGGATCATTTGCTCCTCCAGCATCTGGATCCTAACCGCAGGAGCATACATCAGTTCTCTTGCAGCTGAAGGTTTGCGGATCTTCTTTCCCCAATGTCTGACTATAACGTAGACGATGTCTCTAATCACTGTTGTGTAACAGTCCACACATCTGGTACTTCTGGGTTTATGTCATTTCCATTACAGAACAAGACATGTTGAGAACATTCCATTTTACTACATCCACCACTGAATTGCTACTGGCATGTTCCTTATCTTCTTATAAAAAAAAAAAGTATTTCTTTGACTGAGAATTCTGCATAAAGCCAAGATAAGTTTGAATAGCTGAACTATCACATCATCCTCTGTCATCTCCCACAGACAGCCAGAGACCGCCTTGGTCTCATATCCTTGACCATAAAACTCTCCAGTATCTCCTGGGTTGTCCAAATGTACAGATCCCAGCAGGATGAAATTCCTCCCTAGTCGTCCAGTCTGATGTAGAGACCCCTGCAGCCACCGAGGCCAACACATCATGGAGACCACTCAACTGAGTTGCTCGCTGACCTCAACCTGCACCAGAAACCAAGGCTGCCCATGCCTGCAGAGGGCTGGGTGAGCAGGACTGGAACAAAAAAGAAGTCACACACCTTCTCCTTTGCTCTTGGCTCTTTTTCCCTCTACTTCAACTTTTCCTTCTAGGGTCCCAAATACCAGCCCTGTTTTCTGCGCATGTCATTTCCTCTGCCTTTCCTCTCATTACCCACAGTGAAAGGGAGCTCAACCCCATCTGCAACCACTGTCCTTCCTCACTCATGTTCCCCGGGACCCATGACAGGGCCTGGCCAGGATTCGGTGCTCAGTGCTCTATGTGTGTGTGTGGCAGGAATGAATATATGAGCATCGGAATGAAGAATAGGGGAGCAAAGCCATTCCTGGTCACCCCTGAGGGGTCTCCCGTAATAATCTGCTAAGTAGCTGGTTTCTTTAAGAATTTAAAACTCCTGACTATGTAGAATTGTGGAGAACATGTAATTTAAAATGCTGATTAAACGTTTAATGTCGTGACCACATAACATTTATCCAAATTCACTATTTTGGACTTTAAGAAGATCCTCAAATTTTTTAAATAAAATATTGCAGTGGAGCTCATTTCCTGTGATTACATTTCAGCAGAATTAGAAACAAGTAGGGAAAATTGAAGTATGAACCAGGAAGCTTTCACCTGACACCAACTCTGCCTATGCAGTGATCTTGGCCTTCCGGCCTCCACAACAGTGAGAAGTGAGTTTCTGCTGCTCAGAATCCCCCCAGTCCATGGTATTTTGTTATAGCAGCCTGAATGGACTAAGACATTGAATGTAGTGCAACAGTATCTTTTAGATTTCAGAAAATCGGAAGACTTTAATCAGAATGTCAAGGGCTGGAACAGAGCGACCATCTCTCTCTCTCTCTCTCTCTCTCTCTCTCTCTCACATACAGAAGGTGGACACTGAAAATAAGAGAGAATAGAAAAACAAAGATAGAGAGGAGAACAAAATCTGCAGGGCCTTCCTTTCGGAACTCTGTGTGAGGAGGTGCAGGGAGGAGCCGTTGGGAGCGGCTGTGCTGGACTCCACACCACACTCCCACAGCCGCCTGGCCCTCCTGCCCCTGCCACGCCTGCTCATCATGGAGCCGAGACAGAGAAAAGCCCCTTGTAGGCTGGCCAGAGGGCTGTAGCCCAGACTCCAGCAGGGAGCTTGTGCAGGGCTGAAAAGCACAGACTGGCATAGCCACTCAAGAGAAGTTTTCTGTACAGGACGACTGGAGGCCACCCTCGTAGTTTTATTTGGGTCTCCTTCTACTAAATAATGAGTAAAATCAATTTTGAACGAGAGAAGTGGCAGATAATGCCCATGGTTATCTATTGGAAGATTGCTGCAACATCTGGGAGGTGCCTGTCCCTGTTTGTGGAATGAATGCAGGAGTGCGCGAGTGAATGCGTTATGAAGACGCCGTTGTTGGGCATATCTATGTATGCACAGTGAACGCTGTGGGCTCTGTAGGTGCTTTAACCAATGCGGGAAAAGCCACAAAGTCCTGGTAGGTTGTGTGTGGGGAGGACAGGCAAACTCACAGCTCAAGGAAGGGTGCTCTGCTCACGCAAAGCGAAGGGCCAGTGTACTGCTGTGGAAACAAGCTCAAAGAGAGGAGAGGCTTGCTCTCTTCACCACTGACCTTGCGCTCCTGTGGCTCTCAGGACAGGTCAGGACAAGTCATGATAGGCTGACCCCACTGTCTGTGACGCAAACACCCCAACCGCTCTGTAGCTGCCACCTCCAAGCTCTGGTCACCATACGTCAAATAAGATGGTCACCTTACCTCTTTCCAAACTGTAGGTACCCCCTTACTTTCTCCGCAGCATCGTGTGGTAGTGCTGGGTCCCTAGTACCTGGGCGAATTCCTGCTGCATTCTGTCATTTTAATTGCAGCTTTTCTCCTGGGGCTGTGAGCAGTATCTCACTGTGGTCTCATGACTATTTCCCGGATGAGAAGTGATGCTAATTACTTTCTTTTGCTTACAGAGCTTTTGTATGTTTTCCTTTGTACATTTTCAAGTCTTAGACCCACATTTTTATTTCTTTGCCAGAATTTTTATATATTCTCGGACAAGTCCTTTCTCAGATGAATTGTATATTTTCTAACAATGTGAGTCTCATCTCATTTTCTTCCTGGTGCTCCTGATAAGCAGAGTTTTCAGTTTTGGTGAAGGGTAGTCTACCCGTTTCTTTTTTTCTTTGTTTATGGTTTTAATATCCTACCAAGACTTTTAGCCTATTCCAATTTCATGAAGAGATTCTCCTATTTTTTTGTGGAGACTTTACTTACTTTTTATATTCAGTCATAAAATTGAATTAATTTTACATGACTGTGTGTCAGAGGTCAAGACTGATTTCATCTCTCACAGATATCCAGCAGTTTCAGCAATACTTGTTGAAAAGTCTTTGTCTTCTCCACTAAAGGTCTTTTACGCCTACTTGGAGAATCAATGTCCCATTTATAGAAACTGGGTAGATGTCTGGATTCTCTATTTCACAGATGTATCCCCATGCCAATTCAATACTGTCTTGATTACTGTGTTTTTATACATGAAATCATGAATTTTATACACAAAATCATGGAGTATAATCCTCCCCTAATGCATTCCATATAAATTATGCAGTAGGCTGGTAGTTTCTCTATGGTTATAATTAACATTGAGTTGAATCTAGAGAATATCGTGGAGAGAACTGACATTGAATGAAATTGATACTTCTACATTCTAAATTATTATTGCTAAAATATAGAAGTATAAATTGATTGTTGTATATTGTCCTTGTACCCTAAGACCTTACCAAATATATAGATTATTTCTAGTAGTTTTGAAAACACAGTCCTTAAGATTTCTCATGCCTTTGGTGAATAAGAGAGGTTTTACTACTTATTTACAACATCTTTGCCCACTTTCTCTTTCCTTTACCATATTGCATTTACTGGATCCTTTACCCAGCACTGAACAGAGGTGATAAGAGCTGCTTTCCTGGCCTTGTTGTCAATCACCGTCACAAAATCTTTCCATGTGTCACCAATAACATTAGCTCAAGGTTCTTCATAAACGTATTTTATCACATGGAGGAAATGCCCCTCTATTCCAAATTTGCTGAGAGTTTTAAAAAAATGATGAATGGGTCATAAATTTTGTCAACTGATTTTTCAGAATCTATTGAAATGATTGTTTTCTATCTGTCCCTGATTAAGCAAATACGTTGGATTTCAAAGTTTGACACAAGTAAACTGTAAGTCAATATGCTTCTATTTTATTATGAATTTTTGTGACCAGGATCATGAGACACATTGGTCTACCATTCCACTTTTGTATACTTTGACATATGGTATCAGGCAATACCGGTGTCCCACAATTCATCACCAAGACGTCCCTTTTCCTCTATGTTCTGAGAGACTTGGTGTAAGGTTGTTCCTTCCGTCAAGTTGATAGAATTCACCAGGAAAGTCATCTGAGTTTGAGGTTGAATTTATGTGGAAGATTTTCTATTTGATCTGAGCCATTTTGGTAAAATTTAATATTTATTGAGTACTGGGGAGTTTCCTCGGCTGAAGAGCTGCACTGAGACCTTGCTCTTGGCGCTTTCTTTCCACAGGTGTCCCCTCCAGGACCCACCTCATCTGAATGACTCTGCGGTGCCTTCCACGAAGTGCTTTCTTAGGAATAATTTGTCCAGACTTAATCATTGTTATCCGTGGGAAGGTTAGGTTGATCAAGCTCCTGCACTATGGCCAGCAGGTATAACTCTCCAGAGCATCATGGAACATCCAGGAAAGGACCCGTCCCCTTCAGCACCACTCTTATGCCTAGAGTGAGGGGCAGTGGGCAGGGTTTGACTGCCCCTCCATCAGGATTTCAAGTCCACACTCATCCCCTGGCCTTGGCTGGCAAACCTTGCAGATGGAGACCCTGGGTGACCACACCAGGAGGTGTCCCACAACGTCTTGCGTCCTCAGTACCTGCCTTTGGTAATCCAGGGAAGTCCTCACATTTGTTCTATAGGAATAGGGGCTCAGCTACAGTTCTAGGAGAAAAAAAGGCCCTCCCCTTTTTGGATTTCTAGGATCAGTCCAGAGACAGACAGACAGACAGACATGGATGCTGAGGTTGAAAGAACAGACCATGAGAGAGGACAGGGGGTCATCATGTGCATGACCTGGCACACACAGGGCCAAGAGCCTACATTCGTTGAATATATTAAAATATAAGTGAAAAGAGGGGCGCCTGGGTGGCTCAGTCGGTTAAGCATCTCCCTTTGGCTCAGGTCATGATCTCGGGGTCCTGGGATCGAGCCCCACGTCAGGCTCCCTGCTCAGAGGGGAGTCTCCTTGTCTCTCTCCCTCTGCCCCTTCCCTGCCTGTACTCCTTTTCTCTCTCAAATAAATAAATGAAATCTTTTAAAAAAAAATCAAAGTGAAAAGAGAAAAACTGAGAAACACTTGTTAAGGAAAACAGGGGAAAGTAGCCTAAGTACAAGGAAGGAGAGTAAGCCAGAGACAGTGAGCTGCTGGATGTTCCAATTGTCCTTGCAAGGCAGAGGGCAATTCCACGGAAGGGACCTGGACGACGGGACTCTTTAGGGCACCTGGTGTATGCTGCCCTCTGCTGGTCATTTTCAAAGAAAACATTCACTGATTTCTTACAACGGGAATTTTCACAAAGTGAGGGAATTGTCAGGGAAGCAAGTCACACCTGGACAGTGGTGCACATGGATGATTAGATGAAGTCCTGGCTCATGTCCTTCCCCACACATTGATTTCTGCAGCAGTGGTGCTGACCCGTTACCTTCCCCTGGCCCTTCCTGGAAGCTAAAGGGCGATGACACAGAATTTATTCCCGACAGAACATATGGATGCTGGTCGTCCCAGTGCCAGACCCTACGTGTCCACAGGGCACACAGCATAGCATGGCTTTGTAATAACCCTCATGACTCTTGCGACCACATCCCAGGCCTTAGGGTGACCAGCTGAGCCTTTACCCACCTCTCACTAGTCACTTACATAAGGAGGTAGACACAGAAGGCCTCTGCCCTGCCCAGAGACGGGCCTCTGTGCCTTCAAGTCAGAAACAACCAAATCAGAATAGGTGATATAAATAAAGATAGGAACCAGAACAAAATATGACTATCTCAGGCATGGGGTTAGGAAGAAGCCAGAACAATCTGTCTCCAGGAGATGTTTTCCCCAGGATCTGGGCTGAAGGGACACTCTCTGATGGTGGATTGTCATGAAGAGACACAGTCTCTGGAGTGTATTGGCACAAGATCCAGTTTAATGCTGAGTCTCCAAGTCTGGGTGCCCCCACAATCCCTGCCCCCACCCAAATCCTGTTTCCCTCAATGCATGGCGTAACAGGTGTTGTGTTTAGCCCCCATGATGCTTCTGTTTTCTGGCAATACCCTGGTGCTTGCCCATTCCTTTCTGCACAATGCCTGGCTCGGAGGTGCATCCTTGGGGAAGTCTTAGTATGGGCTACTGCACACTTCTGGGGAGGCACTGGCTTCCAAGTACCAGGGAGGCCCTTGAGTTCCATTGGAGTCTTCCCAGGACTGCCGGTAGGAAGTTCTAAATGTTGGACCCAGGTGGAGATAGAGAACGTGAGACTCAGTGGCAGTCAGATGACCTGCAGGTCCTAGATTCCCCATTACGTACCAAGGATCTGAGGCACAACTGCCCTGAAGACTGACAAACGCTTTGGCTGAACCATGATCCAGACGAGCACAGACTAGCCTAGTGTTCTGTACGGTGGGACTCGCCTTGTCTCAGACCAAAGACTCTCTGCTTGAATACCCAAGGCTTCACCCTGGCACCCTTCATGACATTCCCCACTTGCCAAACCTGTGGACGTGCCTGATCCTGTGTCAAGCCAGTGGCTGGTCAGACCTATTCCATACCCATAATCCCAGATCCTCAGCACCTGGCACAAGATGCCACCAGGGACACAACACATAAACCTAACGATGGCATTGTGAAGAGGGACACTAGGATAAACCCATCATCTAGATGACTATTTTGAGGGCCACAGTGGCCCAGGTCTCCTAGAGACAGGGAGCCAAGGTGAGGAGTTATAGACTGACCAGCCCCCATCTTCACGAAGTGTCTACATTAACCTGGCCTCTGCCAGAGGCTCACACGGCCAAAGGGCGGCAGACACGGCTGGGCCCAGCCCGACACACTCCCCACTTCACAGGCCTCTGTCTCCACTCAGAGTCCTCGGGTCTGCCGGTCTTCCGTTTAAGCGTAGTGAGATCATGACGGAGTTCATACCTTTCTTTTATAATGCTGCCGCCAGAAACATTAACAGAGAAAGTGTCTTTCTATTTCAAATGTTTCTGTGGGCTAAACTGCTCATAGATAATATCGTGTTGTTTAAAGAACAGCAGGCTGACTGATCAAATAAAAAATAATCACTTACATTTTCTAGAGAGTATCATATAATAGGATAACTTGTATAAGCTCCTCCACAGTGGCCCAGTCTGACACAGAGGTACCAAGTCCAGCTGCACACACCACCCCACGGGGATGTCTGCTCTGGGTTCTACCCAGAACCAAACCTGCACCAGGCAACCAGGGCAGACGATGCCTGCTGAGGGGGGGGCAGGTGGGCCCAAAGCAAAGAAGAACTCCATGCTGCCCTTGGCTCTTCCTTTCCTTACTTAACCTTCTCCTTCTGTGGCCCCCAAAGGCCTACTGAATCGATGATGCATATCATTCTCTCAGTCCAGAGAGCCCCTCTTTCCACTGCCCACATGTGGGGACACCCCCATCCTGTACCCACTCTTTTCTCTCACTCAAGTGGCTCCAGTGCATGAGCCAGGGTCTGGCCATGGTCCTCCATGCTCTGTGCATGTTTGTGGAAACAATCCATGGGCAGGCATTCAAATGAAGGACAAGGCCATCCTGAGTAAGTCACATGTAATGCTCTGCTGACTAGCAGATAATCCATTCGAGTGTGTTTTAACTCTCATGGATGTAGATTAGCAGAGTACTGCAATTAAAAAGGTTGAACAAATTTTTAACATCAGACAACCATGGCATTTTCCTCAGAATCCACCATTTTGAACTACAAAGAGATCCTCAAGTTACTTTGAAAGATTAAATACTGCAGTAGGGATCATTTTCAGCAATCTCCTTTATAAGAAAAAAATTAGAAAGAAGTAACAACATTTAAAGTAAAACCAACAACTGCCTGGGAAATTCTGAGATCTAAATAATCTTTAGATCCAACAAGCCACCAAATAAAATTCTGCAAACTATGGGAAGTACAAACAATGAAAATACTAACCATAACAATCTGTAAGGTAGAGCCAATGTTATTCAACGAGGAAAATTCCGCATCATTTACCACTGAAGAACCCAAACAAAAGAGGAGAATGTGAAAATGAATCTAATAAATGAAATGTTTCCAAACCAGAGATTGACAAGGAAACACAAACGAAGCAGAAGGATGGGCTTACACAGGAAAGGTCGGTACCGAATGTCTCAGAGCTCTGAAAATCAAAGACTGATAACAGAACTCCAAGAGCTTATTACAGGGAGGCTATTTTTCTTTTCCTCAGCATGGTTTTAAACAATGAACTGAAAACTAGGAAGAGCTCAAAATGGAAAGACCAAGAAAGCGAGTCCTCAAGTCTTCTCCCAGAACTCGGTGCAGGGGTAGCCAGAAGAGGAAGTGGCACCTGCCACCTGTCACCAGCCCCCTGCCATCCCAGCTGAACATGACATCACCTGGGGCTTGGCCACACATGTGGCCTTTCTCAGAAAAGGAAATCAAACATTGCCACTGGGGCTGGGGGGTGGCGTGGCCAGAGGTTTTACGGGGTCAGGTAGCCACACTGGGGCAGCACCTGGATGGGTTTTCTCAGCAAGGTTTCAGAACTGGTACTTTCAGCCTTACTTGTAGGATTTGGTATAAAAAATAAGTTGACAACTGTAATGATAAAAGGGTAGAATGACAGCTTCTGGCTTTCAAGGCCTCTAAAGGAAAATTGTTATCAGGAAAGATGCATGCGCAGACCTTCCTTCAGGGATGTACATGCTCCTGTTTATGGGTTGAATGAATGAATGAACAAATGAATGGGAGAATGAGGGACCCAGGCATGAGACCATTGTTGGCCAACCCACTGGGATGCACAGTGAACTCTGTGGACTCTGCAAGTCATTCCCATAAGTAAAGCATCAAACCAAGGTGGATAAGCCACACCCTTCTGGAGATTTTCAGGGGCCATGTGAGGAAACCCCACATGCTCTGTTCATGAGAGCAGAGAGCCCCGTGCACATATGTGGGAGCTGAGGCTCAGAAAGAGGAGGGGCACTGCTCCCTAAACCACTGAGGCTCTCAGGACACATCGGGACAGGCTGACCCCCTCTCCCAGGCTGGGAGGCGTGCACTCCTTCTCTGCCACCTCGAGCCCTTGGTCAAAACAGATGTCAAAGAAGGTGTTACAGGCATCTCCCCCTTTCCCAAAGTCATGGTACCTATTTGCTTTCCCCCCAGCAGAGTATGGCACTTCCAGCTTCCTCGTGTCTGTGCAGATTCTGGTTGTTTTCAGCTGTTTGAATTGCAGCCTTTTTCCTGGAGATGTGCATAGGATCTCAATTGTGGTCTCCATTAGTGTTTTCCTGAGGAATCATGAGGCTGACCACTCTGTCTTGTGTTTGTTGACCTTTGCATCCCTTCCTCAGTGCATTTTCATTTCAAGTCTTCAGCCCATTTTTTTTATTTCTCTGCACTTTTATTGCAGAGTTGTAAGAATTTTTAGATATCCAAGGGACAAGTCTTTTCTCAGAAGAGGTTTACGAATCTTTTCTAACAATTTGCGGCTTGTCTCCTAATTTCTTACTGGTGCCTTTTGGTGAGCGGAGTTTCACTCATGAAGAGTCTATCCATTTTTTTCATTTTTTTAAGGGATTTATTATTCTACCTGGGACATTTTTGCCTCCTCCAATTTCATGAAGGTATTCTGTTTTCTTATAAAACTTTATTGACTTAGCTTTCACATTTCAGCCTTATATGGATTGGCCATCCCCACTCTTTCATGAGCCAATTCCTTAACACATCTCTATGGTTCTGTTTCCCTATGGAACCCTACCTAATGCAGCGACATCGCAGGATTGATGGAGATGGAACTTCACAGCACCATGGCTTGTGAAAGCTTGTAAGTCACACGCACATTCTGAAACCTGAGGAAGTCTGTGTCCAGCTATTGAGGGCCAATGGAAGGAACGAGAGTCAACAGAAGTGAGTTGCTTTCCCAGCAACCAAATTACATATAAAAAATTGCACAAATTGGTAGGACTGACCTCCACCCAGCCCCAAGTCAGTGTAAATGGATTCTAAGCAGAGTAGTGAAAATACAAATGTGGAGAGTCCTTGATTGTGCGCATTTACGGGTCATGAGTATGTTTATGTCTGTGTGACTTGTGCTTGGGAGGCAGAGAGAAAGGGGAGAGGGTGTCTCTGCCGTTGCACGCCTATGTGCCGGCATGCTCCTGACTGTGTGAGTCCAGCTGCGCATGTGCGTGTGTGTGTGAGGTCCAAGGGTGAGGAGGAGGTATGTGTGTACACTCAACGGTACGGAGGAGCATGTGGAGATGGGGGAATGTAGACGAAGACGATAACCCAGGGCGCCTGGGTGGCTCAGCCAGCTGAGCAGGCCACTCCTGGTTTCAGCTCTGGTCATGAACTCACGGTTGTGAGATCGAGCCCCAGGTAGGGTTCCATGCTCAGCAGGGAATCTGCTTGATTCTCTGCCTCTGTCCCTCTCCCAACTCGCACACGCTCGTGTGTGTGCATTAACTGTCTCTCTCTCTCAAAAATAAAAAATAAAATAAATCTTAAAAAAAAAGATGGGGACAAGTGATGAATTACGAGGCTCAGGCTTGCACAACCCCGTCTGGCCCCCAAGGACAGCATTGGGGTCCTTCGTTGCCAAGAAGCAACAGGCCAAGAAGCAACATCCATGTTTCCTCCTTGTCCTCTCGTTGGAAATAGGGGGCAAGGACAGTGCTGGCCACCAGGTTAGGATGCTGCCGGCCAGGAACATAAAGGGTGAGGAGGCTGGGGGCTGAACCACAGCAGGACAGGACCTAGAAGCCTCAGCGGTTATGCCCTGGATGGTTTGCAGCCCTGCCCCAGGGAGGGGAGGATTCGATCCCCTGATGCAAGAACTGGCTTGCGGTCTAGGGGAAGCTGGTGCCAGTCACCTGTTCCGTCCACACTGCAGAGGAAACCACCAGCCCTCCTAGCTGTCCTTCTGCCGGACCAGCCACTGGCCCCCAGGCAGGGAAAGGGGAAGGCCCTGTGCTGTGCCTCTGTTTCCTCATCCACAAAAGAGAAACGATAAGAGCGTCTACCTCATAGATTCGTTGGCATGAGTATATATAAAACAATTAGAATAGGGCCCACTACAGGGAAACACTACATGCATTAGCTCTTAGTTCACATTAAGGTGAGTGATTTAAGATTCATCTTATTTACTTCCACTAAGTTTTTAACAATGTATTTTTTAAAGTTTTTATTGAAATTCCACTTAGTTAACATACGGTGTAATATTAGTGTCAGGTGTACAATGTAGTGATTCGAATCTTCCACACATCACCCCGTGCTCATCAGGACAGGTGCACTCCTTCCTCCCCCGCACCTGTTTCCCTCATCCTTCCCCCACCTCCCCTCTGGTGACCATCAGTGTGTTCTCTAGAGTTAAGAGTCTCTTTCTTGGTTTCTCTCTCTCTCTCTCTTATTTTTCCCTCTGTTTTGTTTCTTAAAGTCTACATATGACTGAGATCTTATGGTATTTGTCTTCCTCTGACTTATTTCCCTCAGCATTATACTCTAAACATGTATTTTTTATGTAAAAAAAAAAAGTTTTCTCTGTTACAGGGAAAGTTTTACTTCTTTCCAGTATTTTTGCTTTTTTTTTCTTTTCCTTAATATATTACAGTGACTAGAAAAATATTGCATGAAAATAAGAAGAGATACCCTTGACTTCTTCTCAACGTGAGTAGTAAAACTGTCCATGCTTCACCATTAACGCTGATGTCAGCTATAGGATTTTTACTGATTTCCATGCAAGATGGCTCTCTTTATTCTAAGTTTGCTGGAGTTTTTAACCATGAAAGAGTAATGAATTTTAAATGATTTTTAAAAAATCTATTAAGATGAGTATATAGTTTTTCTTCTCTCTTTTGTTAATATAGTGGATTTCAGTGATTGATTTTTAAGTGTCCACTTGTTAATACAGTGGATTATTTATTATTTTTTATTATTCTTTATTTCTGGGATAAACATGACTTGGTCATGATATGGCACGGGTTGTTGGAAACATTTGGTATTTTCCACTAATAATTTTTACAAACATATTTATGAGCAATATTTTTTGTAAAATTTTCAGATTTTGACATTAGGGTCATCCTGGCTTTATCAATAAATTGGGAAGTATTCCTTATTCTTTTCTGGAAGAGTTTGTGTAAGATTCATTTTATTTCTTCCTTCACGTTTAATAGAATTCACAAGTGAAACCAACTGAACCTGGAGTTGTCTTTGTGGCAAGTTTTAATAAGAAATTCACTTTCTTTGGCAGGTAAAGCACTGTTCAGAATTTTCTATTTGATTTTGTATCATTTTTGTTAACTTTTATTTTTCAAGGAATTTAACTTGGCAAACTTAGTGACATAAAGTTGTTCATAGTCATCCCTTATGCTCTTGATATCTATTAGGATCAATAATAATAGCCCCCTTTTATTCATGATTGCTAATTTGTGTTTTTTCAATTGTTACCTTGGTCTAATTATTGCTGTTGCTGCTATTATGATGATGATGATGATGATGATGATATGTTCGAATTGCCATAACTGGTAACTGGAAAAATCAAGGACACAATAATGTCTCTTCTTGTCAAGACAGCAGAGGGTGCTCTTCTATTAAAATACACTACATTACCCACCAGGAAATGTTTAAAGATGTACACTGAAGAGCAAGAAATATATTTTAACATAATGATTATCTTAATGGCTTTCTTCAATTTGTTGGTTTTCAAAGGAGATCATTTCTTGAATTTAGATACCATTAGTAATATTCCTGTCTATTCAATCATCCCTGAAAAGGTAATGAAAGCTACAGACTTGCAAAGTGATCCACTCACATATATGTAAAAAAAATGGTGAAGAATTTGGAGATATTAAAAAAACAACTGGAATACTTCCAAAATATGCTTAATTATTTTTCAGAGCCAGTTTAAAGATTTTCTTATGGAAAAATTCAAACATAGCAAAGTAAATAAAATGAACTCATAATTCCCAGGCCTTCTCCATTATGTCCCCCCAAGAAAAATACACAGATTGATCGTGAACCCAGTTCCAAATATCACGTCAATCCTGCCGTAAATTATGTATCTCAGAAGGATGTGTTTTTTAAAAAAACATAACCAAACAGTACTGTTATTACACCTTAAAAAATGAACAATAATTTCTTAGTATTATAAATACCAGGTTATCATTTTCTCATAATTTTTCACATTGGTTGGCTCAGTGGACCTAGACAAAGGTGTCGACACTGTATTTGATGATTATGTCTCTGGAGTCACTTTTAATTTATAGGCCATTTCTCTTTTTTCCTTCTTGCCCCCCTTAAGAAATTAAGTTTACCTTGAACCTTGCTACTCAAAGTACAGTCCATGGACCAGCAGCACTGACAACTCTTGAGAGTTTATTATAAATAAAGAACCTCGATCCCACCCCACAGTGTTGTCAGAATTCACATCTTAACAAGATCTTTGGGTAATTTATATGTTCAAGTTTGAGCAGCCCTGTCGAGTCTCTTACAGTCTGGATTTTGTAGATTGTTACTCCGTGATGCCATTTATCATGTTCCGTCTCCTGCATTTCTTGTTAACTGTTGCTAAGTCTGCAGCAGGGCTGACCTGACAGCAGGTTCATTTCTTGGCAGAACTACCTCCTCAGTGTTCTGTGCACTTTTACCAGATGGAGCGTAATGTCTGACTTCAACACTTTTGATGTCACTAGCAGCCACTGATCATTGTTGCTTTTGCTGAGTATTTTGTTTTGCAGTTTCCAAAATGATATGCTAACTTTAACATCGCTTTTTTTATTAATGGAGATCACTTTAAAAAAACAAGTTTTCTCATCTTCTATTTTATAGGTTTCGATATAAAATTTATGCAGAAAATTTAAGTTCAGTTTTCAGAATGCTAAATCATTCCCTACTCAGGTAGCAAAGGTATCCAAGAGGCTTTTTTAAAGTATAATTGTGGATTCACGTGATTTTAAAAATGATATTTGGTTTTAATTCACCAAATCTTACTCTTGTTAATCATTCAGTCATTATTCTCACTGATTCTCAATTTGTCCCAAATTTTGCTATTTGGATACACTTCTTGCTGGCTCCTGATTCCTTCTGACATAACCATGACCTCTATACTCTTTGATAGCTTTTCTTGCTTTCTGTCATCACAAAATATTCCAGGCTTATCTTGTACATTACCTGTCCCAGGCCTGCAATCAACCTAAGGACCCTCAGCTTGATTTAGGAGGAAATGGCTTTTAGAGATCAGAATCTGTGCATTAACAGCACTTACTGCAACTGAAGGATCATTGGTTATTGTTTCTCAGGTATTTTACTGGACAGAGCTAAGAAATACACATTTATAAGAGTATATATCTTGAGTTTATACTAATAATCCCAAATTCAAATTTATTAATAAAGAATTTTTGGTTAATCTTAAATTTTTTTATTATGAAGATCTTGATTCCTAATGATATTAACATAATTACAGTTTTATCCTACTACACATGCAAAATAGTATTAGGATAACAATACAAAATTATTGCCAATGATAATTACAGAAAACAGTTTTAATTTTTTTTTTTGTTTTGCTTTGAAGTTATTTTGTTCTTAGGATATATCCAAGTAAAAATGTACAAATTACTGTTTTGTTTTTTTAGATTTTATTTATTTTTTTTATTTTTTTTTATTTTTTTAAAGATTTTATTTACTTATTTGAGAAAGAGAGAGTGAGAGACAGCACGAGAGGGAAGAGGGTCAGAGGGAGAAGCAGACTCCCCGCTGAGCAGGGAGCCCGATGCGGGACTCGATCCCGGGACTCCAGGATCATGACCTGAGCCGAAGGCAGTCGCTTAACCAACTGAGCCACCCAGGCGCCCTAGATTTTATTTATTTGACAGAGAGACATAGTGAAACAGGGAACACAGCAGGGGGAGAGGGAGAGGGAGAAGCAGGCTTCCTACCGAGCAGAGAGCCCAATGCGGGGCTTGATCCCTGGACCCTGGGGCCATGACCCGACCAAGGCAGATGCTTAACGACTGAGCCACCCAGGTGCCCCAAATTACTGTGTTTTAAAATAATCTGAAATAACTCCCATTTGGTTAAGTCACCAACTCAATGCAGAATGAAGTTTATTTTGTTTTGTATTCCATGCTTTGGAAATTTTTTCATTTTCATTTTGATTTAATTTTGTTTTATGTCTGTAGGTCATTTTCATGGTTCCAAAGTCAAATCTATACAACAAGGTATATTCTGAGAAGTGTAGCTATGAGGATTATTTTTAAAAAACTCTACCTGGGTTGATTTAACAACACAGAAAACAGCTAAATCAGGTCAAAATGCACACGTGGTCCAGGGTAAAATGCAGCCAAAACAGGAAGTTTGGACTTTTTTTCCTTTGCTCCTCAAAGTGAAATACAGGGCAGCTAAACTTATGTTCCATAACACACCCTACGCACATTAGAAAGTGCTTGTATGTGTAATTTATGAATGGTCCTTTGCTAGGCTGTGAACAAACCATAGCACATGCTGTGAGCAATTCTACCACAGTCTGGGGGGTTGAGTTCATGAAGGGAAGAGAGGCAAATATATACATATATGTTTAATTTGGGCAAGTCATTTCATCTTTCTAGGTTTTTGTTTTTGTTTTTTTTTTGTCTTCATCAAAATGAGAAAGTCAAATCAGATGATCTTTCAAAGACTTTTCAGCACTGAAAGTCTGTTCTGTTCTACACATGGTAGGTCATTTCCAAAGATGATCACCATCAATGCTTGCCCTCATGTACATGCATACTGCTCCTCACATGGAGATGGAGTTTGATTCCCTTCTCTTTGAATCTGGGCTGTCCTCAGTGACTTCCCTGGCCTATAGAATATGGCAGAAGTCAGTTCTAGGACTCCCAGGGCTCGGTCATAAGGAACCTGGCAGCTTCAGCTCTGGAGGAAGCGAGTCCTCATGTAAGAAATGCAGTTATCCTGAGATGTCCTGCTGTGAGGAAGCCCACGCAAGCCTCATGGAGCAAATACAAGGAGACTCAGAAGTGCCCAGCCACCCTCATCTGTTCCTGTCATCTCAGCCTAGGCATCAGACGTGTGTGAGTGAAAAAGCCTTGTTATCTATCAAGCTTAGTCAAGCTCCAGCTGCCATCTGACTGCAACCATCTGAGAGATTCCAAGCAAGAATTGTCCAACTGATCCCAGTCAATCTATGGAAACATGGAAAATGCTAATAAATTATTGCTTTAAATTACTAGCTTTTGGAGTGAAATTTGTGAAACTATGGACAACCAAAACAATATATGATAATTGTTATAACAAAAAATAATCAAATGCACAAAAGAAGAAACTAATTGTGACTGTAGGAAATACGGACTTTCTTAACAAAGAAGGTATTTTCGTTAGGTCTCAAAGAAAGAAAACACACTGAAGAAATATACAGGAACAGAAGTATAATACAGAACACCTGGGGGAGGCTTATTATCAAGAGTGTTTTTAAATAAAATTCAAAATAAACTCGAGCCCCTGGGTGGCTCAGTTGGTTGGGCGACTGCCTTCGGCTCCGGTCATGATCCTGGAGTCCCGAGATCGAGCCCCACATCGGGCTCCCTGCTCGGCGGGGAGTCTGCTTCTCCCTCTGACCCTCTTCCCTCTCATGCTCTCTATCTCATTCTCTCTCTCTCAAATAAATAAATGAAATCTTTTTTCATTTATTGAAATAGAAAAAGAAAACAAAAAATAAACTCATTAGTATTTCTTACCATTATATCAATTAAAAGCCAAGAACATATCACCAAACAAAACCTCATTAAAAGCAAAATATAGCCCAATTGTATATCCATATCCTTATGGTGGATCAGACTCTAACCACTAATAGCATATAGACTATCGAATGGAGAGAACTGTCTACAAAACATTCAAATAGTTTCACAGCTCATGCCATTTCTCTCAGTTCCTCTCCTTTATAGGAGTCAGAACCAGATGTTTGGTGACACAGGTGCAGAGTGCTGCCATTGTTTCAACATGCTTAAAAACCAGAAAAGTAGCTATAAGTTGCTTCTATTTGGGGGGAAACTGCTGAGTCTGATTAAGCTCCAAGAAGGACCATCCCATCTCCGCCTGCACTAGGACATGAGCGATAACTTTAGGCTGTCCACTTTTGTTTTGTTTTGTTTCAGCTTATCAATGTATTGTGAGCATTCATCAGTGTCATTTTAAAACATGGCTTAAATTGGCTAAATATTATCCCATCCCTGTGCCTTCGAATATTTATTCCTCTATAGCATGACATTTAGGTTATGACTTTTTCACTTTATAATTTGTGATGACCATCCTTACAGTAAGTTATTTGTACATATGCATGATTCTTTTTCCTTAAGAAATGAATAGATCAGGGCACCTGGGCGGCTCAGATGGTTAAGTGTCTGCCTTCAGCTCAGGTCATGATCTCAGAGTCCTGGGATCAAGTCCCACATCAGGGTCCCTGCTCAGTGGGGAGTCTGCTTCTCCCTCTGCCCCTCCCCCTGCTTGTGCTCTCTGTCTCTCTCTCAAATGAATAAATGAAATCTTTAAAAAAAAAGAAATGAATAGATGATCTTTATTGCACTTTTTATTTTTTTAAAGATTTCATTTATTCATTTGAGAGAGAGACAGAGAACACGAGCAGGGGGAGGGGCAGAGGGAGAGAGGGAGGGAGGGAGAGAGAATCCTAAAGCAGACTCCCTGCTCAGTGCACAGCCCACTGAGGTGCTCAACTTGGGGCTGGATCCCAGGACCCTGCGATCATGACCTGAGGCAAAGGCAGACGCTTAACTGACTGAGCCACCCAGGTGCCCCTTTATTGTACTTTTTAGTCCTGAGTGTCCATGAAAAGAAATAAAAGACACAGAATGGTAAAATTGGCCATAACTGAGGATACACAATAATTTAAAACACAACACCACCCTGCTTTCCCTCAATCATTATTTCTCTTTCACATGGTTCCAGACACAAGTGGTATAAATCTTAGAATAAAAAACAAATTTGAAAAAGCTAATTTTAAAAAGTTCTGGATTAGAGATGTTTGCAATCTGGAGTCAAACTTGGTCATAATCACCCTGGAACATTTTTAGGCAGCTCAGGCAAGTTATTTAAAAACTTCGTTGCATATTATAATCATCTGGATATTTATTTAAAATCCAAATTCCTAAGTTCCAAGCCCCTGATATTCAGTGTATTCTTTCAGAACTACTGGCTGAAGATCTACCTGTCCTGGAGACCTGGTATACAGACATCTGAACCAAAATATGGAGGTAAATTGTCCTAAGTAATTATAGGCCACAGACTATCCTTAGTATTCTCAAAATTGCTGATGACGATTATAGATTTATCATCTTGTGTTTTACCTACAGATTCCTAACACAGATCTCATACATGGTCCCTTCTCTTCTCCTATATTTTTCCTCCTATGTAGTGACTACAGAGAAGAAATGGTCTTTTTATCTCCATTGTTCTTCACCATATGCAATTTTCAAGCATTATCATGGCAATAAAAGTACTTTATGCAAGTTTTCCTTTTCAGATAAAGTTCTTTGTTAAGAATTCTCCAGACATCAATTCAAAGGAATGGTACATCTTGTGATTCGAGGCTCTAGGTAGACTAGTTAGAACAGGTGATTTGGGGCAGGTTGGTGTTCAGGTCTCATCATGAAGAGAGGACACTTTGCTGAAGCAAAAGTGTTCCAGGTCCATAGAGATAGAAAAAAAAATCACACCTAGGATGTATTTTCATCAAATACGACATGAAAAGTTATTTGATCAAAGGTAGCTGTGGAAACAGCTTTTTAATTCCAATTTATTGTGTGAAAGCCCTGTTGAAGATACTACCCAACCCAAGTTAAAGAACTTAGAACTCAAGACTAAAGCACAAAGAGATTCTGAGAAAGAGAGAGAAGAAGAAAGAGCAACAAGAAAGGAAAGGGGATGAAATAACTTACCAAATTATCCCTCCACGACTGAACTTGGGGAGGAAGACAGGCACTTCTCGTTCCCATACACACTCTATTTACTGATAGGCAACAGTGTGTCCTCGAAACATGCTCCTCAAATTGCCTTTTTTTTTTTCTGCCATGATAGTACTTTTTTTTTGGGGGGGTCACCTTTTCAGGGAAACTGTGGTTTTGCTTTCTTTATGCTTCCCAGATGTTTATTTCTCCCATCCTTGTAAATTGACCAGTTTTCAAGCCTCGCCTTTAAAACGGCTGACTAGAGGGAGATTTTCACTAACATAATTGATCAACACAATTTAGACTGTTTCATGACTGAAAACAAATCGTAAACATGACTTGCTGAGAGAGAAAGGGGAATTTACTCTCTTTGTAAAATCAGAAGAAAGACCGCATGACCAAACAAGGGAAGCAATACAACATATCTGGACCCTAAGATCACCTGGAACCCGACACCCTTGTGCCCCAGAACTCGCTCTCCATTTACTCTTCAGGAGATACTGGGAGACAGTGACATCTAGTTTTATCAGTCATACACTATTAGCCCAACTTGCTAAAGAGGAAGTTAAAGCTAGAGGGTTTGAGTGACTTCCTGAGTTCACATAAACTAGCAGCTAATAGAGTCGGACTTAAAATGGGGCCATTCTGACTCTAGAGCCTGAAATGGGAAACTCTACAGTCTAAATGCTCTGAACATGCCTCACTTACGGTCTAATGTGCCAGAACTAAGTGCTTCATGACAGTCGTTAATTAAATAGGCTAATTTAAAACCTGTTTATTCTTGTGTTAAAATAAATGAAAATTAGCAAAAATTAATTGTGTGTTATCCATGTCTTAGATATTTTTTCATTGTTTAAAAAATATATTGAAAATAAATTGCATTGAAAAACCAACATTTGGAATGGAAAACAAAAATCAATCATTGTCAGTACTGTATACACCAAATGCCACCTACCTTTACCTACACGCCAGAAAAGGGAATCTTGGAATACCAATATGGATTTGAAAAACAAGAAAATAAAAAGATTTTTGGAATTTTTTTAAACAATGACATCAACATTATCTACTGATATTCCACAATATTATTCTAGTATCCTCATTGTTACAGTAAAACTAAAAACACCCTAACAATACAAACCTTATTATAGTACCATAAAATATAACCTTTAAATGTTTTAAAATTAATTAAAAAACAAAGCTTCTCTTATCATTTACCTTGAATTCAGTGTGCAGTAAGACTTATTAATCTAAAGGGAAATTTTTTGGTTGGCATTTACGATCATCATTATGTACTTTCATCAATAATACTCATTAAATGTTACAAGCTGACCTTATTTAAATATTGCCATTTATTCTGGGATTTTGTCTCCCTGAGAATTAAATTCACTTAATGTTCTTCTTCCATGATGTACAGATCTAGCCCAGAAAACCATTTGTAATATCTGAAAAGAAAAGTTAATAATTTCCACTCTAATTATTTTGTGTCTCTTTTAAAATATACTGTTAGTATAGTATGTGAGACACTTGAATGGAAATTCTCAAAGGTCAATTCCATAAACATCATATTCCTTATTATAATCTGACATCTGAAAGTCATGGTATCTTTTTAAAATTCAAGGTTGAACCTCTGAAAAATGATTTTTTTAAAGGTTTTATTTATTTGAGAGAGAGAGCATCAGCACAAGCAGGGCTGAGGGGAGAGGCAGAGGCAGAGACAGAGGGAGAGGCAGACTCCCCGCTGAGCAGGGAGCCTGATGCGGGACTTGATCCCAGGGTCCTGAGATCATGACCTGAGCCGAAGGCAGACATGTAACCAACTGAGCCACCCAGGTGCCCTGAAAAATGAGTTTTAAGAGACTTCTACATCAAGAAAGATGGACTAGAAGTACTTTTCTCTATTACTTCTGGCAAGTACAGCTAATAATCCTGGACATTATATATAAAACAAACATAAGAAGATTCTAAAAGGTGAAGAGAAAAAGGCCAACCAGCTAGAAATATCGGGACCTTAATAACAACACAGCACTGAGTTTCCTAGGTTTTCTTTTTGTTTCATATATTCAGGACAGGGTGCTAGAGAAGATAACACCCTCGAAATGCAAATAGGTACAGACAAAGAAGCTCTGAGAAAATCTGGATGCTCTGAGATAAAGGACCAAGAGAGGGGCAGCCTAGTAAGACAGAAAACTTTAAGACAAATAAGCACTCTACTTCAGCCAAAAACCACAGAAAAAACAGATGTTCCACCCAACAGTCAAGGCCAAGCAGGAGTCTAGACATCACTGTCTCCAGGCTACAGTAAAATGCTCCAAAATCCCTGCTGGGGTGGTGTCACAAAGATCCAATAGAAAGCCAGGATTTTCATCCCCATAGGGTAGTCACAAGCCCACACATCGAAGGTATTAGTGGAGGCTACACGGGGAACCTGGACTTCCCACTCCCCCCTTGCAGTAAGAAAGGTTCTCCCCCCCTCATGCTAGGGTGCTGTCAGAGGAGGTCAAATAAGGACGCCAACTTTCACCACTGCTAGCTGTAACAAAGCCACCTTCACCCCATGGTGTCAGTGGAAGACACATGGGTAGTGGCAAGGAGACACCTCTAACTCTCCTTGACAGTTGGTATCAGCAGAGCCCTCCTGAGAAGCCAGAAGTCCCACTTCCACCCAGCAGTAACAAGGAGATCCCACTGCAGGTGTAAATACAGGCTGAGTAGGGAATTTGTGGTTCTACCGCACCCGGCAATAAAAGGTGTTGTCGACACTCCCCTTACCAGAGTGATTTCAGAGGAGGCCTGCTAAGACAGAACTTTGAAATAAAACTTTGGGTCTCATAACATAATGCCCAAAATGCCCAGTTTGTAATCGAATATCACTCCACATCAGGAATCAGGAAAATTCTAACATGAATGAACAGAGGCAACCTCAAGATGGTACAGATGTTAGTATTATTTTAGGAGGATTTTAAAACACCGAAAATAAAATGTTTCATTGAGCAATACAAACATGCTTCAAACTAATTTAAAAAAGAAAGAAAAATTTTGCAAAGAAATAGTTTCACCCCAAAAAAGAAAGATATAAAAAGAACTAAATGAAAAAATTTAAAATGAAAAAATGCAATAATTAAGATTTTTTAAAAAACCTTTAGCAGGTGACCTCAGAATAGACTGTACAGGGTAGAGGAAAGAATCAGGGAACTTAAAGACAAAACAATAGAAAGTACTCAATCCAAACAACAAAGACAAAATAGATCCACCCAAAAGAATAACACCTTAAAACCTGTGGGAGTAGAACAAAAGATCTGATGTTTATGTCATCAGAGTCCAGGAAGAAGTCAAGTAAAAGAAAGGAACTGAAAAGATACTCAAAGAAATAATGACTGGCAATTTCTTAAATTCGGCAAAAGACATAAACAAACAACTTAAAGAATCTAAGTGAATCCCAAACAAGATAAATCAAAGAAATCCACACTAAGGCCATCATAGTCAAACTTCTGAATACAAAAGACAACACAGAAATCCTGAAAGTAGTGGAAGAGAAATGACTCCTTACTTATGCACATAATACATTTCTCATCTGAAACCATGGAGGCCAGAAGGAAGTATCACAGTATATTTTTTAATTTTTTTAAGATTTTATTTATTTATTTGAGAGAGAGAATGAGAGACAGAGAGAGAGCATGAGAGGGGGGAGGGTCAGAGGGAAAAGCAGACTCCCCGCTGAGCAGGGAGCCTGATGCGGGACTCGATCCCGGGACTCCAGGATCATGACCCGAGCCGAAGGCAGTCACTTCACCAACTGAGCCACCCAGGCGCCCTATCACAGTATTTTTTAAGTGCTGATAAAAACAACTGTTGACCCTGAAATCTATATCCAGTGAAAATATCCTTTAAAAATGAAGGGGAGACCAAGACAATTTCATATGAAGCAAAGATAAAAGAATTTATCACTAGCAGACTTACCCTAAAGCAATGGCTAACAGAAGTTCTCTGAACAAAAGGGAAATGATTAATAACATCAATAGAATCTTAGGATAATAAGCAGGAAAAGAGAAGAACAGAAAAAGAAAAAATGTGTTTCCTTCTCATCTTGAGTTTTCTAAATTCTTAATGTTTGGTGGTTAAAGCAAAATTATGATACTAGATGTGGTTTTCAATGTATAAAGAAGAAATATTTTAAGTGACTATAAGTAGGAGAAGGTAAAGAAAGGTGAGGTTTTGGAGCAAGACGGCGGAGGAGTAGGAGACCTAGATTTCGTCTGGTCTCAGGAATTCAGCTGAATAGGGATCAAACCATTCTGAACACCTACGAACTCAACAGGAGACCGAACAGGAGAGTAGCAACAACTCTCTGAACAGAGAAGCCACCACTTACTGGAAGGTAGGGCGTCCGGAGAAGTGAATCCGAGGCGATATTCGGGAGGATAGACGGCGGGGGAGGGGCCTCCGTCGGCCGCTTCTGGCAAGTGCTAGAGCCGCGGAGCACAAAATCGGACCTTTTAGAAGCCGGCTCCGCGGAGGGACGTCGCTCCAGTGGCTAAGCGGGGGGTGGAACCCTCGCGGGACAGTGTGGTCTCAGGACCCTCGGGGTCACAGAAAGACCGGGGGTGCCTGAGTGCGGCAGAGCTCCCAGGGATCGGAGCGGGGAAGCCGGCTGCAGAGACGGAGCCGAGGCGCGGGCTCTCAGCTCGGGGTGGCCATAAACTGTGATCCGCGGCCCAGTCGGGCCACGGCTCCTCCAGCAGGGACCCAACAAGCGGCAGAGCCGGGGAGACTCCCCTTCCTCCCCGGGGAGGAGCGGCGCAGGAGCGCACCGCAGGGATCTGCTGGGTTTGGAGACTCCACACGGGGTCGGGTGCCAGAGATAGAAACGCTCGGTCACAGGCCGGGTGAGCACGGAGTGCGGCCGGAGACCGGGGACACGGGAGTGACTGCTTTTCTCTGGGGGCGCACTGAGGAGCGGGGCCCCGAGTTCTCAGCTCCTCCGAGTGGATGTTGGGAGGCCACCATTTTCGCCCTGGTCCTCCAAAGCGGTACCGAGAGCTTGCAGGGAACAAAAGCTCCTGAGAGCAAACCGGAGCAGCTTCCTTAGCCCGGACCGACAAGGGCGGGGCAATTCCGCCTCCGGCAAAGACATTTGGAACCACAGCAGCAGGCCCCTCCCCCAGAAGATCAGCACAAACAGCCAGCAAGCCAAGACCAAGTTGATCGATCAAGGAGAATAGGAGAACTCCAGCGCTAGGGGAATACTGCACATAGATTCATGGCTTTTTTTTTCTTTTTTTACCATGATTCATTATTTCATCAGTTAATTTTTGTTGACTGTTTTTTTTTTATTTTTCTTTTTCCCTTTTTCAACCAACATCTTATAAATCCCTTTTTTAAAAAAAAAAAAAACATTTTTTATCTTTCATTTTTACACTCATATTTTATCTCTTCATAGTAGTTACCCTTATTTTTGGCATATATATATATAAGTTGTTCTCTCTTTAAAATTTTGAGGTACAGTTTCTTCTAACAGATCAAAATATACCCTAAATCACTAGTGTATGGCTTTGTTCTAGTCTCCTGCCTGATCACATTCTCTCCCTTTCTCCTTTTTTTTTTTCTTAAATCTTCTTTCTTTTTTCAAACAACTTATCGTACCAACTCCTTTTATAAAATCTTTTATAATTTTCATCTTTACAGTCATCTTCCATCCCTTCATTGTATCAACCCTTATTTTGTACATATATGTCTTTCTTTCTTTAAAATTTTAGGAGGCACTTTTTTCTAACAGACCAAAATACGCCCAAAATCTAGTGTGTGGCACTGATCTATGCACTAGCCTGATCATATTTGATCATATTCTGCCTTTTTTGTACTGTTTTGTTTTTGTTTTTATCTTTCTTTGTCTTTTTCTTTTCTTTTTCTCTTTCTTTTTTCTTTCTTTCCCTTTCTTTTCCCCTGGTTTCAGGTCTTTTCTGATTTGTATACAGTATATTTGCTGGGGACGTTGTAAACCTGTTAGCATTTTGTTCTCTCATTCATCTATTCTCCTCTGGACAAAATGACAAGACGAAAGAAATCACCTCAGCAAAAAGAACAAGAGGTAGTACCGTCAGCCAGGGACCTACTCAATACGGATATTAGTACGATGTCGGACCTAGAGTTCAGAATCATGACTTTAAAGATACTAGCTGGGCTCGAAAAAAGCGTGGAAGTTATTAGAGAAACCCTTTCTGGAGAAATAAAAGAACTAAAATCTAACCAAATCGAAATCAAAAAGGCTATTGATGAGGTGCAATCAAAAATGGGGGCACTAAATGCTAGGATAAATGAGGCAGAAGAGAGAATCAGCGATATAGAAGACCAAATGATGGAAAATAAAGAGGCTGAGAAAAAGAGAGAGAATCAACTACAGGATCACGAGGGCAGAATTCGAGAGATAAGTGATACGATAAGACGAAACAACATTAGAATAATTGGGATCCCAGAAGAAGAAGAGAGAGAGAGAGGGGCAGAAGGTATATTGGAGCAAATTATAGCAGAGAACTTCCCTAATGTGAGGAAGGAAACAGGCATTAAAATCCAGGAGGCACAGAGAACCCCTCTCAAAATCAATAAAAATAGGTCAACACCCCGACATCTAATAGTAAAACTTACGAATCTCAGAGACAAAGAGAAAATCCTAAAAGCAGCTCGGGAAAAGAGATATGTAACCTACAATGGTAGAAACATTAGATTGGTAAGAGACCTACCCACAGAGACCTGGCAGGCCAGAAAGGACTGGCTAGGTATCTTCAGAGCACTAAACGAGAAAAATATGCAGCCAAGAATACTATATCCAGCTAGGCTATCATTGAAAATAGAAGGAGAGATCAAAAGCTTCCAGAACAAACAAAAACTAAAGGAATTTGCAAACACAAAACCAGCCCTCCAAGAAATATTGAGAGGGGTCCTCTAAGCAAAGAGAGAACCTAAAAGCAGCAAAGAGCAGAAACGAACACAGACAACAGACAGTTAAAAGTCACCTTACAGGCAATACAATGGCACTAAATTCATACCTTTCAATAGTTACCCTGAATGTAAATGGGCTAAATGCCCCAATCAAAAGACACAGGCTATCAGATTGGATTCAAAAACAAGACCCATCTATATGCTGTCTGCAAGAGACTCATTTTAGACCCAAAGACACCCCCAGATTGAAAGTGAGGGGGTGGAAAACCATTTACCATGCTAATGGACACCAAAAGAAAGCTGGGGAGGCAATCCTTATATCAGACAAACTAGATTTTAAAACAAAGACTGTAATAAGAGATGAGGAAGGACACTCTATCCTACTTAAAGGGTCTATCCAACAAGAAGATCTAACAATTGTAAATATCTATGCCCCGAACATGGGAGCAGCCAATTATATAAGGCAATTAATAACAAAAGCAAAGAAACACATTGACAACAATACAATAATAGTGGGGGACTTTAACACCCCCCTGACTGAAATGGACAGATCATCTAAGCAAAAGATCAACAAGGAAATAAAGACTTTAAATGACACACTGGACCAAATGGACTTCACAGACATATTCAGAACATTCCATCCCAAAGCAACGGAATACACATTCTTCTCTAGTGCCCATGGAACATTCTCCAGAATTGATCACATCCTAGGTCACAAATCAGGTCTCAATCGGTACCAAAAGATTGGGATCATTCCCTGCATATTTTCAGACCACAATGCTTTGAAACTAGAACTCAACCACAAGAGGAAAGTCGGAAAGAACTCAAATACATGGAGGCTAAAGAGCATCCTACTAAATAATGAATGGGTCAACCAAGAAATTAAAGAAGAATTAAAAAAACTCATGGAAACCAATGAAAATGAAAACACAACTGTTCAAAATCTTTGGGATACAGCAAAGGCAGTCCTGAGAGGAAAGTATATAGCAATACAAGCCTTTCTCAAGAAACAAGAAAGGTCTCAAATACACAACCTAACCCTACACCTAAAGGAGCTAGAGAAAGAACAGCAAATAAAGCCTAAACCCAGCCGGAGAAGAGAAATCATGAAGATCAGAGCAGAAATCAATGAACTAGAAACCAAAAGAACATTAGAACAGATCAACGAAACTAGGAGCTGGTTCTTTGAAAGAATTAACAAGATTGATCAACCCCTGGCCAGACTGATCAAAAAGAAAAGAGAAAGGACCCAAATCAACAAAATCATGAATGAAAGAGGAGAGATCACAACCAACACCAAAGAAATACAAACAATTCTAAGAACATATTATGAGCAACTCTATGCCAGCAAATTAGATAACCTGGAAGAAATGGGTGCATTCCTAGAGATGTATCAACTACCAAAATTGAACCAGGAAGAAATAGAAAACCTGAACAGACCTATAACCACTAAGGAAATTGAAACAGTCATCAAAAATCTCCCAAGAAACAAAAGCCCAGGGCCAGATGGCTTCCCAGGGGAATTCTATCAGACATTTCAAGAAGAATTAATACCTATTCTCCTGAAACTGTTCCAAAAAATAGAAATGGAAGGGAAACTTCCAAACTCATTTTATGAGGCCAGCATTACCTTGATCCCAAAACCAGACAAAGACCCCATCAAAAAAGAGAATTACAGACCAATATCCTTGATGAACATGGATGCAAAAATTCTCACCAAAATACTAGCCAATAGGATCCAACAGTACATTAAAAGGATTATTCACCAGGACCAAGTGGGATTTATTCCTGGGCTGCAAGGCTGGTTCAACATCCGCAAATCAATCAACGTGATACAATACATTAACAAAAGAAAAGAACAAGAATCATATGATCCTCTCAATAGATGCAGAAAAAGCATTTGACAAAGTACAACATCCTTTCTTGATCAAAACTCTTCAGAGTATAGGGATAGAGGGTACATACCTCAATATCATAAAAGCCATCTATGAAAAACCTACAGCGAATATCATTCTCAATGGGGAAAGGCTGAGAGCTTTTCCCCTAAGGTCAGGAACGCAGCAGGGATGTCCACTCTCACCACTGCTATTCAACATAGTATTAGAAGTCCTAGCCACAGCAATCAGACAACAAAAAGAAATCAAAGGCCTCCAGATCGGCAAAGAGGAAGTCAAACTCTCACTCTTTGCAGATGATATGATACTGTATGTGGAAAACCCAAAAGACTCCACCCCAAAACTGCTAGAACTCATACAGGAATTCAGTAAAGTAGCAGGATATAAAATCAATGCACAGAAATCAGTGGCATTCCTATACACCAACAACAAGACAGAAGAGAGACAAATCAAGGAGTCTATCCCATTTACAATTGCACCCAAAACCATTAGATACCTAGAAATCAATGTAACCAAAGAGGCAAAGGATCTGTACTCAGAAAACTATAAAATACTCATGAAAGAAATTGAAGAAGACACAAAGACATGGAAAAACGTTCCATGCTCATGGATTAGGAGAATCAACATTGTGAAGATGTCAATGCTACCTAGAGCCATCTACACATTCAATGCAATCCCCATCAAAATACCATCCACTTTTTTCAAAGAAATGGAACAAATAATCCTAAAATTTGTATGGAACCAGAAGAGACCCAGAATAGCCAGAGGAATACTGAAAAAGAAAAGCAAAGCTGGCGGCATCACAATTCCGGACTTCCAGCTCTATTACAAAGCTGTCATCATCAAGACAGTATGGTACTGGCACAAAAACAGACACATAGATCAATGGAACAGAATCGAGAGCCCAGAAATGGACCCTCAACTCTATGGTCAACTTATTTTTGACAAAGCAGGAAAGAATGTCCAATGGCAAAAAGACAGTCTCTTCAACAAATGGTGTTGGGAAAATTGGACAGCCACATGCAGAAGAATGAAACTGGACCATTTCCTTACACCACACACAAAAATAGACTCCAAATGGTTGAAAGACCTAAACGTGAGACAGGAGTCCATCAAAATCCTAAAGGAGAACACAGGTAGCAACCTCTTCGACCTCAGCCGCAGCAACTTCTTCCTGGAAACATCGCCAAAGGCACGGGAAGCCAGGGCAAAAATGAACTATTGGGATTTCATCAAGATAAAAAGCTTTTGCACAGCAAAAGAAACAGTCCACAAAACCAAAAGACAACTGACAGAATGGGAGAAAATATTTGCAAATGACATATCAGATAAAGGGCTAGTATCCAAAATCTATAAAGAACTTATCAAACTCAACACCCAAAGAACAAATAATCCAATCAAGAAATGGGCAGAAGACATGAACAGACATTTCTCCAAAGAAGACATCCAAATGGCCAACAGACACATGAAAAAGTGCTCAACATCGCTCGGCATCAGGGAAATCCAAATCAAAACCTCAATGAGATACCACCTCACACCCGTCAGAATGGCTAAAATGAACAAGTCAGGGAACGACAGATGTTGGCGGGGATGTGGAGAAAGGGGAACCCTCCTACACTGTTGGTGGGAATGCAAGCTGGTGCAACCCCTCTGGAAAACAGTATGGAGGTTCCTCAAACAGTTGAAATTAGAGCTACCGTTCGGTCCAGCAATTGCACTACTGGGTATTTACCACAAAGATACAAATGTAGGGACCCGAAGGGGTACGTGTACCCCAATGTTTATAGCAGCAATGTCCACCATAGCCAAACTGTGGAAAGAGCCAAGATGCCCATCGACAGATGAATGGATAAAGAAGAGGTGGTATATATACACAATGGAATATTATGCAGCCATCAAAAGGAATGAGATCTTGCCATTTGCAACGACGTGGATGGAACTGGAGGGTGTTATGCTGAGTGAAATAAGTCAATCAGAGAAAGACATGTATCACATGACCTCACTGATATGAGGAATTCTTAATCTCAGGAAACAAACTGAGTGTTACTGGAGTGGTTGGGGGTGGGAGGAATGGGGTGGCTGGGTGATAGACATTGGGGAGGGTATGTGCTACGGTGAGCACTGTGAATTGTGCAAGACTGTTGAATCACAGATCTGTACTTCTGAAACAAATAACGCAACATATTTTAAGAAAAAAGAAAAAGAAGAAGATAACAGGAGAGGAAGAGAAGGGGAGTATGTCAGAGGGGGAGACGAACCATGAGAGATGATGGACTCTGAAAAACAAACTGAGGGTTCTAGAGGGGAGGGGGGTAGGGGGATGGGTTAGCCTGGTGATGGGTATTGAGGAGGGCACGTTCTGCATGGAGCACTGGGTGTTATGAACAAACAATGAATCATGGAACACTGCACCAAAAACTAATGATGTAATATATGGTGATTAACGTAACAATAAAAAAATTTAAAAAAAAGAAAGGTGAGGATTTTACATTTCACTTAAATTGATAGAAAGTTGATAACAACAGACCACGAGAAGATATATAATACAATGTAATATCTGAAACACTATCGATAAGTCAAAATAGAATTCTAAAAAATGTTCAGTTTAATTTTTCCACAAGAAGTCATGAAAAACAAAATAAAGAAATGAAAAACAGAACAGAAAACAAAACAGAAAACGGCAGATTTAAAACCTAGCATTAAATGTAAATGGCCTAAATACACCACTTAAAAGAGAGAGTTTGGTAAAGTGGATTAAAAACATAACCTAACTAGGTACTGTTCACAGGAAACCAACACCAAATGTAATGCCATAGAAAAGCTGAAAGAAAAACAAGAGAGGGTGCGTGGGTGGCTCAGTTGGTTAAGCGACTGCCTTCGGCTCAGGTCATGATCCCGGAGTCCCGGGATCGAGTCCCACATCGGGCTCCCTGCTCGGCGGGGAGTCTGCTTCTCCTTCTGACCCTCTTCCCTCTCATGCTCTCTATCTCTCATTCTCTCTCTCTCAAATAAATAAAATCTTAAAAAAAGGAAAAAAAAAGAAAAACAAGAGAAAATGATATATCACGTGAACATTAACTTTTAAAAAGCAGGAATAGTTAGATTAATATCAGATAAAGTAGACTTCAGAGTAAAGAAAATTACCAGAAAAAAGACATTACATAATGATACAAGGGTCTATCCACCAAGAATACACAGAATACATAAAATCCTAAATGCATCTGAACCAAATATCAGAGCTGTAATACCTATGAAGCAAAACCTGTTAGAAGTGGAAGGAGAGACAGAAAAATCCACAATTGTAATTGGAGACATCAGTAGTCTTCTCCAAACAACTGACAGAACTAGGCAGAAATGAATAAGAATACAGAAGATCTTAACACAACCACCAACCCACAGGATTTATCAACACTTACAGAACACTGTACCCTAGAACAGCCAAGTGCCCATATTTTCAAGCACCCACAGAACGTATCCCAAGATAGACTGTATCCTGGGTCATCAAACGAACTTTAACATTTTTTAAAGAACTGAAATTGTACACAGTGTGTAGTCCAACCACAATAAAACAAATTAGAATCCAATAACTGAAGAATAACATGAAAATCTCTCAACACTTGAGAAAAACATTAAAAGCTGGGTAAATGTGTTCATGTCTGCTGATATTTACTGTTGTTATATTTGGGAAGTTCAAGAACTATATCGTCTATGACTAGAAATAAGATTTAGTTAAAAAATAGTGGATTCGTTTTATATGACAATTTTATCTGTTCATATTATATTGATTACTAAATTTGTTACTTTATATCTATGGCCATTAAAACATATATAATTATATATTTTATCAAAACATCTAATATATACGGAGCACCTAGTATATGTTAAGTACTATTTTAGATCCTTAGGATACAGCAGTGGGGAATATAGAAAAGGGAAATCCTGAGGAGATAATGTGACTATTAAATTAATTAATTAACTAATTAAATGGTAAGATAGACAGTGATATGGAAAAATTTAAAATAGAGAAGAACAATTGGGACTGAGATAACAGGCAGTAGGAGATAGAAACAGGGAGCTAGGTTACAGTATTAAAATAAAAATGTTCATGATAGGCTTCCTTGAGGTGATAAAGTCTAAGCAAAGACTTGAACGAGATGTATAAACTAGCGAGCAGTATATGGGGCATGTGTAGATGAGTATTCCAATCAGAGGGATCAGCAAGAGCCAAGTACCTATACTAAACAGAAGCATCCAGATGCATATTTGGAACTGGAAGGGGGCAGCACATATGCATGGACATGGGCCAGAGGAATAGGAGATGATGAGGTCAGGAAGGCACAGGCAGTGATACATTTGGGGTCCTGTACACTCTTGAAAAGAAATGGCTTTTACCCAGAGGTGACAAGGTTCCAAGGCAGAGGACCAGCACAATCTATATTATGTTTCAAAAAAAAGTTTGGCAAGACTGGAAGCAGGGAAGGCAGCAGTACTCCAGGATGAAGCCAATGGTGGCCTGGCCTGGTGGCCTGGCATGAGGACATGGAGGTAGCATGTGTGTCCTTTGTGGATTTGGGAAGGAGTGCTAAAAAATATGCATGAAGATATACAGTGAAAGTATGAATTCTACATAAAAAAAGATAGTTTTATTTTGCTGTGGGCAAGAGGCAGAGCAGTGGCCTCCAAAACTGATCTCTATTCTAGGTCTAATTTTCTGTGTAAAAGTAATGTCTGTACCCTTTATTCTGGCATAATCAGTTAAATAAGAGTTTTTTCTAAGGGATTCGTAAATTCCCTCCCAGCTCCCAGAGTTACAAAATAAGATTATTGTGAATGAACCAGAATTAAATTTAGTCAGAATAGATGCCATCAGGCAACTCTGATTTCTCATTCCTCTAGTACTCATTTATAGCACGTAGATACCAATACATGAACCACTCAGAAGTGAAGTGAGGAAACATACAGAAAATGTTGGCCTTCCTTCCACAGTCCGAGACTTTAGGGTTGCCCAGTTTCGGATAGACAATGGTCTTTCACCTGTCATAAAATTATGATGTATTTCTGATTTGCTACCTCCATTTGCAGTATTAATTGTTTCTTGAAACACTACAGTCACCATGGGCCAGAACTAAAGATCTAACTGCTAAATAACAAGGTTTTAGTGTAACTAGAAAACTGTATGAAGCACTCATTTGTCGTATGGCCTGCATACATTCTCATGGTTTGACCATTATGTGAACAAGCTAATGACTGGCTCAAGTGTAACTAGAATTGATCATTGCTCGCAACATCTATTGTATCTGTGCCAGACGCAGTCCTAATCAGTGAGGAAACTGCTGGGCTGGGTGTCTCACTGTGTAATCAAGAAGGCTATTTAACAGCCTAATCCATTTAACATATAATGTAGTACGTGTTTCAGAGGTACAGGTCTGTGATTCAACAGTCTTACACAATTCACAGCGCTCACCATAGCACATACCCTCCCCAATGTCTATCACCCAGCCACCCCATCCCTCCCACCCCCCCACCACTCCAGCAACCCTCAGTTTGTTTCCTGAGATTAAGAATTCCTCATATCAGTGAGGTCATAAGATACATGTCTTTCTCTGATTGACTTATTTCGCTCAGCATAACACCCTCCCAGTTCCACCCATGTCACTGCAAATGGCAAGATCTCATTCCTTTTGATGGCTGCATAATATTCCATTTGTGTGTGTGTGTGTGTGTGTGTGTGTGTGTGTGTGTGTTTGTGTGTGTGTGTGTGTGTGTATACCACATCTTCTTTATCCATTCATCTCTCGATGGACATCTTGGCTCTTTCCAGTTTGGCTATTGTGGACATTGCTGCTATAAACATCGGAGTGCACGTACCCCTTCGGGTCCCTACATTTGTATCTTTGGGGTAAATACCCAGTACTGCAATTGCTGGGTCATAGGGTAGCTCTATTTTCAACTGTTTGAGGAACCTCCATACTGTTCTCCAGAGTGGCTGCACCAGCTTGCCTTCCCACCAACAGTGTAGGAGGGTTCCCCTTTCTCCGCATCCTCGCCAACATCTGTCGTTTCCTGACTTGTTAATTTTAGCCATTCTGACAGGTGTGAGGTGGTATCTCATGGAGGTTTTGATTTGGATTTCCCTGATGCCGAGCGATGTGGAGCACTTTTCATGTGTCTTTTGGCCATTTGGATGTCTTCTTTGGAAAAATGTCTGTTCATGTCTTCTGCCCATTTCTTGATTGGATTATTTGTTCTTTGGGTGTTGAGTTTGATAAGTTCTTTATAGATTTTGGATACTAGCCCTTTATCTGATATGTCATTTGCAAATATCTTCTCCCATTCTGTCGGTTGTCTTTTGGTTTTGTTGACTGTTTCCTTTGCTGTGCAAAAGCTTTTTATCTTGATGAAGTCCCAATAGTTCATTTTTGCCCTTCATGGAACACTACATCAAAAACTAATGATGTAATGTATGGTGATTAACATAATAAAAATTTTTTAAAAAAGAAGACAATTTAACATATATCTAAATAGGATGTATGTGGTTAAATGCTATCATGAAAGGCAATGTAATGAAAGTGGGCTCCACTACCTAGGTGTGGTCGCATGCCATCCATGCAACCTCTCTACAACCTCTCTACCTTTGAAGTGAAGTACCTTCACTTCGAAATAAAAATAGAACGGTTATGTTAAAGACCAAACGAGAATACTATGTGCGTGACCTATAATAAATGTTTGCAAAATTGGTTGTTACTGTTGTGAAAATTGTATTATTATTATTATAATGGAAATTGAAGACGGAATGTCTATGAAAGCACAGAGGTAGGAGCATTGTCCTTAAATGTCGAGTCATTCTGTTGTCATTGGGCAACAAAGTCTAAAGGAGGCCGAGTGGATTGAGAGGGGTTTAGAATCAAGTAATGCAGAGTTCAAATCTCAGCCTGGCCATAGCCTGTGTGAGCCTGGCAACTTCCTAAACTTTTCTGGGTTTTAGGTTTTTTTCCTGGACAAATGGACACAACCTACTTTGCAGTGTTTGGGGGAATATCCGAGAAGATATAAAGTGCTTAGTACAGGGCCTAGCAATATGAAGAGTTTTCCATAAAAGACAGCAAATGTGATGATGAGGAGGATTATAAAAGTAGATAAGGTCTGAATAAGCACCCAAAGTTCTCATCCAAGTGATAATTCGTTTACTTCTAGAAGTACTAAATCTTGAACTGGGATTAAGCGGCTTTATAGGCTTATCTGTTTCTCTCAGTCTCCATGCTTGCTCAGACTTCCCAGTGCTTGAGAGTCTTACCACTTAGGAAGAAAGGGACGCCAAAGAGGGACAGGTAAAACAGAATCCCTGCATCTTCTGTTATCAGCACAGATGGCTTTCTTTAAAACCATACCATATCGAGTTTTACCTTGTGCATTTTAAAGTAAGAAGTCGTAAATTCTTATCATCTGTCTCCAGGTTCAAATACTGAGACTGTCACACTGCCACAGTTCAGGGAGGAAGGGCCCCTTGGGTTATTGTAAGACTAGATGGTTATGATGTACAGTTTACGCTAATGAAGGTAGGCTTCCAGTCAGGAAGTGGAGTCACTCCCTGCGGTGAGGCCGTTAAGTAGCCAGGAATGAGATGTGTCTATAATTAGAGAGGCATTAGGCGTTAGTGATCCCAGTGGCCAGGGAGCCTGCACCCAGTGGACGAGTCAGACTGGCTGGCTACCCACCCGGAGCAATTTCCTCCATCTTTCAAAGTCAGAAGCGATGTAATGAGAGGTGGGCTAACAAACCCCACTGAACTAAAATTATCCATCCAAAAAAAAAAAAAAGAATAGTAACTTTTGTGAAAAATAGACTTGAAAATGGCATATACTTAAAGCAAAAACAAAGCAAAACAAAACAAAAACCCACGGTACCCAGTAAAGCAGCAGATTGATAAGGCAAAACAAGGCAAAAACAAACCTCGAAACTATGAGTAGCAAATCATAGAGTATTGTCACACCATTGTTCATCTTAATCAATCATCGGATCTGAAAATAGAAGAGCCAAGAAATCTGGGACGAGTTATTACATTTTTCTGGAATATATATTTGTTAAAAAAGTGCAGAAAGTGTTCATTGTCAAGGATCCCAATGTAATCATCCAGAGTATTTTCAAAATGTGAGTTCTGGGAAAGACAGCAGAAACGTTAGTTTACCTTCACTGCTGCACAGATGAAAAAATTCAAAGCTGAGGAGGAACAGAAAAATTAATGCAACCACAGCTATTATTAATTAAAACGCGTATTTTTCTGGGCACTTTTTAGCCTTAATTTAATTTCCCTCTCTTTGCCTTTTTTGATCCTCAGTCCAATGCATTGAGGCAGTGACCTACGATGACTCACACCAAGTGAAATGAAATATCGGAAAGGATGAGTACATTATAAATGCCCATCTTTGAAACCAGCTTCCTCTGAAGCTGTGCTCCTAATAACTACACAGTACCTGGCTTGTCTAATATTTCACAGCTACCAGTATTGGTAAAGCCAGAGTTAGGGTTTAGATTCTGTGGCGTTAGGCATCCCTACCTTGGAATCCCTCCCTGTAGGCTAGACTGCAAGCCTATAAATTCTGAACACAGCTCTGTGGACTGTTTTGCTTGTAGTTGTGGGAATTCAAAGACATTAAAAAGGAAAATTCCCTGTAAGAATTGAGTTCATCTAACCTGTCCAGTAGTACTGTAATAATGTACTTTGCTTGTTTATGTATTTCATCTGTTGTGTTCATCGCTTTATCCTTATTGCCTAGAGCAGAGCCTGGGACATAGTAAGTGCTTAACAAATAGTTTCTAAAATGAGCGACTTTATTATGTGTCTACGACGTGCTGCTAGACACTGCTTGAGGGGCTAAGACAATGGTGAAAAAATGCAGCTTCTACCACATGGAACTTCTAATAGTTGAGAGAGATAGTAAGCGAGCATATAAATATCTAAATAATTTTTAAAAGGTTATAAAGAAAATAAAACAGGATTATGTGATACAGTGTAACTTGGTGGGCACCTTGGAGGAGTTCTTTCTGAAGTGTTGACGTTTGAGCCGAACCCTAAATATCAAGAGGAACGCAGCCATATGAAGATCTGGGGTGGGCGGGGAGGAATTCCAGATAGAGAGGACACCAAGTGCAAAGGCTCTGAGGCAGGAATGATTTTGAGGAAGAGGGAGAAGGGTGGCTCGAGCTTAGAGAACACATGGGAAAGTGCAAGGACCGGAGGCAGAAGGTGGAGCACAGCATGGAGACCAGCGGTCCCTGGGGCACTTCAAACACTGAGGCCTCTTGCAGACCCCACTTATAAGTGAGACCAGACAGTTCCCTGACTTGTTTCACTTTGCGTAATGTCCTCAAATTTTAGCCAGGTTGCTGCAAATGGGCAGGCTTTCCTTTTTTATGGCTGATTAATATTCCATTATATGTGTTATAGATAGACATATAAATTTACCTATCTCACATTTTCTTTATCCATTCTTCCATCAACAGACTTAGGTTGGCCATTGTGAATAAGGCTGCAATGAACATAGCAGGCAGATATCTCTTCCAGTCAGTGATTGTTTCCTTTGGGCCAGGGGCTGGCTGGGTAGGGAAAATGGGGAGATACTCTTCAAAGTGTACAAACTTTCAGTTGTAAGATGAGTAAATTCTGAAGATGTCATGTACAGCACTGTGACTACAGTCGACAATACCATACTGTATACTTAAAATCTGCTAAGACAGTAGATCTTAACTGCTCTTTCCACACACATACAAATGATAAATATGTGAGGTGATGGATGTGTTAACTAATCTTACTGTGGTAATCATTCCACAATATACGTGTATATAACTTAAAATTTTAGATTTACAATTAACCAGTTTGTCTAGAATGAGCTGTGCAAAAAGTATTTTTGAAAGCTATTTTGTAATTTGGGGGCTATCCCCCCCCCAAACAAAATTAGTTGGAGAACTGTTTAACTCATGCATTTGGTACCTATAGCCAGACAAGTCAAGTAACTCGGGCTAATTACTGTACCTTTTTTTGGTGAATATATGTGTGTATTTAAAAGAATAATGTGCTCCAACTTCTCATGTTCTCTGTTCGAGCAGTCTGCCCCTATTTATTTTAATGCTTTTGGTTGTTGCTTGTAACTATGATCTTATGTTTCTGTTGATTCAATTTTAAAAATCCTACTTCATTAGATTACAAAAAGAGAAAAAAAAGCACCTTCAAATATTTAGATTAAAGCATCCTGTGTAGTACCAGTCTGATTGTCAATTACAATAAACTTTGTGTGAGGAAACAGAGATCAACAGTAAAACCACAGAAAATGTCCTTCCCCCAGCCTCTCCTTAAATGGGTGTGGTTTCCTTCGGGGCAGTCTTCATAGACTTGTCAGCCAATCCTCCAAATCACTGATGCTTGCTGATACAGCTCACCCATTACAATTTCACAGTCCTGTTCCATCAGAGAGAAAGAACTTTGATTTACTGCTAATTAGAGTAGCCATGTTTCCTCAGGCGCAGGCAGCATTGTGAGTGATGATGTAACCAAAAACCAGGGTTTTGTGATAAGTCAGTACAATTTAATGGAATAGAGAAGGCATTATTTTCTCTGTGAAATACATGATATTACTTCTGTATCAGACAGAAAGGCTGAATGCATTAAAGGCATTTTTCTTACATTATAAAGATGGAGAGACAGATAGGAAATTATTCCAAATTGCTAAATCAATCTGAGAAGGTTTGTATACTAAAAAAAAAATCACAGGCTTCTGATTCATTGTCAGGCAATTTGTAAACAAACAGGTATAGAATTGCTATCACTGCTCAGAAAGTGTATTTGCTTGTTTGGTTGGGAACTGAACCAGACATTACAAGTTCGTTACAAATATGGATTCATTTGAAAAAACAAACAAACAAACAAAGTCATGGGATGTGAACTCTATTGTTCCCAAACATGAGCATTTTAATATGGGCCGCAGGAGAGCAACTCAACAACCTTGCAAGTGTCTAAGTTTAAGGCAAAAATTGTGTGGTTAACATGCTCTCAGCCATTGTATTTATATCACTCAAAATTTCCCAAGGTTACAGGTTGCTGTTTTTAGATATCCTCAATTTCAGTGCTACCAATTTTATCTAATGCTTTGGTTTATTTGGGGAGGGGGAGTAGTTTGGGGAGACATATATTATGTTCCAATCGTTTTACTCAGAAAACAAAAATGGCCATGTCTGAGGTTCACTCTAAGAAATACCTACTAGAGAAACAGTACCTTTAGTGTTTCAAAAAGCTGTATCTGCTGGGGTTTGTAAGTTCAAGGAAAAAAAAAATCACCTATGTATTTTGAGAAATAACAGTGACAAGAAGAAATTCCCTAATAAATAAAGTGAACTTGGAGTGGTCTCTTGAGAGACCAGCGGTGAGATACAGGGCCATCATTAAAAACTGCAACTGAAGTCCTCAAAACTCTGTTTTATCTTCTGAACACTGAATCTCTTTCAGAGTGAGGCAGTCAGGGGCCTTTGAATAATTAAATCAGTGAAAACTTAATGATCAAGACTGGAGCTTCTATTTCACAATGTATCCATTCTCAAAAATGTTACTTCTAGCATTAACTCTGTTCAAAATTCTTTTCTCTGTGTCACAGAGAAACTAAACAAAATATATATATATATATAAATATATATATATAAATATATAGCACAATCTAGAAAACAAGTGCCATAAGGATAGTTCAAAATTGACATTCAAAACAGGAAGGATGTAACAAGGATTTGTTTGCTTATTTCACTTTTTGCCTTTCAAATACTGAACTAAACAGCCAAACAGTATAGCTGGTAATAAAGTTACAAATTTTTGTAAATGACTGGATAAGACTATTTTTAATAGGTTAGAGATCACTGAGATTTAATCCAATGGAGTGACAGAACAATTTTAAGTTTTCTATTAGAGTAACTGCAACATTCAGAAGCATCTAACTTGCTAAATAAGATGGGAAAATCTCTGACATTGAGATTTGCCAGTTTCAAACTTTTTCACCAAAATACCCATAATTAGTACCCAAAATAAAGGAAGAAACTTCTGTTCCTAAAGTATCTACCTGTTTAGCCTGAAAACAGACTCTCAAGACAATCTTTTTGAAGACTCATATTTTTAAAACCATGTATGGATTTTGTATGTTATTCTGCAATATATACTTTTGTCCCAATATATTCTTCCCAAGTGACAGCATCAAACTGACACAGTGAAGATGTGTCATCATGTTGTACCCGGCATATCTTCTGGCTCAGATCAAAATCACTCTTAGAAATAAGTGCATCCCAGTTATAAAGCAACCCATGGGAGAGAGTGGTATTAGGCTGATCCAACTACTTTTTTCTCATAAAAATAATGTACTCTATAAAATTGAGACAATTTTTATAGCATTTATTGCAGAAAAAGTAAAGTGTTTGGATTGGCTATTTTAAGGTCAACCCCAGACTAGAAACTGCAGGACTTCAAGTTGTAACCGAACCCACACTTGTTATATGACCTTAAACAGGCTAAGCAGGCTGTGGTCACGATTATGTACATAAGCCGCCCTCGCAGGGTATCATGCCAAGGTCAATGTGTTTGTGGCAAGCATTTTTGTCACACATGTGGAACTATACACAGTCGTTCTGGGTACGGCGGCTGGAGTGGGTGCCAGCCCAACTGTGATGAGCGGCCCAGCCAGAAACGGGCTGAGCAGACAGGCCACGCAGAGCACTGAGGCACTCAGGAGAATGAATCAATAAACGAAAATCTATGTTACCAAGACTCTAGTGGTCTGGATGAACTATACAATCCATCACAAAATTGCAGTAATTATTGAAACACCCAATATGGGGATGGTTTTAGGGACAGGACATTCATCCCCCCCCCCAACTGACATGTATTTTTCCATTAAAACAATCTATGACGGTAAAGCCTAGGGGAGATGACATCGTTCCATCAGTAAACTTTAAATTCTCAACAAATTAGTAAGCAATACCAACTGAAATTTTTTAAAGCCAGATAACCTTAAAAATCATTCCAAAGGAGTAGTCACACGCTGACAAGACCTGGTTCATACTCATGTACAATTTACATATGAGATTTGAATTCTTAAAGGAAAAGAACTTAAGCCTTTTAGTGCATTTACTCAGTAAGGTACGTGGATTTATCTTATTTACATTTTAATTTTGCCCAAAAACATGATACAAGCTAAAAACTCCTGTGGAGTGCCAGTCCATAGAACCTAACCCCAAATCCTAATCACACACAGTGGTAATTCTGTGCACATCTACCCTCTTTATAGGCGTGGGGTCTGTGGTGGTAGCTTCCTAATGTCATAATGTCAAATAAATGAAAGGATGAGCTAACTCACTAAAGGAAAGAAATCAGGCAAAGCCATCTGTTTGTAACTGTGCTTTTCACTTTTCTGTCTATAGCAGTAGTATCAAAACAACATCCTGATAATACACTAAGAAACATGACATCTTCAGAAATTGATACCAGAATTTAGGATCAGAATTGGAAGACACCTTAATGAAATTTAATGCAAATAAAATTCCATTTTAATAAGTGGAAATTCTTGGTAAAATATAATGCCATATAATACTTGTCTATACACATGTTATAACAAAAGCTTTCCTTCCTCACTATAGCATTGAAAGGACTAATATCTAGAATTTTTTAATGACATTCCAAGGTTAATGTTGCTAGTGAATATCAGAGATATTTAGAACCCTGGTTTCCAATATTCTTTATACATTGTGGAAAAATGTAGACTAAAGGTGCACATTTTAGATGTATGTGTGTATATATATTTATATAATTTATAAGTATATGTTTAAATATTTATACATATTTTATATATTTATATATATTGTAAATAAAAATGTACATATATTTACATATTTATTTATATAAAATAAAGTAGGGTGGTCATATAATTTATCATCACCCTTTTAGGATGCTGATAATAATTACATCAGGATACGGGGTATAAATGCAGATTGTCCTGGGCTAACAGAGACATTTGCTCTCCCTAGAAAGGGTTATTACAACTTCATGCACAGACAGAAGGGAGGAAGTTTCAGCTTGCTTCATAATCACAGAACATGTGAGATTTTGCAAACCTAAATACATTCTCTGCCCCAACTCATTAACAGCAGAATGTGTATCCCAAGTTTCAAGTGTGGAACAGATGCTCACATGTGGTGTGATTATTTGGATGCGGGGAACATACAGACATAGGGTAGCTGAACCTAAGAAAATTAGAGTCAAACGTCTAAGAACAAGGCAAGACCAAGGGAAGTAAGTTGATTCATAACAGCTTTGTTACAGTTTTAAATCACAGGACAAAGTTCTTGGAACTAATTTTTAACACAAGTTTCAACTAAAACTGAATTAAAACCATAAATTAATTTCATAGATTCAGTTACGACTCTCTAAGTATACCATTTTTCAAAATATTTGATTCATGGCTTAGGATGTGCAGGTTTTTTATTTTCTACATGATAAACTAGAACTTTTTCTTATTAAATTTATTATGACTCATATTAGAAAAACATATTCTACAAATTGAGTTTACTCATTTATTTGTATGACATTTTAACCCAAAGTTGTGACTGCTGTGGTTGTCAAAGGATAACAGGAATAAAAATTTTCTCATTGCTTCTCTCATTCAGTAAACATTCATCAACAATGATTTTTTTCAAAATTTGCAGAAATTAAGAATTACCTGGAGGGAGGGCTCATCAAAGCACAAATTATTGGACCCTGTCCCTCAGAGTTTCAAATTCAGTGGGAGTGCAGTTGGGCCGAAGAACTGGCCTTTCTAACATGTTCCTAAAAGGTTCCCAGGTCATTCTAATGCTGCTGGTCTGGGTGCCAAACTTTGAGAAATGCCGATATACTGAACATACAGAATTTGCCAAGGGTTGTGTGCTGGGGAGACAGCGATAAACAGCAAAACAGGCAAAAATCTCTGACCTCAGACACCTTATGTTCTAGTGGATGGTGATATACAATAAATACATAATTAAAATATATGGCATGTTAGGTAGTGCTAAGTGCTGTGAAGAAAAACAAAACAAGAAGTGGAATGTGATAACATGGTGGGGGTGTGATGAAGAGGGTGGTCAGGGAGGCCTTACTCAGAACCCAAGATTCAACCGAAGATTTCAGAGAGCTGGAGAGTGAGTCAGAGACATCCGGAGGGACAGTCAGCTCAAACGCCTTGAGGCAGGAGGACCCTGGCCAAGGTTGGAGAATAGGAGGAAGACGAGCAAGGGTGTGGCCGGGGGAGTGACAGGGAGAGCAGGAGGGAACAAGGCAAGGAGGCAGTGGGGGATCAGCTCAGGTGGGGCCTTGAAGAGCACTGAGAGGTCCCTGGCTTTTGTCCCGAGCGACATGGAAAACCACGGGTAAAATCTGAGCAGAGAAAGGGCATTGGCTGATCTGCCTTTCTGTGGTTGAAAAAAGACCGGCGCCCAAGAAATATGTAGGCTGGCTATATACATTTGGGGGCCACCACCATATTGGTATTTATCACTGTGAAATTCATGAGCTCACTAAGGAACGAGTGAATCCAGAGAGGAGAAGTCCAAGAACTGGGCCTGGGGAAATCCAACTTTAGCGGTCAGACAGATAAAATAAGACCACAGAAAAGAGGTGGAGAAGGAGCAGCCTTGAAGTAGGATGAAAATCAGCAGATGCTGTCGTTCTGGAAACCAAGTGAAGAAGTGAATCATTAGGAAAGAGCTTATTGGTTGCTCATAGGTCAAGTAACATGGGTAATGGAAATGAGCTCTTCACACAAGCAACACGAAGTCTAGCAGTAGTGTTGGTAAGAGGTGCTTCAGTGGCGTGGTGGAGACTGAAAGCTTCCCTAGAGCATTCCATGTGCAGATGGGAAGCCAGTGTGGAGAGCGACAGTGTGCAGTCCCTTCGAGCTCTGCTGTTAGAGAAAAGAGAGACGTGAGTGGTGGTAGCTGTAGTAAATGTTAGATCAAGGAGAGGGTTTGCTTTGCTAAGATGGGAGAAAGTCCTAAAAATTTGTAAGCTGGTGGTTATAATCCAGCAGAGGTAGAAACAATGATAATGCAGAGAAACAGTGGATAATACTGCCATGATAAGCTTGAGGAGGGAGAGCTGAAGTCTTCTGCCCAGGGAGAAGTTACATCAAAACATGAACAGTTCAGGCCACCTGGTGGCTCAGTCAGTTGAGTGTCCGACTCTTGATTTCAGCTCAGGTCATGATCTTGGGGTCCTGGGATCAAGCCCCAGGTTAGGCTCCACACTCAGCAGAAAGTCTGCTTGAGATTCTCTCCCTCTGCCCCTCCCCTCACTCTCTTGCTTTCTCTCAAATAAATAAATAAATCTTAAAAAAAATAACAAAAACACACAGTTCATCCATAGTAATAGGAAGGAAGACAGAATATACAATATAGATGCAGGTGAATGGGTAATGGCAGTGGTGGGTGATTCAGTGGAAATAAGATCACCAACTGAGAAAATGCATAACAAAGAGGCGCCAGAAAGTTTGAGAAGAGATGAGAATGTTTAAATATCCTCTAGTTGAAAGAAGAAGAACGAGGAGAGGAGAGATTGAGAATTTGACATTCATTGGACAGAGAAGTGGAGCAGAATGGTGACCAACACTAATAGAATCAATCTGGTGTTTTGGAATTATTTCATTTAATATCCCCTGAGTATTTTTCCAAGTATTCATGAAGCTACTAATCAGAGCAACATATAACTTCCCAAGATCTCCCCTATTTAGAAATTTGCCCCAAAATGAAGGTCATTTTTGGACCCATCAGTGAATCTGTTCATACAGAAATGTACTCAAATGGGATTTCAAAATAATTTAGGATAAAATATACTAGTGAATTCTTGCTTTGTTAGATTTAATATAAACATCTAATGGATAAACTATTATATATGTGTTCATCTCTTTGCTGTCTTTGAAAACTTCAAAAATATAACTGTCTTAGTTGAGGTGAAAAGGTAGTAATTAGACAGGAGCTTTTATGCAGGGGCCCATCAGACCTCCTATCCTTTGGTTCTCAACTGTTTTGTCAGAAGAAGTCTGGTGTTCCATGAACTCTTCATACGTGTGTGGTCCAATTTTGATCAATGTACAGGTGTGTTTTCCCTACCATAAATATACATGGTGTTACAGCAACATCTCTTAGGAACAGTATCCCCTGCAGGTAATGAGGGACAGATGCAACTAGCTGTAGTAGGTAAAAGGAGCAGAACTCCAAGCAGGAGGCAGAGAAGCATGTGAAAATCTGGCCTGTTACATGTGTAAGAGCCTACTCAGGGCAGTAAGAAATATTTTCCACCGCGTCCCTGACCCCTTAGTAAGTAATGTTATCAATCAGCAGTGTAACTCTAAAAAACATCTACAGGAATAACAAATGTTATTTGTTACGGACACTCAGGAATTCTCAGTCTTTGTAAAGAACACTGCCTTCATCTGAGACAGTCCTCCAGTGCAGAGTGCTGATTTCCACGTGAGGGAACGTGGAGACTTACAGGCAGTGCACAGGGGAAGGGACTCTGAAGGATGTATGACACAAATCTGAAAGATTTGGTTCTCACAGTCAAAAGGCTTATCATCTAATCAAGAAAATACCTATAAATAAAGTAACAGTATAAAAAATGCAAGATACTCAACTTTCAGTATTTAGGATTCTATCTAATGTAGATACTAAATATTTTGCAGGGCCAAGGAAGTCATCGTGGGGAAGCTTCGTCCTCAGTTATGCAGCTGTCGGCTGGGAGGTCCTATGGTACTCTGACTTACTCTGACTTTTGCTGTAAACCAGGACAACCATCAGAATGTTCTTGTGAGCTTTTCAGAAATACAGGTTCCTAGCGTCCACCACATCACGACTCATGAGTCTGGTGCCCATAGCTGGCTGCATTAAGTTGTAAAAGGAGCTACTTCTCCCAAGACATGTTTATTTTCTCATTTCACTTAGATATTATTCTTTATCCAGGAAAAGTAAAAGACATCATCAGCACTGTGAAGGTTTCTTTGACTCATTTCTACACGAGGGCACCAGGTTCCTGACCAAAACACACTAAATCCCGAAGCTCTGTGATCTAAAATAAAATCACGCTTTTTTATCTCATGTAAAAATTACACTTTTCATATATTTTATGCTATATAAATAAATTACAGTTATAGTACATGTTTCTATTAACTAGAAACTGGCAAAATCTTGTTCACTTTTTGGAATTCTTCTCAAATGTCACCTTCTCTCTGAACCCAACCTTGACCACCTCCTAAAAAAGAATTGCTGCCCCCCGCCAAAGGTTGTGTGCCTGTACATAGCACCAATATTGTGATCATTAGCAAATACAAATATTGAGATTTATTGCTTACTTACTGTCATGGGTTGAAGTATGTCCCCACCTCCCCAAAATTTATGTGTTAAAGCCCAAACTCCAGTACCTTTAAAGAGGTGATTAAGCTAAAATGAGGCTGTTAGGGTGACTGGTGCCCTTATAAGACGAGGAGATCTGGCCACACGAGAGACACACAGATAGACATTGTGTATGTACAGAGGGAGACCACATGAGCACACAGAAAGAAGGTGGCCATCTATACACCAAGGAGGGAGGCCCTGCAAGAAACCAGCCATGCTGACACCCTGATCTCAGACTTCTAGCCTCTAGAACTATGAGAAAACAAATTTCTGTTGTTCGAGCCCCTCAGCCTGTGGTGTGCTGTGCTGGCAGCCCCAGCTGACTAATTCACTTGTCCAACTGTCTTACTGAGGATGAGCTCCTGGAGGGCATGGACGCTCTCTTCCATTTGGTACCCAGCATAGCGTCTGGAGCCTAGTAAATGTCCAGTAAACGTGAGATGAACTTATTTATTCTAGAGGTAACAACTGTGATTATGAAGAAAAAGAATAACTATGTAGTTCAATTATACATCCAAGTTATAAATTAAAATCATTTATCAGGAGCTAAAAATTATGTTTAATTTAGAAGGAATTTAGAAAATAAGAAAAGGTATAAAGAAAAATACTTAAAAGCCATTTATAATCCCACCCTGGGTCACGACCCCTTTTAACATTTTGGTATTTTTCTTTCCAGTTCTTTTTTAATATTTACATAAACTTTCTTTTTTCTTTATTTTAAATATATATAAATAAAATATACATATAAATACAAATATCTCTATATGTACATACAGTTTTATATCATTCTTTTTCCTTGAAATATATATATAATCATTTCCTGTATTTATAGATAATCTTTAGGAACATACTTTTTAATGACTACATAATGTTTTATCACATTTGTCTGAATTTAAGCATCCCCTATTTAGACAGTTTCTGATTTAGGAGCCAATGCTACAATGAACCTCCTTGTATAACCATCTTTACTCACATCTCTATGATGTCCTTAGGATAAACACATTTAGGATCTGACACTGCACATCCGGCAACTGTAGTAATATTGAAGGCTCCTCCTAGGAGGGTCAGACTCAGACTGTTATCCACGACTTCTGTAATTTTTTATCCATGGAACACACTGAACTGCAATATGCCAAACCCTGCATCCTACTTTCCTACAGAAATGAGAAAACTGAGGTCTCAAGATGAACAACAAAAAGGGCAGGAAAGTATACTTATTATGTCGATATAATGCATACCAGAATCCACTGTTTTACTACAAAGACTGATAGGGCTCACCCTTACCATCTGAGATGATCCATGTAAGAAGAGACATGGAAGCCCCTCTGGGGGAAGTTGCCATGGTTGACCATAATCTGCAGAGGCTTCCAAGAAGGGCTTCACTAGGCACTGAAGAATAATGGAATAACCCCTGTTTACAAAGGAAGAGAAAACAGACTGTCTGCGGGAATCAGTGAGTAGGAGACCTTACATGGCAAATGGGGAATTAACGTAGCAGAAGCAATGAAGGTTGCTAATCATCTGATCTTAAAAGTGGGAGATTATCTTGCATTGTATGGGGGGGTAACATTAAAGGAGAGGGAGGCAGAAGAGTCACAGAATAATGAGGTGAGAGAAAGACTCCATCGTCCACCATCACTGGCTTTGAAGACAGAAGGAGCCAGGAGCCACGGGATGCGGGCCGTCTCTGGAAACTGGAAAAGTCAAGAAACAGACTTTCCTCTAGAGCATCTAGGAGATCACAGTATTGCTGACACCTGAGACTCCACAACTGTAAGATAATAAACTTGTATTGTGTTAAGCCACTAATTTTGTGGAGATCTGTTACAACAGCAATAGGAAATACACCATAAAAAATAGAACTGTACCAAAGGCACAAAACCAGAATCCATGTGGGACCTGAGGTAAGCGTATGGATTTTTCAAGATTTGTGCTGGTGAACAGTGGGAGACAAGTCAAGGGAGGGAGGTAGGTTCAGGTGGGAAGAGAGGAAATTAGGAATGTCTTTCAAAATAATTCAAACTGTATCGTGCAGATGATAGAGGACGTTTGAGCAGGAAAGCAACATAAACAAAAGTGTTATGTTTCAGCAAAATTAATCTGGCCGCATCATGTAAGGGAGAGTTAATGGAGAAAGAGCAGTTAAGGTTTTATAATAATCCGAGTGTGAAGGTTAAGTATCTGGATGCGGCAGGAGCTTAAAGAGAAATGAATGCTCAGGCATGAGGAACATTACAAAGGAAAATCCACGTTCCTATATTTTCCTATACAGATCATTCTACAGACTTCCCTTAATTCCAGATTGCCAAGTGGAGTGTGGACAATCTAGGTAAATTATGAAAAATCAAACCGTCTCTCAGTTGGAGCTCTCCAAAGAGAACATATATCCTTTTAAAATCTGTACCATTCTACATTGAAGTCTTTTTGAAAGAGACTGATGCGTTCTCTCCTGTTTCACCCAGTAAAGCCAGATGACTAAAACGTGTGATTATCTAGTGAGAGGAAGGTGAAGCCAAATCGCCTGCCATGAAATGTCATTCCATCTACTTAAACATGTAATTGAGTCCAGACAACGGGAAACTTTTTTTTCAGGCACTGGGTTAGACTCTGCCTTCACATACAAAATATTTCTCAGAGAAAGGAAAAAGTAAAACATTTCATTCTGTTTTCAAAAGAGCCCATGATTAGATGAAACTCAACATTGTTTTCCTAGTATTTTTTAGCAGTAGATATGTCTACTTAAGTCAATAGGATGATACAGTTGCTAGAAAAATTTTGCAATCCCCCCTTACGTGCATGCACATGTGTGTGTCCATTTTATTTACAGCAGCTCTGGGTAAACTGCATGTGATCACTTGGGTGTCAACTTGTGAAAAGTAATATATTTGTCGAAAGGTCCCTCTAATCCTACCTCTCATTCCATTCCTTCCTGTAACAGAAATTTTGTCCTTAGTGTCTGGACTCAAGAGTAGCTACTCAGAGTTTGATGAACGGGTGACAGATGCATTGACTGATACATGAGTTAGAATCAGAGGGTCAAACAATGTTTACATTATTTAAGGATTGTGATACATGCTGTCGAAATGCTTTCTGAAAAGAGACTCCATCTCCTAGTAAACATTCAGCTCACTGTTACCTGCACCGATTAATACCTGCATTACTAATTTTTGTGAGCTGGATATGTCCTTCCACTGAATAAAAGTGAGATTAAATATCTTCCATGTTCATTATATTTGTGTTTTTTTCCTCTCTGGCCAGTTGTCTATTCATTTCCTTGGTCCATTTGTACCCAGAGTTGGGTACATATCTTAGATAACTTACACATACTATTTTATAAGTAAGACCACTGTGGTGAATATTTTCTTCAGTTTGTTATTTGTACTTTGGTATAAGTGATTTTAACATGCAAAAATTTTATATTTGAATATACTCAAAATCTTCTATTTTTATATACTCAGAAAATTCACCCCAGACACATCTCACCTCACTCTCCTCATGATGCACTGTGGCCTGTGAGCCTTTTCTCACTGCTTTCCGCAGACCTGGGTGCAGACCCTTCGTGGCGTTATAGATGGTGCCTCCTTTCCTGAAATGTCTCCCTTCACATCTCTTTGTCTCTTCCTCCACACTGGTTACCCCCTGCACTCCCTTCATACCTTTCTACCTCAGCTCCGGTATGCCTTCCTCAGGGTCGTGGTCAAGGTCAGGTATCCTGGCCAACACTCTGCAAGTGACTGAGTAGTAATTACATAATCTTAAAGTCAATATTGAATTAATATCTCTTTGGGTTAGCGTCCCTGCCTTTCTCTATTGCTCATCCTTAAACCCATAAAGCCTTAGCAGAAGGCCTGGCAAACAGACACTCTGTCGATATTTACTGTATTACTTAATTGCGTTTAAAATTACGGACACTGACCTAAACAGGGGGTGGCATCACTTCTATTTTTGTCTGTTTGATTGTTATGTTTTTCCCATTTAATTCTCATTGCCTCTGGGTTTTATATGTTGGTGTTTGACATAAATCTATTTACCAACACTTTCCAATATGTTTATGTATCTGATTGATAAAGCAAGTCTCTCCTTCTTGCTCCTTTAACAACTGTAGAAATTTTTTCCAGTTTGCCACAGTGGGTAAAGTGAAGATCAGTCTAAGGAAAGCCAGCCTGCTTGGGCTTGAATTTTGGCAGCCCCGCTTTGTTAATTATATCGTCTGGAAGACGCTGCAGAATTTCTGTGTCTCAGTTTCTTTATCTTTAAGGAGGACACAAAAATGGTACTTCTCCAAGGGGCTATTATGAGGGTTGGTTTATGTAAAATGCTTAAATGTATGTGACTGGCACATAAAAAGGACTTGGTAAGTAGTAATAATGACTTTTTCATCAAAGTTTCCTGTAAGAAAAGCATTTGAAATCTAATGGAAATGATAAAAAATCCGTAACTTTACAAGAACTTGATATATTTATAATATCACTCTTCTACCAGGATCACATTTTCTATTTAATCATTTCCTCTGTGATGCCTCTCAGCACAGTCTCCTCACATTGACTCCCACATACATTTTTCCCTATGCCTATTTCCAAATATTTATATTTATGTTACTACTACAAAAGGCCTATCTCTATCCTACTTTCTAAATACTTAAAAACAAAGGGCACCTGGGTGGCTCAGTTAGTTAAGTGGTGGGCTCCTGATTTTGGCTTAAGTCATGATCTCAGGGTTGTGAGATTGAGCCCCATGTCAGGCTCTGGGCTCACCAGGGAGTCTGTTTGGGATTTTCTCTCTCTCTCCTTCTGCCCTTACCAAATGCCGCCCCGCCACCCTGCACTCTCTCGTGTGCTCTCTAAAATAAATAAATAAAATCTCTGAATAAATAAATACTTAAAAGCAAAAGTTTTATATATTTGCTTTCAGGTAGCAACGTCATTTAATTCTTTTAATTCATTCTCTTTCGATAATTTAGAGGTACAGATTGTCTGCAAACAATGGCCACTTTATGTATCTTTCCCATACTTTTACTTCTTACTCTTGCTTCATTGACTTAATCCACTGGTTTGATGTCCTCAAATGCTTTGGTGGTACATTCTCCAGAAGCTAGCTTCCGGGAGGGTTGATATGTGATTTGAAGGTAGCATGGTCAGGTAAGTCTGCGAAGAACCGGGCTAACTCAACGAACGTCCTTTTATTTATATAGACGAGAACCTGAGACACAGAAGAACTTGCCCCAAAACACACAACCTCCAGATTCAATACTGAATTGTGATTCATACATAGCTGTGTCATAAAAATAAGTTTTTACAAGTGATCAATGAAAATGAGTGAACTAAAAATGATGAAAGAGGTAAATTGTGCAAAGCATAACAAAAAATATAAGTGGCCTGTTTGCAGGCCTTATACTTAAGTTCATCAATTAAGAGAAAAAATAGTTGGGCTCCTTGCCATGAATTGATGACCCGGCTAATTTATTTTGAGCAACTCAGCTGACCTCTCCCTTCCTTGCTGTACACATTTCTGAAATGAGAACAGTACGTAAGTACTTTTCCATATGTAGTGTATCTGTTCTTGCAAAAAAAAAAAAGTACAAGCTAATGTCCATTCCATGTATGTTAAAGGAACAATTAATTATCTGGAAGATATTATGAATCATTACTAATTTGCAAAAGATTTGGCAATAAATGGTGTCCAAGGCTATATTTTATACACATCTTTACTAGAAAGATATTTACGGGGTGCCTCGGTGGCTCAGTCCGTTAAGTGTCAGGTCATGACCTCAGGGTCCTGGAATCGAGCCCTGCATTGGGCTTCACACTCAGCAGGGAGTCTGCTTGTCCCTCTGCTCCCCCTGCTCATGCTCTCTCTCTCTCAAATAAATAAATACAATCTTTTAAAAAAGATATTTATGAAGTACATACCACAGTCCATTAAAAAAACAGTATGAATAAAATAGAGAAGCTGTCCTCAAAATACAGTATAGTAACTTAAAGGCAGAAAATTATATAAAAATGTATTAACAAAGATAGACTATAAAGTTCCAGAAGACACATAAAAGCAGTGCTGTGAGAGTTAACAGTGAGCAGGGGTGGAGAGAAGGCACATTTCATTGCTATACGTATGATATAACTTAAGATTTAGAAATTTAAAAGTACTTTATATATATTTTATATATAGTCTGCCTTTCTTTCTTCCACAAATCTTATTAAATGACAATGTGTTACCATCTGACAGTACAAAAAATAAAGAAATCTGTTCCTCTGCTAAGAAAGCGCCTAAATTTAAGAATAACTTAGAGTATGTGAAACGAAAGCCCCAACAGAGGTATGTAAAAAGCTCCGCAGAAGCGAAGAGACAAATGAGACCATACTGGAGGTGTGCCTGTAAGATGGCTAAAACCTCCCGAGTGGAGAAGGTGAGCAAACCATTTCAACCAGAAGGAGCAGCGTCCACAGGGCAGGAAGGCACAAAAGAACCCAAGGATTCGGGCGTAGAAACTAAGGCCATCCTGTATGGGACATGAACCATAGACCAAGCATTGCATATACTCTATCTCCTCTAATTGTCTAACAGCCAATGAGAAGGTTTTCTACTACCCTCACTTTAGAATCAAGCAAACTGCAAACTCCCAGGGGTGGAGTAATTGGTATAAGGTCCCAAGTGACAGTCTGTGTCGCTGGACTCAGATTCAGTTCTGTCTGACCACAGACTGCATGCTCCTAATCATCATGCCTGTGTTCAGAGCTGCCCTGGGTCGGCCTGGCACACCCGGAATAGGCCCGGGAGAAAACAAACCACTGAGTCCCTGGAAAGGAGATCTCCAAGAGCCCACAAGTGGTCGTTTGTGCCGCATTAGACAATGCCACATTTTATTCTCTGGGCGGTCACAACAGTAACAGCGATAAACTGTGGACGATGATCACGTATGTAGCATTCATGAAACACCAGGTACTTTACTGACAAGGGCAGGCCGGGGATGAGGCCACAGAGGCTGTCAGGGCACAGGATGTAAGGAGGTACTCGCCTGCAGGGCCACCTGCTCCTGTCCTGAGCACTGCGCATACAAAAGGATGTTTAGCCAGAAGCCCTAAAGGGTGGGAACAACACAACGGACAGCAAGTGCTCCCACAGCGGAGAGCAAGATGCTCTCAGCTCAGAGTAAGAGGGGCTTCGAGCTGCTCTGTCCCGGCGGGATCACTCACCACCCCCTCTTCCATAGGCCCCAACCCAGAGGAGCTCTGTGCTCTGTCTGTCTCCTCAGGCACCGCTGCCCCCTTGGGAGACACAGGGGAATTTTCCCCTCTTTCGGCCTTCGCAGAAGGGCCTACCATGTCACTTAGCGTGTGTGCCCCTGGAGGTGAGGGGATGCAGACCGGCGAGATGGCCCAAGGGTGCTGAAGAAAGAGAAATAGAGGGCTGCGGTGAGAGAGACTGCTCTTTCCCGGACGACCATCGGGAAAGGGACCTCACTGTAGAAGGCCGCTGGGAGGAGTGAGTGCTTCACCAGAAGGGCAACGCCCGCGACTAAACGCGAAGAGGACCAAGCAGCCAGAGAAGGCGCTCCCTGAGTCGACGGAACCGCAGCTGGAAGCTTCCTGCAGAGGTCTGAGGACTGTGCAAAGGGTCTTACGAGACACCTTGCAAGCCCTTGCAAGCAACAATGGCCCTGCACGGTGCTCAGTCACGTGTCCGGCCACGTTACAACAGCGCCAGCCACAGTGCCCCTTTGCCCCCACCCCTTTCCCCTAGGATACAATTCAGAGAGTAGAAACCATAGGACCTGAATGTGTGTGTGCCTCCAAAATTCACATGGAAATCCCAACCCCAGTGTGAAGCTCATGTGATGCTCTCAGGAGGTGGGGCCCTTGGAAGTGATTAGGTGATTTGACCCAAACCCCCTGCCCAAGAACGGGGTGAGTTCTCCCATAAAAAAACACCCCAGAAAACTCTCTCGTCCCTTCGGACATGTGAGGACACAGTAAGAACGCAAAGTCTGTGACCCCAGAAGCCGGCTCTCATCAGACACCGAATCTGCCAGTACCTTGATCTCAGACTTACTGTCCTCAGAACTATGAGAAACAAACGTTTGTGGTTCTAGCCATGGAGACTATGATATTTTTGTTATAACAGCCTTAAATGGACTAAGACAAATAGCTAGTAGGTGAGAAGAAGAAATCTGAGAAAGAGAAAACAAACCATCCCTACATCTTGGGGGATTGGTGAATAGAGTCTTTAGGCTTGCCCCAAGTTTGGACTTACATGCAACATTATGCTAGAATGTGCATTTTTAATTACTAAAATGGGATTTTTCTTATGATTGAAATGAACCAGAGAAATTGTCCAACCTAAATTTAATCCAAGTATAGAGAAAATAGAAAAAACCAGACCAACAGGAATTTCAAGGGCACTGGGAAAAGGAACAGAGTTGCTCTACTACGGCTCTCTGTTGAGTCCCATTTTTTTTAAAAATATACTGGCCGCACTTTTATAATCACCCTTAATCCTTATGGAAACTAACCATGTAGTTACATGGTCTCAGTTCGCCTGGCAAGGCTCCACGGCCGACACTCTCATGCCGGTCACAACAGACAACATACAATCTGAACGTGAGTGACGTCCATACTCCCGGCCACGGGGATTAACGTGGGAATGAGTTAGTGGCCCAAAGTCGCCAAAATCTGCATTCATCTCCAGTTTTTTTTCCTGGCTGCACCTAATAGGCAGAAGAACCTCTCCTGGGGTTGGAGCTTACAGCTGCAAATCTAAGGGTGTCAGCATCCTTCTGTTCGCTTTCTCACAGGGCAGGTCCAGCTGCAATCAGAGAGAATGAAGCCAACGACAAAAATTAGAAAATGAACCGAAAACCCTGAGGAGGATCCAGTCCTTGGGTCCTGTCCTTCCTGATGCTACCTTTTCTTTCCTGTGTTCCAGTTCCAGGAGCCAAAAAATGTGCCTTTCCTGAGTAAACCAGTTAGGTCTGTCTTCCTGTCAATGTCATCTAAAAAATTTGAACTATTACTATTATGTATATATTTAACTGACGATGAGGTTGGGAAGATACGGTGTTTTCCTCAAGGGCAGAGATGTGGTAAGTGGCAAAGAGTGAACTCGATTCTGGATCTTTCCGACTGCACAGTCTTCCGTCTTAACAAACAACTCTACATTGTGAAATGTAAGGGTACCACCATTCAAGTTTTATGTGAGAGTTTTAAAAAATACTTGAGCTTCCTCTTTTCCTCCTTCTTCCCCTTTTCTCTTCCTTCCTTTCTCTTGCCCTTCAGAGTAACTCTGTCCTGACATCTGTGTCCATCTTGGGCAGGGCAAGGTAGGCGGTGGGTGCCGGTGAAGGGGGGTGACCCGGGGCAGAAGCCCTGCAACGTGGTCAGAGGGGAGGGGACATGGAGGTGGCGGCCCACAGGGGCAGTCGGAGCGGACCGAGGGGCCCTTCCCAGTGTGGTCAGAGGAGCGGGACAGACCCGGTTCTCTTGTTTCAACCCTTGCCTTACCTGGTGTTTTCTCCTCTTTCTCCAGCCCGTCCCCATTTTTAATTTTTTTGCTCTTCCTCCCCCTTCTAAACCTTGAATAATTGCAGAAATGGCAAAAAACATCTTCTGAAAGTACCGTTCTGCCAGTTGCCAGGAGGGAATGGATCCAGTGATCCCCAGAGAGAGACATGAAAGTCAGAACAATCTCCTGTCTTTCCCGCTGAAGTTTTTTGTAGCAGATGAAGAGAACACAGAGAAAACTTCAAGATGGGCCAGGCCACGAGCACACAGACACCCCTCCTCACCTCACCCCAAGAACTACTGCAACCCTGCTGCAATCGGGCAGGCATAGCCTTGATGCTCTGTGGGCGCTCCTAACTGCACCAGCCCAATAACGCCTTTCACCTCCAAGTGAGTCACGCAGATGACAGTGTCCGCGTGGCGAGGGAGCCACGGTCCGGTGTGGGAGGACAGAGAGGAGGGGACGGAGGACTCCCACAAGAGGGGGCAGCACGGTATGGGGCATCCAAGCAGGACCCAGAGTTAGGGATCTACTTTGGGATCAAGAAATCCTGGAAGCTGCAAAGGGAAGGGATTTTTATAGATGTTGTTTGATGCATCCTTTAGTACCGAACACACAGTATGTACAGATACAAAATGAGAATGAATGAATGAATGAGCAAAGCATCTGAAAGACAGTTAAGAATATAAATGTGAAGAACATTATTAATTCTAGCACAGCTGATATTCCCTGTTTTTAAACAAGGGGGAACACATTTTTTGTTTTATGAAGCCATGAAGTTGTTAGGGACTTGGTTTTCTTGATGAGAGGGCTCTCCTGTTTCATGAATGTTAATCCTCGGTATCCAAAATGCCACTCTAAAGAAATACTTAGCACCACAACAATAAGACAAAAGCCCAAGTAAAGTAAACATTCCAGAGGCCTTCAGAGGTTAAACAGGAATCTGGAAATAATTATCCTATTGCTAAAAAAATAAATAACATATGGAAAATATAAGCAGTGGGGGGAGGACTTCCTCTTCTTAAGCAGGATTTTATTCTTAAAAAAATTTTTTTTGACAAAATAATATTTGACTGATATAGTCCACACAATAACACAATAATACAATTATTGTTTGGTATTAAGATTATTGTTTTCATAATCCACTTTTAAGTGTTGGAAAATATTCTCTGTATAACAAATGATGGTATTTAATATTTACGTCCCACTTTTTATTATGTAAAATTGTTCACAGTTATATAAAATGATTTAATTTACAGAAGGAGAGAGATTCACAAATCTATAACTTATCACCCAGTCAAGAAAATAAAAAAAACTGGATTTATTCTATAGCCTCATTTTCTGTCTTTCGCTCATTTTTATTATTTTCTGAGCTTCTTGAAGAAGGCGTCTAGACTATTACCACTTCCTCCCTTTGCCCTCCTCCCACGGCAGTCTGGTTTCTGTCCGCACCACCCCACCAAAACCGCGTTCACCCAGAAATTGTTCTGGTCGTTAAATCAGAGGGAAAATTCTTAGTTCTTAATTTACTTGACCACTAAGAGCATTTAGCACCACTGACCACTTCTTGAAACTCCATAGTCTTGGTGCTCCCCACACTACTTTCTTTCCAAATTTCTTCCTAATTATTTGGCCCTATCATCCCTATCTCTTTTTCTCTTTCTTCCTCCATTATCTTTCCCAGTCATTAACATTACAATGTTTTCATCAAGTCACGCAGGTAAGAACACTGGGCATCACCCTTGCCTGCTGCTGACTCCCCTCTGCCCTCATATTCAACTAATTCCAAATATATCTCCACTATGTCCTCACATCCTTTCCCACCACTGCTATCTTAGTAAACACTCTCATTATCTCTCAGCAAGTGATTGTAAGAGTTTCCTAATTAGTCTCCCGCTTTCCAGCCAGACCCCCCACATTCCATCCTCCATAACTGCCACCAGCATGATGGCACCCTATCACTCCCCATTAACAACCTTTCTGTGGTTTCCCATTAATTGCAAGATGAAGCCAAGCTCTTCGGGACAGCTGACAGAGCAGACTTCCCTTTCTAAAATCCTTCCCTCTCCACTGTGAACTGGCAAGTCTCATTCATGCACCACCATTCTACAAAGCCGGTTCTTCTGGACTCTTTCCACCTTGCTCTGCATAATCCCCTTCTCCCACTGCTCTTGTATCTCCAGCTCAAACCTCTCTTCTGAATGTTAAAACACTATATTCAACTTCTTATTGGACATCAGTGGGTACTCTGTATGTGTAAATTAGCCATCTGTCTCCCCAAACTTACTCCGGTCTTTGTTACTTGGTGAGTGCCATCATCGGACTGTCCTCTGCAGGGAGAGGAGCCCTCCCTGTGTCCTCCTCTTTCTTACATCCATTTCTTGTTCCATACCGTTGATTCTACTATCAAATACAATTTAAACCGACTCGCTCACAGGCGTCTACACTGTTGGTGCCCTAAGTCAGAACGGCACCATCCTCGACCAGTTCCATACTCCACTTTGTTGCCTCTGCCGCCATTATACCACGTGACTTCCTCAATCCACTACCCCTTCTCCTGCGGACAGAAGTCTATTTCTAACATCAAAACTTGAACCCATTATTCCTCTGCTCAAAATCCTTCAACAGCTCCCCAGGGCCAACAAACAGTATCTGAATTCATTTGCATGACCTTCCCAGGCTTATTCATGAGTTCTTGACCTATGACTTCTACCACAAAGGTGGGAAGGCTCATATCCTTGCTCCTCCGCTTCAGAAACCCATATGTATTAATCGGGCTTTAGCAAGTTAATTATTTCAAAATTGGCCAGTGACTATCGTTTTTGTTTGTGTAAACTGAATATGTAATAACATGAAACTTGGGGGGAAAAAAGCAAGACATATTTTGACTTATACGAAGAAAATCTAGCAAATGGCCAGCAGCCCTTTCTACATAACTACTTAAACAGGAAAAAAGAAAAACTAAAAACCATTAAAGCCTCATAAAAGTGGCTTAATAATTTAAGAGCTATTGATATATTTCTTAGGAAAAGAAGTCTACTACTTTGCAATATAATTCAGGTTAAAAAGGACAATGGTCAGTTTTTTTTTTTCCTCCATTAATTTAAATTATTTCCCAGGAGTGAAAACTCTAAAATTGTACATAGGTTTTTTTGGGTTTGGGTTTTTTTGTTTTGTTTTTTTGTTGTTGGGTTGGTTTTTTTTGTTGTTGTTGTTTTGGTTTTTTGCACTAAGAACCCCTGAATTTTAACAGGTAAATTCTTTCCTCTTTTGCATTATCCTGTCTTCACTGAACATGATTTGAAACAAAGTGATATTTTTGAATCTTGGCAATACTCCAGGGAAAACATTACCAGCAGTGAAATTTCTTCCAAAAATCCAGAGAATGCAATGAAAGCCTAATCTGGGCTCAGTTAATTATATGTTTGTAAAACACCCTGCTGGGTGTTTTTTCCCTCACATATTTATTTTTAACACAAACATATACACTCTGCTGACTGCAGTGCAACCACAGTCATACCCTCTATAGACCATGAGAGTTTACCTCCTGCATTTATTTATTCAACATTAAACAAGTGTTTACTGAACACCTGCACGACAGACCTGATTCCTACCTTCATGGAGCTTACATTCTAATACATGGCATTTACTGAGCTATGTTCCGGGCATTCCTTGTGTTAAATGTTCTACTTGCATCACTTCCTTTAAACCTTCAAGCTCACCATAAGGAAGCAACTATTTATCATTATTGCCTTTATCACTGTTATTATTATTGTACAGGCAAGAAGACAAAAACTTCGAGGGATTATAAGAACTGACCAGTGTCTCCAGGGAGGCAGTGGTGTGTTTAGCTCAAAACTCAAAAACAGTCTTCCTTGCAAGCAGTGTTGGCCACATGGACCAATGAATTACAAGACGTTTTTAGGTGATGTTTCTGGATAAAGCTGCTTATATAGTGCATGCTTCAGCTGGCAAATCTCTCCCATCTTCTGGGCTTCTGAGTTCCTTCTGCTGAGATTGGACAAAAGCCTGATGTCTGGGGCTCAGAGTGACCATGGAGAAAGACTAAAGGAACGGTAAGAGAGTGACAATATCAGACTGCCCCCCTCTTCTCAAGTGCACACCAGATCTTATCACCCCATCCTGCAGTGTGGCTCCCCATCGCTCTGGAAGAGAAATCCAAAGTCTCCTAGCTTATGAAGCCCAACGTGAATGGCCTCCTGTCTCCTGCCTGCTTCTCTGGACTCATCTCAACCTGCTTCTTCTCTGCCTCCAATAACCAAGACAGGGAGAGCCTTCTTTCTGCTCTAGAACAGGCCAATTACACTCCTCGGGGCCTTCACACTACCTACTGCTCAGGACGCTCAGGTTTTCTGCTTCTTTGCCTGCATGACCCTTCTTGTCAGGCAGATCTTAGCTTCTTGTCACAATTTCAGAGAGCTCCCCTAACCACCTACTCTAAAGTAGCTGCCAGTAATTCACTCTCACATCCTAGCTTGATTCTTTGTGAAGGACTTACAACTATCCTATTTTTCCGTGTTTATTTTTTCACTGACTTGTGCATTGTTTGTATCATCTACCCCACCTTCCACCAAAATATGAACTTTTGTTTCTACTAAACTCCTCTGGCACCTAAATAATGCCTGTACATACTCAAACCCAACAAATATTTATCAGATGAATGAATAGTATAACAAACCTCCTCCTAAGAGATATAAAACAGTGTAATCTGAAATCTCTAAATTTCTCATGCAGGTTGGGTAATTTATATTAAAAATCAGTATATTTCATCATATAAACTACTATTCCATATTTTCATCTCTTCAATTATCCTTCATTCTGATGATGTCGATGCCAGAATAATGAGAAGAGAACTCAGAGCTAGACCAAGAGTATTAAGATGTCTCGAAACGAAAGACAAATACATGTCAGACACACGGAAAAATCAATTTTAACGGGTTTTTTAAGATATGGAATCTCTACATTCTCATCTAATCTATATGATTCCCAACTGATACTGTAACATTTGGGTAACTGAGGAAAATATAGTTTAAAACTTTTTTCTAAGTGTCTCTTCCATGTCTTGGGTTGAATGGAGGATATGCAGCAAGTTGTAAGTTTACTGGAGAGCTCTCTGATAGACACACTTCAGGGATCTGAATTGTTGAACATGTTATGTTGACTTCTTATGATTCCTTTTCAACACAGTGAGGGGACATAGCATAGTGGTTAAGAGCCCAGGCTGTGGGTCCAAACTGTCTGGATTTGAATTCAGGTATTAGTTGTATGGACTTAAATATAATACATAACCTCCCTCTGCTTTAGTTTCCCCATCTGTGAAATGGATCAAAATAATATTTACCTCAAAAAAATAATATTTACCTCATAGGCTGGTGTGGGGATTAAAAGAAGTAATTCAGGTGTTATGGACTGAATGTTTGTATGCCCTCAAATTTAAATGAAGCCCTAACCCTCAATATGATGGTACTTGAAGATGGGCCTTTAGGAGGTAATTAGAGTTAGATGAGGTAATGAAGGTAGGGTCCCCATGATGGTATTAGTGGCTTATAAGAAGAGGAAGAGAAAAACTCTTTCTTAAAGGAGTCATTGCAGGGATGCCTGGGGGGGCTCAGTCGGTTAAGCGTCTTCCTTCAGCTCAGGTCATGATCCCGGAGTCCTGGGATCGAGCCCCACATCTGGCTCCTTGCTTGGCAGGGAGTCTGCTTCTCTCTCTCCCTCTGCCTGCTGCTCCCCCTGCTTGTGCTCTCTCTTTCTGTCAAATAAATAAATAAAATCTTTAAAAAATAAAAAATAAAAAAAATAAAGGAGTCATTTCAGAGACAAGGAACCAAACCAAAGGGAGGTACGCATGTTGGGGATATTGTGGAGCCGGTCAGTGCAGGTTCACTAAAGAAAATGAAACTTGACCTTATCTAACGTTAGCTGCCGAATTTACAGCTCTTCTTATAAATCAGCAGGGAATGCCAGCCAATCCCCAAATGCCCAGTCTGCTCTTGCCATCTCTGGGCTTCCTTGTTCCCCTCAAGCAGCCACTCTGATCCAAATAAGAAAGAAGACCAGTAGGCAACCAATCTGCTGAAGAAGTCAAATAACTTCCATATTTACCCCATAAAAACTCTTCAGTCTATGAGCAACTCAGAACTCACTGCTCCTGTAGACCTGAGTTTCCCATCTTACAGATCGAAACCTTTGCAATAAACTCATCTTTCTCCTTTCTTGGTGGAGTTTGGTTTTTGACAGAGAGAAGATGCCTTATCTGAAGTAATGACATCATAATTTTATGTGAATCAATGACAGTTATTTTTTATTTCATGATTGTGTATTTTTAAAAGGCTGAAATGTCTCAAAAGTGGGACAAATGAAAACCTTAACTTCCCCCATCACATCAATCGACTGTATACCTAAATTATATACTTTTTACTTTCCTTGATTTAGTTCTTATTTATCCTTACTTACATTTTCTTCTGATTTAACAACAACAAAATGCCTTTATAATAGCTCAACACTTTCTTAGCCATATGTAATAAATCAATATTATAGAATTTAGTTTCTATTGGCATTCTTTCAATTACAGCTTATTTTTCTCATTAACTGTACTTAGTAATATCTTCAAAATCCTTAACCCTTACAAATGTAAAATCTGACAACCAGAATTATTAGTGCTATTCTCTCATCTAACTTTTTTCTTCTCATTATTCCACCACAACCATCTGTCTATAGTATACTTGTCTGATAGAAACACGTGAGCCACAAATGTGAACCACATATGCAATTTTAGATTTTCTAAGAGTAGAAAAAAAAACAGATGAAGTTAATCTTAACAGTATATTTTATTTAACTCACTATAATCAAAGTATTATCATTTCAACATATGATAAAATTATTAATGAGATATTTCATATTCTTTATTTCATACTAAATCTTTAAAATTGGTATGTATTTCACACTGACAGTACATCTTAATAGGCCTAGACACATTTCAAGCGCTCAGTAGCCACAAATGGCCAGTGGCTACTGTGGTGGACAGCACAGGTCTATCTTAAACTATCAACTCTCACAGAAAGCAAGCACAAAAAACACTGGTATTCAAGCACCTGCCATTGCTATATGAGTAGCGGCAAAGCCTCTGGCATGACCTTCCACACAGAGGCCCTGTGCTGCCAAACTATGAAGCACCAAGTGGTATTCTATGAATTCTAAAATACGCTGTATTCTATGTGGGTGGTATCATCTGCAGCACAATTCCAGATATGACTGCACAGGCCCAACTTCTAACCAATTTTTCTGAGCCAAAATTCAGAGTATAGAGAAGTATCTCTGGAAGTAGCAAAAGTCATAAGGCAGTTATATCCCCCCAAAATTTCTCACTTTTGTCTTTAACACAGCCTAGTTCAAATTTTCGGTCATTAGCAGGTTGTCTTTTACTCAAAAGCATCTCTGTAATGGATAGAACCCAATTATTTTATTATTAGTTCCTAACCACAGGTGATTCACACTCTGTTGTTCATGATACACCACAGGAACTACTGCTTCACTGGGTTACCAGGTACTGTGTTCTGTGGGGGCCTGTGTGTCAGAGGCTCAGTTGCGTGGTATCGATGTGCTTGTCATCTGATCCATCCATTTGTCAGTCATGAAGACTCTTTTAACCAGTTCAGGTTGAGGGGAATTTGCACAAATTATTGTCTTTTTCAAAAAATACCAGACTTTGCTTCTTTGAGGTAAATACCTGATACTATATGGTTCAACAGTTTTTACACGTAATATACTCCCTGAACCAAACTTCCTCTTAAGAAAACAAATAGGGGTGCCTGGGTGACTCAGTCGTTAAGCGTCTGCCTTCGGCTCGGGTCATGATCCCAGGGTCCCGGGATCGAGCCCCGCATCGGACTCCCTGCTCCTTGGGAGCCTGCTTCTCCCTCTCCCACTCCCCCTGCTTGTGTTCCTGCTCTTGCTGTGTCTCTCTCTGTCAAATAAATAAAATCTTTAAAAAAAGAAAAGAAAAAAGAAAAACAAAAAGCAACTAGAAATGCTTATACACAACAGTTTCTACAAACCACATTAGTTTCAGCAAATGGGAAAGGAACTCTCATGGTTCCCATTTTGAAGAATGTTTCTCATGTGCAGAGAAGCAGGCCCTTGCAATGCCAAGTCCTCAGCCCACATCTGTGTGTCCTGAGGGGAGAAACATGGGTTCTGACACAAGGAAGGGAACTTGCATTTTTAGTGCTCAGAATAATTCATATTAAAGTCTTAGGTCTTTATGTTAAATCACACTTATTCAACTTTATACTGAGTCATCTTTATGGAAAATAATTAGGGAGTGTCCCATATAATCCAACACAAATCAGTGTCTGCACACGTACTGAGTACCTCCTTCATATGACAGGTAACACTAGGTCTTGAAGACTCAAAGCACTTGAAGATAGGCACCGTTTAATATCCCTGGTGGCCTGAAGAGTATCCCTGAGTGTTTGGACACACCTAGTGTCTGCCATTAGTAGGCTATGAACACATGTTTACTGAAATACTTCTTTAAATTACCCATACACTGTTTTGCTATTTTTGCTGTGTTCCTCTGCACAAGAAAATAAAAGAAGGCTGGGTAGAAATATCCTGTAAGATAGATTAAGGTGCGAAAATGAGGAGAAAAAACTGCAAAACCAGAGTTCAACTCTGCGAGGCAATACAACCAAAATAGTGCAAGATGAAACACCCCCAGGTTTGGAATAACTGCTAAGTCTCTCTACATAATTATATTTTTTGCAAGTCTAGGCATGCATGTGGGTGTCTTGCAATTTAAAATGATGATGTAAAATGTAGCAGAATCAGATATTTTTAAAAGAGAAAACTGGAAAGCTTATTACTTAGCTGGTCTTATTACTCTGAGCACTAGAATCTTGAGTCTAATTGGTTGAACCCACCTAATCTGGTAGGTTCTTTGATTCAGATGTTGTATAGACACTTAGGAATTTGTTGAGAAGGGTGGAACCAGAACTCGGGAATGAGACATCCATGGATGTCTGCCTGCGTCTTCTACCCTTAAATTCAAAGCCTTCCCCATACTTTCTCTAAATTCCTATGTCAGTCTCTAAAAAATTACAATTTTCCACTTCTGCTTCTGCATCTGCTGCCTCATTTCCACTGTTCTGATTTCCATAAAACACATCTGTTGGAGAGAAGGATCTTGTTAATTCACTCTACTGAAGATTCGCTTGGTTCTCTTGAGAGGAGTTGCATCACATAAATCAAAGTATCTCCACCATTTCTGCGACTCCACTGTCATGCTCCAGTGCCTCCCCAATACCCTCCCAACATGTGACCCTGGGACCAAAGGAAAGTCGCCTGGGAAATGGTGCGTTTATCCCCTGAATTCTACTGAATACAATGCAGTCAGTGTGAGTGTGTGTTGTTTACCCTAGGGTCTGAAGACAATTTTTCTTTGCTCCACACTAAAGAAATCATGAAAATTATGATGAAGAAAATGTAACTGTAGTAAGATCTACATTTCTCCTCATCCAGCTTCCAATCTTCTATGACCCATACTGTTCTGTTCAGGGGAATCTGAGTTTAACTCGCAGCAGCCTTGTATCAGGGCCTCTTGACCATGCAAAGATTATCTGTCTCTGTGAATAAAATTTCTCAAAATTCACTTTCTGTTCCATATTAGTAAATGATTCTGTAAGGCTCTGCTTCTCTCTAGGACGCTGAACAAAATGCTGGCAGCTGTTGTACTTGTTACCAAAGGAGACATTTCTGTCTGCTTGCTCTGCCCTATGGCTCTCTGTCTACACCCCTGCTGTCTTTTGTGACTACCGTCTGTGCTCTGATGTGGCATCCCTCTATGCTGTAGCAAAGGGGAGCATGACATTTGTTCTCTTTTGTGCCTAAGATCAGAACCAAAAACTGATTCCTCCCATCGTGGCACTAGTAACTTTCTTCACCACACCACTAAGTATCTCTGCACAGCAGGTTTTCAGATATATTACTACCTAACCATTTAAACCTCCTAGTTATATGTAGGTTTCCCTAATTCATAATAGTTTATGTGTTGAATCTCAGTTCAATATAAGATCCGAAATTCAGTATAGATAAAACACATGTTCTTATTATAGGTAACTTGCATTGCAAATACTTTTATCCTTGATAGAAATATAAAGCAATTTTAAAGTGAAAAGGAAGATTACTCTTTGGAGTCTACGACTAAATTCAGAGACCCAAAACTGAGGCTATATGGTAATCCCAACATGATGAGCCAAAGTTTAAATTTATTCTATAACAACATAGTAAAAAACTAGGTCAGATGATCAATCTTATAGCTTAAGATGAAAAACCTTATAAAGTCTCACCTGAGAAAATTCAAAGAATAAAACTGCCACTGATGATATATGCATACATGTATCTTCCTCTTTGACTTTACGGTATAACCCTCTGTCACAGCCATTTTTCTCTTTTGAACCCCTGTATGAGCATAATGCCTTACAGACACTGACTGACCGGGAACATGGTACTGAATGAATGAATGTGCACATTATTTTTATCATTGACCTGCGGAAAAAAGTGAGAGACCCTTTCTATTTGTTTATGGACTTGATGTTGTGAAATGGACCAAAATTAAAAATCATACCATGGTAAGGCAAGTACATCCTCATACTGAACTTACAGCACTGGGCAAATATTGACTCCACTAGTGGAAATGTATGTCAGAGAGATCACAACTTTACCTTTCAATTCTAATTTTGTGGTTTTAGTGGTAAGAAAAAACCCCCAGAAAATAATAGTCTGTCCCTAGCAGAAGAGTACATGTTGGTAGAAAAGTAGTTAATGGTACTGTAATTAGTGAAAATGAGCGTGATAGGCCACAGGCTAATTGTTGTCTTAAACTAACTTTTGAGGCTGCTTTTAACCTCAACCAGCGAGTCCTCAAGACCATAACTTTATACAAAATGATGATAACAATAATACCTTTCTATATATTCAGAGATCCTCAATTAAAAACTAATACACTTCCACCATTCCTTTGTTCTTCCAAAATCATAATGTACCCTATTTTATAAAGTTATGTTACTAAACAAAAGATTGCCAAACATTTAGTTTTGTTTGTTTTTTTTTTTTTGATTTTTGGAGAAGTTTTTTTTTTTTCTTCATCCATTGATTCCACAGCTCACTACAATTAGAATTACCATAATGGTAGGATGTGGTGGTAGAAATATATGACTTCATCCTTTATAATCACCAGCATGGCATTTCCCGGAACAACACTACAGGATATCAGTGAGGTGGAGTCTCTCTTCTCGGATCTAATGTTTTTGTGCATCCCAGTCTGAAAGTGCTGACTGCATCATAACCCTGGCTGCCAACATTAAGCTTGTAAAACAACAGAAGAGCAACAATAAAGCTGCTATTTGTGTTTTATGGAACAGCGTAAAACCAATAAAATAGCAGAGTATCCAAGGGTTGGGTTTTTAAATATTCCCCATGGTCCTAATCGTTGTCCCAACTCATTATGGCAACACCTCCAAAGTTGTTTTCTTTCTAAGCTGGCTACATTTCCAAAGAATACAATGAAATACTGATTGAAATCTGTCTATATGCACATCCAAAACTTCGACTGCTTGTCTAAAAGGATGGCATTCTTTTGATGTTACATGTTATACTATTACAATAGTTTATATAATATTGTGGGAAATAGTAATAGGAGATCTTTTAGAAATTAAGCAGATGGCTTAACTAAGTAAGCATTCTCAATTCTAAATTAGTAAAATTTTTAGCTGTAATGTTTTCCAGTACATAGGCTTAGCTTTATTTATACCATCATCGGTGCACAATACTATACTGATACAGCTAAGCACTTGATTAACTTTTAAATGCTTACTTGCTTGAGCAAATGTCAAATAAACTTAGAAATGTTATCAGTATCTCCCAAAATATCTGCAGGACTTTTAGTAACAGTCATCCTAATATTAATTTTTGCCATGGTAGATTAAAGATAGCTATGCAATTTACACTGCTCCTCCCACTGAGAAGTGGAGTCTGATTCTCTTCCCCTTGAATGCAGTGTGACCTTAGCAACTTGCTTGACAGTGTTACCTCCTGAGCCTCTGAGGCTGATAGCAAGAAACCTTGAAACATTCTCAGGCTTCTTGAAACTAATTCTGGGTCCCTGAGCTACTGTGTAAGAAATCTAGCTACATTGAGACCATGTGCTGGTGAGACCACTGTACATGTCACAGTTGACAATCCAGCTGGTTCTCCTCATTCTCCTTAAGTGGCCTGTGTCTGGAGAGGCCAGACCAGTCTAAGTATCAGGTGGATGCCACCTGGAGTCTTAGCTGATAACATACAGAAAAGAAGAATCACCCAGCTGAGCACTGTCCAAATTCCTGACCCACGATTGTGAGACAGAATAAAATAGTGGTTGTCTTAAGCTGCTAAAGGAAAACTGTTTCTCAATACTTCTGACACCCAATATGTGTTTTATTTATATTTTTACCACACCAACCAATTCTCCAACTCTCTAGACAACAATTCGGTGTCCTACAATTCAATTAAATTCTGACACTAGCTATCCAGAGTTAACACGGACCCCGCAGGTTAGGGGCACAAGACTGCCCCTCACTTGAGAGGCCAATCACAAGTCCTGAGCCTCCTATACTTCTAACCCAATGGCTTTAAATTGAGGCTTCCCACATCTTCCTCCTCAGATTCAATATTTTGCTGTAAACATTCACAGAACTCACTGGGAAGTACTTGTATTCACCAGTTTATGAAGGTTCATCATGTAGGCATGATCCATTACTCCTTCTCCCCTCACTCGTGGATAGGGAGTGGGACTGAAATGGCCAAGCTTCTAATGATGGCTTGGTCCTTCTAGTGACCAGTCCCCATCCAGGAGCCTACCATGAGTTGTCTCATTAGAACAAAAGATGCTCCTATCACCAGCAAATTTCAAGGGAGTTAGGAGCTCTGTATAAGACACTTCTATTACTCCCATTACTCATGAAATTACAAGGGTTTTAGGAGGTCTGTGTCAGGAATCAAGGGGAGAGACCAAATACATATTTACTATGTCACAGCTGCTAAATTGTGTGGATACTTTGTTAGCAGAAGTAAATAACTGTAACACATATATTGTTGTATTGTCACTTATAATCTTGTAAATTTGATTGAATTATATTGGAATTAGTATGAAACTCTATTTTAATCCCTTTTGTGTTAAGAAATTTCATTATTTTTGCTTTTGTTTCGCATCCAGCCTCTCTTTCTAAATGCAGCCCATATTTTCTTTTGGGAAATCCACCATTCAGAACAGTCTTGGGGAAAGGCAATTGCCTCCAGCAGCCAAAGGGTTGGGTCCTTCTTCTACCTACCCTAAGTAGCCAGAAGAAAGTACTTAAACCTTCCAGTCCTTTCAAATCAGATCAAGTCTAAACTCCTAACTGGGTAGAAAGTACCTTTATAGACTGCTCCTAGTTTCTCTCTCCCATCTCATCTCCAGTGGCTCCCAGAATCCTCATGCACTAATCATTCTGAACTACTTACAGGTTGAACTGTGTCCCCCTAAAAATTTATGTTGAAGACCTGAACACCTAGCACATCAGAATGTGACCTTATTTGGAAATGGGGTCTTTACAAAGATAATCAAGTTGAAATGAGGTCATTAGGGTGGGCCCTCATCCCCCATGCCTGGCCTCACTATAAAATGGGGAAATGCGGGGGCACCTGGGTGGCTCAGTCGGTTTAGCATCTGTCTTCGGCTCAGGTGATGATCCCGGGATCCTGGGATCTGCCCTGCGTCAGGGTCTCCACTCAGTGGGGAGCCTGCTTCTCCCACTCCCTCTGTCTGCTGCTCCACCTGCTTGTGCTCACTCACTCTCTCTCTGTGTGTCAAATAACTAAATAAATAAATATCTTTTAAAAAATAAAATGGGGAAACACGGACAGGGGAGACATGTGGAGGGAAGACTGTGATGACACTCAGGGAGAATGCCACATGAAGACAGAGTATTGAAGAGATGTCTCCACCTGTCAAGCAATGCCTGAGGCTCCCAGAAGCTAGAAGAGAGGTATGGAGCGGTTCTCTGCCTAGGGCCTTCAGAGACAGGGTGTTCCACTGACACCATAACCTCAGACTTCCTGCCTCAAGGCCTGTGAGACAGTACACTTCTGTTATCTTAATCCACCCAGCCTTAGGTACTTCTGCTATGGCCAGCCCAGGAAAAAAATACTGTTTCCAAAGAGTATCATACTTGTTCTCAAAAGAAATACTAAATATAAGGAAGGTTTGTGTCAAACATCCCAAAATTTTGGAAGGAAGCAGTAGAAACAACCAGGGACTTTTTCATGAAAAAGGTGGCATTTGAGCTAGATTTACAGTTCACGTGGGTTTCAGCAGGCACAGATGGGGGATGGCATTTCTAACTCAGTGAATTCTTGAAGCAAAGGTGTGAAAACACGGACGCATACATCATGTTTAAAAAAAGAGAGGTTGTGTCTTTGCTTTATGTACTAGATATGTACAGTGGATTCAAGAAATATTACTGTCAATGGGTAAGTTTAATTAAACTTCTAGAAGCAAGCACACAGAAAAATAATTCCAGTAGTTCCTTTGCTAACCTTTATTAGTCTTTCCTCCAAAAAAATCTCCTAATTGCTTTAGGTTATTCTCTAGACAGAAGTCCCCAGACTTGCAGAATTTACCAAGTAGTAAAAAACTTAAAGGACGGACAGCATCATAAGGATGTCAGCATCTTATCTTGGGCCATAAGAGCACTTGACATTATTCTCATCTTTCATTACCATAAGTTTATTAAAGGATTTTTTTAAGATTTTTTATTTTATTTATTTGAGAGAGAGAGAGAGAGAACATGAGTGGGGGGATGGGCAGAGAGGAAGGGAAAATAGACTCCCTGCTGAGCAGGGAGCCAGATGTGGGGCTCCCAGGACCCCGGGATCATGACCTTGGCTGAAGGCAGATGCTTAATGAGCCACCCAGGTGCCCCTAAAGGAATATTTTAACATCAAAAAAATGAAACATCATCTTTTCAGAGCCAATTATTCTTTAAACAGAGAAAAAAGACAGCTTTGTGAAAAATTTCCCACACTGTCATTCTCATTTTCCCAAACCAGAGAAAACAACATGCTATCTGGAGGTAAGGAATCACTGCTCTAAAATTGAACACTCCCGGGGTTTCCACCTGGCATTCACTAAAAGCAGAGCCGAGGATGCTGGTGATCATGGATCTTATTCAACAGGTTTCCTTGTAGAGGAGCCTGAGAAACACAAGAAAATTACAATAGTCCCAAAGAGGTTCCTGAGGTTCCACCAAGAAATGGAATAGTTGTTCTTTTTAGAAAAAATGTTGGTTCACCTATTTCTACACAGGGACTGTTGGTCTTTTCCAGAGACATGATTTGTTTGCCAAGAGAACCACATGGGTCTGCAGGGTTAAAGGTGTCTGTCCTTCTGAACTAACCAGGAGAAAATGATACACAGAGCCTCCCTAAGGTCAAATATCCCCTAACTCCTCACCTTGACCCTTTGTACACTCCTCATTTAAAAGATCATAAACATGGTTTTAAAGGAAGTAAAAACAATTAATGAAAGGAAATACAACTGGGTAAGTACACTAAGAGCTGGAGTAGATTAGTTTTAAAATCTGCTACAGTTTAAAATAAAAAGATTACTAGGGGCGCCTAGGTGGCTCAGTCGGTTAAGCGTTTGCCTTTGGCTCAGGTCATGATCCCAGGGTTCTGGGATCAAGCTCCATCATGGGCTCCCTGCTCAGTGGGGAGTCCATTCTCCCTTTCCCTCTGCCTCTCCCCCTGCTTGTGCTCACTCTCACCCTGTCAAATAAATAAAATCTTTCTAAAAAATAAATAAAAATAAAAAGATTACTAAGCAAGTAAGAGTATTTATTACAATAAAAGTTAGCAAATGCTCTCTGCAGTTACTTTATTGGAAAAACTTCATAGCAGTGGGCTCACAGGCTAGGACTCCTCATGAGCTGTCTACCTTCCTATTACAGCCACAGCCTCATGCTGGAGACGTGGACAGCGTGCTCCAGTCCCCGTGAATTCTTCAATTCCTCAAACATCCTGTGATTTCAATGTCTAAGCCCTGCAAATGCTGGGCCTCTTGGTCGCCTTTCTCTTCCTTTTCAGCAGGCAAACATCTATTTACTCTGCTCAGAAACAATCACCTACCTTGCTCACTATCCTCCAGACATAATTTTAAACACTCCACATACATCAATTCCCTGGATTAGCACTCCAGTCCTCTGATGCAGGCTGACTGATCACTGAGTCCCCATCTTACAGATGAGGAAAACTAGGAACACAGAGATTCTTCACTTACCCAAGGGCACTAGGCTAATAATAACACAGCTAGCAGGAAACCTGTCTACAGAGTCCAAGCTCCTAAGCAGAAAGCTGTGCTGTAGAGCCCTCTGTCGCGACGTCATGACCCTCAGAACTCATCAGTCTTATGACACTCACCAAAGTATTTCTAGAGCTTACATTTATATAGGCCTACATACACTAAATCTTAAGATTCTTGAAAAAAGGAGCTGCATTTTATATTTCTTTCCACACTCAATGGTACTACAAATAATTACAAAAGTCAATTAGAAAATATATACAAAGTGAATTAAATGAAAATAATTCTGCAAAACTCAGAATATATCAATCACCTTTTTTCTTGACTAAGACATTTCTCTGTTTCCTTTTTAAAAATTTGTCAAGGAACTATTCTTTTTTTCTCAACTTGGGTACGTTAACTTCTTAAAGAATGATGCTCTATTTTTTAATGACTTTTAGTGCGTATCTCTGTAAGTGGTATACTGAAAGAGTAAATGAAGCGCTGTTTTTATTCATTTATTTAGTCATTCATTTATTTAAAAAAAAGAAATATTTCTTGAATAACTACACTTGCCAGCTATTACATTAGATAAGAAGCAGAATTCCTGGTCTCTAAGAAGTCACACTTGTAAATACACTGAGAAACCAACTAACTTAGACCAATGGACAGTTGATCTACAAGAATATATACCATATTATGGCAGAAAAGGACATGGAAGATGATGGGAAAACTGTAAAGGTTTCACAGACAACAGGTAATTGTGCATCTTTTAGTCCAGGAAACAGCAATTCTCATGGCCGACTGAAATTCCATTAAAGGTCGGTGATTTGCCAGGGGGCTGTTGGTACACAATTCCAGTATGGAAAGAACAGTAAATACGCATCTTTCTGAGCTCCCCAGTTTCTCCCTGTCTTTGTGGAAGACTGACAGAGATAGGTGTGAGCAGGTGGCACAGAGCCAACTCAAAGGCTGCACTCCCTGAAATGTGTGGATCCCCACAAACAAGACACATCTGGCCTAATAGAAATTTGACATGAGTCAAGATAAGCCTTAAAAAAAATACATAAGCCTTGGTGGATCCGAGTTTCAGTGGTGCCCTATAATTACCAAGATTGAGCTGCCCAGTTTTCATTTCTAAAACTCACTGCTCAGTGTTTTCTCCCCACTCTGAGGGCGCAGTGTCTCCAAATGAGGGCTTTTGGGAGAGCAGCATAAATGACTGGGAAAAGTTATCCTGCATTTGTAAATACTGAGGAGACCACACATGAAATGGAGACACCAAATAATTAGTAAGACAGGGATCCTTTATTCAATCCTTGTTTAATATAACATTGATTCCATCTTCTGGCTCTCTAGTGTATTGAAATGGGGAAAAAATCCAGAAGGCACTCACTTTGAATATCATGGAAAGTTTTAAGAGTGAAGAAAGAAAAACTTTCTGTAATGCTATTTGGTTCTCTTATAACTTATATTCATGAACCAGTTCTGCAAATGCAGCCATGGCATAAATCCTCTGTGAATTAAAAGTCAACAAAACAATGAATGAAAACCCCCAGTGGATGCTCTGCTCTTTTCATAAGGAACAAGAAAAAGAAAACTATAAGGCATGAAAGAAGTTAGGCTTATAGATGTTTGGGGTTTTCCAATCACTTTATATTTTTGTGAAAGCAAATCTTCCTGATGGCTAGTTCCTGCCTCATGCTGACAGTTTACAAATAAGAATAGCAAGGTCCCATTTCAGAGCAGACAGTGTGGAGCCCTCCTCAAAAGCATTTTAAATTAGAGTGACAGAGCTTCACAAGCATTCCTGGCAGTAAAGGATGAATATTAATGCTTGAAGAAAACAATAAACTAGATCAGGATCTACAGTCTTTTGCCCCCCCCAGCCCCCACTGCAAGAACAAAGATAGGCCTCCTGCAGTTGGATGTTTTGTCTTTTTGATTTTTACACTCATAAGTGGAAAAGGCACAATAATGTAAACCTTGTTAGCAAGACTTACTCTGTTGATATACTGCTTCATTCAGGAACATTTCAATAGAAAACCTTCTTTTTTCCAAATGTTATGGAAATGAGGAACCCCAGGTGACGTAACATGGCATGGCTTGAAGACAGATCTATGTAAGAAATTCTAACTACTTTGTAGGATAGTTGTTTGTTTTATTGAAATCTAATTAACATACAGTGTGATGTTACATTCAGGTGTACAATATACTGATTCAACAACTCAGGAGGTTCCTCACTGCTCATCATGATAACTATATTCTTAATCCCTTTTATCTATGTCACTCACGCCCCCACCCGTTTGTTCTCTGTATATAAGAGTCACTTTTTTGTCTTTTTGTTTGTTCATTTGTTGTTTCTTAAATTCCACATATGAGTGAAATCATATGGTATTTGTCTTTCTTTGCCTGACTTACTTCACTTAGCATGATACCCTCTAGGTCCATCCATGTTGTTGTAAATGTCAAGACTGCATTCTTTGTTATGGCAGAGTAATATTCTGCTGCATATATACGCATGTGTGTGTGTGTGTGTGTGTGTGTGTGTGTGTGTGTGTGTGTATTCTTTACCCATGCAGTTGTTTTTAATTCCTAAAAGAATCTGGTTGCAACATGAGTGATATCAGGAGCTGACCCACCCATCCAACTGCATTATCTTCAATTTCCTTTTTTATATCAGGGAGATCTTCAGCTAGATGGAAACCAAAAGACTGCTGTGTTCTAGATTTAAAGCTGTTTGTCTCTGGAATGTTTCTCTTTCCCTCTGGATATATAGTTTCATTTTAGCTTAGGGGAGAAGGTCCTAAAAAAAAATTCCATTCAGGCTCTGAATATCAGCTTCAAATTTGTCCAACTTCTGGCTCTAGAGCTACTTAAAAAATCTTTTCAAATATCTTGTCAGGTTTTAGCCATAACAAACAGTAAACATTCCCAGAAGGACTGAATAACCCCATTGATGAAAGAGGCATCCCCAAAGAGGATTCAAAAGACATTTTCCTCTCCATATCCAGAGCCACTTCCAAAAACAGCCAAAGAAAGACCTAGACAACCTCCTGAGAGCTGACAACAGTCAGCAGAATCTTAGCTACAAATGGGGGTGCAACCCACATTTCTGTGCAGCCATACCTAGCCACAAATGGAGTGCAATGTACATTTCTGTCTGATCATATTTGGGGTCCCCAACCTCACACTGAACTTCCTCCATATGTAAGAACAGATAACCTGGGTGCCCCAGGGAGGCAGAAAGCCAAGCCAAGTTCTCAGAGCACAAAACGAGACAAGAAAGAATGTGATGAGCACTGGGTGTTATATGCAACTAATGAATCATTGAACACTACATCAAAAACTAATGATGTACTGTAAGTTGGTTAATTGAATTTAAATTTAAAAAAAGAAAGAAGGAAATCACTGTCCCTGGAAGAAAATGACCGACAACCACTGGGTATCCCAAAACCAACTTAACAAGAGTCTGGATTTGGAAAGGAAGCAACAACGTGAAATGTCATCTTCCTCTCTTAACGGCAGAGATGCGAGACAGCTCACTCTGGTAAGAACTCTCAACCTTTGCTGGCTTCTGCCAGTTTTCCCAGGATCCCATCTTTAGACTCCCAAGCAAGTGGGGTTTCTGGTATATCTACCAGAATTTGGCAAGGTCTTCTTCCATTATTGTTAATTTCAGTTTCTGCTGGGCTGTTAAAGGGGATATTTGGTAGCAATTTACCAGAGAATCCCTCAGAGTCTTGCCAATGCTGAGAAGCACCTATTTAATGCCCACCTTCCAGGGTACATATGGGATCATCTGCGTTGGTGTGGAAGGATTTGACAAAACCTTTGAAGACAATCTTTCCTCCAGTGTCCCAGCTGACTGCAAATGAGACACCAGTTTCTGGACTAGCATGTTAACTATGGATGGACCCCCAGGAGGGTACAGTGCAAGAGGCCCAGGTGTCTTAGGTTTCTGGGTCTGGAGCTGTTGCAGGTGTAAGGACACTAAGCTGAAAGACTTTTGTTTACAGTTTATAGTCTTTTTAGAGTGGACTAAGTACTCTGGTAAAGGAAGGTAAAGGGGAATAGTAGGAGCCACATCAGTCCTTTGTTTGAGGTACTTCCTATTTAATTTTTCATTAAATAATTTTTCATTAAGCTTTCGCAATGCATCTTTCAGGAAAGCTCTTTTGGCTTCTGAGATTCCTATTAGTAACAGAGCCTATGATTCCTTCATGAGAAGATTTCTGATGGCTTTTAATAGTCTAATTTAGATTGAGATTTAGATTTGTGCAGTCTAATTTAGATTTAGATTTGATGGTCAAAACAGTCCAATTTCTCATCTTAATTATTTCTCCAAGTCCCCCCATTACAGAATTGCAATTCCTGTTTTTTTAGTCCTTTAAAGGCTGCCACCTGCTGTGGACCCTAACATAACTACTCCAGAGCCTTTTTAGGACCCCAGAATTTTCTGGGTATTTTTTGCTTTTTAAGATTTTATTTATTTGAGAGAGAGAGAGAGAGTACATGAGCAAGGGAAGGGGCAGAAGGAGAGCAGACTCCCCATTGAGCAGGGAGTCTGATGTGGGACTCAGTTCCAGGACCCTGAGATCATGACCTGAGCTGAAGGCAGACGATTAACTTAACTGACTGAGCCATCCAGGCACTCCTTTTCTGGGGATTTGAATAAACCTCAGAACCTTTCTGGAGTCTCAAGACACTTTCTGGGAACTTTAACAAATTCCAGAACCTTTTCAGGAGCCAGAACCATCATAGAAACTTTTACAAACCCCAGAAAGGGGTCTGAGAACCTTTCTGGGAAATATGTATGTACACACACACACACACACACACACACACACACACACACACACACACGGTTATATATCGTTCATATTGTTATACGTATATATTATCGTATGCATATACAAGTATATTTTAAGTGAAGTCAGTTTGGGCAGGAGAGCTGCACCCACGGGAGCGGAGCTCCAGTCTGAGAGGGACCTACCCACGGCCTCTGGTAAGGACGAGGAACGCGGATCTCGAGCGCTTTAGCCGGTGCCTCTCCTGTGTGTCTCCTTGTCCCAGGGCCTGCTAGCAGTCAGCCTCAGATCTCATTCTTTATCACGAAAACCTGTTACAAGGATGACGAAGACAGTTTAGTTGATGCAAACAAACTTTATTTAACACTCCAGGAAGTGGGGAGTCTGTTTTCAAGGTCCTAGGAACAGCAAAATGGGGCTAAGACAAGAAGCTTTTAAAAGATAAGGAATAAAGACAGGAGACAAATGGAGACTATCTGACTGTCTCAGGCCACACACTCAACCTCGTTTGGGTGAGCAGACCCAGAAGTGGCCTGCTGTTTGGGGACTGAATGACTGCACACATCATGGATTTACTGTGTAAATGTGGGCTATCTACAGGGACTCAAAAGTCATCTAAGTTTTTGGTTTGCTGACACAGCACCCTGGGCAGGAGTGGCCCCATCTCAGGCCTAGAAAGTTATTTCAGAACCTGTTAAAAGATAAAATTTGGCATACAAAAATTTTAAGTTTATTTAAGCAAAACCAGGAGTGGTTAGACGTGCAGGGGAAAGGCGTACATGGAAAAAGTGCAGAAGCAGAGAAAGGAAATTATTTGATTGGCTAGAGCTTAGAGCCCAGTTGTCTTTTTGTGATTGGTTGTCCTTAGTGTTTTGCTTTTGTCATCTTAAGGTGTTTACAGGCTTAGAGTGTGGCTTGCTCATGAGGGCCACCGCAGCATGAGAGCCAGCTTAGTCTGATGGCCTCCTGGTATAGTTAATCTAGCTGGCAAAAACAAGAAGGAGCACCTGACAATAGCAGGCTCGTGGTGAAGAACAGTTATTTCTACTGTCACTTTGCTAATATTAGTATCACCATCAATACTGTAGCATCTTGCTGGAGGTAAACCAAGTTTTTTATCTGCGTGTGCATTTAACAGGGTGAAAAGCAGGGGGAGGGTGGTTTCAAAAAGCTTCAGACAAACCCAGCTCCTAGCCTGGCTCTGCCACTATTTGTATGGCCCAGGAAAGTGGCTTAATCCTTCAAATTTATTTAATATGAGGGTGATAGTTGTATTTACCTTATAGGATTTTGGGAAGCTTATAAAGGAGACTTCAGGTACAGTTCTTAAATAGCATTTCTGGTTCATAATTAAGTGCTCAAATAGTGTTAGCAATTATTAACATTATAACATTTTATTATTTAGTCTCAATGAAGGACCATCCTAGCAAGAGAACCCTAAATGTCTGATCCATTATAAGAGGGGGAAATTTATATTTAAAAAGGTTATTTGAAATCTATTACAAAAAAACAAAAGCAATAAAATATAAATTGGGTGGGCAGAAAAAGACACAGACATGCTCTGAAAATATTGAGGTGAAAGAAAAGACTTAAGAATAAATGTCCTTATTTTAGTTAACAAATGCTTTATAATACTCACTAAGGGCCAGGCCCTACTGTAAGCACTTCACAGATATTAATTTATATATACCTACAAGGGAGGTACTATTTGTATCCCAAGTTTACAGATAAGGAAGAAGAGCCCAAAGTTATGTATCCCCAGTCACACAACCAGCCAGTAGCAGAACCAAGAAGTAAAGCCAGATGAATGCTCCAGTGTCTCCTTTTACTATTCAAAGAAGCTTCTTCTCTTCCATACGTGTTTTAAATGTGTGCTCAAAAAGACCAGTGCAGGGATGCCTGGCTGGCTCAGGTGCTAGAGCATGTGACTCTTGATCTTGGGGCTGTGAGTTTGAGCCTCACACTGGGTATGGAGCCTACTTTAAAAAAATATGTATGTTAAAAAAAAGAAAGAAAGAAAGAAGAAAAAAATCAGCACAATAGCACTGTAAGGGAGACTTAGGAAAAAGACAACATTGAAGCCTTTTATCAGTCACTGTCTTTGGGGAAGGTACGGACACTACAGTTAATGGTAGGCCAGGAACTCAATAAACAAGGCTTGAAATTCCACGGTGGGGATGACAAGTGTATCATCCTACTAGCAAAACATGAAATAAACATAGGAAGTTAATTGGAAATGTAAGTCACATGATAAGGGCCTTAAGAATAAGAGGAAGTAAGATTCTATTTTCCCCCCATATGCCATTTTGGCCCTAGGAATCCAAGAGGACCAGAGTTGGCACACACTCAAAGATGATGACTAAACATGTCATTTTGGAGAAAAAGCACACCCTGCCTCCATTCTGGGGTGATGATGGAGTAGTTTGCCAGCTGTTGATAGCAAGAAGCCTGTGGTTGCAAAAAACGCTGGCTCTACCTGCCCAACACACCAACATCAAATTATAAATATATTCCATTTTGAGCTCTCCATCCCTGCTACTGTCACAATTTGACCTTGATTATATACTGAAAGAAACAAGTAAGACAATGATGCAGAATGTAACCATTTTTCCTCTAAACTTTCCTGTAAACGTTTTACAGCTTCATGCACTGTTGATTAAAGAAGAATTATTTGAGTCTTGACCAAGACAGATTCCTGGGGCATGATTTATTCACTAGCTATCATGTTAAGACCAGAACCACTGACCTTGTCACCAGCTAGGCCCCAGGACCCAACCTTGACTGCCCACCTGCCTGTACTCACCACCTTGGTCCCAGCTAGGCCCCAGGACCCGACCTTGACTGCCCACCTGCCTGTGCTCACCACCTTGGTCCCAGCTAGGCCCCAGGACCGGACCTTGACTGCCCACCTGCCTGTACTCACCACCTTGGTCCCAGCTAGGCCCCAGGACCTCACCTTGACTGCCCACCTGCCTGTGCTCACCACCTTGGTCCCAGCTAGGCCCCAGGACCCGACCGTGACTGCCCACCTGCCTGTGCTCACAACCTTGGTCCCACATTTTCCCTTGCGCTCTTCTCTCCAGCTTACCTCTTAACTCAGACAAATGGAAAGCAAAACCTCCCCTCACATGAGCAACTTCCCTGAGAGGTCCTGGAGCCAAGACCACCCTGGCCAGTTTGAGCTTAATCCCCAACGCGTGCCTGTGCAGACGGACCACAGCATGACCTCTAGAATGACTGATGACCACATTTACCTCATTATAATACTAACATCTCCACCCAAGGAGGAGCACAAATATATACAATGTGTGCATGTTTCCTTAAGACATGCATGACCTTATGGCTGCCTCTATGTACGATGACAAGGTTTCCCTAACCCTAAACAAAGGAACAAACCACCCTTGCTCAGAGAAGTCAGGGCTTTGGAAATGGTTCCCCATGATCTCCTTACTTGCTGCAAATAAATTTTATTTTCTATGACAATCCCACCTGGTATACCTGTGTCTCACCAAGGAGCAAACTCATGTTGGTTTCTTTCCAAAATGTACCTTTATCACCTTCCATGAGTTGAGCTCCAAAAGTAACAATTAAACACAACTCCTGTATATGTGGTTTTGTGAGAAGAGCCGCCTTCTAGTAAAAATTCAGTGGACAGACACCAGTGTAAATGTTAATGTAGATGGTAGATTTGGCAATGTGCATCAAAAAAACTTAAAATTTTGCTTATAATTTGACCCGGAATTCCCAGCCTCATAACAATTTTAAGGATGTATACAAACTTTTTGTGTAAGAATGTTTACTGTATGAGTGTTCATGAAAATTAGTGGCATCAAAAATGAATTAAATATCCAGTGACAAGAGATGGTAATTTATAATGTAGTCACCAAAAGTAATAAAATGCCCTCAGAAGATATTACAGAGAAATGCTTAAGAACAATGACATACTAAATGGTTCTTAGTGCATTGCATTTATCAAGTAAAAGTGCAAGAAAAAAGAAAAGGAATATATTCTAAAACATAAGTGATAACTGATTTTCATTTTTACATTTTTTTCGTTTTCTAAATTTGTTTCAGTGAACTTTTACAAGAATAGAAAATTTTCACTTTTTTTTGTTTGTTTTTTTTTCAATATAAAAATTTGTTCCCAGTCCTGGAAGTCCCAAAAGGATGAGCTCAGAAACCCGAGAACCTAAAGCAGGTTGCCAGTAAGCAGAGACTGGACTGAACAGGGGACATGTTAAGGACCTTTTCCTACCCCATTTCCCTTAAAACAACTAGAACTGGTTTTTGCTGTCGTGTAACAACACGGGATGTTCCCCAACCAAATGAGTATTATATTCTAGAACTCTCTTAAAGCCCTGGGGCCCTGCTTACTTTCTTCTGAGCTGGGATGGGTACTGCAATGAAAAAAAACTTAAAGACATTCTTTGCTTTTTTTCCTTAAACGTTCTAGCCTACAGAAGCACTGCCCAATACAACTGTCAATACTAATGGCAATGTTCTGTACTTACGCTGTACCTTATGGTAGCCACGAGATACATGTGGTGATTGCATGTTTGAAATATGGCTACTGAGACTGAGAAACAATTTCTAATTTCATTGGATTTTATTAGTTAAATATGAATAGCTACATGTGGCTGGAGGCTGCTGTAGTAGACAGTGCAGCAGAAGTGGGCAGGAATAGTTGGCTGACGTTTCCTTTTCTGAATTCCACTCTGGAATGTCAGTGCTGGAGAGTCTGGGTTCAAATCCTGAGATTCCCACTATAGGCAAATTGAGCCCCCCTAAGCTTCATTTTCCTCATCTGTAAAATGGAAACAAAACCTGTTTTGTGTGGATAATGCAAACATTGAAGATAAAGTTTGAACAGGGCCTAGCACTGTGCCTACTTGTTAACAGGCATTAAATACATTCTAGATTGATCTGGGAATAGTTTTTGAGGGATTATTTATCGTTAACATCAAATACATAGACAAACCTTTCTATCGTAGCCTCAGAAAGTAGCTCTTCTCTGACACAGGGCAATTAGTAAGCTCTCACATGCTGTGAAAAATGAGGTAGACGGCATATGGCTTTCTCAATGCTGGTTGGCTATGACCAAGACAGCACCAAGTGGTGAATCTTTCTCTGGAGAGAAAATGGCGGGCAATGCAATCTTAAATAATCCTACTAAAATTACAAGCTGGCTGGGCTTCTCTGTATCTTCCATGGTGTCTCTATGTATCTCACACCTGGAGAAAATATAACTCCAGATCCGTCAGTGCTGAGCCTGAGGCATTGATGGTCAGCTGGTGAGATGGCACAACCATCTCCACTTCACGAGTCCTGAGAGATAACATGAGAGGGTGCTGATGGCCTGGCACCTTGCCAGGGTGCCTCAGGAGTGAGGCTGGGAATGGCACACAGGCCCCCACACTCCTTCCTACAGGGCTGTGCTACACGGAATATTCTCTCACGGAATATTCTCTCTGACCTGAAGGACCACTTGCCCCTATTGTTAGCAGCTACTAATGAAGACACTCATCTTAACCACATCTCCTCTTGCCATCATATTTGTTCATTTACCACGAAATGATGCGATGCTGCTCTTGCAGGCTCTTCATGTGAAGCGTATCAGCACTGGATGTCACTGCTGTTCCATGCAAACGGAGCACAATGTGCCTCTCCCTCGGTGACTTTCAGAATGGCCCGGAGCCTCACGGAAGAGTTCTTCACATCTTCTGGCAGAACCACACAATACTCCTCAAGCAGCCTAGCACTGACATTGCTGTTTTCAGATTCTAAATCTAGTCTATCCCAAGAGCAAGAGTCCAGGGAAAAGGCCAAGAAACCTCTGAGGCACAGAATTTATATAGATTTACCCTCCACTCAGATTACTGAAAAAGTCTATTTGTGAGCAAGAAATTCTGTGCTTGCTATACATTTCCTGAAAACAGCAACCACTTAATACCCTAAATATATATCTGAATCAGAACAAATGACATCATCATCCCATGGAAGAGTTCCAGAAGCATTTCTTCCACAAATGAGATACAAATATTAACTATTGCTTCTTATCCCAGTTACTTCATTACCAAGTAACAGCCAGTAATCAAGGCTATCAAAGCGCTCAGGCTGACCTTCTAAACTACTCTTGGACATAAGCAAACACAGCAGGCAATGCATTTTAGGGCAATTACATGCATAACTCAAGTATTTACAGGACACAGCATTGTAAGAGAACAATCTTTCTGGCATTTCTGAGGTAACAGTTAGATCCTGCCACAGTGGTGGCCCATCAGCGATGGGAAAAGATCAATTGCTCCTGAGAGTGGAAAATAATTTTGCAGTTAGAGCTAGTGAGGGATGTCATTTCTTACTCCACTACATGCAAAATTGAACGAGCGTGGTACAGAATTTTTTTTCCCATGATTTCCCTCATGACAATGTTGTGGTTACTTTAGCAGGGCGTGGAAAACTGGTGAGTGTAATTGCTGAATCACAGGATGTATAGGATGAAAATATTTGCAGGGCAATAAAAAACGATTTGCCTCTTTTACTTCTTAAAATAAAAGGTACAATTCAACAGCAAACGAGTGGAGATTTTTTATTGTTATGTTAATCACCATACATTACATCATTAGTTTTTGATGTAGTGTTCCATGATTCATTGTTTGTGCATAACACCCACTGCTCCACGCAGAACATGCCCTCTTTAATACCCATCACCAGGCTAACCCATCCCCCCACCCCCTCCCGTCTAGAAACCTCAGTTTGTTTTCCAGAGTCCATCGTCTCTCATGGTTCGTCTCCCCCTCTGACTTACTCACCTTCATTCTTCCCCTCCTGCTATCTTCTTTATTTTTTTCTTAACATATATTGCATTATTTGATTCAGAAGTACAGATCTGTGATTCAACAGTCTTGCACAATTCACAGTGCTCACCATAGCACATACCCTCCCCAATGTCTATCACCCAGCCACCCCATCCCTCCCACCCCCCACCACTCCAGCAACCCTCAGTTTGTTTCGTGAGGTTAAAATTCCTCATATCAGCGAGGTCATATGACACATGTCTTTCTCTGATTGACATATTTCACTCAGCATAACACCCTCCAGTTCCATCCAGGTCCTTGCAAATGGCAAGACCTCATTCCTTTTTATGGCTGCATAATATTCCATTGTGTATATATACCACCTCTTCTTTATCCATTCATCTGTCAATGGACATCTTGGCTCTTTCCACAGTTTGGCTATTGTGGACATTGCTGCTATAAACATTGGGGTGCACGTACCCCTTCAGATCCCTATATTTGTATCTTTGGGGTAAATACCCAGTAGTGCAATTGCTGGATCGTATGGTAGCTCTATTTTCAACTGTTTGAGGAACCTCCACACTGTTTTCCAGAGTGGCTGCACCAGCTTGCATTCCCACCAACAGTGTAGAGGGTTCCCCTTTCTCCACATCCCCGCCAACATCTGTCGTTTCCTGACTTGTTAATTCTAGCCATTCTGACTGGTGTGAGGTGGTATCTCATGGAGGTTTTGATTTGGATTTCCCTGATGCCGAGCGATGTGGAGCACTTTTTCATGTGTCTGTTGGCCATTTGGATGTCTTCTTTGGAAAAATGTCTGTTCATTCCTTCTGCCCATTTCTTGATTGGATTATTTGTTCTTTGGGTGTTGAGTTTGATAAGTGCTTTATAGATTTTGGATACTAGTCCTTTATCTGATATGTCATTTGCAAATATTTTCTCCCATTCTGTCGGTTGTCTTTTGGTTTTGTGGACTGTTTCTTTTGCTGTGCAAAAGCTGTTTATCTTGATGAAATCCCAATAGTTAATTTTTACCCTTGCTTCCCTTGCCGTTGGTGATGTTTCTAGGAAGAAGTTGCTGCGGCTGAGGTCGAAGAGGTTGCTGACTGTGTTCTCCTTTAGGATTTTGATGGACTCCTGTCTCACATTTAGGTTTTTCAATCATTTGGAGTCTATTTTTGTGTGTGGTGTAAGGAAATGGTCCAGTGTCATTCTTCTGCATGTGGCTGTCCAATTTTCCCAACACCATTTGTTGAAGAGACTGCCTTTTTTCCATTGGACATTCTTTCCTGCTTTGTCAAAGATGAGTTGGCCATAGAGTTGAGGGTCCATTTCTGGGCTCTCGATTCTGTTTCGTTGATCTATGTGTCTGTTTTTGTGCCAGTACCATACTGTCTTGATGATGACAGCTTTGTAATAGAGCTGGAAGTCCAGAATTGTGATGCTGCCAGCTTTGCTTTTCTTTTTCAACATTCCTCTGGCTATTCGGGGTCTCTTCTGGTTCCATACAAATTTTAGGATTATTTGTTCCATTTCTTTGAAAAAAGTGGATGGTATTTTGATGGGGATTGCATTGAATGTGTCGATGGCTCTAGGTAGCTTTGACATCTTCTCAATGTTTGTTCTTCCAATCCATGAGCATGGAACGTTTTTCCATTTCTTTGTGTCTTCTTCAATTTCTTTCATGAGTATTTTATAGTTTTCTGAGTACAGATCCTTTGCCTCTTTGGTTACATTGATTCCTAGGTATCTTATGGTTTGGGGTGCAATTGTAAATGGGATCGACTCCTTGATTTGTCTCTCTTCTGTCTTGTTCGTGTATAGGAATGCCACTGATTTCTCTGCATTGATTTTATATCTTGCTACTTTACTGAATTCCTGTATGAGTTCTAGCAGTTTTGGGGTGGAGTCTTTTGGGTTTTCCATATACAGTATCATATCATCTGCAAAGAGTGAGAGTTTGACTTCCTCTTTGCCAATTTGGATGCCTTTGATTTCTTTTTCTTGTCTCATTGCTGTGGCTAGGACTTCTAATACTACGTTGAATAGCAGTGGTGAGAGTGGACATCCCTGCCGCGTTCCTGACCTTAGGGGAAAAGCTGAGCTTTTCCCCATTGAGAATGATATTCGCTGTAGGTTTTTCATAGATGGCTTTTACGATATTGAGGTATGTACCCTCTATCCCTATACTCTGAAGAGTTTTGATCAAGAAAGGATGCTGTACTTTGTCAAATGCTTTTTCTGCATCTATTGAGAGGATCATATGACTCTTGTTCTTTTTTTGTTAATGTACTGTATCACGTTGATTGATTTGCGGATGTTGAACCAACCTTGCAGCCCAGGGATAAATCCCACTTGGTCATGGTGAATAATCCTTTTAATGTACTGTTGGATCCTTTTGGCTCCTATTTAGGTGAGAATTTTTGCATCCATGTTCATCAAGGATATTGGTCTGTAATTCTTTTTGATGGGGTCTTTGTCTGGTTTTGGGATCAAGGTAATGGTGGCCTCATAAAATGAGTTTGGAAGTTTTCCTTCCATTTCTATTTTTTGGAACAGTTTCAGGAGAATAGGTATTAATTCTTCTTTAAATGTCTGATAGAATTCCCCTGGGAAGCCATCTGGCCCTGGGCTTTTGTTGTTGGGAGATTTTTGATGACTGCTTCAATTTCCTTAGTGGTTATAGGTCTGTTCAGGTTTTCTATTTCTTCCTGGTTCCATTTTGGTAGTTGATACATCTCTAGGAATGCACCCAGTTCTTCCAGGTTATCTAATTTGCTGGCATAGAGTTGCTCATAATATGTTCTTATAATCGTATTTCTTTGGTGTTGGTTGTGATCTCTCCTCTTTCATTCATGATTTTGTTGATTTGGGTCATTTCTCTTTTCTTTTTGGTAAGTCTGGCCAGGGGTTTATCAATCCTGTTAATTCTTTCAAAGAACCAGCTCCTAGTTTCATTGATCTGTTCTACTGTTCTTTTGGTTTCTAGTTCATTGATTTCTGCTCTGATCTTTCTTATTTCTCTTCTCCGGCTGGGTTTAGGCTTTATTTGCTGTTCCTTCTCTAGCTCCTTTAGGTGTAGGTTTAGGTTGTGTCTTTGAGACCTTTCTTGTTTCTTGAGAAAGGCTTGTATTGCTATATACTTTCCTCTCAGGACTGCCTTTGCCGTATCCCAAAGATTTTGAACAGTTGTGTTTTCATTTTCATTGGTTTCCATGAATTTTTTTAATTCTTCTTTAATTTCCTGGTTGACCAATTCATTCTTTAGTAGGATGCTCTTTAGCCTCCATGTATTTGAGTTCTTTCCGACTTTCCTCTTGTGATTGAGTTCTAGTTTCAAAGCATTGTGTTCTGAAAATATGCAGGGAATAACCCCAATCTTTTGGTACCGGTTGAGACCTGATTTGTGACCTAGGATGTGATCAATTCTGGAGAATGTTCCATGGGCACTAGAGAAGAATGTGTATTCCGTTGCTTTGGGATGGAATGTTCTGAATATGTCTGTGAAGTCCATTTGGTCCTGTGTTTCATTTAAAGTCCAAACGAATGGAGATATTTTTTTAGAAGTAGACAAGATTTTAAGTGGCAAGAATATGATATGAAATGGTTTATTGAACATTGATTTTGTGGTCTGGTCTGATGTAATGTAGGAGGAAAAAAGCGCAATATTGGGGATTAGGAGAAATGCGTCATCAAATAACTAAAAATAACTTTCGAGAGAACACCCTCGGGTTATAAACAATCACAGTGTATAGTGCTGTCAATTATCTTCCCACGCAGGGGCATAGTTTTGGGGGGACGTCTAACTGCCGAGTTCCTATTGTAATAAGCCACGGGATTTGCCTCATTCATACCACCTGTAAGATGGGAGTTAAAATAACCATGTCAGTAAACTCGCATCCAATAATGCCAGTTTTTCTGTATGAATAACTTTTCTTTTCCACTCTTATCTGGTCCCCATGTAAAGATGTCCTATGTCTCAATCTACAATCCAAGTAACATTTTGATTACATGTGACTCATCAGCTGAATTTCTAACATTCTGATCTTTACTACCAGCAGAGATGGAGAAAGATTACACATTCTATATATGTAGAGCTTGTTGGGCTTGCATGAGGTAGGAAAGAGGAGGATTAAACAGTACTCTGATACTCCTATAGCAAGGTTAAAATTTACACACTACAATTTAGATGTACAAAAAATAGTCATTATGTTCTATGATGGACTTCATTTTGCCCTTGATCCTCTAATTAAAAATAAATTTTATATATATGTATATTCTAAGCAAACAAAAAACCCTTAAATCTGATGATGAACAGTAACTTTGTCTCTTGTGGTTATAAAGGCTCTCAGGTTAATTCAATCTCTTAAGCATAAATAATCATTTGTGGAGTTCTTACCTTTTTGTACCCTTAGGAGTGTACCTAAGGACATGTAATCTCATGAGCACAAGGAAAAGAGAACTGTGATCCACATATCATGCTCTGCTAGCCCTGCTGACTCTGACAGAGGAATAGCCAGTAAGTCTTGGCATTGGTCTCTGTCCTTCCAGCATAGATTTGTTGACATGTCTGTGAATTATGGCGCTAAGGTCTGTGTTCTCAAGGTAGGCAGAGTGACTGCTCCCATGAAGCTCAATAAACTCCTTGTGCTAGTTAGGCTCCACATTTTGATTTTTGCTGGCAGCATAGATTCTCTGAGACCTCATGACCTTTCCCTGGGGCTCTTTGACTTTACACTGGTTTCCTCACCCTGAACCATGGTAACCCTTTGACAGTTAAGACTAACTTAATTTAGTTATGCTTACTTTTTTTTTTTTTTAAGATTTATTTGTTTTAGAGAGATAGAGTAGAGGGGAGGGGCAGAGCGAAGAGAGAAACCCAAGCTGACTCAAAGCTGAACACAGAGCCCAACACAGGGCTCCATCCCAGGACCCTGAGACCATGACCTGAGCCAAAACCAAGAGTCGGACACTTAACCAATGGTGCCAGCCAGGCGCCCCATAGTTATGCTTAAATTCTCAGCCACCCACTTCTTTCTCCACACAGTCATGCTGGGACAAACGGACCTTTTCCATGTCATGCATGGGCTATAGGCCAGGCACTTGCTGCCCCAAGGCTACGTATCTAGACCTTCCCTCTGCCCATAGTGACCCAGCACTCTGACGTTATGTTGCATGAAGCCAAGGGAAGCAGAGAAGAAGTTTGGATGTTCTTTGATTTGCCCTCACTTGATCCAGAATCCCAATCAGAGTTTACCAGATTGCCTTTCCTTCTCCCCAACCCTCATCCAAGTGTCCCCGGGCAGCATGCTCATCCTCACCTAAGTCACCTGATTTTTACAGCCCCTCATTTCCTAATAGCAGGGGTAGAAGAGCTTTCTATTCCATTTCTACCTGAAAAGAAACAGCTTCTTATTTTTTTTTTCATAGAATTGGAGAGCAAGGCTCTCTGCCTTGATTTCAAGTTCCATTCTTGATATCAAAAGGAAGTTTTAGGATGTAGAAATCTTTTTGTTGTTTCCTCACAAAATCCTGACTTGGCAGATACTATCTTTCTCTGAACCAGAATCAAAACCAAAACCAGAAGAAAACCAAAAAAAAACCTTGATTTTTAAACTCCAAAGTAAGCATGACTTCATTCTTTATTATACCCACTGAAGCAATACAAGCACTTGATTCTTGCTTTGACAGTTATGAGGCAACAAAATTTGGGGGAGATCTTTTTATATTTATTTATTTATTTATTTTTAAAGATGTTATTTACTTGAGAGAGAGAGAGAGCAAGAACAGGGGGTGGGGGGGGAAGGGAGAGAGAGAATCCTCAAGCAGACTCCCCACTGAGCAGGGAGACTGATGCAAGGCTCTATCCCAGGACCCTGAGATCATGACCTGAGCAGAAGGCAGATGCTTAACCAACTGAGCCACCCAGGCACCCCAGGGGGAAAAATCTTTTAAAAATCAGTTTAATAGCTACTTGTGAGTCACTGTTTTTTATGCAGTGCATTTTGCAGTACACTGACTTTCTGAAGTTCAAGCTCCAGGTTTCTTGCAAGACGTAAGGTCTTTACATTTACTATAGTGTTTCCTCATAGAATAAATCTCAAGCTTAACTTTGAAAAAAAAAATCAGTTTAAAGTCTTAAAAAAATCATTTCAGTTACATTTCTTAGTCAAAAAATCTCAGTTGCCGCCAATGCTTTTTGAACTTGTACAAAGCTCCAGGTCACTAAAGGCATTTGCAAGGACCCTTCCAGGTTTCCCTCTCATCTGTGTGGGAGAGGAAGAGACTTAATGATTCTAAGCTAAGACACAACCAGTGAAGAGAAACTGCCAAAAGGTAGATTTTGCCCAATCTAGTAGAGTCGCATGTAATGTCAGAATTAGGTTCTGAAATTAGCACTTAGGGTAAATACTACATTTAGAAAAATCATCTGTGAAATTCCTTAAGTTACCTAGCAGTACATGTCAGTCTCTGAAAAAGTAAAAAAATACTAACTTTTGGTTAGCTTAATAACCAGGTTTTACTGCCCAATAACCAAGTTTTACTCCTGAATTATAACCAGGTTGTATGAAAAAGATCTCTCTTCAAACTCTTGGTGATGTTCACACTATAAACATGGGACCAATGGATCAATAAAACTATTACTTCTCCTCTATGGTCAACTAATCTTCAACAAAGCAGGAAAGAATGTCCAATGGAAAAAAGACAGTCTCTTCAACAAATGGTGTTAGGAAAATTGGACAGCCACATGCAGAAGAATGAAACTGGACCATTTCCTTACACCACACACAAAAATAGACTTAAAATAGCTGAAACCTAAATATGAGACAGGAGTCCATCAAAATCCTAAAGGAGAACACAGGCAGCAACCTCTTCGACCTCAGCCACAGCAACTCCTTCCTAGAAACATCACCAAAGGCAAGGGAAGCAAGGGCAAAAATGAAAAATGAACTATTGGAACTTCATCAAGATAAAAAGCTTTTGCACAGCAAAAGAAAGTCAACAAAACCAAAAGACAACCGACAGAATGCGAGAAGATATTTGCAAACGACATATCAGATAAAGCGCTAGTATCCAAAATCTATAAAGAACTTCTTAAATTCAACACCCAAAGAACAAATGATCCAATCAAGAAATGGGCAAAAGACATGAACAGACATTTTTCCAAAGAAGACATCCAAATGGCCAACAGACACATGAAAAAGTGCTCAACATCGCTCAGCATCAGGGAAATCCAAATCAAAACCTCCATGAGATACCACCTCACGCCAATCAGAATGGCTAAAATTAACAAGTCAGGAAATGACAAGATGTTGGCGGGGATGCGGAGAAAGGGGAACCCTCCTACACTGTTGGTGGGAATGGAAGCTGGTGCAGCCACTCTGGAAAACAGTATGGAGGTTCCTCCAAAAGTTGAAAATAGAGCTACTCTACGACCCATCAATTGCACTACTGGGTATTTACCCCAAAGATACAAATGTAGGGATCTGAAGGGTTATGTGCACTCCGATGTTTATAGCAGCAATGTCCACAACAGCCAAACTATGGAAAGAGCCAAGATGTCCATTGATAGATGAATGGATTAAGAAGATGTGGTATAGGGCGCTTGGGTGGATCAGATGGTTAAGCGTCTGCCTTCAGCTCAGGTCATGATCCCAGGGTCCAGGGATCGAGTCCCGCATCGGGCTCCCTGCTCCTTGGGAGCCTGCTTCTCCCTCTGCCTCTCTCTCTCTCTCTCTGTCTTTCATGAATAAGTAAAATCTTAAAAAAAAAAAAATGTGGTGTACACACACACACACACACACACACACACACACACACACACACACACACACAATGGAATACTATGCAGCCATCAAAAGGAATGAAATCTTGCCATTTGCAACGACGTGGATGGAACTGGAGGATATTATGCTGAGCGAAATAAGACAATCAGAGAAAGACATGTATCATATGACCTCACTGATATGAGGAATTCTTAATCTCAGAAAACAAACTGAGGGTTGCTGGAGTGGTGGTGGGTGGGAGGGATGTGGTGGCTGGGTGACAGACTTTGGGGAGGGTATGTGCTATGGTGAGTGGTGTGAATTGTGAGAGACTGTTGAATCACAGACCTGTATCTCTGAAACAATATATGTTAAAAAAAAAAAAAAGAAGAAGATAGTAGGAAGGGAAAAATGAAGGGGGGCAAATCGGAGGGGGAGACGAACCATGTGAGATTATGGACTCTGAGAAACAAACTAAGGGTTCTAGAGGGGAGGGGGGTGGGGGGATGGGTTAGTCTGGTGATGGGTATTAAAGAGGGCATGTACTGAATGGAGCACTGGGTGTTATATGCAAACAATGAATCATGAAACGCCACATCAAAAACTAATGATGTAATGTATGGTGATTAACATAACAATAAAAAATAAAATACTCTTCTTTTTCCAATTAAAAAAAACAAAAAACAAAAAACTATTACTTCTTCTGTCTCCAAAGGATGCAGAGTTAAAGCTGCCTAGGTTAAATGTGATTATGATATAAGGCCACTACATGAAGAGACATGTCCTGATAAATATTACAATTTGATAATGATATGGATTAGTATGCTCACAGTGATCAGGTAATGATAATAGGAATGAATGACAATAACACTATTTGCATACCTCTGTGCTAGGCAGGTCATCTCATTTAATTCTTCCAACACCCCCAGGAGGTAGATACTATTATCATTCCTATTTGAAGAAAAGAAAAGTGAGCGGTAATATTCAGAGAGATTGATATCTTAGAGCATTAAGCAAACAGCCTAGAGGAGAGGCAAAATATGTTTTTTAAAGTACCGGTAATCTTAGACCCATCATTTTCTGATTTAAAAAAAAAAATCAGAAAAAGGACAGATTACCCTAAATAGCATAACATAAACATGAATATTTACATGAAAACTGTTGCAAAAATATTTATTTCTGCTAGAAAAGAAAAAGAGAGAAACTAATTCTAGGATACATTTGCTGTTACTGAAAAGCTGTATTATTCCCTTGCTTGGAATTCTAATATAAAGTAATTCATAAAATTCTTGGCTGCATTCAGAATTGAATAGGTATACTTTCTACTCGATGGATTTCTATTGTTTCCACATGCACACACCAATTAAAACAATTTCAGACTTAATTTGTTTTAACATACATTATTTTCAGTTTTGCAGAGCCTGTTTTTAACATTAGACTTTGTCCCTCTATGCATGCTAATCTTCAAAAACACTTTCTAAATCAGCCCTTGCCTGATAAATATGTCCATTTGCTTTAGCTTTTTGACTCATGTTCCATAATAATTCTGATTTTTTTCTGAGCCATAAATTGGAGACATGGAAAGAATGAACCCAGTGGGTTTTCTTTCCTCTTTGTAAGTTTATACAAAGGTGAGGAGACATGTCTTTCATTAAGTAGATAGTAACTCCTTAAAGTTTTTGGAACCAGATGGACGAAATGATAACCTCTCTGTTGATTAGAATGTCGGATTCCTTCTAAGAGACCCTAAAGGAAGCCAATTAGCATCAGCAGATGTGTGTGCAGTAGAGAAGAGGAAGGAAAAGAGGGTAGTGGTAGCTTTTGGGGGGACTTGCATGGAAAAAAGATTGCTAGCGTAGGGCAGGGCTAAGGCTTTATTTACAAAGTCAAAGGACACAGTGCAGGGTGGGGGGTGCTTGAGGGGAGGGATGGGGAAGGACTGTCCCAGATTTGAGGGAGAGCTGCTGAGTATGGGATTAATGGGGATACTGTATGCCCAGGTGTTTGTCAGGGAATTTATGCTCAAGATATAGGAGAAACGAGGAGAGCCCTTGGCTACCACACTGTCTTTCATTCTGAGATTGTACGCTGGAATCAAGCATTGTAAGGATGTTAGGTCGAAATAAGGCTCTAATATTCCTCAGGGCTAAGCCCAGCTCCCCCAAGCAATCCTGAGCACAGCCCAGACCAGTGCTGCTCAACACAAGGTTAATGAGAGCCAGAGAGTTAATTTAAAGTTTTATAGTAACTACAAAAGAAGGAAAAAAAAAAAAAAAGGAGAGATTTTTAGTATTATACTTTAGCCCAATGCCTAAAATATATTATCATTTCAACAATCAATATTTTAAAATATGAACAAACTATTTTACATTATTTTTCTTGTACTAAGTTTTTGAAATCTGGTGTGCATATTACTTACAGACTACAGCACATATTGTGTGGGAGCTAAATTTTTACTAGGAATGTATGATCTGTACTTAGATTTCAGAAAATTTACAGGTGAAAAAGTAGATTCACCTACCGATTTTCCAAACATCTTTAAATGCTTTCCAATAACTAAGGCAAGTAACAAAAAATCATTTTCTAATAATTTTCACATCCACATTGACAAAACTGATTCATCATTCTTTAGAAGAACCACTTTCTCTTTGAAACAAAAGTATATCAGTTTCTGTGTTTACCCAAATTAAGTAAATTTGTTAACTCTTGTCTCAGCTCAGTATTATTAACATCAAATTCAAAGAACTTCATAAATTGAAAAGCAATCCTAAAAGTTTATCAACAGTGTTCCTCAAATTTTTCTTCTACTTTTTGCAGCCACTTTACATAATACTGGCAATTACAATTAAAACTCTCTTTTATGTTGATTCAGATTAAAAATGTGTGAAATAATTATTACTGATTTGGAATATGAACAATTTCAATTTTGACATAAATTCTTGTACCTGTCTAGCTAGGGTGCAAATACTTCCTTTTCTTAGAGCTTCAAATTTTGCTTTTTTTTTTTTTTAATACAGTGTGATAGAAATGAGAAAACATAAATCCCACTGCCATTTTTCATCATTATTGCTTTTGTTTCAAAAAATCTTGATATGGAGGTAATAATACATCTTTATAAAATTCTCCCATGACTTACCTAATGAGCACTAGCAAAGAACACAAGATTTAATGACTCTGTTGTCTTTTCTTTCAATAGTTCCCTAAATTAGCAACAGTTCATGATCTATGAATATATGTATATCCATGGCCTTTACATTTAAATTTGAATAATTTTAATAATTGCACTCGTGACACTTTTAAGGCTCATGTAATGAAGCAATAAGGAAAACATGAGTCTCTTGTTTTTAAAATTCCAGTGTATTTGAATTTTTGACTTAATGTAACTAGAGTCTACTACAATAGAAAGTGATTTTTTTTCTTAAAGATGTTTTATTTATTTGACAGAGAGAGACACAGCGAGAGAGGGAACACAAGTAGGGGGAGAGGGAGAAGCCGGCTTCCCGCCGAGCAGGGACCTGGATGCAGGGCTTGATCCCAGGACCTTGGGATCATGACCTGAGCCGAAGGCAGACGCTTAACCAACTGAGCCACCCAGGTGCCCCTAGAAAGTGATTTTTTGAGACATATTTGAAATTCTTCTTAACTGAAGCAAGCATCCAAAATATCTACAACACAACTTAATTTTCTAAGTCATGAGTTGCTAACAGTTTTTTTGTGAACTTGAAGGCCTTTTGAGACAAAATGTAACTAAGGTATTAATTGAGCAGTATCTCATACTGCATGACTCATCTTAAACCCTAAAGAAAATATTTCAATTTCTCAAACTTTCAATCAATTGATCTTTAATATTTTTAGAAAGACTTTGTGTTTTACTGGCAATTGTTTGACGGTTTCATTGAAGATTTTTAACTTTTTATAAATTTTTTTTAATCTTTTTCTTGTAATTATCTAACAAAATTGCCGTAACTGAAATAATGACTTCTTTTACCACCTATCTAAAAATGATTTTCTTTTTTTGTGCAAGTATCCAAACCATTTTATAGCTTGTCAAGATTATAAGCTCAGATCCTATTTAAAAAAAAATTAAAATGAGTTAGACAATTATCAAATTTACTATGCATTTGCTAAAAATATCTCTGAACATTGTTCACTTTATCTTTAAAAAAGTTTTTACACAGCAAGCAAGCAGCTTTTTTGATTTGCCCAACAAAGTGTAATTGCCTCTTATCATTACATTTTCACATATATTCTTCCAGTTTCTTTTTTCCTTTACTGTTCCCATCAAAATACCAGTTTCTTCCTTTTCAACTGACTGCATCAGATGTATATGCCTTTATTTTAAATTTGAAAATTTGTCCACACATATCAATGCTAAAAATAAATATATTATCTTTTATGTTATGTTAATCACCATGCATTACATCATTAGTTTTTGGTGTAGTGTTCCATGATTCATTGTTTGCATATAACACCCAGTGCTCCTTTATTAAAATATTCCAATTTAATTAACAATTACAATTTACATAGGTATCACTGTAACTCACACTGCCTAAATAAAAATTTACATGAACACATTACAAAAGTCACCCCAACTGAATCTATCCTTTGACATCGATTCAGTCAGTGGTGTACGTATTTGTAAGACCAAGAAGGATGTGCTATTCAACACACCCATTACAATGCAACAGTATCTATCTAATGCAATACCATGGTTAAAGAGAAATGAGTCCTACCAAAACAATAAAGCTTGTTTAACATAAAAATATTTTATACTGTTTCAGCTTCTAAACTGAAATTAATTAAAATCAAATCAAATATTCAGTTTCTGAGTCTCACCAGTTTCTCAGTAACATTTCCAAGTGTTACTAGCTCACTAGCTGCTGACGGTTGATGGCTCTCATTGAGTAGCACAGCCCTAGAAAAGGTGAACAACCTGTTATCTTTGTCTGTATGGTGGAGATGATTCTCAATTCTCTCCCCAACCACCACTGACCGCCTCCCCCAGTGTGGAGCAGTTATCTTGATGGGACCGGCTTCCAGAACAGTGGTTAGGCCATGTCTGCTAATCTTTGATGGCTGGGTACCAAGAGTTCCCACGGTTGGTGTGGTTTTCTCTCTTGGACTTTGTCCCTATGTTTTCTGCTCTTATGTTTCCAGAAGAAAGTGACCCAGGACGCAGCCCCTTAATGCAGACCAGCCAGCCTGAGCTCTCTGTTGCTCAGATAGGCCAGGAAGAATTTAGACTTATAAATAAACTCATTTCTTGCAACATGCAAACCAGTTGGCAGTAAGAAGAGGGCCCTAAAAGAAGGCAGAAGCTCCACTTAGTGCTTGAGCTCAGATCATCTGTGAATGTCATCTTCCAGCAAGTTCCAAATGGGACAGTTAGTAGGTAGTCAACCCCAACAAAGGGGTGGGAACTAGTTTATCATCTGTTCGCCTCTTGTGACTATCTCCTTCTCAGGCACTTTATAGGGCTGGAGTGGTTAGGGTCAGTAATCCTAGATTTCCTAACTAAATATCACTTGATTATAGCCCAATGCTACATGTATTTCTAATAATTACCATTTTACTTTAATCTTGAGTTACACTGTCATCTTTGTGATAATGACCCTGGAGGAAAAGGATGGAGTCTTTTTATAACTGATAAATACATGATACTTGGCACAGGATTATCTTTATCAAGACACTGATATTAATTGTAGTGACAAATTTAGAGGTTGATAGAAGGAATTAATGAGAATATTAATAGATAATATTCCACGCTTGTCTTAAGCTGGAGTCTAAAAGGCCCCTTTAGGGGTCACATCTGATCTATGAACATCTCATACCATTGAATGAGGTTGTATATTTTCTCATTCTACATCACCCTAAGGCCTATGGTTTTAACCCTCTTGCTCCCAAAAATAATTAAGGCGTCCTGAGCCACCACTGCCACCTAGTGGTAGTTAAAAAAACAGGTTGATTCAGAATCGATTCCGTATCATACCATTTCTTGTATATATTCCACTTGCTTCTGTCTTTCCATCCCCAGCCTTAATGTCCTCTATGCTAATTTTTATTACATACACTGAAGAAGGAAATCTGATGTGGTGGCTGGCAGTTCACATCTAGAGCTAGACTTTCAAGGTTCACCTCTCTGCTTCACCCCCTCCAGCTCTGTGGCCTTGGACAAGTTGCTTAGTGTTTTTGTCCCTCAATTGCCTCATTTGTAAAATGGAGTAATAATTAACACCTATCTCTTAAAGTTGTTTTGAAGACTTAATTATATAATTTATGTAAAGCGCTAAAATTAAGAGCTGGCATACAAAGAGTGATCAATAAATGCCAATAAATGGCAGCCGCTACCTACACATATCCTTTTTAGTCCCTTAGCATTTCCCCTTTCTTTTCCTGTTTTGGTTCTTTTTCCATCCCTCTCAAATCAACCTAAATCACATCTGATATATTGTTATAATAAATGATTAGCAATATTACTATGTAAAAGGAAAATAACGTATTCTGACATGAAATTAGACATGACAAACACAATTTGTAAATCTCTTGGCAATACTCAGAAGACCCATTTAGAGTCTCAGTTAAAATTTTCATTTGCTTTCTATTTTATTCTGTTCGAGCTGCTATAACAAAGTACCGCAGACTGGTGGTGTACAAGCAACAGAAATTTATTTTCCACAGTCCAAGATCAAGGAGCTGGGAGATGCAGTATTGGGGTAGAGCCTGTGTGCTGGTTCATACGGTGCTGTCCTCCTGCTATGCCCTCAGTGGTGACCGGGATGAGAGAGCTCTGTGAGCTCTCTTTTTTATAGGGGCACCAATACCACTCATTGAGGGCCCCACTCTCATGACCTCAATACCCCTCAAGGCTCCACCTCCTTATGCCATCACATTGGGGGTTAGGATTTCAACATATGAATTTGGGGGGAGATACAGACATTCAGCCAGTAACACTTTTTAAACTTCCTCTTTTTAAAAATCATCAGCTGTCAAGAAAAATTTTGAAGTATTTTATTACAATTTCTCTTTTTTAAAATCAAATCAATGACTTAAAATTATGTGAATTACACAAAACATTAAATGAATACCTTCTTGTTGTAAAACCTTTAAACCAGAGAGTATGCAAAACATCTCCTTGGCTCCCACCTCCTCCAATTCTACAAATGGCCCCAAACATAAAGATTATCCCTTTCATATACTTCCTATAGGTCTTTCCTAAGCATTTTTCCATTGCCTCAAATATTTAGAAAATTCCTGACTCTGGACACTTGTGTTCTGGTCATGGTATCCAATTCTCCAACCCTGTGCGGGGGGGCTTACAAACGTCCCAGGGGATGGATGGCAGGGATCTGTTGTCTGCACTAACAAAAGAGCAGCCCAAGGCCCCTCCACCTTACTCCCTGGTCCTATCAAGAAGCTTCCTCTTCTCCAGTGAGGACCCTAGTCTACCTGCTCCTTTCTCTCTGGACCTGTTTTCACTAGTCTTATGAACAGAAAAATTGTCTCTTGACATTTTGGAGCCTGAAGTAAAATCTTTCCATCTTAGACTTAGGTCAGCACTTTCTTTAAATTTCTGCTTCTGCTTCCCCATGGACTAAGAGCACCCTTAGGGTACAAACCAAGAGAAAGAGAAATATAGAGAAACCAAAAAATTAATATGTTGACATGTTAATCTGTCAAACATTTATTTATGCATATAAATATATATGGTTTTATCTTGACTTACCATTTTCCCATAAATATGACCGTGCGGATATTATTTTTTAGACTTTTTTTTTTAACAATCCTCTTGACATAAATTTAAAAATATTTATGGAGCACTACTACATGGAATGAGTTCATGACTTAGGAAATAAGTGCTCTAATGGTACCTTAAGAATGTCTTTTTCACTATTTTGTAGTTCTAATGTGCCAAATTTAGCAAATTTTTTCAACTTTGCTATCTCTATGTATGTGCACTTTCAAACTATTAACTTATAAATGAACTCTATCAAAATAATCTACTTCTAAAGAGGCAGCTTGTATTTATATTAGAATTTTTCTTAAACCTAGCTATATTTACTTATTCCCTCAAGAAATTAATTGCTTCTAAAACTTCTCGTGTGGTATAGTTCCAAAACAACAAAAAGATCCTTAGAATACACAATCATATTTTAAATCTTTCATAAGTGCCTTAAAATATAATTTGTTCTACACAAAAATTTATATAAAAAATTTTTTAAAGTGTTTTGCCATTTTCTCTTGTGGTAAACTGTACGTAAAGGATTTTCCCTTGCAGAATCAGTCGCTAATCAAAGGACTACTTTATCTAAATGAAAGTGGAATTAAAAGTGAAACTATATTATAGTTTATGAACCCCTAGGATATATATTTAATTCCTACTTCCTGTGCTCAGTGCTATGTACAGAGCAAGTAGCTGAACAAAACTCATTATCATAGACAAATACTAAGAGGCAAATTTTGTTAAGTTTTAAACAACATAAAAAGCTCACTACAATACTGTGTATTTTAGCTAATTCATAGACCCATTTTTCTTTTGCCTAAAATAATTCCTTTTTTTTATTACGTTATGTTAATCACCATACATTATATCATTAGTTTTTGATGTAGTGTTCCATGATTCATTGTTCGCATGTAACACCCAGTGCTCCATTTTTTTATTCACAGTGTATACCTAGGTAACTACTATTGACAGCTCTACAGCTCTTGGACATGTCCTTTTGGAACAGTATTTGTAAATGACCTACAACTGCCTATTCCAAGTGTGAACTTGTGTCAAACCAAAAAGTAAAAAGCTTTTGAAAATTTAATTCAACTGTATTTTAAAATACTTAAATATTTTTTAAAGAAAAGAGAAGTATGAATCAAGTCATCCTTTTAAGTTGTACTGGGTTTGTACCGATGGGAGGCAGGGAAGGAGATTTTAGGGTCACAATTGCTACGCTGATAACAATAGTAAGTTGTGTTCTTTATTTGTTAACATATCAGTACTTCACTATTCATTAGTTTTCTAATAAACTCGATACTGCATTCAAAATACAAAGTACAGTCAAAAGTTTTGACCCCTTGCATTTCACGAAAGTCTTTGATCATCAACCTGAAAAATATCTGCATAGAACAGGCTTGCCAAAAACCTTCCATACACAGCCCACATCTTTGCTACAGACATGTCTTTGGCCTCGGAGCATTGAGCACACATAGGGTGGAAGAGAAGGAAGGATGAAAGAAAACAAGAAATACTGCTTCCTGTTGCTCTGTCTTTATATTGTTGCAGCACTGAAAATACCACTGGACAAGAAAATTATTTTTAAGCTAGTCAGTGATTGGATATTCATCTGGGACATGAAATCACCCACTTTTTTTTTTAATTTTTATTTTTTATTCTTGGTGCAGTTAGTACTTTGCCAGCATCTCCTGATACGGTTCCGGGGTAAGAACTTTCATGATCTCATTTTTGCAATTACTCTCTCTTGTTCCCAGGTAAGTAAGTGGTTAAAAAATGCATGCTGTGCATGTGTGGATTCTGTCTCTCTCAAGGGCTAACTGGTTTACATGCAGTTTTCTGTGGTTAGCTGCTGAACTTGGAAGCTTTTACCTCGTGATTCATGATTCATGGCATCCTTCTCACTATATCAGGTCCTAGAGCAATTGTTCTCGTGTGGTTGGGCATGTAATGATCTTCTCATCATTTCTGTTTTTTCCCCATTCTACACCATTCTGGGTTCTTGCCAAGGTGAAAGGAAAGTTTGAAATTAATGTAAAAGTTGTATAAACAATGTAAGCTGAAGTAGCAATGCCTGAAATCCAAGTGTTCACCGCTTGGCTCTTCTGGAACTCTCAGATACCACATAAATGCGATGATATAAAGGATTTAGGTATACTCCCGTGGCTACTCTTTCCCTTTTCTTTCCAGATTACAACATAATTGTAAAATAATATAAGACTATGTACACCCAAGTATAATTGGTCTTTAATTTTGACATTAAATTGGTCGCTATTTAGTGATAATACACACACACAACTTTCTGCTGGGTACTACGGAAGATTAATACTTACAAAGGATGACAGTCTTCACAGAGGAACATGGTGGCAAGACCACAGGCATGTCCTTTGATTGCTGGGCAGGGTCCCAGTCTCTACCCCTCCTTTCCTTTTTTCTTTTTTTTTAAAGATTTTATTTATTTATTTGACAGAGAGAGAGACAGTGAGAGAGGGAACACAAGCAGGGGGAGGGGAAAAGGGAGAAGCCGGCTTCCCGTGGAGCAGGGAGCCCGATGCGGGACTCAATCCCAGGACCCCAGGATCATGACCTGAGCTGAAGGCAGATGCTTAATGACTGAGCCACCCAGGCGCCCCTTTTCTAAAAAAAAGTCTGCATTGTATGATTCATGGGGGGGATTGAATAACATTTGTTTAGCACCTAAACAGTGCCTTCAATATAAATAGCACACCGTTAGGTACTGTTAATTACAGAGCAAAAAAAAAAAAGATTATTACAGAGCATTCCATTGGCAAGTACTGAACTTCATGGGCTAGACCATGTGAGCACAGACATTTTGAGTGCAGTGACTATCTAGAAAACTTTTATGGCCTTTGGGCTGGGTTTAACTGAAGAAAGTAGGGCCTAGGATAGAGGAGAATGAAAACAAAAGTAGAGGGTGGTCTATCAGGAGAAACCAGAAAGACGCACTTGACAGGGATCAAAGGGTGATGTGATGGGCAATGCCATGTGGGACTGCACAAGGTGAAGACAAAAACTAGAACGTGTTGAATTTTGTGTACTTGTCAGTATAGTTTTTAAATCTTTAATATGAACTTAGAAATTCTTCAGAAAGCCCTTTCCTTTCTAAGGAAAGCCTGATGTGTTTAAACCAGAGACTCAATCCCAGGATCAGAGATGATTCCTATACATTTTGATTGTCTTTGTCTGGACAACAGTTAAATTATTTCAACAACCAATCTACTAGGATGAGAACTATTTTAAGACAACATTTAGCTATTTGAGAGCAATGGCCTTAAAAACACAGGAAGAAGGAAAAGCTGCTCTGAGGGAGGAGGAGGAGAATTAGAGAGAAAGTGGGGTGCTGAATATTCACGGATACATTTGCATCATCACAGTGGTGGAGCCTAAAACAGAATGTGAGATCTATAATAACTAAGTCTGTGCTACTTTGAAGGCCTTACTTTGTTCCTAATGTCCTAATTGCTTTTCAAGTTCAGTTTTGTTTTTTCATTTTTTTAAATATACCCTTATCCTCTCAAAATTTCAGAAAGACTGAAATTTTAAAAAAAATAACTTTTTTAAAATTTAGAAACATTAAAAAAAAGAAAAAAGATTGAAATCAGTTACCTCTGTATACGTCTTTTTAAATTTGTATACAAATCAGATCCTATGGAGAAGATAACATGCAGTACCTTCTTGCTGTTTGGGCACTGCCTGGCCTAGGGTTAGGGCTTGATTTATTGCTTACCCAAGGATAGGCCAGTGCATACCTGGAAGTCTTCCACTAATTCAACAGCATACCTCACTAATGACTGGCTAGACAGGCTGGTGTTTCTTTAAAGTGCCAGCCATGTATACATCATTCTTTTCCTCCCTGAAACACAGAAACCCTTGTACAAACATGGGCCAAGTCCAAACTCCATGTGATGTGTGTCTTCTGTTATTCAAACATCCATTAGTTGGGCAGAGTGGCCAAGAAATCCTGGAAAATTATCCTACCCTCTACACATATTTATGTCAGTTCTCTCCAGAGTAGATCAATGCGTAATAAATGGCAAGTAGCAGCATAATAGAATATGACTAAAAAAATAATAAACCAGCTTACCTGCTCAAAGCTCTCTTTCCAACTGACCTGAAAAAAGTCTGAAACGTCTTCCCACTTGTTACATGAAAGCATTAACTTCAAAAATATGTAAAAATGTGTTATTTATGAGCATAACGTGTCACCCATAACGACTTTAGCAGGACCGGTGACTAAGGGAATGGGACAGAGGACAGGCTACTTTTGTTCAGATGGAAACATGGGGATCTAGAGCATGATGAACTTCCCAGACACTCCAGGACAGACTTGCCATACACGGCAGTCCCGAAGAAAAGCAGGAAGCTCCTCAAAAACATTTGCGTGGGAAAAGGATCAATAAAAATGTATTAGGCTTATTGAAATGATCTGTATTTATTTTAAAAATTCTATGTAGAATATATTTATAAAATATTATTTTGTCACTCCCAAGCTAGTAGTACTTTTGGATAAATCACTCTTATTTTGTACTGATTCATTATGACATATGGACACCAAGTACTATAAGATCTTATTCAAGAACACACTTGAATAGGATACTGTGAATACCGGTGACAATACATCCACTGTACTTTTAGATTTCTAAGTAATAATGCACAAATCTGAAAAACTCAGTATTATAATATCTATCCTTAAGAATACTTTTAGCTATTAAAGATGTATGTTTATCCAGATAAATTAATATGACTGAGGTAATTATAAGATTTTACAAAAAGTTATAATGGACTAATTGACCTATAAAGAGTATAGCTTTACTTCTCTTCTCTAAGTACTCAACTGTTTTAAATAAAATAGGTACTATAAGGAAACAGGTTTAAGATGGAATGAAATACCCAGGGTTTTTTCAATCTATCTAAACACAAATGAGTGCCATTTTATTTTATATTCAAAGAAAAAGAGTTTTTTACTTTCATCAATTTGTCCAGGACAGTTTATGAAGAACTCTGTATTTTATTAATGAATGAATGATCAGTAAATACCTATTCAGTGCACAACTCTTGGCCATCTCAAAGGAAGATATATACGTTTAAGTTATCACAGGACACAAAGACATAAATATAAAAAATTGACCAAAAGAGCAGGCTATAATAAAGAATACTAAACACTGCAAAAATAACAATGTTGCCAAAATACATTTCACTGAGGGTTCTATCATACCACAGTCAGAGACTTTGCCTACTTTAGGGTATAAACTATTTTTATGGATGCCAACCCACACTCACAGCTAACCACATCACTTAGTGCTCTCAAACGTTGGGTCAAAGGAAACAGAGAAAGAAAATCTTTAGTTCACTCATCATAAATCCCTACAGCTTTCACTAGGGCATTTTATTTGAAAAACGAAGGTAGGTGTGAAAGTACAGGTCCAACCCATCAGAGTTGGTTGGTGGAACTAGTCAGAATTTCAAAAGAACTGTTTTTTTTGTTTTGTTTTGTTTTGTTTTGTTTTGTTTTCCAAAAGAACTGTTTAACATCCCTCCAAAGATGATGCTCCAAAACCAGGCAAAACTGGACAGGCTTAAAAATCCAAAGAAAGCACATGCAAATGAGAGGTTTTACCAAATGTTGCAAACTTAGCCAAAGAGCTTGCTGAAGGTTACATAACTTGTGCCTTGTATTTTTCTCCAAGTGCTGAAAGACTCTCTGGGACACCTCTTTTTCTCTTCCCTTATTAAGTTGGAAGGGAATAAGAGGTTTTTCTGGGAGGAATGTGGTAAAACGGATCATTTGCATTAGCTCTTGCACTTTAAACCTGATCAGTAACATTGTATGTGCTGACCTTAGCCCCCAATGCGCTAGAGTATATACAAATTTGTTGCATACAAGGATTCCTGGAACCCCATGAAGAGTCTGTGAAAGCTGTTAAAATCATTATGTTGTTCACTTTTTGTTTGATAATAAGCTGGCACTTCTTCCAGTGCACCTGTAATAGAGAATCATACGCCATGTCCATATAACTTGACAAAATGACAAAGCTAGCTACTACCCAGCTTGAGTCTAAGCCATGCGCATCTCCCTCTAAATTCTCTGAATGCACTTTCCACTATTTTAGATCACATCTATCACACATTATTTTTAATAGTGGGGAGGGAACCCTGTGCAGGTAAGTGAAGAGAAATTATGCAACAGACCATATATAACTTGCCTTACAGTCATAGAATTATTAGCTTTTAGGGCTAAAAAGGGCATTACTGACAATTTAGCCCAACCACTATATCTTGTTAAAATGAGACTGTTGAGGCCTAAAGATATTATTGACTTATCCAAATCAGTTATTGGTATACAGAAAATAATATTCACAACCACTGTCACAGTAAACATTGATGAGCATTTTTCTATTTTTCACTATTGCTGCAAATGCTTCACACGCATTAACTAATGTAATTTTTTTCAACATCTTTAGGAGTACATGTCTTGTCCCCGTTTTATAGATGGGGGCACTGAGATGCAGAGAAATAGAGTAATGTGCTCACTAGGGGCGGAGGTAAGGCTCACATTCAGGTTTATGATCCCAAAGAATGCTCCTGGTATCTACATTACAGTGAGGACTAGATTATCAAAGTTTCATGAAGATTTAATTGAATCTTAATTGTTCACAAAATGCAGAGAGAAGACTGCCCTAAACACGTACAAAACAACGGATCTCGAAGCAACCTGATTTAAGAATGCATTTTAGATATCACTTCTGCAGCTTCAATTTTGTAAAGACTTTCAGTTGACAAGTACATCTGAGTGAAACTGCTAGAAGCATGGTGCAACTCTTGGCAGTGGAGATGCGAAGATGGTAATTGTCCTTGGATAGAGTCAAAGTTACTTTGTTTTCCTAACAACTCAATGATTATGTAGAAAAGGCATAACTGAGAAGTTGAGAGAAAAATATGACACTGGGAAGCCTCAGAGGAAAAGCTGAGAAATGACACTAGTTCTATGTTCACATGGCACTATGTATAAACTGACACCAAAAATATTAAAAACTATTTTCTATTTCATATGGTCTCAGGTTAAGGTGACCCTACTTTTGAGGTAAAATCTTGATGTAACTATATTTTTCACGATGCATCAGCTTATTTAGGGAAAACAAAAAAAAAAACCAAAAAGACTATCGTTTCCCTTTTGAGAGTTAAGTTTGCGAAAACATATTAAACTCAACCCAAAATACTGTCGCTTGATATATATAATTTTTGTGTATCTTGACTCAGAACGCCTTTCCCAGTGTACATTTAAACGTAATATTTTAATCCGTTTTATTGCTGGAAAGACAGTGGTTTTTTTTTTTCTTCAGGGTGATATTTACTACCCTTTGGCTTGGTTCGATTTTACAGGAGATTCCAGTCAACTTTAGTTTGTGCTATTTTAACATTTTACTACAGTTCTCACCCCTTTTGAGAAAGGATTTATTCCTCCTTCAAAAATTTATGGGATTCCTTTACAACTTCTTTCTGAAAGAAAAATCAGGCAGGTTGCAATTAATTCCCTTGCAGATAGTTTACGAAATTAGTGCTGACTCCGTCCCTTCCTCTGCCGCGGTTTGTGAGGCCCTAAAACGTCATTTAAGAGGTGAGACTACAAGCCCTTCCTCATTCGGGAGAAAGCAAGAGGAAGTATAAAAGCCTCGGAGAACGGTTCTTCCGTCCTCGGCCCTGTGAGGGTAGCGGGCGCGCCCCCCGGGAGTAGTGTGCTCTCCGAACAGACGGTGGCAGCTGGTTAGCTTCGAAACTGCGCTGTGGTCTCGCGGAGGCGAGTCGCTTTACATCCTGAGGAACCTTCTGGAAGCCCCGCTTGGCCCCTGCCTGCCCCTCACCCCCCGGGCGCGCTGAGCAGCAAGCCTCCTCGTCCGGGCGGCCCTCGGCCGCTCGCAGCGCCCCACAGGGCCGACCGGCAACAGTGCGACGGAAAGACGTCCGCCGGAAGGCGGGAGGCTCTGCCATCTTGCACTGCCCCCGGCCCAGCCTCAGTTTCCCCAACAAAGAACACCTCCCTGCCCCAGGGCGCGTGCCGCCTCTCAGCTCTGCCTCCGGGCTCTTCCACAGCGGCGGGGCTGTGCCGCAGGCCGCGTCCGGGACGCTCTCGGGCGCTCCGCAGGACGGAGGACAGCGGGCGGTCGGGCCCCTGCAGGCTTCCTCCGCGGCGCTTGCAGTCGGCAGGGCCTTCAGCTCCCCCGGATCCCGCTCTGGGGGCGTGGAAGCCCCCGGGCCCCCTTCCGGCCGCACGTCAGAGGTCGGCGGTGGTGTGGCCCGCGACCCACGCCCACGTCACCCACCTCGCGCGGAGGTCGACGGTGGTGTAGCCTGCGTCCCCACGCCTGCGTCCCCACGCCTGCGTCCCCACGCCCACGTCATCCACCTCGCGCGGAGGTCGACGGTAGTGTAGCCCGCGACCCACGCCTGCGTGCACGGGCCCACGTCACCCACCTCACGCAGAGGTCGACGGTAGTGTAGCCCGGGACCCACGCCCACGTCACTCACCTCGCGCGGAGGTCGACGGTGGTGTAGCCCGCGACCCACGCCTGCGTGCACGGGCCCACGTCACTCACCTCACGCAGAGGTCGGCGGTGGTGTAGCCTGCGTCCCCACGCCTGCGTCCCCACGCCTGCGTCCCCACGCCCACGTCATCCACCTCGCGCGGAGGTCGACGGTAGTGTAGCCCGCGACCCACGCCTGCGTGCACGGGCCCACGTCACCCACCTCACGCAGAGGTCGACGGTAGTGTAGCCCGGGACCCACGCCCACGTCACTCACCTCGCGCGGAGGTCGGCGGTGGTGTAGCCTGCGACCCACGCCCACGTCACTCACCTCGCGCGGAGGTCGGCGGTAGTGTAGCCCGCGACCCACGCCCGCGTCCCCACGCCCACGTCACCCACCTCGCGCAGAGGGCCGCCGTCGCCTGTCCTGAGTCGCTCACCTCAGCTGAGAGGTCCTCAGTAGCCTAGCCTGTGTCACCACGCCTACCTCATTGCCCTCAGGACGAAAGTCAGTAGCATCCCACGGCTGCTTCGCGTGGCCCGCGCCCTTCCCGTCATGGCAGAGGGCGGTGGTAGCCTATCCCTACCTCGGATGCCCCGCACCTCAGCTCCCTGCCCACGTGGGCATTTTATCCTGTCCCGTGTCCGCGAGGCCTGAGCGCGGTGCAGGGAGACGCTTTGAGAGGCGGGGGGCCCGCACGCCGTCACGGCCGCCCGGGCTGTTGTACTACCAGTCATGCTGGAATCTCTTCCTGCGCCTGGCTGGTAAGTGGCACGTCCTCCTCCGGGCGCCGTGTGGGAGAAAACAGCATCTGCGGGGCTCCCTGTTTTCCGTGGATTCGGGCGTCCGCGGGGGTCTTGGATCCCGTCCCCTGTGGAGAAGGACGGGACTACTTGGGCCAAATTATTCAAAGGTCCTGTAAAACTCGTACAGTTCTCTGAGTAACTTTTGAAAGTGCAGGGAAGAAATGGACAATAAAGCTGTAAAACAAAATATATGTGACAAAAAACAAAGATAAGATATTAAAGCTAGCAACGAATCACTTTTGATTTTTTTTCCTTGCTTTTCAGCTTTAAAACTCCAGCTTCCTAGCAATGTCCACAATAGCCCAACTGTGGAAAGAGCCGAGATGCCCATCGACAGATGAATGGATAAAGAAGATGGGGTATATATACACAATGGAATATTATGCAGCCATCAAAAGGAATGAGATCTTGCCATTTGCAAGGACGTGGATGGAACTGGAGGGTGTTATGTTGAGTGAAATAAGTCAATCAGAGAAAGACATGTATCATATGACCTCACTGATATGAGGAATTCTTAATCTCAGGAACAAACTGAGGGTTGCTGGAGTGGTGGGGGTGGTGGGAGGGATGGGGTGGCTGGGTGATAGACATTGGGGAGGGTATGTGCTATGGTGAGCGCTGTGAATTGTGCAAGACTGTTGAATCACAGATCTGTACTTCTGAAACAAATAATGCAATATATGTTAAGGAAAAAAAAGAAGAAGATAGCAGGAGAGGAAGAATGAAGGGGAGTAAGTCGGAGGGGGAGACGAACCATGAGAGATGATGGACTCTGAGAAACAAACTGAGGGTTCTAGAGGGGAGGGGGTGGGGGATGTGTTAGCCTGGTGATGGGTATTAAAGAGGGCACGCTCTGCGTGGAGCACTGGGTGTTATGCACAAACAATGAATCATGGAACACTGCATCACAAACTAATGATGTGATGTATGGTGATTAACATAACAATAAAAAAGTTTTAAAAAAAGAAACATAATTCATTACGATTGTTATTTAGAATGTAAATACAAGCATATTTGAAAAACTGTAAAGATAATTTATAAGACGTTGTAGTTTATACAAATGATAGGTATTTGGATAATACTTTCAAAAATACCTATTCCATGCAATAAAATTTTTTCATTTATTGAAAAAAAAAAAAACTCCATCTTCCTGAGTTGTGATAACTTTCCGTGATAACTGGTTTCAGAGATGTACTCTGGGCAGTGATGGGGTCACAGCGGGGGACAGGACGTGACCCCCTGGACCATAAACAGAGGGTCTCTTCGAAGGTAGGCCTCATCCGGCATTTAGGAGAGCCCCCGCCGCTTCTTTCCGGAGCAGGCCCCGCTCGTCGGTTCTACCGCGCTCCCTGAGCCCAGGCCTGAATTTGGAACTGCAGATTGGTCATCAGCCGCCTAACCGTTTTACCTACTTCACCTCACCACCCCTTTCAGAAGGTAATCAATTTCACTTTTCCCTGAGTTGCCTCAGGCCCATACAGATGACCCTTGCCAAGACCCACCCTTGGCGGGTGGTGTAGACCATCCCTGACTAATTCCCTCTGCCTCCACGGCTTGTGCTCCTGACCGCCGCTTGTATTCTTCTCCCCAGAGTGAGAACAAGAGAACTCGGAAGAAGATGAATCCACTCCGGACCTCAACGCTTCTCTCGCCCGTTTCATACACAGTGCTTGCCCCTCGCCAGGCAGTATTCCCCAAGGGGGGCTGCAGTGGTTAATAATACAGAGATCTAGGCCGGTGTGCTTGTGGGGAGGCGCATACGAGGATCAGCAAGCGAAATATTAAATATATTGATTAGAAAAATAAAGCACGGAAGGTCAGGAGAGGACTCTCTCTGAGAGTTGGCCAGGGCTCTTCTGGGGGGGGGTAATAGTTCAATGAGGAAGAGCTGAATGGGGGGCGGTGGGGGCGCTGCAGGCAGACGGAGTGCCTCAGCTGGGAAGCCTGCATGGCGGCCCCAGCGCTGGGTAGAGGGACCAGGTGAGGGTAGGGGACGCAGACCCAGAGAGGTGAGGGGTTGAGGAGAGCAGGTAGAGTCGGGCCTTCTAGGGCAGGATAGACTGCTTTTTGCACAAGGCAGGAAGTGACTGCAGGTCTTTGTGTCATCTGGGCTGTGTGTTGACGAAAATTGTTGAATTGTTGACTCTTTTCCTGGGAAGAGAGAATTAGAAATATATAATTCTAATCTCCTTAGAATAACTGTAGGGAAGCATGCTGTTATGGACTGAATAGCATGCCCCCCCCATCTCTTGCCTGCCCCCCCCCACACACACACACAATTCATACTGTGAGGTCCTAACCCCCGGTACTCCAGAATGTGACTATGTTTGGAGACAGGGCCTTTAAACAAGTGATTAAGTTAAAATGAAGCCACTAATTAAAATGAAGTTAAGTGGACCCTAATCCACTATGGCTGGTGTCCTTAGAAGAAGAGATTAGGGCACACAGAGAGACACCACATGGGAGCCCACAGAGGCCACAGGGAGAAGGTGGCCCTCTGCAAACCAACGAGTGGGGCCCAGAAGGAAGCGTACCTGCTGACACCTTCATCTTGGCTCTCTAGTCCCCAGGACCGTGAGCAAATAGATCTGTTCAAGCCCCCTGATCTGTGGTGTCTTGTAACCAAGGACTAGTAAACTAATACAAATGCCTTAGTAAACCACATAATCAAATGCATGTTTTCTTGGGGGGAATGAGCCCATTGAGACCACAAAACAACAGCAAAAGTACTTTTTCTTCCTATTCTTCCCCCCATAAAGATAAATATACTTCATATATATTCTTTAATATAAATATCTGGGCAGAGTATATTCTACCTCACTCAGTGTGGCAATCAGAGACATACTCAGGTCTTCAGCTTATTTTACATGTGCATAATCTTAAAATGAACTGCTTCACCTCAATATTGCCAATAAAGCCTATCTGTAAGGGGGCTATTGTAAACTACCAGAGTTCTTATTAACAATTTTCTTACGTACTAAGGGAAATTCTCATTTCTAGATTTTTTATAATGATTGACTTTTGTTTACTTGCATATGTTTTCAAAGGTGCTGGAGTTGAGTTTGGCCAAAGTAGAAATCCTCTTGGGACAATTTAGAATTTAAAAAATTGTTCATTTTATTACTTAGATAAACTTCTTAATTGTCCTCAAAATCTCCTTTTTGTCCTGAAGACTTAGTATTAAGGCCAAATATAAATTGGGGAAATTCTGGCATAGCATTTCTCTGACAAAAAACCAAAAAAATGAAGAAAAGAAGGGAAGAAAAAAATGCAGACAAACCAAATGCATGAAGAGCCTCTGTGGTTGAGGTTGTTGGGGGAGGAGGGTGAATATGGAAATCTGTCTTTTTAGGTGCCTCGCTTATACCCCAACACACACACACACCCACGCAAGCAAGCATACACACGTGCCCACCACATAGGGTTGCCAAATAAAATACAGGACACCTGATTAAATTTGAATTCAGGTATACAACAAAAAATTGTTTAGTATACATATATCCCAAATATTGGCTGTATTTTTATTTGCTGAATCTGGCAACCCTACCTCTGCAATCATCCCCTCAGTGGTGTGTGTGGAACTGGCTTGTTCAAGCTCGAAAGAGACGATTGTTCAGTTTTCTGGAATTTTGCAGCCTGGTTGACTTCAAGTTGGTAGCTTGAAATTGGCCAGGGTAGGAGTATTAACACCACAGAAACTGGCAAAATTTAAACAGCAGGGTTTTTCTATTTGGAGGACTCACCAGAACACCGTTGCTTCCCCTGAATGAGTAGGCTACTCAGAGCTTCATCTGAAACTATTTCTTTACAGGAATAAGAATAGCTCACAATTGCAAAACACTCTGCAGTTTACAAAACTGTTTCACATCCTTTGCTTCGCTGAGCCCTTACAATAACTTTGTGTTTTGTTTTTAGTTAGGAGATGGGGGGGGGAGTTTCAGGGAAATAAAATAACTTCCTTGAGGTAAGCAATAGGTTAAGAACCAAGGCAGTGAAGGAAGGAAGGACAAATGGAGTTAAGAAAAGTGTAAAATGACCTCCCAAATGACTTATCGTAGAGAGAGCTGGTTGTAAACACCTTAATCAGGGGATTAAACAGTAGCCAACCTGACATTTGGTCAATCCTGATGTGATGCAACATGAAATATACAATGTCACTGATGACCTATTCTTGTCGAAATGTTTCCTTGACTAATCAAGCTGTAGACCTAAATTTCAGCTTATAGGAAATACAAGAGATAGAGGGACATTTTACACTCCACAATGAGGAAGCAATTAAGCAAATTCAGAATATGGAAAATTTTATGGATAAAATGGCCTAGACTTTTTTTTTTTTAAAAAGATGGGTGTGTAGAGGAAACTATTTGCTTAGAGAAACTGAAAAGATGGCAGCACATACAATGTATGAGCTTAGGTTGAATTCTTTAGAGAAAAACAGCTCAAAAAGACATCCTTGGCATACATGGGGAAATGAATATGGACTGAATATTAGATGCTAGCAAGGATGTTGATTTTCTTAGGCACGTTAATGGTATTATACTTATATAACAGGCGGTTGTCATTTTGAAGAACTTAAGGGTAAAAGTATTAATGCTATCTGAAATTTATTTCAGAAAATAAATATGTGTGTATTCATATAGAGAAAGATATAAAACAAAAATAGCAGAATGTTAAATCTGTGCAGTATGAATTACAGTTTTCATTGTACTAGTGTTTCAACTCTTCTGGTTGTTTGAAAAAATTCATAACAAAAAGTTGAAGATATAAAAGAAAAACAGCAGCATTGGATATTGAACAGGCTCAAAGATAGCAGACACTGGTACAAATGGAGAAGCAGTGGTTATAAAGAAAAGAGAGATTGCTAAAAGCTTTGTGAGGACTGGCCAGTGGGCACTAGATTGGCCACTAGAGACAAACCAGAGTGACATTTTTTTTTCTTTACTGGGTATATGATGTATGCTTATAAAAAAAATTTTTCTCAAGTCATCCAGAATTTTAAACAGGTTCAAGATCCTTGCTACCCCATTGATCATCTAGAGGATAGGAAGCTCATGAGATTAAATTCAGTGGCAAGAATGCAAGAAATATAAATTCCTTGATATTTCTCAAACAGCCTGATTTCTATTTCAGTTTCCCTTTGTTCTTTTTCTCCCCAAGTTGCATGTATATTCCAGGAGCTCTTGAAATAGCGGTCGGCTCTCTGTCAAGAGAGGCTGGCCCTGGCTTCTCCACCCTCCACTGAGATGTACATAATCTGTCTGTTCCTGGTTCTCCGCCCACAGGAGTTGCTACTTCGACATCCCTCACCCTCATCCATAGGCCTTCCCTTGTCCAGCTGTCTTCTAGTTATTTCCCCGCTCCCTCTGAGGGCACATGATGGTGCTCTACATCATGACCCCAGGGGACCTCTGGGTGTATAGTAAAGCTAGATAAGGCCATGTTCCTAGTGACCCATCTACTCATTTGTCTTACAGCCCAGGGTCATGCCTACTAAAGCCACAACTCTGGGACCTGGCTACCTTGCTTGCATGAGATTTAGGTTCCCTGTTGTGAATTCTTTTTTTTTTTTTTTTAAAGATTTTATTTATTTATTCATGAAAGACAGAGAGAGAGAGAGAGAGAGAGGCAGAGGGAGAAGCAGTCTCCCAAGGAGCAGGGAGCCCGATGCGGGACTCGATCCCAGGACCCTGGGATCATGACCTGAGCCAAAGGCAGACGCTTAACCATCTGAGCCACCCAGGCGCCCCCTGTTGTGAATTCTTTTATTTCCCCTCACCACTTGGTGGCCTTCATGAAATGCAGGGCACAGGTGCTTTCTCAGGGGTATGATCCCATCTAAACTCACTTGGGTTTTCTTCCTCTTCTTCCCCACCCCCCGCCCCCCAGCTGGGGAAAGCTCTATCTGCTTTTGGAGATAAGACGAAATCATTCAGACTGCTTAGAGTATCCTCCCAAATCTTTTATTTATGCCCCAAGTTCTAGACTTTTAAAACTCAGGAATAAATAGTTACTCTTGTTCTCTGGATTTTACTGGGTCATCACTTCCCAGAGGTTAAGTGTAGTCAGACCCAGATGCTACCTTAATTAGATGAAGGAGGACAACATAACAGGCATAAGGGAAAACTAAGCCCTTTGGGTTTTTTGTTTTGTTTTTTAATTATATTTTTCCTGTAGCTTTATGGGTATTTTATTTTAATTTTTTTAAAGATTTATTTATTCATGAGAGAGAGAGAGAGAGGCAGAGGTAGAGAAGTAGGCTCCCCGCTGAGCAAGGAGCCCGATGCCAGACTTGATCCTGATGCAGGATCATGACCTGAGCCAAAGGCAGACACTTCACTGACTGAGCCACCCAGGTGCCACTAAGCCCTTTGTTTTAAATATTGGCACAATATCCACTACATTTATAAAAACACTAACATTTACTTACCCATGATTCTGCCAGAGTACCATCCTCCCACAAACATTTTATAATTCAGAGTATACTAATTCTTTCTAATCACTTTTGATATCAGGCTTTTGTGTGGAAACAAAATGAATTCTCTAACAGAGGGCAATCCAATGCAAATATAATGCAAAATATATATGAAATTTTAAATTTTCTAGTAGCTACATTAAAAAAGTAAGAAGAAACTGGTATAATTCATGTGATAATTGTTTCATTTAACTGAATATGTCCAAAATATTACCATTTCAATGTGTAATCAACAGCAAAAATTTAATATTTTACATTTTTTATGCTAAATCCTTGAAACTCAGCATATATTTTACACATACATTATGTATCAGCTTGCATTTAGCCACATTCCAAGTGCTAAATATGGTAGCTACTGTATTGGATGGTGTGACTCTAGCATTGTTTTTCAGTATACAACAAAATATCAGGAACTTCAAAAGTGAATATTATTTATTTTTCTAAGTGGATTAAAGGCTTCCTGATGTTTGTAATATTTTCTTCATTTGATTCATGGAGGCAAACAAATGATAATAATATCTATATATCACACATAGAAACCATAATCCTCTGTCTTAGAGAACTATGCTTTTAGGTTTATGCAATTTTTTTCTTATTATTTTTGTGTTTAACCAGAGTATGCATGGTTTGTCAGTAGTGATAAATAATCATTGTAATTAGACTCTGTAAATTCATAGGGTCATTGTTGATCAGATGATGGAACTTCCTGGAAGAGAACACTAGGTAGGGGAAGAGACAGAAAATGTCAAGAGTAAGAGAAGCTGAAGATATTTTGAAAAACTGGACTTTAAAAATTTTAACTAGTGTTTCCTGATGACACTTTGCTGCAGGGCAGGGTCAGTGATAATTTATGAAAATTGGAAGAAAGCCTAGCAACTAGGAAGGTTCAAGTGAAAGTTCCAGCATTCAAAAAGGAAAGGAAATATGTAAGGAAACAGCATCGCCATTTTTAATGTAGTGGAGATGCCATCTGTAGGGATACAAGTGAAAGGCTCTCTGGATACATGCTTCCCTGATGCTCCAATAGTGTTTCCCACATGTCTTAGGAACATAATATTTTTATATCAAGGAACACAGCAGAAGTGCAACTTGTTGAAACCTGGCACAACAGTGAGATACTAAGTAACTAGAACATAGGTTATATGAGTTGAATTCTTTATATGCATTGATCAAAAGCCAAAAGTATGGCACTCGACATAATTTTTCCCACATTTGATTTACATTATAGTCATTCTCAACATAATGGTCGCCACAAAATTCTGGAACTTGTGCTTTTTGCAAATATCCTGTGTTCTGCATCTATCAAGTTTTAAATTCCTGGAGGGCTATGGTGATCTCTTTCATTGGCACTGATATTTGATGACCAGGCCATTCTTCTAAATATAGCCAATGTCTAAATAGTTCCTCAAATGCAATTACTTTGTAACCAAAATGGTGGCTTGGCTGTCATATGGTATGCAGCTAGCAATTACACTGGAAACCAGCATATCAGTTTAGTCCTTTCTAAAACCTATACATTGTTCAGTCGCTTATGAAAAGCTGATCTGATTAGTGATATAAAATTGATTGTAGAGTCATTAACAGTTTTTTAATCCAGCACCATGTAAAGTTCCTATACCTAATGCATCATATATTAAAAATTATAAGTTTAAGCCAAAAGCTTCTTGTCTTAAAATGGTATAGGAAATTAATTTTAGGAGTACCTGGCTGGCTCAGTTGCTAGAGCATGCAACTTTTGATTTCAGGGTTGTGAGTTTAAGCCCCATGTTGAGTGTGGAGCCTACTTAAAAAAAAAAAAAATTAAAAGAAAAAATTAATTTTATTAGTAAAGGAATTACTTTAAGTAGGTGAGAAATATTTTTTATGAACTGAGATCATAACAAAATTGGGGAAATTTTGGTTCCACTTAACTTGAGCAGGCTTCCAACAATCTAGAAAAATTGCCCAGGGAGTTTTAAAATATAATGGGGAGAAAATCTGATAGGAATGCAACATTCTTCTTCTAAGAGTTGGTGTAACTTAATCTCTTTCAGTAAAAGAACACGTCTGTGACTCTTTCCCAGTAAGGGATCTCATAAAATTTGGAAAATATCATTTGAAGTTATGTTCTAACTCTCTAAGAGCACTCTTAAGAAAGCATAATGAAGGCTTTAGATTTCAGGGCATAAATATAGTCTGAAATGGTTACTAAGGTATATTTGTTAGATTTATTATTTCCTTCAAAGAACTCATGTAGCTGCCTAAGATTTATCAACGTGATAGATACCAAGAAAATAATCTGTGGTCTTAATTACTAAGTTCCTAAACCGTAAAGAATGATACTAGGATCAGAGGGTAAAATCGCTGCTTTGATCACATGGAACAAACATCATAGAATCTTTACTGCCACACGAATGCATCTCTGTGAGGAATGGTGGGTTTCTTTTGTTTTTCGTTTTTTTGTTTCGGTTTGTTTATGTCATATACAACAATTACGTTGTTTAGGGTTTGTTCAGATGATTAAAAGCCCACGCTAATATTTAACGAGTAGTATTTATAAGTACTTTGTACTTAAAAATAATCAGCAGGACCAATAGATGATATCTGAGGTATCTCCCTTGTGAAGTTCTACAGTCCTATGAAGATTTTCAGATTTGGAAGAGGAATGGAGTTTTCATTGCAGCTTAGGAAAATCTTGTGTTTTTTAAATCAATATCTATAGCTTCAACTCTGAGCCAGTAAGTCTTGAATCTGTACCTAAAGCTTGAGTTTCTGCCTTTGGAGGCACAGGTACATGGACCCAACTCATCTCTGAACACCTCCACCTGGTTCTCCCAGAAGCACCTCCCATTAAACATGTCTAAAATGGGAGACATTGTCATCGACCCTCATCTTCACCTTTTTGTGTCACTTATCCTGGTACATGATGCCACCACTCCTTCAGTCTCCCAGGGCAAAAATGACTGGAGATATTTTAAATGGCTCTTTACCATCCATATTCAGTCTTTTCAAAAGTCATGTAACAAAAGAGTGTGAGATAGGGCATTAAAATTGTTTCCTGTGTCTGCAGGTAATCAATAGAGCAAGGCGTTATGGTGAGGACCCCTTCTGCTTTCTTTAGGTAAGACCCTCAATTTTTCCCCAAGGACAAGAGAAGCTACTTTGCTAGTCTTGATCAGCTGGAGGCAGAAGAACGACCTGGGAGAAGAAAAAGGTCATCATCTTCTGGGACAGGCAGAGCTTGGATAATGGTAACCCTCCCATTCAATCCTCATTTCTCCCTATAAAAGAGAATATTTAACTCCTCTGTCCTTCTACAAGATTACAGGTGTCAAAACGTCCCTTTCCATGGCACACTGAGTGGGGACTAGTAAACATACTTGCCTGAAAGTTGTTGAGCCATCAAACTGGTGGAACACCCGATGGTATTGGCTGTGAAGAAGGGGTCAAGAGAGAATAGAGCAGCCGAGACCAAAGGGCATCGGGATGCAGACGTATTGGGTGTGAAGAAACGGTCGGGAGGGAACGGAGCCGCCGAGATGGAGCACCGGGATGCAGTCATTTTGTTTGTGAAGACGGGGTCAAGAGAAAACGGGGGAGCCGAGCCAGGGGGCACCGGGATGCAGTCTGCATTTCCCATGCAAGGATGAGTGAGTCTACATTTCCCTCGTTTAGACTGCAGACTGAGGCTTATGTCATGCTTCTGGCTCCATCAAAACCACCCCACCCAGAGCCAGGGGCATTCCATGGTTAAGGGATCCTTGTCAGCAGGAAAAGCTATGGGGTCAACAGATCTCCTACTGGGAATCTTGGACCGAGGGAGGAACTGCCTAATCACCAAGCCAGATCTCCCAGGTCGGAAGACCCCAAGGGATAGCCTTGTAACATCCTCCAGATAAAAACAAATGTACTCACAAAAGAGGACTGATACCTGGAAGTTTGTCTGCAGATAGCTTTGCCCTGAAGAGTAGTGGCCAAGACAAGGAGGAAAGTGTGCCTGTCAGTAGCAACTCGTGTTGTCCGGGCAAGCCAGTGCCGCCCCTCCCCCGCACTGTGTCATTGGTAGGTGGAGGCTTGGAGGCGTCTGCCTTCGGCTCAGGTTATGGTCCCAGGATCCTGGGATTGAGCCCAGAATTGGGCTCCCTGCTCAGCGGGGAGCCTGCTTCTCCCTCTCCCACGCCCCCTGCTTGTGTTCCCTCTCTCGCTGTGTCTCTGTCTGTCAAATAAATAAATGAAATCTTTTTTTTAAAAAAAGGAACAAAAGTGACCAAAATATTATGAAATTATACTGAGATGTTATGAAAAGAGTCTGCTTCTCAGGAAAAAAAGAAAGTCTATAATTAGAAACAGTTTGGGAAAGATAGAACTGTCCCATGTTTAACATCAGTATGAGCAGAGACTTCTCAATCAAATCAGTGCATGAATATCCAAGCTCCTAAATATTTCCTAGATCTCCTCTTAGCGTTCTCGTCCTGTTATGATGACCACAGGACAAGCGCTGCATGATCGCCTCTGACCCTGGCTATTATATAGTTCCTTTTTCTTCCTTCCAGGCTGCAATCTTTCCCCAACTTCTTTGGCACCTTTTTTTCTGTCTTTTCTCACAAATCTGATTGTCACTCTTCAGTTGCTTTCATTTGCAACAAATCAAGTTGTATTCATACTGGATGACATTCAAACCACTTGATGATCTGGCTTCCTGCTTACCCATTCATCTTTATCTGTTGCTCAAAATTTATACAAATGCAAACCTAAACTACTAAGAAGCCAGCCATGAACATTCCTTTCTCTCTTGACGTATATACGAATTTGTGTGTACTTTTTCTCATTGCTTGGAATGCCAGAAAGTTCTGCTAGGTAACCCACCAGTTTTCAAGAGTGACCTAAATGCTAACTAGCCATGAAGACTTCTCCCATTTCTGCAGGGTGACTCAAATGTCCTCGTAGGTTCCCTCTGTACTCTGTATACATCATTACAACTCCTTCATTGATTCATTGCAATTGTTTGCCATTGCACAGTAGTAAAAATTAACTAGACTTGTTTCATAAGGATTCACAAGAGGACTTTCCCTTAGCTCTTAATATTAGGAAAAAACATGCTTCTCCTGAATGTGTTGGACTTTAATATAAGGACACCTAATACTGTACCTGTTTTTAGGTGATTATAATAGCCTAGATGCTAGGGCACCTAGCAAATACTAGTGGATTAACTTATTTTTTTTTCTTGAATGAATAAATGATAATATATTTTTATTGTTTTGGTTACTAAGAAGCTCATAATTAAATTTATGGCCCATCTTTAGCAATCACACAGGACTTCATGGCATGTGATTGGTGTTTTAACCTTAATTTTGGCTTCACCTTATTTTTTTATACGTTTTGTTCTTCATTATACATATCACCTCACCAGTTTATTTTTCTTTTTAGAATGTATACATGCCTTATTTTCCTTCTGAAAGTAAAATAGGGTATAATCATAAGTCGTGATTATACATTCATTATTTAATGAAAAAAGAATGGATATAAACACAAAACCAACAAAGTTTTGGCAGAGTTTAGTAAAAAAGATCATTGAATTTAGTTTGCTTGTAGACATAGTTACAGCAGAAAACAGTAAAACTTACCAATCACTTAATTCGCTTTCACTGTTCCACATGTCTAAACTTACATAGTCTAAACTGTAGATGTGATTGCTTCTTAAAAAATGTTGTGGCTGATTTCATCAGACTTTTAGTAAAATATGTTTCAGTGACAGGCATGAAATGATCCGAAAGATTATATCACCCTAGTTTTACTATACCAGATAGGTTTTTCCGTAAGCACGTCCTTGATGAATATCTGAAATTACAATGAACTTTTCTATTTTGAATTTCCCCAGTGATAGAGGAAATGTTTGTAACACAGGGACTGTTCCAAACTCCCTACGTGTGGTTCTCGTTAGGTTATCTGTACTTTCCATTCCTCAGCCCTTAGATAGGAAAACGTTTGCTAATACCACAGGGAGAGAAAGTTTGTGCTTTAGGAGAAAAATGAACAGATCCCAAGCCATGATTCGTAGTGCTATTTTTATATTAAGCTGTATATGTATACATGTATGTATATAACTGAAGTATAGACACAATTTTACATTAGTTTCAGATGTGCAACATAGTGATTCAACATCTCTATAGGTTGTACTGTGCTCACCACACAAGTAGTTGTGGATTATGTGTTACTTGAATCCTGATAAAAAGAATAATTAAATTATAATATTATTGAGGTTTCTAGTATAAAAAGAAACACACTTGGGCATGATTCAACCAAAATGTACTTATGTGACATACATCATTTAATTTCTCGACACATAGGATAATGACGCAAATGAGGTGACTGAGTGGTTGGGGACTTCCCCAAGGGCTCCTTAATTAATAGACGGCTGAAACAGTGGGGCCATGGGATGAGAGGTAGCCCAGAATAAAGAAACAGTTACGAGCCAGATATGGATTTGAAACCATTGCCACCCACTAGCTGCTTGGCCTCCGCAAATTACTTACCCTGAGGATCTGTAAGGTGATAATTACACCCACCTCTCAGTGTGGTGAGAATAAATGGAATTGTGTATCAAAGATAGCATACATGCTAAATAAATATTTGTTCAATATATCAATGGATAGTTGATTAGTAAAAAGTTCTAGCATGGCTTTTAATGAAGATTAAATGGACTAATATAAATTATAATCTAGCACATAAGTACTAATAAATGTTAAGTAATATATTATTTTTTTATTATTATTAAGCCTCTAAACAATAATGATTATTAAGGTCTCTAAGTAAATATAGCTGTTGTTGTCATCGTCATTGTTGTTGTTATTATTATTATCTTACCAAGTTTGAATTTCAGTTCTTAGCTCCTGCTTACTTGTTACCCTGATTAGAAATTAAAACTATCCAGCCTGGGGCGCCTGGGTGGCTCAGTCATTGGGCATCTGCCTTCGGCTCAGGGCATGATCCCAGGGTCCTGGGATCGAGCCCCGCGTCGGGCTCCCTGCTCAGCGGGAAGCCTGCTTCTCCCTCTCCCACTCCCCCTGCTTGTGTTCCCTCTTCACTGTGTCTCTCTCTGTCAAATAAATAAATAAAAAACTTTTAAAAAACAAAACAAAAAGCTATCCAGCCTGTCCGGAGCAAAACAATCTCTCTTCAGAGTGAGAGCCGAGAAGAGGCAAATCTTTTGTGCTCTCCTCTCTGACCTGGCAAACTGACTTGTATTCCACATCTTGCCTGTTCTTTCCTTGCTTGTTTTTCCAGTGTTCTGTACAGTACTTCATGAAAAACTGCCTGTGAACATGGCTACTTTGCAAAACTTGTCTCCCTAATTGGAGACAGCAATACCCCATGCTCCCCTTCTGCTGGCCAAGGGCTATTTCCTTGCTTTAGGAGAGATTTGACACTGCCATTTTCAATTCACAAACCCACATGTCACTGTCACAGACCTGGTTTTGATCTTTGAAGCACCTCTCCCTAAACTGGTATCCTTGCTTTTAAGGAAGGGAGACCTGGTGCCTCCATCACATATTATTAACCTGAGGAGAAACACAAATCCTGCCGTGACAGATGTGGCTTGTGACATAAGCATGCTGTCCTCTTCCAGAGTCTGGTATAGACACACAGTCTGACGGCGACAGCCCCGCCTGCTGACTGGCATGGCACGCACAGGAAACCATCCGGACAAAGGGCTGAATCTGTTTCAAATTAGGCGAGCAGAAATACAGTAAGATGATTGCACTGTGATTAAATAACTGAAAACTGTTTATCAGCTCAATAAGTTGTCACACCATCTGTCACATAAATGAGACAGTAAAAGATTTGTAGTAACAGTAAGACAGTCTGATGAAATGCAAACTGGATCGCACGATTCCTTTTTAGGTCCCCTGTTTTTATTACCTTTGTGGAATGAACTTCCGACTTTTAGTAGTCACTCATCAAGACTCAGTCCTTGTTGTGAGGTCCTTGTGTTTTTGCTCTTTCATTTTCTGAAATCTTACTTTAGGAAGCACGCCTTGAAGACCGTACCAAAGTCTGTCATCTTTCCATTCATTTTAAGAATCAATGAAACCTTAATAATAGCTACCATTCGTTGAGGAATTATTAGGTACCAGCCTAAATGTTTACTAGGCGATCTCAGTCCTCACAGTAACCAGACTAGATAGGTTTTTTTAATCCTCACTTCAGAGATCCAAAAGCTGTGCCTAAGAAAAATTAAATAATGTACTCAAGGTCACATGAAACTTAGGTGAAAGCTCTGGAGTTTAGACTCCAAAGACAAGTTTGCATCGCCTACTCTTCATTTGGACCCAATTCCACTTAAAAAAAAAATCATGAGGACCATCAGCCAAATACTGTGAGTAATTCAGAGTAAGAATACAGCAGATTCAGGTTGGTAGGCTCAATTGATAAGGCAGTCTAGGGAGCCAGGGTATAACTATTAAAACTGAAGTAAGTTCAGTTCCTACTTGACTACATCAAGCCAGTAAAATATAGCTAAGTAATATAGAACGTAACTATGTAAGCCCTATGGAGAGATTCTAGAAGTGTGCCACACAGGGACCTGTGGATATAGCCTTAATGAGATTTTTGGAAAACAGAGTTTCAGCTTACTTCAGATAACTTGTATTCTGATCTTATAGCCTGAACTAGAGCATAGGTAATTTTGCCAACATTTTGAGATATATATATATATACACATATAGAGCCAGTTATCAGTTTGTTGCCTCGTTGCTCCAAATCCGCCCTTCTTCGCCCTGTAATCCGTCTCTCCTTTGCCAGCTGGCACAATGCCCTGTCGGAAGCTTCTGGACGTGGGGCATACTGCCGGAGGAAGGGCTGTCTCTTTCCCGTTCTGCTGCTGTATCTCTGACTCCAACAGCTCAGCTGCCATGGACAGCCTCCATGCCGGCAGGTGGGCGGGCGGGCAGCTCCCCTGTCACAGGTGTGATGGGGCTCCATAGTGCACCCTCTTCCAAACAGTGTCGCCAGCACGGCCATGGCATCTTTCCAGTGAGTCTCGCCAGCGGGCAGCTTCCCAGCAAGCCTGTCTGGTACCTCCAGTGTGGTTTCCTTCTTCACAGCTTCTGCCTGCAACTCTCAACAACATCCACCATGCACTGAGCACAGCCACACTCTCTTGAGAGAAGTCTGGATTCCAGCCTTGGGCAGGGAAGGTGGGGGGCAGTTCTTCCAAGTTAGGTCCTTCCTCGGGTTCCCTCTCAGCCCCGGAGCTAGAAGCTCTTCTCCCTGTTATACCTGCACTTCCTTTGTCTTGAAAGCCTAAAGACAACCTCCTCCAGAAATCCCTTCAGGTTCCTGACATCATTACCTCTGTTCTCTCAAGTTCCATTAACAATTTATTTAAATCTCTCAAATTCTTCTTGGCTCTTTCTCTCTCCTATGTTTTAGGTGTAATAAATACGGGGTGTTTCACGCCGCTCAGGGTACGAATGAGACCATACTGTTTACTTCTCACATTAAATTAGAATTAGGTTCTAGAAACACAGAACAGGTCTAGATGAGCAAGAAGTCCAGAATCATATTCTTGATGCCGCCTATTTGCTAACCTAGAACACCCAGAAAAATGAGTCCCAGAAAATAGGTCCTGAGTCTTTCCTTCTCAAGACGGGACAAGTTAGTGCTTACCCTTGATACAGAGTAAGTAAGCAAAGGCTTACCACCAGCAAAAACAGGGCATCAGCAAGATGAGGAAAGTTCACTTTTTTCTTACTTGTTCATATTTTTTTCATCTGAAAATACAGAAGAAAGGTATTTGAATTTTAGCACACATACAAGTTTTACATTGTATGGTTTAGCGTTGACTTTGATTTACATACGGGGTAAGCAGGTGAGAGGTTCTTGAACTTTTGAGGGCTCTGAACCCCTGAAGGACCTGCCTGGGAAGAACACTGGCATCTCAGTCGGCCCCCAATATCACGTGCTGCTCGAGTGCTGCTGCTGAGTTGTTGGGATCTTCCTTCCTCTGCTGATTGCTCTTGTTTCACGCTGAGTCCCTGCCTGGGCCAGCCTGGTCTTTGGAAGGAGGGTGGCTTTGAGCATGATTTCATTCCCTCATTACCAGCTTGGTTATGACTCACCCTTTTGCTCATGCTCCCGAGGCCAGTTCATCTGGGTGCCCACACAGCCATCCTTATCTGAGGCCTTTCCACATCAGAGCCTCTGAATCCAAGTAGGGCCAAATACTCACCCCACAGAATGTGCAAACTGTATCCCATGCCCTGAGAGATCATCCAACACAAAGGGTTCCTTCCACACTCTGATGATTCATTTGCAAAGCGTGATGGTCGGTCATTAGAAAGGACTGAAAGGGAGCCTCGCTTGCTTCTGGGAGAATGAGTCACTGCCCCATTCCTTCCAATCAAGTCATTCTTTCCAAGGATGGATGTAGAACCTCTTGCCGTGGTAGCAACACACACACACACACACACACACCCTGAATGGTCATTGATGACATTCTGTTACCTTTTCTACGAGACTCAAAATTCCAAATGTGAGCTCAGTGCCTAATTTATTTCTGTCCTCCCTGCAATACATAAAGTAATATTTTTGTATGTGGTAAGTGAATGAGGTATTTGTTGATTGAGAGAGTGAATGAACTGCATTATTTTTAATTCCAAGAAATTAGGGTGATTAGCATAAATCACATAATTAACATTTTCATTTAAAAATAATGTATCATTGAGAGTAACAGAAAAGGAACTCAGAAATTGCTTACCTAATTAGAGACTAGTTATAATAACCATTCAAAAAACATTTATTAGGCACCTACGATGTGCTTGGAAATATGTTAGTTTCTAGGGTCACAAAAGTAAATAAGATGCCGGTTCTCAAGGAGTCCGTTGTCTAAGGAGGAAAGCCAGCACATACACAAATTTTTATTTTTCAATGTAATGAGGTCAGTAATGGTGAATAGAAAGTACTGGGGATGCAGAGAACAGTTATGTGGCACCCTGTAACTCCCCCAATATAACACTGGGTGCGCTCTAGGGTAGCATAACCACCCCCTGAATAATTGCCCTGCCGAAAAGACTGTAAGCTTGGCAAGGTACGTGGTTGTGTTTGCTATGTTTGCTGTAGTCTCCAGGTAGCTGGCAGAGAGTCTGGCACATGGTAGGCACTAAGTGAACTTTTGAGTGAATGAATGAATGATAATCCTAGTGTACCACTGCTACTACTAGCGCTAGCTGGGGGGGGTCAAGGGAGTAGAGGATTTTGCTTTTGGAGATCAGACACTGGTGTTGGACGGACTCAGTGTTAATCTTTACTTTGCTACTTTCTCACTGGGTGGCCTAAGGTACTGGCTTTCTATGCCTTGGCTTTTATATCTGTGAAATGAGGGTCAGGACTGTAAGTCATAGCTTTATTGTGAGGATTAGATAAACCAGGAAACATAGGCACTCCGCACACTGCCTACTAAGAGTAATTATGGTAAATATTACTGTTTCCTGTCTTTTATCTTTTTGTTACTTATAACAAAAGTGGAGGAAAGTAGTGGCAATATTTCTTCTCAATGGAAATCTGATAATAGTGCTTCATATTTGTTGACAGTTGGGAAAACGGAATCCCTGAGTCCTTCCTTGAAATGCTAGGAATTAGTAGTTCTGATATACTAATAATTTCACAGTTTGAGATTCAAAGGCTATGTCCTTATTCAAAGCTTCTGTATAAGTTGATGATGACAAATAATTGACAGAGCACTGGTTTCAAAGACTAAAATGATTCTCATTTCATATTGGAAACCTTAAAAGATATGAATATCCTTTGTCCTGACAATTTTTCTTTCAGGGATTTATTCCAAGAATCAATCACAGGATATATGCAATGATTTCAATACAAGTTTGTTTATGTCACTGATATTTAGAGTAAAATTGGGAACCCAAATATCCAATAATGAGAAGTGGTTATATTATGACTCAAAGGAATAAAGGAACATTCTAATACTAGTGACATATATATACATATAGAGAGAGTAAATATCTTGATATCAAAGAATACTAGTGACATGAAATTGTGCTTCATATATTAATCAAGCAGGCTTGAAACTGTACATTCAGTAAACACACATAAATGTGAATGTGTCAATGTTTATAAATATCCCTTCATTTATATGCACATATATGTATATATACACACACACACAACAAAGATATTAACAGTTGGTATTTTCTTTAATAGGAGTAAAACCATTTTCGGGTGTCCTGTTCATGATTAACTTATAGTTACTTGATGATAAATATCACTTTAAAAAATAACATAGCACTGCTTTCAGTTTTATGACTCCGAAGAATTAAAGGCTTTATTTAGGGGCTTAAATATTTTTTTTCTTTAAAAGTGCCAGTTTAAAAAGGCTTAATTGGGTAAATAGCAATTAGGACAAAGTTGATGACCAATATGTCTGTATCCATTTGAACACCCATTACTATAAAAATTTGTAAGAATATGATAATTATTAAGCGAGTTGTTTTATTTCTAAATGCTTTAGAATTGAAATTTATATAGAGAGAGAGCTGATTTGGTAATTCTGCATTTTTATAGAGTAGCAAAACTTATCGCTACTCAACTCCCATCTTACTGGTTAATACATTTCTTTTGCAATATAAAGGTATATAAGATAAAAGGCATATAAACTGTATTGTAGCTCCATTTGGTTGTCAGATGAACATCTATGGTAGGAAGAGTAATGCCCATCAGCAAACATCCACAACCCTAGTTTCCAGAACCAGTGCACATGTTACCTTCCATGGGAAAGGGGAATTAAGACTGTAGATGGACACTAAGTTGCCAATCAGCTGCCCTTAAAACAGGGAGATTATCCTGGATCCTCTGGAGGGAAAAAGTCCAGTATAATCCCAAGGGAACTGGAAGAGACAGAAGAGTCAGGGAGGGGCAGTCCAAGAAGGACTTAGCCTTTCTTGGTTTTGAAGGTGGAGGAAGGGGCCCCAAGCCAAGGAACATGGGCAGCCTCTAGAAGTAGGACAAGTCAAGGAAACAGATTCCCCTAGAGCCTCTAGAAGGAACAGGGTCCTGCTGACCTTCATTTTAGCCCAGTGAGACCCATGACATCTTTTAAGCTACAGAACTGTAAGATGATAAATTGTATTGTTTTAAGCTACAAAGATTGTGGTAGCTAGTGACAGCAGTAATAGAAAATAATGCAGCATCTCAAAGTTAACAAAGGCTATATGTATTTATGGAATATATATATATATCCCAGAACACAGAGAAACAGAGAAAATTTCCTGAGTTCTTTTTTACAAAGTGTAACATTGAAACTAAAACTGATAAAGATACATACTGAATATCAAGCCATAGAATAATTGCATTTTTGAAAATAAATGTAAAAATAACATAGGTAAAATATTAATGAATAGTTTAGCAGTGTATTTAAGGTATGTTACAGAATAAGGAAGCATGATTCAAATGTGGAAAGCAAGAATGATTCAATAGTATAAGAGAAAACATATGATCTTAATTGATGATGAGGGGGGCATTTGACAAAATTCAATTTCCATCCTTAAATGATGGGAAAAAACATTCAACAGTTTCTACTTACCTTTTCTTCCAAATTTCCTGACACAGATCCCACATTTTATTCTAAAAATCAGACTAGAAATAGGGAACATGTCCGTCGGAAACACTGATTTAACATAATAAAAATAAAATAATATTTTTGTTAACTTTAAGCAATGTTCAACCAGCGCTATTATGAAATCCTAGAAATAAACAGTACTGTTTATTTTATCTTGATGAAAGAATCTAGACAAAATTTTCTAGGTTTTCCAACTTAGACTTGAAAGCAAATTCACTTTAGGGGCGCCTGGGTGGCTCAGTCGGTTAAGCCACTGCCTTCAGCTCAGGTCATGATCCTGGAGTCCCGGGATCGCGTCCCGCATCGGGCTCCCTGCTCGGCAGGGAGTCTGCTTCTCCCTCTGACCCTCCCCTCTCTCATGTTCTCTCTCTCTATCTCATTCTCTCTCTCAAATAAATAAATAAATCTTTAAAAAAAAATTCACTTTAAATCTATAGTAAATATTATATTACTATGTAAGAATTAGGGTAGCTTTTTACTCAAATTATACTGCAATGCCTAGGATAAGGATTTGGGTGCAATATAATAATCAAATTAAATTTTTTTTGGTATTTTTTATTTTATTGCTTCATCCTTGCTACTGAAAAGGTCTTAGTCATGGTTGAAGATTAACTTAATTTTGCTGTGATGATTGAAAATCACTCAGCATTATTATTTTTAATTATTTTAACTAAGTCCATTTTCCCAAATTACAGAAGGAGCACATGCTCCTTTGGGACAATTAAACAAGAAAGGAAATGTTGATAAACTGCCCCAAGTTCACCTCTCCATTTGTATTCCATGGCCATTTCTGTGCTGACTGACTATCTAGCGGCCATTCCCTGTGAGACCTCTCTGATGGAACGCTGATTTTATGTGGTCCGTCTGCCCAAGAGAGAGCTAACCCCTACCAAGCCCCTGGCGTCCGCATAACTGGTGTAAGGAAGGGTTTCCAAACTTTTGGTCTCAGGGTCCTCTCTACACTCCTCAAATTAATAAGCTTTCCAAAGAGTTTTTGTTCATCTGGGTCACATCTGTTGATAAACACCATTTTTATAAATTAAAACAGAAATTTAAAAAAATATATTTATCAATCATTTTAAAATAGCAATAATAAACCCATTATACATTAACAAAAATAATTTATTTTTATGAAAAATGGGTCTCAAGGGACCCCAGAGGTCTCCTAACTGCACTTTAAAATTGCTGGTCTACGGTAATTTATCTGTCTATTTGATGACTGAGGGGCTTAAAAACACAATCAGCCTTTGGCATTCCCACTGGATTTGGATCATAAATGGCGACATTACTTAACTCAGGCCAGTGAATCTTGAGAAGGATTTCACTTAGGTCTTCTGAGAAATTAGTTTTCCCTCTCATGGTAAAGCCGGCAGAAAATGCCACCTCTCAGGGCAACTGGGTGGTTCAGTCAGTTAAGTGTCTGTCTTCGGCTCAGGTCATGATCTCAGGGTCCTGGGATCAAGCCCCTTATCAGGCTACCTGCTCAGCCAGGAGTCTGCTTGTCCCTCTCCCACTGCCTGCTGCTCCCCCTGCTTGTGCTCTCTCTCTCTCTCTCTCTCTCTCTCTCTCAAGTAAATAAATAAATAAAATCTTTAAAAAAGTAAAAGAAAATGCCGTCTCTCTCTCTCTCTCAGGTGTTGTGACATGTGAAGGGTGACCATAGTTCCCCGTCTGCCTGGGAGTGTTCTGGTTTGTGTCTGTTGTCCTGCAGTGAGTATTAATAGCACCATCTTCCACTCTCCAAAGCTCCCCTACTTAAGTGATGAGGTAGACAGACACCTAGGCGTGGGGATAGGAGGTAAAGAATTAAAACAGCTATTTTGCCAGTATGAAGAAAGCAGAAAGAAGACAGAATTAGTGCTCAAAACCTTCAAAGAGAGCAGCCAAAGAAATCAGAGAGCACAGCCAAAAATCACCCCAGGGCTTGATTTCTAGAACAGATTCCTATTCTAATCTCTTTTCTCAGTTTCAAAATCAATTTGAATTGAGATCGCTAGGACTTGCAGCTGAAGGCAACCTAACTATGTGCTTCCACCACCTAACATGACCGGGGAGAGTGGTTTGGTGTGGATTCTGCCACCTTTCCCCATGGCCCTATAAACATGTACTTACACGTTTCACATGATAGGTTTTTGGTTAAAGTTTGTTTTTATAAGAATGGAATTAACTATATGCATATTAAAAAATAATTTAATACGAATGTACAAACCCTCTGGGTCTGTAGATACGTATCTGACACCTTTTTCATAATTCACAGTATTTCATCACAGAAATGTACCACCCTTTTTTCCCCCTGTTCTTGGTGATATAGGTTGTTTCCAGGTTCTGCCACTTTTAATAATATTTAAATGCTGATCTTAACACACATATCCTTTGCACTGTTGCTTTTATTATGATAAAAGAGATTCCTGTAACTTCGACTTCTTGATCAAAGGGAAGATGAGGATTATTATTCTTGCAGGTGATGGAAAGCTTTAAGATGGAGAAACCATGTAATAAGACCCCCAGGACATATTAGAAGGACCAGTGATCTAAAGTCAGTGGACTTCTTCCTCTAAGGGTAAAGTTGGAGAAGGAAAGAGGTTTGGGATCTCTTTAATTGCCATTCCCAATTTACCCCGATATTTTAGAAAGAGAGTATGGATGGAGAATAAAGAAGGATATACCCTCTCTATTTCGGGAATGATTTTTCTCCCTGTTGGCAGGTTGAGGAAATCACACAATTGATCAGTGTCTATATGAAGTATAAACTACTCAATTAATTAGATATATATCATGTTTTATTTAAAATGACAATGGACATTTTTGTCAGTATCTAGAAAAATTATTTTAGAAATCATGATAGTAGGTAGAAGATTAAACTAAAAGTTGTTTTCCTTAATTACGAGACATAAAAGAAGATGTAAGTTTAATAGTGCCTCATTCAAGGCACAAAACTAATTTCTTTTAAGGCTCTGATGATGTCAACCCATATAACCATGTATAAATGAGCAAAAGGAAGTCATAAACTGAATATTAGATTGTTTTTCTATTATTGTTCATGCAAAAATACTATGTCCTGGATTTTATAGCAATGTCCACTTTATAAAATAAATGGTTTTAAGTCTCTCTTTCTCTCTAGTTCTTTCTTTGTTGCCCCTACAGTATGGAGTAAAGGTTGTGGAAACCAGGCAGAAGAAATTGGAAATAGAGATTATACTTACAATAAATATTCACCAATTTCTTTCATTATTTTCTAATTAAAGGGTTTAAGCAGTTCACACAATCACCAATTCATTCATTACTCAGAGTTCAAACACTTCAGAGTTTCCAATCTATAGATTTTGAGGGGGTATAAAAACACAGAGCAATCATTTTTTAAGTTGTCTTTTTAAATTGAGATATAATCAACATATATTAGTTTCAGATGTACAACGTAATGATTTAACATTTTTGTATATTTCAAAATGATCATTGCAATGAATCTAGTTAACATTTATCACCACACAGTTACCAATATTTTTTCTGGTGACGAGAGCTTTTATGATCTATTGTCTTGGCACTCTTTAAACATAAAATACATTATTATTAACTATAGTCTCCATGCTCTATATACATTACATCCCCGGGACTCATTTGTTTTATAACTGGAGGTTTGTAATAGACAAGAATACTTATGTATGTATTATTGCTTTTACACAAACGATAGTGTAGTACTGAAAGCATCAGGCTTTTTCATACTTAACATTGTGTCAGGGGCTCCTGGGTGGCTCAGTCGTTAAGCATCTGCCTTCGGCTCAGGTCATGATCCCAGGGTCCTGGGATCCAGCCCCGCATCAGGCTCCCTCCTTCGCGGGAAGCCTGCTTCTCCCTCTCCCACTCCCCCTGCTTGTGTTCCCTCTCTCGCTGTGTCTCTCTCTGTCAAATAAATAAATAAAATCTTTAAAAAAAAATAACATTGTGTCAAAGAGTTCCAGTCCAGTTCCAGTCCATATGTACATATAGAGCGTAGTTTTTAATTAATTAATTAATGTATTTATTTATTTATCTTTTTAATTTTTTAATTTTATTTAGATTTAATTAATTAACATATAGTGTATTATTAGTTTCAGAGGTAGAGTTCAGTGATTTATCAGTTGCATGTCAATACCCGGTGCTCATTACATCAGGTGTCCTCCTTAATGTCCATCACACAGTTACCTCATCCCCCCACCCCCCTGCCCTCCTGCAACCCTCAGTTTGTTTCCTATGACTAAGAGTCTCTCATGCTTTGTCTCCCTCTCTGATTTCATCTCGTTTCATTTTTCCTTCCCTTCCCCTATGTTCCCCTGTTTTGTTCTTAAATTCCACCTGGTATTTGTCTGACTTATTTTGCTCACCATAATACCCTCTAGTTCCATCCACATCGTTGCAAATGGTAAGATTTCTTTTTTCTGATGGCTGAGTAATATTCCATTGTATGTATATACCACATTTTCTTTATCCATTCAGCTGTTGATGGACATCTTGGCTCTTTCCACAGTTTGGCTATTGTGGACATTGCTGCTATAAACATCGGGGTGCACGTACCCCTTCGGATCCCTCCATTTGTATCTTTGGGGTAAATACCCAGTAGTGCAATTGCTGGATCGTATGGTAGCTCTATTTTCAACTCTTTCAGGAACCTCCATACTGTTTTCCAGAGTGGCTGCACCAGCTTGCATTCCCACCAACAGTGTAGGAGGGTTCCCCTTTCTCCACATCCCCGCCAACATCTGTCGTTTCCTGACTTGTTAATTTTAGCCATTCTGACCGGTGTGAGGTGGTATCTCATTGTGGTTTCAATCTGTATTATCTTTTAAAAATTTTAATTCTAGTAGAGTTAGTATACAGTGTTATATTAGTTTCAGGTATATGGTATAGTGTAGTGCACTCCTTCATCGCTATCACCTATTTCGCCCACCCCCACCCCTCCCCTCTGGTAACCATCAGTTCTCTTTAGTTAACAATCTGTTTCTTGATTATTTCTTTTTTTTTCTTTGTTCATTTGTTTTGTTTCTTATATTCCACATATGAGTGAAATCATATGGTATTTGTCTCTGATTGACTTATTTTGCTTAGCATAATACTCTCTAGTTCCATCCATGTCATTGCAAATGGCACGATTTCGTTCTTTTTTATGGTTGAGTAATATTCATACACACACACACAGAGACACATACCACCTCTTCTTTATCCATTCATCTATTGATACACACTTGGGTTGCTTCCATTTTTGGCTATTGTAAGTTATGCTGCAATAAACATAGGGGTGCATACATATTTTAGAATTAATATTTTCATATTCTTTGGGTAAATACCCAGTAGTGGAATTACTGGATCATTAGGCAATTCTATTTCAATATTTTGAAGAACCTCCATACTGTTTTCCACAGTGGCTGCACCAGTTTGCATTCCCACCAATAGTGCATGAGGGTTGCTTTTTCTCCACATCCTCGTCAACACTTGTTATTTCTTGTGTTTTTGATTTTAGCCATTCTGAGAGGTATGAGGTGATATCTCATTGTGGTTTTGATTTACATTTCCCTGATGATAAGTGATGCTGAGCATCTTTTCATGTGTCTTTTGGCCACCTGGATGTCTTCTTTGGATAACTGTTTGTGTCTTCTGTCCATTTTTAAATTAAATCACTCATTTTTGGGGTGTTGGGTTATATAAGTTCTTTATATATTTTAAATTTTAACCCTTTATCAGATATGTCATTTGCAAATATCTTCTCCCATTCAGTATGTTGCCTTTTAGTTTTGTTGACTATTTCCTTCACTGTGCAGAAGCTTTTTATTTTGATGAAGTCCCAATGTTTTGTTTTTGCTTTTTTTCCCTTGTCTCAGGAGACATGTCTAGGAAAATGTTGCCATGGCCAATGTTAGAGATATTATTGCCTATGCTCTCTTCTAGGATTTTTGTTTGTTTGTTTCAGATCTCACATTTAGGTCTTTAATCTATTTTGAATTTATTTTTGTGTATGGTGTAAGAAAGTGGTCCAATTTCATTCTTCTGCATGTGGATGTCCAGTTTTCCCAGCACCATTTGTTGAAGAGACCTTCTTTTTCCCATTGGATATTCTTCCTTAATTGATCATATAATCATGGTTTATTTCTGGGTTTTCAATTCTGTTCCATTGGTTTATGTGTCTGTTTTTGTGCCAGTACCATACAGTGTTGATCACCACAACTTTGTAATATAACTTGAAGTCTGGAATCATGATACCTCCAGCTTTGCTTTGCTTTTTCAAGACTGCTTTGACTATTCAGGGTCTTTTGTGGTTCCACACAAATTTTAGGATTGTTTGTTCTAGCTCTATGAAAAATGCTGTTGGAATTTTGAGAGGGATTGCATTAAATCTGTAGATTGCTTTGGATAATAGAGACATTTTAAAAATATTTGTTCTTCCAATCCATGAGCATGGAATATTTTTCCATTTCTTTGTGTCATCTTCAGTTTCAACAGTATCTTACAGTTTTCAGAGTAGGTTTCCTTCACCTCTTTGGTTAGGTTTATTCCTTTTTGGTGTAACTGTAAATCGATTTTTTTTTTCAATTTCTTTTTCTGTTACTTCATTATTAGGGTATGGGAATGCAACAGATTTCTGAACATTGATTTTGTATTTATGATTTTACTGGATTCATTTATAAGTTCTAGTAGTTTTTTAGTGGAGTCTTTAGAGTTTTCTATATAGAGCGTCATGTCATCTGCAAAGAGTGGAAGTTTTACTTCTTCCTTAACAATTTGGATGCCTTTTGTTTCCTTTTGTTCTCTAATTGCTGTGGCTAGGACTTCCAGTACTATGTTGAATAAAAGTTGTGAGAGTAGACATCCCTGTCTTATTCCTGATCTTAAGGGAAAAGTTCTCAGTTGTTCCCCATTGAGTATGATGTTAGCTGTGGACTTTTCATCTATAGCCTTTATTATGTTTAGGTATATTTCCTCTAAACCTACTTTGTTGAGGGTTTTTATCATGAATGGATGTTGCACTTTGTCAAATAATTTCTCTGTATCTATTTAAATGATCACGTTTTTTATCCTTTCTTTTATTGGTGTGATGTATCACATTAGTTGATTTGGGAATATTGAACCACTCTTGCATAACCAGGAATAAATCCCACTGGATCGTGGTGAATGATTTTTTTTAATTTTAAAATTTTTAATTCACGTATTGTTGGATTCTGTTTGTTAGTATTTTGTTGAGAATTTTTGCATTTGTGTTCATCAAAGATATTGGCCTGTAGCTCTTTTTTTGTGGTATCTTTATCTGGTTTTGGCATCAGGGCAATGCTGGCCTCATAAAATTTGGACGTTTTCCTTCCACTTCTATTTTTTGGAATAGTTGAGCATAGTTCTTTCAAATGAGCTGCATATATTCTATTTAACCATTCTCCTGTTGTTATACATCTACACTTTATTTCAATTGTTATAAATAACACTGCAAGAAATATCTTTGCACATGTCCTATGCTTATGTAGGAAAATTCCTAGATGTCAAAGGCATATGAATTTTACATTTTGACAATATTGCAAAATTACCTTGTATAGAGATGGAACCAGTTCCACTAGTTGTGTGTGGGTAGTCTGCATGCCACAAAATGTTTTAAATATTTTGCTTACAAATCTGATAAAAAAAAAGGTACCTAATTTTCATTTTATTTGTCTAAATATAAAAGAGATTGAGAATCATCTTATATATTTAAGAATTTTGTTCTTTCCTGCTGACTGTTTATATCCTTTGCTCATTTTTTTTCTTTTGAGCCATTGGCCATTTTTAAATTTTTTGATGCTTTTTCTGTATTAAAGTAATCAGCCTTTTATATGTAGCACTTACAGAAAATATGTTTTCTTTGTCATTTATCTTTTTAAATTTTTTTATTCTTATAGATAATTTTAAATATTAAGGTCGATAATTTTTAATATTACAGTAACTAAAATTCATTTATTTTCTTCTGTGGTCTGGATTTAATGCCAATCCTATAATGGTTAGTTCTTCAGTTTTTCTTTTTAAACCTATATTTTCTCCTAGTTGCTAGTTTTATTTTTCTTGTTTAAATGTCTGATCCGCCTGAAATTATTTTGGTATGAGTGAAATTCAGATTGAATTGTTTTCCTCAACCCGTTTATTGATTAACCATCTGAAGACATAAAGAAGCAATGCCACTTTGTTTCATATAATTTATTTCACATAATAAATTATATACAGAAAAAATGCACATGTAAAAAAACAAAATATGATGTCTTAGTTATCAGGCTAGTTTCCCCTATACTTATTAATTTTTCAGAAGTTTTCTGGCTATGTGTGAGTCCAGGATTATTCTTCAGAGCAACAAACTTAGTGTGTCCTGCAAAAGGATGTTTGTGGGAAGGGTAGTGAGATTTAGAAAGTATTTACATAATCTAATATAATTCCATTTAAATTTATTTTAAAAAATTCAAACAAGAACAGCTTTTTATTAAAAAGAGAAGATAAATCACCAGGGCTACAGACATGACATGAAATTATATAAATCTCTGCTCCCCACTGCCCACAAAAAAACACGCACATAACAACATCCTTATTCCAGTGGGGTTCTCCTTAGATCATTTTTATATTTGGGTGTTCAGTTGTTGTTATTTGGGAAATGTGACATATTATCTGAATTTCTACATATAAAAGAAAATGGTGAGCATTTTTTTTTTCTTTTTTCCCATGTTTTCTGAACTAGTTTCCACTAATTAAGCAGCAATTTAGCTCCTTACACTTTGATGTTTGGCTCATTACCTGGCTTCTGTATGTCAACAAAAGGCAACATCTAAAGCCCTCAGTATTGGGCCATCACTTTGGGGACTGCTAATTGAATGTAATTACTTTATTTTGTGCCAGTGTTCATACTTGTAACATTGCCTTGTAATAATTTAAATTGTCTGCCTACTGCAGGGGGACTATTTGACGCCAGAGTGGAGACAGCCAGGCAGCCACTTGGGTCTTGGAAGCAAAGTCAAAAGTAAGGAGACATTGTCATTTGCTTACCTACTCATTAGCTGCCCTCTCTGTCTGTCTGTTGTTTGCAGTGGACAGGATGTGTAGTGACTGAATCTTGCCCCTAAAAATAGCTGTGAAAACATGCATTTGGGATGTACAGTAATTGGTTGCTTAGTCGATCACAGATATTTTTAGATCTTGAGAAAAGGCAAGATATTTTTAAACCATGACCTTGCAGTACCACATTACTTTCCACTCTCTGTCTCTCTGTCTCTCTGTCTCTCTCTGAATAAAAAGAAATAGGAAAACTCAAGAATTGTAACAGAGCAAAGATCAAAAGGATAAAACATAGGGTTATCCTTCATTATCTCATTTGAGGAATTTGAAGAACAGTGTGTCCTTGAAGAATAAAACCATGTATTTTTGCCTTTTCACTGGCCTGATATGTTGACAATCACCTTACTTTCAACAAGAAGCATCACCTGAACTTCACATTTTTACTGCATGTTGGAAGGAAGTTTATTGTAGAAGGGGAAAATTATAAGCTTGAAGTCCTTAACAAGCTCTGGAAGGGCCCTCTGACCCACACACTAGGTGCATTCCCAGCTGAAGTTTTGCCTCTATTTGGGTGATTAATCATATGGTGAATCTGGTCTCGCTGGCTCTAACAATAGGGCTTACTTTTGGCTCTTTGTGGAGCAGGGAAATAAGAGCACCATCTCTGAGTGTCAGAATCCATCCCTTTTGTTCATGGTGCCAGCAGGTCTAAAGCACTGGCAGTTAAAGCTAATGTGAACCTTTTATTCTCAAATTACATTCGAGTGCAGAAAGGAAAAAATGCTATATTTTTGAAGAAAAGGGTAAAGTGTATGGTAACAGGGAAAAAAATCAATGAAAGAAACAAAATGACTTTGAATTGGATAAAATTAAGTGTAAATCTTTGATTTACCTGAATCCCCTGTAATTATTTCTTCAAGATGATTGGAAGAATAAAATGACCACCAAAGTCATAGATGCCAATTCTTTCCTAATATGCATGTATTTAGTGTGTGTTTTTTAAAGATATAATTCACATACCATAAAATTCACCTTTGTGAAGTGTACAATTGAGTGGGTTCTGGTACATAAACAAAGTTGTATAACCATAATCACTAATTCCTCAACATTTTCAGCACCCAAACATGAAACTCCACACCCATTAGCAGTCACCCCGATCCACACCTTCCCCTACCATCCCCTGGGACCCTGTGTCCTGCTTTCTGTCTCCATGGAGTTGCCTAATCAGGACATTTCATATAAATGGAATCACACAATATGTGGCCTTTTGTGATTGGCCTCTTTCACTCAGCATGGTTTGGAGGGTTCATCCACACTGTAGCCTGACTCAGCACTTCATTCTTTCTTATGATTGAACAGTATTCCAGAGTTTGGATAGGCTGCACTTTGTGTATTCATTCATCACCTGGTGGATGTTTGGGTTGATTCTACTTTTAGGCTCTTTTGAATAATGCTGCTATGAGCATTCATATACAAATTTTTATGCGAACATATGGTTTTGATTCTTTGTTATAGTATATACTTAGAAATAGAATTGTTGGGGCATATGGATGCTCTGTTTTAATTTTTGAAAAACTTCTAGACTGTTTTCCAAAGTGGCTGCACCATTTTACATTCCAACCTGCAATCTATAAGGATTCCAGTTTTTCTACATCCTCACCAACACCTAAATGCCTATCTTTTTTTCCATTTTTTAAATTTAAAGTCAATTAATTAACATATAATGTATTACTGGTTTCAGAGGTAGAGGTCAGTGATTCATCAGTCCTATAAACACCCAGTGCTCATTACATCCCATGCCCTTCTTAATGTCTATCACCCAGTTACCTCCTCCCCCATCTATGGTTTTGATTATAGTCATCCTAGTGGATATGAATTGGTATCTCATGGTTTTGATATGCATTTCCCCTAATGACTAATGACATTATGCATCTTTAGCTGGATTTGTTGGCTAATTCTTTGAAAAAAATGTTTGTTCATATCCTTTGCTCATTTTTAATTGGGTTATTTGTCCTTTATTGTTGTTATAAAAGTTTATATATATAAAGTTTAATTTTATATATATATATATATATATATATGTATATATTCTGGAAACTAACCATCATCAGATATGTGATTTGCGAGTATTTTCTCTCATTCTATAGGTTGTCTTTCACATTCTTGAGAGTGTTTATCCATTTTATCTATTTTTTCTTTAGTTGCTGGTGTTTTAGTGTCTCATCTAAAAAAAAATTGTCTAATCTTAGATTTCAAATTTTTACTCTTATGTTTTCTTCTAAGAGTTTTATAGCTTTAGTCCTCACATGAAGGTCTTTATTCCATCTTGAGTTAATTTTTGAATATGCTGTGTGGTAAGAATCCAGCTTAATTCTTTTGCATGTGGATATCCAGTTATCCTAGCCCCATTTGTTGAAAAGACTGTTCTTTCCTACTGAATGCTCATGGCACCCTTGTCAAAAATTAATTGACTGTGTATGGGTTCTTTCAATTCTATTCCATTAATTTACAATTCTATCCCTTTAGCAGTACCATATAGTCTTGATCAGTGTAGCTTTGCAGTAAGTTTTGAAATTGAGAGGTGTAAATCTTCCAAATGTGCTTTTCTTTCCAGATTGTCTTAAGTGTGTGTGCTAGTTTTAATTATTATTACAATCAAAATTACAATAGAATTTTTTGACTAAGCTTTTTAAAAGTACTTTTAAAAAGATTTTATCGTAAAATAAATATTATTAGATAACCTGAACATCTCAGTCCAAACTACTCTCCAGTAAAAAAGGAATTTTTTTTAGTAACTTCATAATGCATCCAAAAGCCAATTAACATTTGACAAATTAATATTTTAGAATGCTAAATTGTTGTAGGAGTAGAGCATGCCATAAAACATTCAGACTTATATGCCTAGAGGAGAATTTGTGTCAGAATACCTATGTTTTTCTTCAAGCTCTGCTGTTCACTGCTGATGCTCTTGAAAAAGGCACAGTATCTTTCCAATCTTGCCTTTCTTCTTCACAATTTGTTCCTGACGTCTGGAAGGGAGAAAAAGGGAAGTGGTAAGCCCGTGTCTTCCATGGAGACTCAATTTTAAGTATTGCCAACATCATTTCCGTTCACATATATTTACCCAGAACTTAGTTACAAGACCATCACTAGCTGCAAGGGAGCCTGGGAAATAGTCTTAATTCTGGACATCCATATTCCTAGCTAAAATTTGTAGGAATTATCTGCTACCGGTGAGATAGCACTACCATTCTGCTGTCAAACTCCTCAATTAAGTCCCACCAGCCCCTTACTTCATTTGCATGGCCAATTTGTGTGTCTCACAATCAGAAAGATTTTTGCATGTTTTTAATGACACACTTTTTGTGATTGCAACACTTTCTCAGAACATGCAAATGATTTTCTCAGACCCTCCCAAACATTTTCTTTCCTTAGAGTTGGGTTTTATCAAAACCTGTAGGTACTTGATAATAAATCAAACACTACAGAAAAGTTTATAATAAAAAAACCACAGCCACTCCCTGTGCCCACAGCCTGCAATTTGTTCCTGTTTTTAATTCTTGTGGTTGTAACTTACATAGCCATACATTCTTGGACTTCTGTTTCCTGTTTTATCTCCTTTAGACAATACCTATTGATTCTCTGACGTGGATGACAAAGATTTTCCTCACCTGCTGTACCCCACTCCCCCATGTATCACTCATATCAGTGTTTAGTATTTGCTTTGTTATTTTTTATTGGTTACCTTTACAGCCTTTAATATACTTATAGCTCTGATTCTTATTCCATTAATTTTCAGGGTATTTATTGCAACTTTGTAAAATGAAAATATTAGTACCCCCACTGTTTTAAACCCCTTTCCTCTCTTTATTTCCCATTTTTCTATCAACTTCATTTTTACTTGTACATTATCAAAATTGTGAGCAATTTCATTCTGCCTGACAACTACATAAAGTCTTGATATAAATCTTTCCTATAAGTTGGCTCTAAAAGTTGGAGAGTGATAGTAGGATTTACATTATTATGACCATGTAAATAGTATGATAAGTTGGGTCAAGTCATGCTCTAGAATTACATTTTCATGTTTATAGCTCAATTGCCACAACTATTGGGCAAATCAAAGTAGATTGTTCCTAGCATTAGTGCCAAATGACTTTTTCTTTCTTATGCCTCATCAGTTACATAAAATCATGCTTCATTTGAGTTTGTTTCTTGGTTGAAACAAAAATTTCTTGTTCTTGAAATTTCTAGTGTTCTCTATTTATTTCAGTATTTGCCTTCATCATGAACTATTTTGTCCTTCCAATTCTCTATCCAATCATTTCTTCTATTGGTCCTTTCACCTACACTCTTCCTTACAGACCTTCCCTGCAAAACCCTCCCTCTCTCTGCTCTAGTTAGCTGGCTGTCCTTGCTCTGCTGCTCAGTTAACTGGATCTTACTGTCACTGCTTTCCTAGGTGGAAACCTTTACCCCTTGGGTCAAATTAATTCTACTTTTTGCTCTCATTTTGCTGAAACATTTCACATAACTTTCTAAGAAAACGTTCATGAAATGTAAATGTCTGAGTCCCTCCTTGTATGAAAAAAAATGTCTTTTGTGTTCAGACTTGAATGCTTAGTCTGGCTGAGTGAAGGATTTAGGTGGACATGATTTTATGTCATAATTTAGGATGCTTTGCTCCATTGTCTTCTAACATACCATATTCATGGAAGCATGCCGGTTTGATTTTCAATTCTTTGCACAGAACTTGATGTTTGCTCTTGGAACTTTTTTGTGATTTTTCTTTCATGCTAGGTGTTCTGACTCTTAGTCTTTGAGCTAGGCATTCTCTGAGATCCCCATGGCAGCTTCAGTGTTGCTGCAGGCAGGGCCTGTGTGCCTTGGTGTGCCTATCTTCTGTGTATCAAATCAACTTCTGAAGAACAGGAATAGGAAAATCACAATCAGCATAATCAAAATTACCCTAACTATAGTTTTATTTTCTTGATGATGAAATTTTTCTTTCAAATGGATTAAACATATAAATTTTAAAATCATAATAAAATGGCCTGGCATAAAATATAGGTATATATGTGTGTGTGTGTGTGTGTGTGTGTGTACATATATATGTGTGAATCTAGAAGTGAAAGACTTTCTAAGCAAAGAGTAAGGGGAGATACCATTGAGAAAAACTTCACAAGTTTGATTACATTAATTTGGGAAACTTCTATGCTGAAAAACATAAGTAAAATTTTATAAGGCGATGAAAAACTGGGAAAGTTATTAGCAAAATAGTCATAGAAGTTTGATATTCTAACCATGATAGTGAACTCTCATACATCAAAAAAAATGAAAAATACTCTGAAAGGGGAAAAAAAAAGGAAAGATATGAGTAGGCCATTCACAAAGGAAGCGATAGAAATAGAAAATAAATTATGAAATAATATTCATTTAAAAAAGTCAAAGAAGATAGCCAAAATTTGATTTTTTTATGTATCAAACTGCAAAACCAAAAATAATTTTAAATAAAGATGTTTATTTAGGGATGACAGACTATGGGAAAACAGGTGCTGTTGTACCCAGTTTGTGCCATTAAGAAGTCATAAAAGTGAATGGTATTCATGGGGCGCCTGGGTGGCTCAGTCGTTAAGCGTCTGCCTTCGGCTCGGGTCATGATCCCAGGGTCCTGGGATCGAGCCCCGCATCGGGCTCCCTGCTCCGCGGGAAGCCTGCCTCGCTTCTCCCTCTCCCACTCCTCCTGCTTGTGTTCTGTCTCTCTCTGTCAAATAAATAAATAAAATCTTTAAAAAAAAAAGTGAATGATATTCAGTTAACCAATATATATGAAAGGCCATAAAAATTTTTCTTTTACCCAGCAATTCCACTTTAAGGAATTTAATCTACAGGGGAAAAAAATCAAGTAGTAAGTATGTGAGGGTGCACGGTTTTCAAACACTGAGTTGTTTATAAGACAACTGGAAACAATCTAAGTGTCCAAAAATAGTGGTTGGATTTATGTTGCATTCATGGAAAAGAATTAAAAATGATGCTGTATTTATGGACATAGGAAGATATCATCTAGCAAAAAATGAATGCTTCAAAACAATATGTACAGTGCAATTCCAATTTTTTAATTGACCCATGTAATTAAAAATCATGCCAGGTTTGATCCAGAGGCTCACAATGCACCCTATATCATTACAGAGTACAGAAGAACATACATTATAACATTAAGAGTGGTGTTCTCTGGATTGTGATTTTGGTTTTCTTCTTTATGATTTTCTGTATTCTCTAAAATTTCTAAGATGAGCAAGTATTTCATAAGCAACAACAACAAAAAAGAATTAACTCATTTTCTTTCTTCTATTTAAAGATTTTTTTCTGATGCCTCTTGACAATCAGGGGTCATCAGAATATAGATGTCCACTGGATACAGTGGGGGAGAAGTTCCCATTTCCCATAGCAGCTTTCACGCCTCTTACCTCACTTCTTACCCAGGCCTTCGTATTAGACTCAACCATAGTAAATCTATTTTTCCCATGTGTTATTTCCTTTTTGTGGTCTCATGTTTTCCACTTACATAAAGACAAGCGCTCACTCTTCATTTGGACAAAATGTTATCCCTATCATTTGGGATATTTTCACAGGATAGTATAAGAGGTTTTCCCTTATGAATTTGACTATTAAAACATAAATAGTTCACACTAAATTTAGATATAACAAACAACCCATTTAATCAGACCTCATGATGTGATTAAAACTGCTTTCCGGTAGACTGAGTGTAGGTTGAGTACTTATCCAGATAACTTGATTACTGTAAACAGTCAACTTAGCCTGAATTATCTAGATAATTGCCTCACCTTTCCATTTGACATAGCCTAAGGTTCTAGGTTTATTTTTGCATCCTATGGGCCACTTTTTGCAGTGATCAGCAATCAGAGAAAATCAGATTATCACTCTGTTTAACCTTCCTGTGCCTTGGGTAATTAAGTCAACAAATTAGCCGAAGGCTCCAATGCGGAAGGGGATTGGAAGACTGTGGTCAAGACACATATTTATGAATTTTCCCTTAAGCTGCTTTTCTTGAGGAAGCTTTGATAAGAAACATATGATCTCAATTATCATTAACTCTCTGTGGTTTCCCTGTTTGGGAGCCTGACCTAGACTTGAGAAGGCCTAGGACCCCCTTCAGTGTGCGCCTGAGCGGCATTTTGCCAGTCCATTCACATTTTCCATCTTGTTATCTCACTTTGAGAAAGGGGACTTAAATCACTCTTCACACACTCATTGCAGACTTAGGGGCAATACTGCATATGCAGGATGCTTTTAGTTGCTTTTACTGCCCTTTGGTAATACGCTTTTCTAACCAACCAAAGATCTTTCTTTAAGGCTCTTTTTCAACGTAAGATTCTTTAAATGAAATCTGTTAAGGTCAAAGGGAGAATATGTAGACATGAAAACAATTCCTGTCATACATAGGCAAATAAGAATTGAACAAAAAAATACAATTACTATTGTTCGAAAATCTAACCCTGTAAAAAGAGATTTGTTTTTGCTTTTAGAATTTTGGATTTCGTTTCCTTGTGTGAAAAAAAACAAAGGATTATCAGAATGTTTAATTGCTGATGAGTCATAAAACCATCTTTGAAAACACATATTGAAATGCTACTCCAAATGTTAACTTTTGATTCAGGAGTAGGAATGGGGCTCCTAGTAAGGACTTGTCAGGGCTAGCTGGAATGTGTGGGCTGACTGTCCCACTGCACATTTTAAAAGGGGCATTTCTATCTCCCTAATACCACTTAAATATGTATACCATTCAAATTTTAACCAAATAAAATGTTCTGTCCAATGAACCCTTCTTCTTTATAACAGATAGCTTTAAGGAAAAAGAAGATTAGCTCCCAGAATAATTATCTTAAACATCGTATTTGTGACCAGAGGTGAAATATTTGCTTATCTATGCGTACATTATAATGCTCCAGAAGAAAAATATTTTAAATATTATCACTGTACTCTACTACCTCCAAATCTAATAAGTAGTTTATCTTAGATAATGAAAGTAATCCATGAGCATTATGAAATCTTGAAAAATGCCTGAAAAGGTTAAAAAAATAGTTGATCATCAAGTAGAGATATATTTTACACATTTACCAGTGTTTTCTGTGAATATACATTTTCCGTAATTGAGAAGACACTGCATAATACAATTTTGATTCATGCTTTTTCCCCTCTTCATATTATAGCACACCGTGTGTCATTTAGAATTTATTATGTTTCAAGGGTCAGTAAACCCAACTTAAACTGGCTGACACACACCCAGGAAATAACTGGCTGTAGAGCTGTAAAGTCCCAAGGATGAAGTGGATTTGAGCACAAACCAGAGGTTCATCAGGACTCTGGTTCCATGTGCCTCTATTTCTCTCAGATCTGCTTCCTTCTTCCTTCCCTAGGGTTTATCCTCATGCTAACTCCCCTTGGGTGTGGAACCAAACCCAGCAGCATCACACCCTCTCCCCAGTAGCCAAAGAGAGAGGTTCTTCTCCTAAGTCTATGAAGAAAGTTTGTTCCAACATTTCCAGCAGAAGCACTAAAGTGCACTCTAATTGGACCTGCTTCAACCAGGTGCACACCCTCAAAGCTGCTACCAAGATAAGGGAACATTTTGCTCTGATAGACTTAATTTGGCACCACACTCAGACCCACCCAAGCCGCATGGGCTAGATACACTGTAATAAACATTTTACTACCACATTAAAAGCATTTTCACAAATGTCATGGTAATGTCTGTGTGCTATCTCATTTTACTGTAATATCAACATTTTATTTAACATTCTTGTTAGACATTATTCAGTCTGCAATTTTTCTCTAGCACAAGTTATATTGTGAATGTTCCTTTTTATAATTTCTTGGCTGCCTATGGTTTTAATCTTAGGATCTATTACAGCAAATATAGTTGTTAGGTCAAGGAACAGAGTATTTTTCTGTGTTATGTTGCTTTTTAGAAGAACCAGGTGTCTCATATACAAGGCTACCTGTCTTTTCACACTCTTGCCAGTATAATCATTTACAAACAAGTGTTCGCTAATTTGTCTAGTGAAATGTTGTACATCATGGCTATTTTCCATTCAACTTTCTAAAAATTTATGATGGAGTTGATGTTCTATAATAATAATTTGATAATAGTAATTGAGCATTACTATTCCTTTATCAGTCACTGGTCTGGGCATTTTATATACATCAAATCATTTACACATTACAAAATATATATAACTAATTAACTTATCACAAGCAAAATGGCCAGCAAGTGGATGACCAGCCAGGATTCCATCCCATGTCTACAGACTCAATCCATAGCTTTCAATAGTCATGCAAAGCTATTTCCTGTGTTATGCATAGTAACTATTTGTATTTTGTACATTGTTTGGTTGCAGTATTTTCTAAAATGCACTGTGAAGAAGCCTAATCTCTGTGTCTAGAAAGAATCTAAAATAGAAAAAAGACATCACAGTTGAAAATGACTATAGAATTGCAATTTTCTAAGCAAAAACAAAATCTCCAAGTGAGAGTCAGGGTTGCCACAGAGATTCCCATCTTTCAGTCAGTCAGCCTGTGGATGCTAAACTAGAGCTCTCGCTACAACTTTGTATTATTAGTGCCTGCAAAGTGGGAAAGAAGAAAATACATTGTTGCTCTGGCTTTCCTGTCTACATCCTTGCCCTCTCAAATCCGCATTGCTTTGGTAATCTCTGATTTTTTTGTTAATATTTTGTCCAGATTTCTAGCTGTTCTCAGCGGGAGGAGTAGTCTGTCACAGGCTAGTAGTGTGTCACAGTTTAAAGCAAAGTCTACAAGTGTTAGTTAACCATCTCCTTATAGTGTGTGTTAAGGATGCTTACAAAGTTATCAAGGTAAAGAAGACACAGTGCAGATCACACCTGCAAGCCGGAGGTTCCAATGTGCCACAAGACAGGGAGAATCCTAAAACGAGCATCCCTGCGTTTGGATTAGCTTGAGACAGGGTTACACCCACAGAATGCCTTCAAGATATTTCTGAGGAATATTCAGTGCAGAGCAAAGAAACACATTATTCCTATAGTGCGAGCATAGGAAGCCACAGGAAAAAACTTTTGTAAACTTTATGGGCATCAGGTTGCCCACAAGGTGATCAATTTTTACATCCTAATTCATTCCACTAGATGTCTATATAAGCCACATATATGACACAAAAATGTCTCTACAACCATTAGAGGAAAAAAACAAGTAACAACACAGCATTTATTTTCAAATAGTCTTCCTCCCATCAACACACACACACACACACACACACACACACAATGTGCATCACATGCACACCACACCACACCATACACACCACACACACACCACATATCACATATACACCCCACATACATACCACATACTGCACACACAGCACATGTACACCAGACACCGCACACACACAGCACACATGCACACAGAGACACCACACCACACACACACCACATATCACACAAATATCTCATATGCACACCATATACTACATACACATAACACATGTACACCACACACACCATACACACACCTCACCAATACACAGACAGTGCACACACCACACTCACCCCACCAACACATACATAACACACCACACACACAGTACACACATACACACGCCACACACACACCACTCCACATGCACACCACATAGGACATACACATACACACCACAACACACATATGGCCCACCCACACAAAAACACACTATATACCACACACAGAGTAAAACTATAAAATATTCTCAGTCACTGTACCACCACCACTGACAAGTCAGTTCGGTTGAGGAGATACCCACATTCTTTCTGACATTCTGATGTCTCCTCTGTGTCCCTCAAATGTGGAGAGATATTAAGCTATTAATTTGGATAAGTCCTAAACTTTCGGTCTCAGCCATATTACCAGATACTGTTCATGACCTTTTCTAAAAATTTTGATTATTTTCTTTTCCTTGGTATATCAAGTTCTCATTTCTACCTCTAAACCTGTCATGAGCCTGTATCATTTACCTGAACCCTTCTTTCACAACCTGTTGATCACACAGAATTAGAAAGCAAAAACTTATGCACACATAGCAGAAGACAAAAACAGGGGTGCCTGACACAGGTTAAGTGTCTGCCTTCGGCTCAGGTCATCAACTCGGGGTCCTGGGATCAAGCCCCGCGACTACTCCCTGCTTAGTGGGGAGCCTGCTTCTCCCTGCTTGTGCTCTTGCTCTCTCTTTCAAAAATAAATAAACAAAATATTTTTTAAAAAGACAAAAACATTGAAATTAAACAAACATAAATCATATTTGGCTAAATATAGAAGAAATACACTTTATGACATATAAATATGCTTTTCTTAAGAAATTAACAAATCTTTAAAGAATTTCTATAACAATGGTGACAAAGGGGTAACAGTAGGTAACTCATAAAATATATTTCTTAATAAGTTTAATATTCCATTTTGAGAGTTTGATGTATGTTAGGAAGTCACATACTCAACTTAGTTTTATTGCACTTATATCACTTTAAAAAGCCACCAGTAGAGGGAGTAAATAATTTAAAAATCAATTGGATCTACTTTATTTTGAACTTGTATATGAATTTCTGTAAACTATCTGGATTTAAAGGTCACTAACGGTGCGGCGCCTGGATATTTCAGTCTGTTGTGTCTGACTCTTGGTTTCGACTCAAGTCATGATCTCGGAGTCCTGAGATTGAGCCCCACGTTTAGTGGGGAGTCTGCTTGGAATTTTCTCTCCCTCTCCCTTTGCCCCTCCCCCTGCTTGCTCTCTCTCTCTCAAATAAATAAATTTAATATTTATTTATTAAAATTAATCAATCTTTAAGATTTATTTAAAAATTAAACAAATTTAAATAAAGTAAATCTTTAAGAAAAGGTCACTAATGTAACTTATGCAAGATCTAGAACTATATAGGAAACAAAACAATATAAAATAACTATAAATGTAATTTGTAAATCTCTTCCCAATGTAAACATTCACAGTCTTATGGAAAAACAGGGCCTGGGACCCACAAAACCCAAATTATGCTATTCTTTCCCATTTTTTTCCAATTCTGGGACTTGGGGAAAGCCACCCAATTTCCTTAAGCTTCACATTTCATGCCTTCAACATGGAAATAATAAATCACAGAGATAGGATGTCACAGAGCATCTCTGAGAGAATTAGATATGATGATGTCTGTCAGGAAATTAGCACCAATAAATACGAGGGTTCTGTACTTCATTAGATTTCCCCATCTGTGTGTGATCCCCCTCAAAAAGAATGTAGATCCCACCCTAAAGACATCCTCCCTTCTGGTCCCATTTCTCAGCAGCCACAACCCTGTCTCACGGCATCGTTGATACATATCAAAATTTCCTGCTGGGGCTGTGAATTGTGCAAGACTGTTGAATCACAGATCTGTACTTCTGAAACAAATAATGCAACATATGTTAAGAAGAAAAAAAAGAAGATAGCAGGAGGGGAAGAATGAAGGGGGGTAAATCGGAGGGGGAGACGAACCAGGAGAGACGATGGACTCTGAGAAACAAACTGAGGGTTCTAGAGGGGAGGGGGTGGGGGATGTGTTAGCCTGGTGATGGGTATTAAAGAGGGCACGTTCTGCGTGGAGCACTGGGTGTTATGCACAAACAATGAATCATGGAACACTACATCAAATATAATTATGTAATGTATGGTGATTAACATAATAAAAAAATTAAAAAAAATTTCTTGCTGGGTTTATTAACTGTAGGGACTTAGGGTGTTGAAAGGAGAAAATTAAAGAAAAGTTTCTAAATAAATATGACTTTTTCCAAAGTCTACTATAAAGACACCCAGGAAGTTGGATACTGGTCAGTGAAGACATTGTCAGGAGCATCCCCTGTTCTTGAACTCACCTGCTTGAGCTCAGGTTTGAACTTTCTGGGAAAGCTCTCATCTGTAAGTCTTCTCTGTGAGTTAGCACCCTGAGAGATTGCAAACCCAGGCCCACAGCTGCTGGTTCTCCTCTCCTCTCCCACTACCTCCCGTAGGACACTTCCCCAGGACTAAGCTCTTCAGTTTGGCCTAATAGTGCAACCTTACTGCAGGACACCCCCAATGTCCTTGGGCACTCCACATCCCACAGAGCACTCCAGTTTGGTCCCCTTGAAAATCTCGTCTTTAATCTTATTATTGACTGGCAGATAGCTTAGAGTCCACGTGTGGGTGCACGTGCTCATGTATATGCACATGTGTATGTGTGCATATGCACACATATGTCTGAAGGACACAAGTTTATTCTCATAGTTCCTTTAACTTTTTTTAAAAAGATTTTATTTATTTATTTGAAAGAGAGAATGAGAGAGAGAGAGAGAGAGACATGAAAGAGGGGAGGGTCAAAGGGAGAAGCAGGCTCCCTGCTCATGCGGAACTCGATCCCAGGACTTCAGGATCATGACCTGAGCCAAAGGCAGTCGCTTACTGAGCCACCCAGGCGCCCTGATTTAACTTTTTTAGAGAGGAGAAACACATTTTCCTAACTGCATTATCATTTGCAAGGTCACCCATTTTGCTGTGTCCCTAATTCACATTTTAGGCAGACCAACACAATGTTTTATTTGACTCTCAAATTGTGCCACCTAGTTGTGCTGCAAATAAGACATAAGCCAACTGGTGACTCATTTATCTGCTAATCATCACTGCCATAACCACACAAATACGTGGCCAGAGTTTTGAATTTATTCCTCATAAGGTCTTCCGTAAACTTCTTAGTCTTCTCTCTAGATTTCTCAGAGAGGAGAGAACTATTCTGTATTTCTAGATACACATGTGAACTAAAATAAGTGGAAGGGAATTCTGAAGGTTTGTGGTCCTGATAGTTGAGTATGGGAGAGAGGAGATTCTTTATTGGAAGCGTGTAATTTCCACTGAACTTCAGAGTTACAACTTCTGATTGCTCAAAAAGCAGGAGGATGAAGGAGAAACCTTTAGTTTTAGGACTTAGAATGTTGTACTTCAGGATCTAACTGGAATAATTAGGTAAAGATGAATGAGAACGCCAAGAAAATGAGTATGTAACATGAGAATGACTATGGAAGCCACAGCGTAGGAGGCCAGAGAAAAGAAACTCCCTCCAGCTCACGTGCTATAAATCCACGGCTGGACTGAATGTTTGATCCAGGCTTTATTGCTGTCCCTGGGACTTCTTTCTGCTAACTTGGAGAAACCTAGTGGGAGTAGGAAGCGGCACATTCTCTAATCACCATAGCTGATTTTTCTAGAACCTGGGCAGAACATTCCTGCCAAGAAGGGATGTTCCTAAAAAGAGTAGATGAGACCTTGTGCTAAAAGCATCACTAAAACTAGAGTTATTCTTATGACTTTCTCTTAAGAGGATTATGGGATGTTATGTTCACATAAAATAGGGATGAAGAAGAAATGTAAGTACTGGAAGCATAGAGGAAGAAAAGGACTCAGTGTCAGCCCTCTGTGACGGTATGATCAGAATCTGACCATCAGAGTACAGGCTAAAGTAATCTGTGCCAGTAATTATTGAATGAATATAAACAGTCAGGTAGTCTATATTATATTAAAAATGTGACGTCAAGTTCTTACATTTTTGACTCACCTTCAATAATTTGAGAATTTCAGGCACTGGCAAGTCTAACCATCTACCTCTTGCCACTTTGTGACTGTAACCTTGGATCATGTACTACTTCCAGTGAAATAGACAAAACATGATCTCTCTTATTTCTTTGGCAATTTCCTTTAAAAATATAACATTCACATTTCAGGACTATTTCTTAATTGTCACAAATCAATAAATTAAATGGCTATAATATAAATAACTAGTTATTTATATCAGATAAAAGTAAGATCATTTATAATAGATAAAAGTTTATTATTTATAAAAGTTGTTTATAATAAACAAAAATTAAAGTGTATATTACCTTTCATGTTCATTAATTTTTTTAAGTTGCTGTGATCAGTCCCATAAATAATATTAAAGACCACCAATATACCGTATTATTTGTTGACTTGTTTTTTGGTTCATTTGTTCTGGTGTTGAAGGGTTAAAATATTAAGGTAGGAATGACAACCACGTTTCTTTTAAGTCCCCAAATCAATAAGCATAGCACTAGGAAACACTCAATAAACAATTAAATTGACCTGCAGAGTATTTTTCCTAGCTAGACCCTGTTCAGAGAAAGGATTTCCACATCCGGTGAACTTGGATTCCACAAGTCAGTTTAAGATTCACGGTAAAAGACTTCTCTTGGCTTTATAAGACCAAGGGCATTGAAACCTTCCTTATGATTGATCAAATTCCCATTCTTTCATTGATAATGTGCAGTAGCATTTTCCTAGTGAGTGCCCCCAGTAACCTGTGGAAGGCTCCATGGAGCATAACACGAGCACCAGCAGGATACAGGTACAGTGCCACCCAGCATAGGAAAGAAGATGCTTTGGGGCCAGTTTCGGGGCCAGGGGACACCTTGGGAGTGCAAAGTGAGCAGAGCAAATGTTACTGATATGACGGGAGACACAGGTACGGAGTCACTTAATGGCCTCAGTGTAGGACAAGCACAAGTACCTCACAATTCTCCTTCCTCCACCTGGTCTTTATAAGCTCATGTTGCTTTTCCTTTAAATATTTTTTCTTTACTAGACTGTTACTAGAGCAGAGTATGTATCTTCCTCTTTACTTACAATCCACAGAACAGTATTAAATTCCTTTTATGTGCCAGACACAGTGTCAGTCACTGGAAAGCTACAAATAAACAAAAACATTGGTATAGGCCAGAGTCATGTGCTCCCACCCAGATTGTCAGCTTGTGTAAGTCTTACTCCAAGCACCTGCGCTGAGAGAGGAAAAGGTGGCTCCTCAGGAGGAGAGTGCATTTGTGGTCACCAAAAGGAGGGAGCTCAAGGGCTGGGTGGCCAGAAAACAAAGTCTCCACTACACCAGCACAATCTTTTATCTCCAGGATTCCACCCAAAGTGCGTAAAGGGCAAACTTTTACGTTCCCTAAGATTGTGATGCTGACATTATTTATGCTTATTACTCTTTAATTATCACCTAAACTTTAGAAATCATTTTGCATATCCAAGCCTTGTCTCAGCAGTGTTACATAGTACGTTCAGTGCTTAAGGACAGACCGTTGAAGTCCCCTTGACCCAGCCCAGGGTGAGAGAAGGCAGCAGCAAAGATTCTGAAGCAGGGGATAGAACAGGAGAAGGTTCAGGGCAGCATAATGATAATAAGCTTGAATGAACTGGATACAAGATATTAAGATGGCATAAGAAAGGTTGGAGTCCCTGAGAAGAGAGAGGTTGCTGTCCTGTGCATTCCCAAAGCCATAAAGACATGGTTAATGTTTTCATGTTCACTTCGATAAAATCTCATTGCCCTTTCAGGCACAAAACTTGAGCTCTGTTAGTTTGAAATGTCAAGCTGTTTTATCTTTTGTGTGTTCGAAACTGTTCCTCATTATGAACCAGCTCCTTCTAAAGATCTATGCTTTTTCACTCAAGATCTATAGGAAAATAAATAATACTGGTTCCAAATATCCTTTCTGAGAGAATCTTCAGAAGTTTGATCATATGCAGGCCCCTTTGTTGTGATACAGTAAACCTCTGATTGCATCACACTATCCAAACATGTTTCTCCTGTCTCTCTTTCTGTGTGAGGAAATCAAGATTGGTTTTCTTGGTTGGTTTCCTGTTTTGTTTCTCTTAAAGCACAATGCATCCAGTTGTTCTGGAGCACTATGTTCCGCTGAGCCTTTCTCTTATCAATCTGCTAGAGGGAAAAAAAAATTTGTAAGGATGTTTGTTTTTGCAATAATTAGGAAGGAATTCTACCTTCTATATTCTCACAGATAGCAGGAAATAGACCACTGGCCGCAATCCTAATCACTAAACTTCTGATTCCTTAAAAGCTCTATTATTTTAACTACCATTCTCTTAAAAAAAAAGAATGGCTAGTTGTGGATACCTCCGGAAATGCACAGGAAATAAGTGCCTGAGAAAATGTTAGCCAGAATTGGGTCATATAACAAAGTGGTATGGCATAACTAAAACTACACCCAAACACCATTATTTAACTTCCCCAACCGTCTTCGTTTGTGGCATTACATACTTGTAAAGAAATGACTGTGACAATATGGAGATCATGTCTTAGAACTATCATTGCTCAATTAGGCAAAGAGCCAAGCCATCCAGTTAATTGTTGACTTTCCAGGGCAAGGGGAAGTGGAGAGCAGAGTCAATTATTCAGGCAATAATCTTGCTACTGAGAGAATTTCTGCTTAAAGATTCCGGAGTGATTGGCCACAGAGGCTGCCTGCAATTCACTGTTCATTTTGATTTTGGATATCCATTTGATTTACAAGTTTATGGATACATGAAATTGTGAAGATAGAGCCTCTGACCCTTTCTCTTAAATCTTTCTGGCTGATGCTTTGCACTGGAGAGAGCCAATGTAAATATGAGACATTCCTTCTGATTACTCAAGACCAAGGCAGCTGTATGCAGATTCTGTAGTGGGCAGACCTGGGTTTATATCCCAGCTTTGCTATTAGTGCAATGTGTGTGAATTTGGACATGTTTTTAAAATCACTAAGGCTCAGTTTCTCTATCTGTAAGATGGCAGTAATAGTACCTTATTCTTTGGTTTAATGATACATTTAATTTTACATTTGAATATTTCTAAACTTTGAATGAGTTCGATAACTGATGTGTAAATTTAATGCAGTGCTCTTATTTTTCCTAGTACGAGAGAAAGAAAGAAGTTTATAATCCCCAGAATATAGAAATCGATAAAATGGTCCTAACTCAAGGTCTTTTCGTAAGGATTTAATGAGATAACACTTGAACTTTTGTTGTCAAATACAGAGTACTAAGGAAATGTTAGTTGCCACAGCTACTACCACCATTGTAAGTATAATTGCCATGACTACAACTACCAACCATTTTTATTAGGAGGACTTACATCCTCATTAATCTCAAAGAACTTGAACACTAATTATAAAATCATTAAAGCAAAATATTTCAAAATAAAATTTTCTTTCATTGTTATTCCATTTAGCTTAGCCAGACACTGGAGAAAATCCAAATTACAAGGCTTAAGATCACCTAACACCATGGAGCAAATTTCTGCTTCTTTTTTCCAACGTCCTCAGTCAAGAGAACATGTCAGTGTTAACCATGCGTCGGAAACCTTTGCAGAGCACCATTGATTCAAAATAACTGCAGAGCATTTTCTCTGGCGTTTAAATCCATACGGTTGGTAGCTGAGTTTCTGATCACGTTTCACCCTTCTCCCTAACCCCACTGTTTGTGCCCTGATGCACTTACACAAACATGTACACATACAAATTGGCCAGGGCTGGGGAAGGTCGCAGAGGAAACCCAGAATGAGCAGCACATGCCTGAGTATACCTTGTAGCCCATTCAGAAGAGAAAACATAGTTTATAGGATGTGTGTCTACTACCGGTTCTACCTTTTTCCTCCTCCTCCCTTGTCTTCTACGTTTGTTTCAACCCCGGTCGACTCTGCCCTTCTCAGTTCTTTTCCTAAACAAGCCGTCTTTAGGTCGCTGTAACTAGAGTGTGTGCGCTTGCCTCGGTGTGAAGGGGAGTCAGAAATGTGTCTAACAACAAAAGAGAAAAAAGTACTCGGGAAAGAAAAGATGAATGTGAAACATTATATTACCGGTGAAAGGAAATAGTTCCTTTTCACAACTCATAGTGTCCTTAACTAAATATCCTGTTAGGACCATATTCCAGAAGTACCTAGGACCTCATTCAATAGAAAAAGATAAAAAGTATATGGTAAACATAACTATATTTTTTTCTTTTTACCAAGTCTAGCAAAAATACATGTTATGGTTGTTTTATTAGAACCCACTTCTTGGAAGTGACAGAAATCCAAATCAAACTAGCTTACGTAAAGGGGAGGGATATTGGCATGTGTAACAAGCCCCAAGAAAGCCAGTGGTGGGGTTGGGGACAGTGAAATGGCCTAACAGACAACCCACAGAGTCTCCCCGTCTTCTTTCTGACTCTGGACACGTCGGCGAAGTAAACTGAAAGATCTCCTGTTCTACGTCACAGCCTTGCCACTGGACAGAGGCTGAGAGATGCTTTCTGTTGTTTATGTTCAAAAATCCTAGGCAAGAATTCTGATTAAGCCTAACCCAAGCTGAACCACCCATTCGTTTCTATTCTGTGATTCATCAAATCAGTTTCCTGAGAATTAATTGCAATGCAAATGAACCCAACACTATGTTCACCTTAGTTTTTTAGGTTTCTCTAGAGTTGTAATAATTAAATCAAGAATTTCCATCTTTAATTACACAGGTCCGTGCTTACACAAACTATTTACATTGAATTAAATGAAGTATTTCTGAAATATAACTTCATACTTGAGTCAGTTTCTGTTATCTCCTAGTTCTTGTTTAGGGACTATTTCTTCTGTTGCTTTAATTTTCAAACTTTTTTTCTTAAATCAAGGTCTATAGGAAGCCACACTAAACTCATTCAATACTGTAATAATACAAGTATTTTTTAATGTCTCTTGAAATCAAATCACAGAGGTTTACCTATGTAGTGTGGATTGCAGGGTTTGGGAAGGAATTAAGAAATTAAACAAATTAAACATTTTTATGAATATCCAATTGGAAACCTATGGACTAAAACCAGCGAAAGCTCACTCAGCACAAGAAGCTTTTTACATGTTAACAGCACACAGCTGTGATCTGTTCATTTCAGTTATTACCAAGACAAATCAGAAGTTTTTGTTTAAGAGTAAAAGGTACCTTCTTTTCATTTGACATTTGAGTATTAATTTCTGTTAATTCTGAGTATGAGATCAGTAATGAATGTGAGGGACTTATTAAAATGCTGAGAGAGAAAATAGGATTGACGTATACGAAGAGCTGAAGGGAAATGCTCAACTATTTATCCTGAGGGCAGGCAGACATGGTGGTGTTGAGAACGGGGTAGCTCCTGCCTTGACAGGAGCCCACAACTCTGGATTACGATTAATCACATTGTATAGTCTCAAGATCTGATTTAAGTTTCTCACCCCAGCAGTAAGCAAATTATAAAACTATACTCACTGACATTAGCTGTTGAGCACAAACAATTTTTTTTTTTTTACTTGCTTTATGTTGTCCCACCAAGTGCCTTCCGTGTTTGCCCTGGTGACACGTTACAGATGACTTACCTAAAGTTACCTCTCAGTTGAAGGCTGAGGGATCATTTAAGGAAAATGAGGAGAAACCTGAAATATGAAGCAAACTGCTTCCCTGGGTCTCCTCGAGGGGAGGAAACAGATTGGCAGAGGGTGTTTATTTAAATTACTTAATTACCTTTATAGCGACTTGAGGCCAGGGAGGTACTTATTTGCAAAGCTGTAATAGAATGTCTTTAGCAGGAAATCTTAAATAAGGGCAAAACCACTTCAGGACCTTGGCTGGAATTTTGAACTATGAACATTAAGCAATCAGCAAGAAAATAATATAGCATTATTTCATTGATACAGACTGTGCTATAAATAAGCAGAAATGAAGGAAGGAAGCAGTATACTTCATTGCTTTGGTACTAAATTTCCCTGGCAAGGAAGAAAATAAAATAGGAAAACATAATAATTTGCTTTAAAAGCAGAGCAATAAAGATATTTTGAAACATCCTTTAAAAAAAAAAAAAAACCCTAATCATTAGCACTAAACATCTATCAAAACTGGAAAGCGGCGGAATAAGAAAAGTCACAAAGCACAGTTTTCTTCCTTGGGCTTTTTTTAGTCTTTTAGTGCTGTGGAATTAGAGCAGCAAGCTGAAATGATTTATGAAATGAAAAATTCCTGCCCACCCAGTTCACAGACAATCACAGGCAGTAACTACTGTGTTTTGCTATTTGCCATAATATTTAGCTCAGATGTAGCCAGAAAATCCCTCTACACACACAGAAGAGTCAACCATAAAAAGAAACAGATTTCCTTGCATTTCTCTCTTAGGTTTGTACACCGACACACAGGAAAATAATATATGCGTATTTTCACACACATCAGTAATTTCCCTTATATCTTACCTGTTTGCTTTTCTTTTCCTTTTTTTTTAAATCTACTTTACTTTTACTTTTGAAGTAATTCCTATATAAACTTCTCACTTCCTTTCTCCATCTCAACCCCCTAACCTTTTTTGCTCTCTACAAGACTCAGAACCAGGTTTTTACCTGAGTAATTTAGCAAATAACCACTCATCTACATGGAATGGTTGGGCCACAAAAGTGATTTTGTTAAATACTAGTTTTCTTTATGTTCCTAATTAGCTTTATTAGGTATGTGACTACTCAGGAGAATATAGTCTGCCCTGAAACTGTAAATAGTGCATTTGTTTGTGCTGTTATACAAAGCTTAATGAAACATTCAGGAGAAACTGCATTAGATGAAGAACCGCCATTACCTGATAGATACAAGACTACTGGCAAGTCCTTCCACACATACATATTTAACTCAGAAAAATGATCTGCTGTGGAAAAAAAAAATGAAGTAGAAGGCAGTCCTATACTTCCCTTTGACGACCCTGTATTTATGTTGGAAAGTCTTACACACACACAAAAATAGAGACTACTATAAGAGTAGTCTCTATTTACAATCAAACACTCTAGTAGTTCAGGGAAATGGAAAGACTGTCATAAACCGGGAGAAATGGGAACAGCTGTTGAAAATGTGGGTCTTCACATGTTTTTGAAATAAAGTTTTGGGTTCTAAGACCTTGCATACCATGCATGGCTCTTGTCACAGTGGACTGCCTAGAAGTGACATTAAAGCCAGACTCCCATCGTCCCAGGTAATCATATTTTTCCATATCCTCTGGATATCTGAGGCTACAAGGAAATTTGAGAGACAAGGTTAAGCAAGAAAGAATGATGCAGGTAGTTGCCTAGGAAGAGGTATGACAGGGATAAAGGAATACTGATTTCATCTCTGCCATAATCTCATGGTGAATTTTTGGGGAGGCATTTAAAGCAGTCTCTTCCTCAATTTCTTAAGGATAATGATTGTGTTAATGCCAATGATTTTTAGAGGATAGATGGGTGGAGAGCAAAATGGTTTATAGTACAGGGGTAGAGATCAAAACCTCTGACAGACAGGAACTTTCTAACTGTTCCTACAGGAGAGTGTCCTAAGCGACATTGTGAAGAACCTTTATGTCACCAGCCCCAACCTCTCGCCCCCTTCTTTGCCCAACACATAGCTTTAGATGAGGCTACTTATTGTAAATATATACCGATGGGGATGGGGTGGGGTGCAGACTTGAGAAGTGTATTCTTTGTTTCTCATTTCTCTTGCTCAGTTAAAAATTGTTTATTTGAATAATCCTGTATTCTATCCTCAAGAATTTTTTTAGGCTCACAGCTAAATTCCAATGCACTTTTCTTTTTCTTTTTTTTTTTTTAAAGATTTTATTTATTTGTTTGAGAGAGAGAGATAGTGTGAGAGAGAGAGAGAGCACAAGTGGGGAGGAGGGGCAGAGGGAGAGGGAGAAGCAGGCTCCCCGCCGAGCAGGGAGCCCAATGCGGGGCTCCATCCCAGGACCCTGGGATCACGACCTGAGCTGAAGGCAGACGCCTAATGACTGGGCCACCCAGGTGCCCCTCCAATGCACTTTTCAATGGACTATCAGAATACTTTCCTGTTTGATCCAAAAACTAATCATGATAATGTTTTATAATCTGAGCTCAAGGCAGATAATTAATGTCTACATGATCTCTTGTTATATGAATTTGGAAATCATATCTTTAAGCATACCTTTTAAAGATGGTTCCATCTTTGACTATAGTAAATTTAAAATTGACATTGAATTATTGAAGATTTTTTTTTAATTAAAATCTATTTCCTGATATTTTTCCAGTATTTTCTGGTTAAACTGATTCTCCAATCCATAAGTTGAATAACTGGACTAGGTAAAAACATACCCATATGCCTTACTTAGCTTTTTTCTATTGAAGGCGTCAAGGTGGATCCCATTCTCATGGAAGCAGAAAATAAATTCCTTCAGCCTCTAAAAGGCAGTACAGAAATAGGCATAATCACTGGAAACCTTTCAGTTGGAAGTGATAAAAACCATACTCAAAATAGCATAAGTAAAAAAATAAGAGAAACAATATTTGAAAGTCTTTGAAGGCCATGTCATTAAACGTCCAAGGATACATTTCCTCAAGTATGGCTGGGACTCAGGGTCTTAACAGAATCCCATCAATAAATCACCTCTTTATCCAATGGCTCTCTTCACATGGCTGGATGATGGCCAGCAACCAAGTATTGACATGTGGCCACAGAGGGCCTTTCTTAGTTCGGAACAGACCTCTGATTAGCTAGGCCGGGGTCATGTGCCCATCATGTGGCTCGGCAGACAAGGGTTCAGTTTCATTCCCAACTGAATCATGTGGAATGTTTTTCAGAGGAAGTTTTCATATGAAGTTTTTCAGATGTTCTTCCTTCCAAAAGGAAGGAGAAGAAAAGGTAGGGTAAAACAATGTACCTCTACCACCATATGGGCAAATTCCCAAAAATGCTAGGATTTCAGCACTCTCACTGTTAGGCTTTGTGGCAGCCCCTTTTCCTAAAAACTGCACAGAGAATACCTTTTTTTCCCTTCATTTATTTTATTTTTTAAATTTTATTTTTGTTTTTCAATACCTTGAGAGAAAGAGGAATAAATAGTGTTGTGAAAGATCCATTTGTTTAGGGGCTGATTGTATTCCAATTTCAAAGACAACCGAAGCTCCATATGAAAACTGCAACATTTTCTAGGATTTCTGAAAAGATTATAGCTAACATTAATTGAGCCTTTATTATGTGTACATGAAGTGTAAGGAACTACTCTCCATGATTTAGATATATTACCTCATTTACAACTCACAACCATCCTATGATGTGGGAGTTGTTCTCATTCTGTAGAGAAAAATATTGAGTCACTGACAGATTAAGGAACTAACGCAAGTCACACAACAAAGTTGGGATTTGAACCACTCTTAACTACGTTGCTTAAGTTATGTCATCCAACAGTTTCCATAGATTTATGGTTTTCCTCTTTTTTTTTTTCTTCAGAAGCTGGAGTTTTTTGTTTCTGGAAAATGAGAATTAATTAAACAGAATAAGCCATACCTACGACAAAGACTTCCTCTTTTTTCTTAGGGCCTAAACTATATATTCTAGAAAACATTTATCTAAAAAAAGAAAGTATAGACATTTCATTCTCAAGCCTTCCGCAGACTTTTCCTAAGTAAATTGACGAAGCAAAACACATTATGGTTTAAACTACTTATTGGTCAAACTCTAAAAATAAAGTCAATGAATATAGCCTTATATCATTTTTAATATCTCTCTGATTATTAAAAAGGTTCTGAGAATGAATTTTCCATTCAGAGTTTTGAAGTTGTAAACACGTGGTTTTCTTCTTGTCCCTCAATTCCTAAGTGAATCCACATGGATAGAGAAATGACTTCATATGTCTAGTGAGAAATACCAAGTCATTTGCTCTCTCCGCAGTATGGTAATAGAGTCCATCTGAATTAGCTTGGCGTAAAAGACATTGGAGAGTATTGGTTAGGACTTGTTTGGTTGCAGGTAACATAAACTTAAGCCAAAAGGGGAAAAGATCATAGTATTTCTCAGGAGCATGGAATGAAGATTTAAAACTGAGCCTCAGGAACAACTGAAACCAAGGGCTAAGTACTATTAGGTTATTTATTCTGTTTCAGCTTTTTGTTTTATCTGTTTATTGCTGAGAAATATTTTCTGCTGTTTGCACAACAGAAGAAAACACTACCAATACCCAAATTTATACCTTCCTCTCAGACATACCTATATTCTTAATCCTGATTCCAAATTCCCGGAGAGACTAAGAAGTTCAGCTTGGAGCAGTTGCTTATTCCTGGTCTAATTAGTTGTCACTAGGGAAAGGATTAGAGTTGGCTGAGGTTTGGTCAGTTATCCATTCTTGAAGCAAACACAATAGCACATGTGGATGGGGGAGTGGCAGTTTTCAGAATAAGAGGATTCTAGCAAGTCAAAACAATAGGTATCTACAGCCCTGATCCTGGTAAAGTTTTTATCTGATTTCTACTTATTCGGCTGAAAGGGACTTGAGACTTAATTATTTTCCAATAGTGTTTATAAAGGTGGTTCATTTTCTGCAGGTTCCAAAGGGCAAGAAAAACCAAATGCTTAACTCCAGTAACTCATATATTGGCTATGTAGATGATCTCAATAAACTTTTCAGAGCAATGCAGAGATGATGTCATACATAGAAAACACCAGAAAACGACCTGATCTGTATTTATCCTCATTCAAAGCACACCAGGTGCTAAGAAGGAGAAAATGTAACTGATGCCTTTTTTTGCCTTTCTTTTCTTTTTTTAACCACAAGGAGAAAACAATATACATCTGGGAACCAACCATAAGGGAAAGAGCTAGAGGAAAGACAGGCAGGACTTCGAGGAGATAGGGGTGGGGCGGCTTCCATTGACTGAGGACACTTTGATTATAATGAGACTATTTAAAACTGATTACGATAGGGGGCGCCTGGGTGGCTCAGTCTGGGAAGCGTGTGCCTTCGGCTCAGGTCATGGTCTCAGGGTCCTGGGATCGAGCCCTGCATCGAGCCCTGCAGCGGGCTCCCTGCTCAGCGGGGAGTCTGCTTAAAGATTCTCTTGCCCCTTCCCTCTGCCCCTCCCCCTGCTCCTGCTCTCTCTTTCTCTCTCTCTAACAAATGAATAAAATCTTAAAAAAGAAAATCCTGATTATGATTAAGGTTCTTCCACTGATGGAACACAGGCTTGAAATAGAAATAAAATTATAGCATACAAAGGGCCAAAAATTCCATTTCTTGAACACTATGTATGTGAAAATTTGTAGTCATTACTTGTTCAACAGTAAAATTGAGAAAAAGATGCCTATTAACTATTTTTCACTTATTTTCCCCCAAGTGTTTTCTAACCCAGAGATTGAAAATAGTTTTTTTAAAAATGATCCACGTGATTACCCTTTTATGTGTGTGTGTATTTTAATATTTTCTCCCTCTGCCTTGAAGCCTGGGGAATCAAGCTTACTGACCTTTTAATTATTTGGCTACCTGTTCAAATGGGATGACCGCATTTACTAGAAATTTTTATTTGTTCCTTTGGGATTCAGTCCTACTTGATGTTTAATTTATGAATCTTTCTTCTTTTGTCTACTCACTTCCTCACTTCCTCCAACTTTCTAGTTTTTAAACAACATCATCAGATTGGGACCTCCTTGTTATTTCTCAGTTTGCCAGTGATAAAAAAAAAAAAAATCTTTTAAATATACTTCCATAGAGGCCACATGTGTACCATATATAGGCCTTAATGTAAATCATGAGCAGAGGGCCTCCAGCATCCGAGGAGTAAAATCTTGAACTTGGTATGCTATAGTAGTTACTCTTTGATCCAAGGAAACCCACAATTGAATTAGCAGAGATGATTTCTTTTTTGCTTTCTTCCCTTTTTCATGCCCTCGGTAGATCTGTAGCTCAGAAAACTATATCCCCAGAGAAATAGGAGGAATCATTCTATTTGCAATGTCTGCAGCTTCTCTGACCCCAGCGACTATGAGCAAGGGAAAGTGACAAAGCTAGACCATTTGAGAGAATTAAACTTGTCCCTGTGGTAATAGTCTCATTATTCCAGAGTGGGAAGCAGAACAAAGTGAGCATTATAGCCAAGTGATGAATCAGATTATGCCGATTCCCTCTCTACCACATAACCTTTAAGATGTGCATTTTGCTTATTTGTGTGCTAGCTCTACATGGACTGGCAGGGCAGTGTCATATGGAAGACGTTTATTTAGGCGAAAAAAAAACAAAGCCCTCCCAGCTTGAGACTTCTGGTCTAAGTCAGCAGTTGACCTCCACTCTCTACAGTATCAGGCTTCCAACAAAAAGGGGCCAAGAAGCTATAAGCTTAGGTGCCTAAGCATGTTGAGTTATAAATAAGAGTTCTTTAAGTACCCTGTAAACTCCATATGAATACCTAGTCTTCTCCTGAGTGTCCGCCACCATGTTAATGTTATGTCTGTATTTTTCTTCACCTTGTGTCCAAAGGATTTATAGTGATACATGAAATATTTTAAGTTAATATAAATTAGAAGTGGGTAACAAAGGAGAAAAAATTATTGGCATATTCAATGAAGTCAGGAATGAAGCTAACTCAGAAATGCCTATTACGTGATCTTATAGACACACACGACATTTGTCTAGCTTTGTAACAGGACGAGGAGAAAATCTGATGGGTTAGTTATATCTGATTTGTCATGGTGTTCATCAGCTCATAATTATTTAGAAGAAATGGAAGGAAAATCGTCAGAAGGATCCTCATGTTAAAAAAATTCTTTTTTTTGTAAAGATTTTATTTATTTATTTGACAGAGAGAGAGAGTGAGAGCCGGAACACAAGCAGAGTGAGTGGGAGAGGGAGAAGCAGGCTTCCCGTGGAGCAAGGAGCCCGATGCAGGACTCGATCCCAGGACCCTGGGATCATGACCTGAGCCGAAGGCAGACGCTTAACGAATGAGCCACCCAGGCGCCCGGTAAAAAAAATTCTTAACCGTTGGCACTGTGCTAGATAAATAGTAGGCACTTGACACAGTCTCTCTGGTTAATAGGACAATTGAATCTATAACTACTAGCTTAAATTATTATTTTGGATTGCCTATGTTTTGAAGAAATCAGAAACAAAAGTCAAAATGTCTTTAAAAAAATCTTAATCATTTACTTCTAGCAAGTTCAGTAGAGACAGATTTATGGCATAGATGTTTGTTGACACTAAAATGTGGAGGTGAACCCTTTGTCTTAGGAAGCTTCCTACACCACATGTTGGAATTAGCTCATACAGAAATTTATGAAGGCCTTTATTACCAGAGGGTGAAACTGGTCATATCTGAACTTAAAATCTGGGTAGAACAATGTGGGAAAACTTGAATAGTTGGGAACATGCCTTTTAACTTTCATCATTTGATACATGACTCATTTCTTTAGACTATGACATGGGCTTACCATGTGAGTCTGCCCTGGAATGTTTCACCATCCCACTAGGGAACTCATTTTAGACAGCATTAAGAATTTGCATTTCAACAGTTTTAGAAAATTTGATGCAAATATTTATATTTTTGAAATATGCAAATACGAATAGACATAGAATTCACTGAACTGCCCAACTTGTCAGCTAAACTGACCTGGTGGTATCTGTTTAATTGGCCTGGAATACAGTCATAGAGCAATGAGCAAAAGACTCTTGACCCCTCCAGGAGATAGAGCTTACTCCTCTCCCACCTCATGTGAGGATAGGCTAGACTTAGTGATTCACTTTCAAAGAATAGAGCATGGAAAGGAAAAAAAAAAAATAGTGGGGAAATCTCGTAAACACTGGCTTAACCAAGTATGAAGGTAAACACCCCCAGTGATGTCATGTGACTATCTACCTCTGATGTGATATGATGAGAAGGGCATGTCACCTGTGATATTCTTCCACAAACTGTATAACCCCAGCCTAACCATAAGATAGCATCAGATAAACCCAGAATGAGGGCAATCTGCCAGACACCTGGCCAGTACTCTGCAAGAAAACCAAGGGAATGAGAAGATATCATGGCTAAATGGAATATAGTATCCTATATTGGATTTTGGAGCAGAAAGAAGATGTTAATGGAAAAGCTGAAATCCAAATAATGTCTGAAGTTTAGTTAATAATAATATATCAGTATCTGGGGTGCCTGGGTGGCTCAGTCAGTTAAACTTCTGCCTTTGGCTCAGGTCATGATCCTGGGATCAGGGTCCTGGGATCGAGTCCCGCATCAGGCTCCCTGCTCAGCGGGGAGCCTGCTTCTCCCTCTCCCTCTGCCCCTCTCCCCCACTTGTGGGCACACACTCTCTCTCTCTCAAGTAGGTAAATGAAATATTCTAAAAAAATAATATATCACTCTCAGTTTCTTAGTTTGACAAGTGTATCCTGGGACATAAAATGGCAATGCCGGGTGAGTGGTACACAGGAACTCTGTATTGTTTTTGAACATTCCTTAACTGAAAAACTAATTAAAAATTGAAACCCTGGGGCGCCTGGGTGGCTCAGTTGGTTAAGCATCTGCCTTCGGCTCAGGTCATGATCCCAGGGTCCTGGGATCGAGCCCCACATCGGGCTCCCTCCTCAGTGGGGAGCCTGTTCTCTCTCTCCCTCTGCTGCTCCCCCTGCTTGTGTTCTCACTCTCTCTCTGTCAGATAAATAAATAAAATATTTTAAAAAATTAAAATTAAAATTAAAATTAAAAGCTTATTTAAAGAGTCTCAAGATATCTATTATTAAATAGTTTTGTGATCTATTCACTTTGGATAAGGAATGAATCTTTAAATTTAAGAGGGAAAATCAGTGGCAAGAGGAAGAGAATTGTCTAATTAAGCATAAATTAGCTAAGAAAATAAACGAGGCATACATGCCATAGCAAAAAAAAAAAATTAAAAAAAATCTTTGGAACACAACAAATGTGAAAAACGACTTGCTGTAATTCTGCATAAAGATGAAACTCTCCATACTCTTTTATAATTCCTCACAGACATGTATTCTCCTTATATTTCCACCCTTGTAACATGACCTTCTTCCTAATATTAACCACATATACTTATCCCCATTATACATAGTCCCCTGAGCCTTTCTTTAGCAAGTTCAAAGGGGATTTTTTTTTCACACCCAAATTATTCTGAGGTATTTTCCTTCTTTCTTCTTCTGGCATGTTTATCTTGTTTTAATCACCTTGCCTCTACCATGAAAAACAACAAATGGTATCTGAGGTTCTGCTCTGTCAAGCTAGTAAGCAGTGCAGGGAAGCTGGTGACCAGCTGCTTTCCATTTCTGCCATGGAAAGGAGAGCAGAGACCAGTGCCCAACTGACGGAACGGCATGCACAGTTTCTATGAAATCCACTTTCAATGACCTTTTGCTATCAGAGCAGGTACCAAAACAAAATGGATTCTACCACATTTTCTAAGTGCTGTCATGCATTTGAAACAAAATTGACGCACATGGACTGGATCTATTCATCCAAGCTGACACAATAAAAGAATGAATGATTAAAAGGGGGAGATATTCATGCTACAGTTTTCTACAAGAACATAGATGCAGGACACTTATTTAATAAACTAATGCAAAACGCTTCTGTAGAAAATAGAGATGTTTAGAAATGGGAAGAACGTACATTCAAGAACTTTCTTTCTTCTGTAGCATATTTAAGCACTAAAATGTATATAGCACTATGTTTGTTCGCTGGGGGGAATAGGGGGTACAAGCTTCATAAACCTAATGGGAGAAATGACCTGAATCTCTTACGAGATATGAGATAAATGTTAATTTCTGTAATGAAAAATGTGATACTATTTTATAAAAACCACATTGACCTCGGGCACTACTAAGAACTTGCATCTCTTTTTTTTAAAAGTTTTTGTTTTGTTTTGTTTTTTCACAATATTTAATAGTTTGACCTTATAGTGGGAAGTTGTCATCTACTAATTTCCTGCAGGGGGCAGAATTATCCTGGAGGAAATAGATGGTATAAAATATGAAGAAACAAGAAACAAAACAGAAAAGTAAAAGAAAGTTTGTATCTTTTGGACTTCTTCCAAGTTGAAAAACACATTACCAATTTTTAACAAAACATTCTTCATGAAATATTTAGCCAGTGATAACCTAGCATTTATCACCAAAGGCAGTTTCTTCTAGCGGCTCAGTGGAAAGATTGATTTTGTACAATGCCCTATACCAATTTCTTACTATTCCTATAACTCAAGGAGAATGGTTGAAGCTCTAAAAGAGAGAGAAGAGAAAATAGTTGAGCATTTTCACAAGAAGGTGATACAAAGCCTTCTAAGCTTGTATGTTTGCCTTCTCATGCTGACTCAAGATCCACTTTGTTGGAAATTCTTTTCTTTCTAACTAAGGCTTCACTGAATCAAATAAGCAGTGGAAAGTTGTAGCTAGTGGTGTGCTAATGAATGTTTAACAACCAATTTCTAGAGGGAAAACAAAGTGTATCTGTGTGTATGTACATCAGCGTATTATAAATTTTACTGATATAAAGAACGTGAATTTTTTTTATGGATATCAACAAGCTGATTCTAAAGTTTATTTGAAGAGGCAAAATACCCAGTAGAGCTGACACACTATTAAAGGAAAAGAACAAAGTTAAAGGACTAACACTACCTGACTTCAGGATAGCATGATATTGGAGAAAGAATAGTCAAAGAGATCAATGGACTAGAGTAAAGAGCCCAGAAATAGACCTTCATCAATATAGTCAACTCATCTTTGACAAAGGAGAAAAGGTAATACAATGGGGCCAAGGTAGTTCTTCAACAAATGGTGCTAGAACCAGACATCCGCATGCAAAAAAAAAGACACAAACCTTACACACTTGACAAAATTTAATTCAAATGGGTTGTATACCTAAATGTAAAATGCAAAACTATAAAATTCCTAGAAGATAACATAGGAGAAAATCTAGATGATGATTTATGGTGATGATTTTTTAGATACAACACCAAAGACACATGATCCATGAAGAAACAATTATTGGATTTCATTAAAACTAAAAACTCTCTAAAAGACAATATAAAGAAAATGAAAGAACAAACCACAAACTGGGAGAAAATATTTGCAAAAGACACATTTGGTAAAGGACAGTTAACCAGAATATACAAAGAACTTACAAAATTCAACAATAAGAAAACAAATAATGTGATTTAAAAAAATGATCCAAAGACCTTAAGAGCTACCACACTAAAGACATACAGTTGGTAAATAAGCATATGAGAAGATGCTCCATATCATATGTCATCAGGGAAATGCAAATTAAAACAACAATGAGATGCCACTGCACACCTATTAGGATGGCCAAAATCTGGAATGCTGACAACACCAAATGCTGGTGAAGATGTGGAGCAACAGGAATTCTCATATGCTGCTATTGGGAATGCAAAATGTACAGCTATTGTGGAAGACAATTTGGTGGTTTCTTATAAAACTAAACATACTCTTACAATAGAACAGGCAGTGGCACTTCTTGATATTTACCTGAACAGTTGAAAAAGCTATGTCCGCACAAATGGATGTTATGGCAACTTTATTCCTAATTGCCAAAACTTGGAAGCAGCCAAGATATTCTTCAGCAGGTGAAGAGATAAATAACCTATGGTACATTATTATGTATTATTCAGTGTTTAAAAAAATGAGCTATTAAGCCTTGGAATGTTATGGCAACTTTATTCCTAATTGCCAAAACTTGGAAGCAGCCAAGATATTCTTCAGCAGGTGAAGAGATAAATAACCTATGGTACATTATTATGTATTATTCAGTGTTTAAAAAAAATGAGCTATTAAGCCTTGGAAAACAAGGAGGAAACTTGAATGCATATTTCTAAGTGAAAGAACCCAATCTGAAAAGGCTATTTACTGTATAATTCCAACTAAATGTCATTCTGGGAAAGGCAAAACTGTGGAGACAAGAAAAAGACTAGTGGTTACTGGGTGGGGGCTGGTGTTCAGGGATGATTAGGTGGAGCAGAGGGAATTTTTAGGGTCGTGAAATTACTCTGTGTGATGTTGTAATGATGGATATATGTCATTATATATTTGTCCCAACCTGTAGAAGATACAATATCAAGCATGAGCTCTAAGGTAAACTATTGACTCTGGGTAATTAGGATGTGTTATGTAGGTTCATTCTTGTAACAAATATACTCTTCTGCTAAGTGATGTTGATAATGGGGGACGCCATGCATGAGTGGGAGCAGGGTGTATATAGGAAATTCCTGCACCTTCTTCTCAATTTTGTTGTGAACCTAAAACTGACCTTCCCTTCCCAAAATAAAGTCTTTAAAAAATTCAGTGCCAAAGACATGAAAATAGAAATGAAGTTAAACTTTTCTCCTTTTTCTTCCATTAGTACTAATAGTTATAAAAGCATTGAAAGAAATTGAATTCATTGATAAGTCCATATGTAAATTTTCTGAAACCATCAAATCATACCTAGTACTTTTGTTTTTCTCCCCAATATAACATAATACATATATATTCTTGTGTTTCTCCAAAATGAAGTGGTTTATAGGTAAAATAGGACCCTAGGAAATTTTACATTAGCATTTTCCAAAATTTTTCTTTCAGCTTTCATGATGCCTTAAACATTTCAGAAATTTTCTCTAGCTGGATCATGAAGATCATCCTAGCCTGTCTGAGCTTTGTTTCCTGGCCGGCTGCCTGCATAGTTACGTTCTGGCTGAAGCGTAAGATGATGTCAGTCTCCGCATCACAAGAGAATGTTCCTGAACAATAGTCCTGAGATTCATTTTGATGGGAGATATGTAGGCCACATGCTCACCTTGAAGCTAAGGGTGAAGTTATCTTCTGATGAGACATACAGACACTATTGAGGAGAGGTCTCAGTAGGTATCCAGAATGAAATTCTGAAAACTCTTAGAAAAAGCGGAGCAAAAAACAAAGGTCAGATAAGAACCAACAAATGCCTATTATGTCCCCCATGCCAAAGTAATTAGGGAATCTCAATTAAAAAAAAAAAAATCAAGTTTGAATTTCTCTGTTTTCGAATTGTGCCACAATTTTGTCCCGCCCTAACTCCCTCAACTTTATTTCTTACCAATCTCTTTCTATTCTGCACAGGCTAGTCTCATCTCCAAGGAATAGAAATGTTTAAACCTGGTTTTGTACTTCCTGGTGTTCTCTACATGTGGAAGATCTTTTCCTTTTTCATTTCTCCCAACTGTGTTTATCCAGGAAGGCCCAATTCAAAACCTGTGTTCTGTTTCTCTTCTCACCATGAACGATGACAATTCAATTCAATGAAAACATTCGTGTGCTAAAGAGCTGACAGGTATGACAGAGGAAGATTTTTGGGAGCGTGTTGAGTTTGAAGTACTTGTGGAAAATCTACACATAGATATGAATTAAGAAGCTACAAAACGAAAGATCTAGAGTTATTTAAGGAGTCAATAAGAGATGTAGACTTAAGTATATAGAAATTGGAATAAAAAAAGTTTCCTAACAGAAAACTATAGAGAAAGAAAAGAGGACAAAATACAGGTACAAGAAATTAGATATGCAACAAAGAGTGGTGCCTGAGCCCTGTCAGATGGAGATGGAGGACAGAAAGAAGAATGAGAGCAAGGTAGAGAAAATTTCTCAAATTGCTGAGGTATTACATAAATCAGAAGAGGAAACCATCAATTAAAAAGGAGCATATACAAAAGTATCGACTGTAGTTGATTCAAGGATGATGTGAGCTTTGACTCACTAGTTCTTACCACTGTTTGATTAAAGGCTTTCTCCTAGTTCTAATTTTGATAATACAGAACGGATCTGTCACTGATAAAACTGGCTTATGTCTGCCCCCACTTCTCGTTAGCCTTGGCCAGAATAAGACAGACCGTGTGCCGTAAATAGAGTTATCTCTTCTCTTCCACGTGGCCTATGTCAAAAATGGGAGCATGGAGGAGGCATGTCAACCCAAACTGAGTCTTCTTTAGCAATTAATTTTATCCTCCAAACACTCCAGTTGACATCCCCTTTGTCACATACCCATCATTGAAAGAACAAAGAATGCCCTTAGTTGGATTTCAATTTAAGTTCAATTGAAATGGCTCTTTGCTTCAATATTTGGTATAATTTGGCATCTCCTATGATTTTCACTGGTGATGCACATTAATTTCTTAATCACCTCTATTATCACTTCAAATCAAGTAAAAACATAATTTAGATTAAAAAAAAAAAAATCTGACCTTAAACCAAATGATTTCCCCCCGGCTCTGCACAAAAGAAGAAGGAGAAAGAGAAAAACATCCAGGCATTAACAAGATTTTTCCCTCCCTATTCTGTGAGTCCCAAAGCTTGATGCCATAAAATAGGCACTTTCTCATCCACAGACTGGATGTTATATGACCTAATTAGAGGCATCTATATCTCACTGATTTAAAATCTGTTTCCCAGGAGCGCCTGGGTGGCTCAGCTGGTTAAGTGTCTGCCTTGGGCTCAGGTCACGATCCCAGGGTCCTGGGATTGAGCCCCACATCGGGCTCCCTGCTCAGCAGGGAGTCTGTTTCTCCCTCTGCCCCTCCCCCACTGCTCATGTGTGTGCGCACATGCTCGCTCTCTCTCTCAAATAAATAAAACTAAAAAAATAAAATCTATTTCCCAAAGTATTTTTCTCCCAGCATAAGGCTACCAAGTACATTTTAAGGGTATTGAAATTATGTCTACCCAATACCTGATTTACCAGGGATACTTATATCTTAAGTGACAATTTTCCAAAACGTACTTAAGGAACAAGAAGGCATTCATATTTTTACATCAGGGCTGCCAATGCTGATGGTAGGAGAAAGATGTGGACAACAAAATGGGGCATAAGGGAGCTTTTTTGGCTGATGAGAATATTCTGTCTTGATTGGTGGTGGCAGTTACACAACTGTATAAATTTGTCAATATTCACAAAAGTGTACGTTTAAAAAAGTGGATTTTACCACTAGTAAATTATACCTCAATAAACAGAGAGAAACAGAGAGAATGTGAAGACTAAAATAAAATGAAATAAAAGGTAAAAGTTTATTCATTTAGAAAATTATTTCCTGAAACTCTTAGTAAAGAAAAAGGAGGAGGGATTTAAAACTTGCCCAAATCACTTACTCTGAAGAATTTCTGAATTACATAATTTTCATATGCTGAAAAATTAGTAAATATATACATCCTTACAGACTTGACAATGCAGTGAAATCAGGATATGTAAAATACGGAGACATAACTTTAAGGGACATAGTAACTCTTCAATCCTCAAAATTTGGATTTGACTTATTTTTCAAGCTTTTCATTTAATTCAAATAGGTTTGCTGTTTTTTTTTTAAGACTTTATTTACTTATGAGAGAGAGAGAGAGATAGCATGAGCTAGTGGGGGAAGGGGCAGAGGGAGAGGCAGACTCCCCGCTGACAGGACCCTGAGATCGTGACCTGAGCCGAAGACAGGCACTTAACTGACTGAGCCACCCAGGTGCCCCCAAATAGGTTTTTTTAAATCGTATTCTCATTTAAGGTACTTTAAAATAACTTACAATAAGATTCTTTGAAATGTTGTATAATATTTCAGACAATCCAAAATGTAAAAATTAACGAAACGATTTAATTCCATTCATCAAATATGAATAGCACCTACTAAACATGTGAGACAGTGTTGCTTTAACAATGACTAGGAAGAGGAACAAGCTGATTACTGAGTTAACAATGGAAGAAACAAACACACATAGGACAGAGGCTTTAAGCAAGGCTGAATCCACACACAACAAAGAGGGGTGTTGGGGCTGCTGGAAGGCTCAGCTGAAAAAGCCTGCATTCCCCCAAGGCAGAAGGAGCAGTGAGTACGTCCTGTTGGGAAGTTTGGAAATCAGAATAGTAGACTGAGGAGGAAACCAAGCTGGGAGAACTTGTTTGGAATACAAGCTCATGCACTGGAGTATCACAAAGTCCTCGAGAGAACCATTGCAAGCAACAAAAGCGGTATCCAGGGAAGAGGTTCATCTCGTCCAGGAGCTGGGTTACTTCTTTCTCAGAGACAAAGTACAAACAACTAAAACTAAAACATAATAATGTGCAAGAAGGTAGGTGCTGCCATGTGATATCACAGGACGGCAGCTGTGCTTCTGGGGAGCTCAGGGTTGGAGTGATTACTTAGCAACACCAAACACTGAGTTGATGGCGGCGCCCCAGCCCTGTGCATAAATCAAAATCAAAATACTATTAAAGTATTTGTACTGAAGTAACAAAGTTCTGGCATTTCCTATAATAAATACTTCTGTTGCCTTACTTTGAAATACTAAATTATTTGAAAAGAAATGATGTTTAGTGTTTCTGCTTTGCTGGTCCCCAAATTCACGTCTAGTCTGTCGTTGGCTGGTTGCTTGGCCACGTGTGAAGGATAGCATCACTTTGGTGACTGAACAAAGTGATGGGTCTAGTCCTTAATATCATCTCATCATTTGATTAGTCTCACAGGGATGAATCAAACCAAACAAACCCCTAAGATCTGTGGTGTAAATGAAAAAGCAAATGCATTAATAAAGTGGGCAATATTACAAGCAACCCTACAATATTCTAATTTTTAGCACCCCTTCTCCCTTTGCTATTTAACCCACAGCAGGGATATCTTTTTCCAGGGCTTAACATGCATAAGTCTGCATTTTTGCCTTTATCAGAGAACCTGATAAAACAGGCGAAGGATTAGAAATGTACATAAAGAGAACACAGAGCAGAGCCTTCGTTCCTTCACCAAGCCTTCACATTCCAGGAGCTAAACCAAGCACCGGCGTGCACTGAAAAATGAAGGAGGTTCATTATGAACCTCCTATCTTAGAACCTAGCAGAGGAAAGAAATGTTAAAATAACAATTATAAAAATAGAATTCTACCAAATGGAGGAATTGATTTAGTGGGTGTGGCCAGTGGAGGCATCTCTGAGAGCAGCACACAGTAACTAACATTTTGCTGTATAATTTTGATGTATGTTCCACCCAGCTCTTATGCTACATTGGAGAAAAACATGTGCCTAAATGACCAGAAGTTTTGTATCCTGCAGATTGAATGTGGCAGCTGGTATTAAAAAACAAGACGCTAGGTAGTCATGAAAAAGGTGTGTTCTGGGGTCAAACCATCTCCTTGGAGATGCTTGTTGGCTGCAAGACCTTGGGCTAGTGATTCAACTTGTACCAACAACAGTTTCTTCATCTTGTAAAATAGATGTAAATTATTTTCAAGATGTATTGGGGCAATCTGTGAAAAGCAGTTAGCAGGATGACTGGCTAAGCAGTAAATATTCAATACCTATTGTCCTTGCTGCTCTTGTCACATTAGGTTTCTCCTCTGGAAATGCTGAACAGACCTTGCCAGCTTTTGCTCTCAGGAGGGTGCTCCCTTTGTAATATTCATTGAGACTATTCCTGTTTGTTGACACATTCTTTCCTTAAATACATGATTATCAGATCAAGTTACAGACTTTGGCTTGAAGGCATTGTGTACTTTTAGATGACTACTTCAGAAACCTGGTAGGTACATCACGATTTTGATAGGTTAATTGTGTCGGAGAAAGGTGGTGTTGTAGTAAAGGTTAGGTGGATGGATTCTAGACCCAAACTACCTGGGTTAAAAATCCCAGCACGAGCATTTACTAGCCGAGTGACCTTGAAGAAAATACTTAAACTTTCTGGGGCTCAACTTCATTACCTATAAAATGAAAATAATAATAGTACCTGTCACATACTATCCTTACAAGGAATAAATAAGTATGTTATGCAGAGAACATTAACACCTTGTCTGGCACTTAAACACTGGTATGTGCGTTAGCTATTACAATGCTTTCATTAAATCTTCTCAACAACTATATGCATTCAATATTAATATTTAAGGAGATTTTAAGGTCTGTGGAGGCACGCACCTTTAGATATGATTCATTATTCTATTTCCAGGACTTAGAACAACATTTACTCAACAAATACTATAAATATAAATAAATTAAATCAATGAATGCATGGATGTTGAATGGATCTCAACATTATAGAAAAGGAAATTGTAGCTGAAAGTGGTTTGATAATTTGTCCAGTACACTCTGAGCATGTAACAGCATTGACCTATGTCTGTCTGACTATAAAACATATAGGTTAACCGCACACATTTCTAGTGGAAACATGCAGGGCTCAGCTCAGGGAGAAGAGAAGGCAGATGGTGGAAATTACCACTTTGGGGAACTGATATGGTGTGGCAGAAGAATAAAAGGGAGTCCAAACATGGTTTATGGAAAATCCTATCCTAAGCACTTCCCAAATTGGAATCTTTTAGGATGGTGCTCTGGAATCTGCATCCCTAATGAATAGCCTGGTAATTCTATGCTCTCAATGCTTGGGAAGTCCTAAGTAGAACATATTCCTAATGGGCTGAAATGATGGACATTGAGATTAAGAAGTGAAAGGCAAAGAGAAGTCAGAATGAAGCTGAGAATGGAAAAAAGAGAGGTTACAATTGGGAAATAAGTACTAATTTCAACGGAGATCATAAAGAATCTCTCCCGCAAGCGGGCCAGAATTATTGTTATTGGAATAAACTTAAAAGTTTATTATTAAAGTTAAAGTGTCCTATGATCTATGTGTCCTATGATCTATGAAAAGTATGTTTTTGTTACTTGAACTGTATGCTGAAAGGGTTTTTTGGGTGCCTGGGTGGCTCAGCTGGTTAAGCGACTGCCTTCGGCTCGGGTCATGATCCCGGAGTCCCGGGATCGAGTCCCGCATCGGGCTCCCTGCTCGGCGGGGAGTCTGCTTCTCCCTCTGACCCTCTTCCCTCTCATGTGCTCTCTATCTCTCATTCTCTCTCTCTCAAATAAATAAATAATAATAAAAATCTTTTAAAAAAAGGGTTTTTTGCTTGAATTGGTAGGAATTTGAAGAAATAGGATCCTGAGATTTTAAAGAATAGTTCTTAGGACATGCATGGAAGCATTCTGGGCAATGCCAAGTTTAACTTGCCCTCCATGCTTCTGCATCCTGGGACTGACAAGAGCAGTGTGGAGCCTGGTTCTGTGGCTGTGGTCTCAGTTACGAGTATTCTTGCCACTACAGGGCTCCAACACCCTCACCTGTCCTAGAGACAAAAATAGCAGTGTCAAAACTCTAGCCCACACCTCACAAAGTCCTAAGTACAGGTCACGTGTATGAAATAGCAAGGAGATAGTTTTAATACTTATTTCTCAATTATTGTTGATTGTTAAATAACCTCCCTTTAGCATCACCCTTCTTTATGGTACTATTTTAAAAATTACAAGCGTAAGTTTAAAAATGAGATAGTTATTGTTTCAAAAGCATTTTTTTTCACATTTGTATGATTTTTTAAATACTCAGAGAATGTTGTTTTGATGTTCCCAAGAAATGAGCATTAAGTTTAGCAATGGTGGACCCACAGTCTTTCACACATGATCCTAATTTAGTCCTTTTCGCCAGGCTAAAGAGGAAGTGTATTTACAATTAATAATTCAATGCATTTGTGCATGTTTAGATGATTAGTTTGGTTGCCATCCTTAATATAAGAAATGGAAACTAAATATTCTTTAAAACTGCTTCATAAATACTCAGTATGTCTATAAATTATTAAATCTGTTTGCATATACACCTGTGTTTAGATACTGTTAAAGAATTCTTGACGATAATGGTCACTTTCTTGCAAATGGAATGCCTCCAAAATTCATTTAAAAATGCTTAATCAGGGGCGCCTGGGTGGCTCAGTCTGTTAAGCGGCTGCCTTCAGCTCAGGTCATGATCCCAGGGTCCTGGGATGGAGCCCCACATCAGGCTCCCCGCTCGGCGGGGAGTCTGCTTCTCCCTCTCCCTCTGCCCCTCCCCCCAACTCGTGCACATGCTTGCTCTCTCTCTCTCCAATAAATAAAATCTTTAAAAAATCCTTAATCAGCCCATTTTATGTAATCTAGCTCTATACCTAACTTTCTCTCCTATTTAATGTCATATTGGTAAATATTCAATTATCTTTTACTCTAAAACTTACTTCGTTGGCTCTCTGATGTTTTGTGCTATGCTGCCCATCTACTTTTTACCTTCTTCCAACTTTCCAGATATCCTGTGGCTACTTCGCTTCCAACTCATTTAATGAAGCTGCTCTCTTGAAAGTTATTACCAAATCTAATATTTTTCCCAGTTCTCATTTTTAAAATGAGTGCCTGTTCTAACAACTTAGGCCTCATTTTATTTCTGAAAACAAAGTGTTTAAGTACATTTTCTCAGTCTCCTTTCATTTGTCAAATTTTATATTATGCAACATACTTACAAAGATAGAAAATAATATAACAGATTCCTCATGGATTCAGCACTAAAACAGATGTTAACATTTTGTCATATTAGCTTAAGACTTCACCTTTCTAACAGAATAAGAAGAAAAGGATTCACAAACAGCCAGAGCCCTAACCAGAAGCTTTGTCTGCTCACTCCCTCCTCACAGGAAGATGCGCATCATTTCCTACGTAGTTTTGTATATTTACTACATATGTGTATTCATAAGCAATATACACTATCATTGTCTTTATATTTACACAAATCTTACCATATTCTGCATCGTTTTGCAACTTTTTTACTAAAATTATGTATCTTTAAAATTATCCATGTTTATGCATGTAAATCAAGTTTATTCATTTTATCTACTGAATAGTGTTTCATTATAGGAATAAACCATGATTTATTCATTTCCTTACTGAGTGGCATTCATTTTTTCCCTCTTTTTTTTTGCAGTGACAAACAGTCCTGCAATTATTACCTTTGTACCTGTCTCCGTGTTTAAGAATTTCTCCATGTGTTGAGAATTTTCTCCAGGGTAGACCTTGAGCAGTAGAATTTCTAACTCAGAGGGTATGCATAGCTTAAGTTTTATTAGTTATCGTTAAGTTTTTCCCCAAAGTGGATACACCGATTTATGTTCCCACCGGTAGTATAGGACTGTTTCCTCTTCTCCACGTTCTCTCCAACACCCGCCATTACTAGATGCACTGATGTTTTCTATGTGATGGTGAAATACCTCCTTTTGATTTGTATTTTCCTTATTACAGTGAGGCTGAGCATCTTTTCCTGTGTTGATTGGACATTGGTGTTTATGTCTTGTCCTCTGCACACTCGGTCTTTACCCATCTTCTTTCTGTTCAGTTGTCTTTTTATTAGTGTATGAAAGCACTTTAAATAGACACTAGTCCTTTGTTACTTACATAGAATGCAAAGTATCTCTGACAATAAAAAACTTCAAAAAAATCTTTGAAAAAAGCTCTTGGCTTGTTTCTATTTATCATGCAACAGTTTTATTTCACGTTATTTTTTAAATATTTGGTATATGTTGTAAAATAATGTTTCCTATGTGTTACTCTATTGGGTACAGTATTAATGGTATCATTAATCTTGTGGATTTTGTTGTTCAAGCCCTCAGAAATATTATTTTTTCACCTGATTTGTCTATTAATTACTGATGGAGGTGTGTAAAAATCTCCCATTACAATGATGACGTTTTTAATTTTTTCTTAAACTTCTATCATCAGATATTTTAAGCATGTTCAATCTATCCTTAGAAATATTACATTTTTCTGATGAATAAAACTTTTTATCACTACATATTAACTATGTTTTTATCTTAATGCTTTTTACTTTCAAATCTATTTTGTCTCATTCTATATTTACAGCAGTTTTATTGGAATATCTCTTCAATTTTCTCCTATCTCTATGTTCTCCCAAAATTCTGGTTAGCCTTTCTCACTCTATAGATATTTTACAAGCTTTTTGATATTTTCCATCGCTTTCTCTCTGTGTCATAAGGGAATTGTTTTTCAGATGAGTCTTTAAGTTTACTATTTTTATCTTGTATTGAATTCTAATTTCAATGATTATTTCTGGTATCTAGAAATTATATTTGGCTCTTTTACATTTTGTCATATGTTCTTATGTGTAGTCCTAATTTTTCCCACATTTATTTCTTTATACTCATTAAATACACTTCTTTAAAAATTTATATCCAATATCTTCAGTCCCTTCAGGGACGTTTTATGCTGTTTTATGTGTCCTCACTCATATTAGCTTGCCTCTTTAGAAGTTTGTGACTTAAAAATGTGAGTGAATGTTCCTTGTAACTTTAGCAGCATGAATCCTTTGTTGGTTGGGATGAAGATGTGTTCCTTTTTTTTTTTTAAGATTTTATTTATTTGACAGACAGAAATACAGTGAGAGAGGGAACACAAGCAGGGAGTGTGGGAGAGGGAGAAGCAGGCTTCTGGCTGAGCAGGGAGCCCGATGCGGGGCTCGATCCCAGGACCCTGGGATCATGACCTGAGCTGAATGTCTGACCCACCCAGGCATTCCTTTAGAGAGGATTTACGTGTCCTTCTGCTAGAGAACACTTCCAACCCAGGGTTGCTTGAAAACAGATGGAATGTTAGGTGTTTGGGGACCACATTATTGCTATGTATTCTGGCTTCCAATTCACATAAGGGACACCTTCCAGTTGGTACTTTTTAGAGATTTCTTTTTCTCTCCTTCATTCAGAGGTAAGGCCCAGAGGGGTTAAGTCTCCTTACAATCTTCCTTTGTAGGCAGGTTATTTGTTTGTGTTCTATTTTTTAAGATTTTATTTACTTATTTATTTGACAGAGAGAGAGAGTGTGAGAGCATGAGCGGGGGGCAGGGGAGAGGCAGAGGGAGAGGGAGAAGCACACTCCCCACTGAGCAGGGAGCCCGATGTGGGGCTCGAGCCCAGGACCCTGAGATCATGACCTGAGCTGAAAGCAGACCCTTAAACGACTGAGCCACCCAAGCGTCCCTATTTGTTTGAATTTTTAGATCACACATACAGGGTGCTTCTTTCATGTGGAGGTCTTGGTCCATCCCTCCCATCTTGACTGGGCCCTGGGGTATGTCTCCTTTCCCTCAGAAGCAACCAGTGCCTCAGCAGACAGAGTGAGCAGGGAGGAGGGAGGTGAGCATGAGACAGTATGTGAAGCCGTTGCTGTGCTTGATGCTGGTTACGCGTCTGCAGAGCAAGAAGAGAAGATTTGGGAGAGAGGCGAAGATACGCCTACATGCAAAGTCAGTTGGAAAAGGCTGCCACAAACATAGCTTATACATTCCGGGTAGAATTTTAAACAAGTTGGGCCTATATTCAAAAGTCAGGGCCTTTCATATAAAAATACGATTCTGTTGAAAAAATCAGAATTCTGGCATCAAGGGGTCCCCATTCCGAGTGAGGGTGGAGTGAGCCTATCCAGCTGGGAATGCCACGTGTTTTCTCACCTGGACTGCACCCCATGATGTAAATCGCCTGTCTCGACTCTTCATGCACTAGAGTTTGCTCCATGATCTTGGCTAATAATGGCTCTATATTGTGTGATTGTTGAAGAGGGTATGGACCTTGATGACTGGAATGGGGCAGGGGAAAAAAAGAGCGAAACCCAAAATATTACAGGGATATTGAGTGTCTTTCCCGAGACTGGAAAAAACATATGTGCTTCTATTTGTGATGGAGGTAGAAGTGTTAGGGAGTGGGATTCCTGCCCTTTTCCATACAAAGCCCCCCATGGAAGTATGACTTCAGCATGTTTGCCATGCCTGCTATTGGCCCAGAGGGAACAGAGCACACAAACCTGTAAACAGCAAACCTGGGCCACCCAAGGCACAACAAAAACATTAAGTCTTTAAAGGTGCCAGCTAATGCCAGAAAAGGAGCGAGTTCCACCCACAATGAGTTCGGAATAGCACTGGATCCCCTCAGAACACATATCCCCAAAAGAACAATTTACAAATTTGTGGTTGGAGGGTTCTGAGCAAACAGACCGACCAACCAGCAAAAAGCCAGCACTTCATAGAGCTGCACTAGAAGGATCCAGTGAAAGCCAGTTCTCGTGGCATCGCAGACAGGGATGAAAAGTTATAGAATGTGCCCTAGTGGATTCACAGTCTTGACAGGAGGGAGGGGAGGCTGACGTGAAGCACGGGGAGCAGTGGACCTGAAGGTGCTGGGGCAGCAGACTGCTCCTCAGCATGGGATCCCGTCAGAAGACAAGAAGCCAAGGGAGCACCATTTAATTTCAATGCTTGGGGCTTGCTTTCAGCACTCTTAGGAGGAAGACAGTCTTAATATGGGTAAGCAAGAGAGCAGAGATCATGAGAACCAGTGAAATAGGGAAAACTCAACCAAAAATACCAAAAAAAGTATTCACTGATACGATTCAGGAAATTTTCCTTACGATGGATAAATCCTGCATCTGTAGATGGTTATATAATGCCATGTAGCAGAATATTTCATACAAATATCAAGACATCCCACTATCTAATCTAAGGCTACAGACATTTTTCTAGGAAGCAGATTTTTTTCTACCAGAGGGAAAAATTCAGTCTGGTTTCAGCCTTGCCCAAAGCAAATTTAAAGAGAAAAGAACATGGAACAATTGCCACAGAATTTTCGAGATAAAGAGGTTGTGACCTAAGGATTACACCCAGCCTCGGTGTTATTATGAAGACATCAGGCAGGTATTCTTAAAACACAAAGGACTCAGGAAGCAGAGCACTCATGATCCCCCTTGAAAACACTATTCAACAGTACATTCTGGCCACTTAACCACCTATGAGTGAAGAATTCAGGATTGGAGGAGCTGGGTTGGAAGGTTTGCTTCTGAGCTTTGAAACCTATTTTTAAATAGACTAGAGAGAACGTTGTTTTTTACCTTTGGTCTTTGGAACTGCTTTGAGAGCATTGATAGATATTATTGGAAATGTTTGTTATGAAAACCCCTTCCTCTCAAGGGAACAAAGGACAGAACCTGATCAGGTGGAAATATTCTTTGATAAAAAGTACCAATTTGAAATAAGTATAAATTTTGGAAACATCAGAGGAAAAAAAAACCTTCTAAGTTTACTTTTTTTTTTTTCCTTTTTTCCCCTTTCCGCAAAAGAACACAAAATCAGCAACAGTGAAATTCTGGGAAGACCCTGGAACCAGATAAAACAATCTTATTAAACATTGAATCACGGTTAAAGAGCAGTTGCCCAGCAACCAACGATCTCATCATTTCCTTCAAATCCTCCACAGTGCTTTTTTTTTTTTTTTTTAACAATCTCATAAAACTAGGACAGAGTAAGAAGTCATGGAAAGAGGTGGGAAATGAAGAAGGTTGAGGGAGTGGTAAGACTGAGTATTATTTGACTGCAAATTTGATCCAGAGACTCAAAGGCTGCACCCCAGGTCAAGCCATTCATTCGGGCCACGAAACCCATGAAGCCCTCACATACCTCCGTCATCCACGGAGCAGGCAACAAAGGAAAAACAAATGACACTGGAGCTTTAAAGTCCACAGTTAAAGGAGAATCACAAAACACAGGGGCGGGGAGGATTCTAAGGCTCCAACCCTTTCATTTGGCCGATGAGCAAACACACCCAGGCAGGCGGAGTGGCCATGCTGTCTCATATTGAAGACCGGTGCTCTGGAAATGGCAACACGTGTCATCAAGCAGTTATTAACTACTCAGACCTGGCTAGGATAGCAATAACTGTTCTAAGACATCAAAAATTTTAATATTCTAGTAGAAGGAAGCTTCCACGGGTTATAAAGTTCTAGGGTATTTTTATTACCGAAGCTTTGTAAATGATGGTATCTTGGATGACCGCAGACATCCACCACTCTCATGTCAAGGTGGGAATAATTCTTCCGTTGTAAACACTCTGGCAATCAACATGTGAAGTGCACATGGCCTTTCTTAAGTGTGAATGCCTGTGTAGGAATCCAAACATCTATAAGGGGACCTGGAGCCCTATTAGTTTCTGGCATTTCCACGCCCATCAAAATATTGTCCTACCAACAAAATCACTGAGTGTATAAAATACCATTGAGTTAACTACCTTAGCTTGGGGCTGCTATCACGAATTTCCATGGATCCGGTGGCTTAAACAACAAACCTTTATTTCTCTGAAGCTGGGAATCCCATGCCGGCATAGTTGAGTTCTTGGTGAGGGCCTCCTTCCTGTTTGTCCTCACGAGGCTTTTCCTGTGATGGGTGGGGAAGGGAAGGGGAGGGGGATCAAGTGGACACAAATGTATACTTTCCGTAAACACGGGGGAATCACTGTTTCGAATAGGACAATTTAACCTTTCTGGAAGATCCCTCTGAGTTAGAGTGGTTTGGCAAACAGCAAGGAAAAGTACGTTCTAGGTGTGGGATACAGCTTGAGAGAAATCTTGAAGTTGGCAGAGGGTGGGACAAAATATAATTACTAGTGCCTGGAATTGTTCTAAGTGCGCTGGATAGGTGATTTAATTTTAATTAAAGCCTCTACAAAATGCGTGATTTTATTCCTGCTATGTTGCAGCAGAAGTTGAGGCTTGGAGAATTTGAACCACATGCCTGAGGTAGATCCAGCAAGACACAGGGCCAGGACTCGAAACTGAAAATCCTGATTCCAGGGCCAGGCTCATAAATACCTTATTCTGCAGCCTCTCCCAGAAAATCACAATGAGTAAACGTCCTTCACAGTAAACTTGGTTCTTTAGAAGACTGGCTACATATTTGTTTTACCTTAGCTTTTCTTTTTACTTTTTTTTTTTTTAAAGATTTTATTTATTTATTTGACGGAGAGAGACAGCGAGAGAGGGAACACAAGCAGGGGGAGTGGGAGAGGGAGAAGCAGGCTTCCCGCGGAGCAGGGAGCCCGATGCGGGGCTCGATCCCAGGACCCTGGGATCATGACGTGAGCCTAAGGAAGACGTCTAATGACTGAACCACCCAGGCGCCCTTACCTTAGCTTTTCAATAGCATGCTGGATTTATCTCTTTTCATAAAATGTTTACTGAATATTTAACACAGTTATAAAGGTAATAATTCAATTCAGCATGATTTCTGAAGACATGTTAAAAGTTATTATTTAAGAATCAACAGATTACTAGTTGAAGAGAACATGTATTTCTTTAGCTCTCTTTTTAAAGTGGTCCATTTAGGACAAAATATAGAATAGAGTCCAGCTTACCTGTACATATCAATTAATAAAATACTGCAATGAGGAAATTAGTCAACTAATAAATCAAGAGCAAAGAATTATCTGAAACAAAACAATGTAATATAAATTTTGAATTTCTGTATGTTATCTTGAATTTCAATTTTGAATTGAATCAGAGAGCTCAAATGTGAAAGAAATAAGAATGAGATTTAAAATTTTTTGGAAAAATATTAAATATATAAGTTCAATTTTGCCATACTCTACTAAGTACATAAATGACAATCAGGAATACTTGGAAACAAAGTATATACCAGACATTGTGAAAAGTACATTTGACTAGATAATTCTCAATTTTTATTTTTTGGAATAAATGAAAATCAGTATATTTATGACACAATATTTCAGTGCTTTGAGACAATTATTTTCAGTTCCCCCCCAAGAAAAGCCTTAACAAATCACTATTCAGAAACATACCATTGCACATTTTCATTTCTTCTGTCTACATTGCATCACCTCATAATAATTCCCTGACAAAATTAAAAATCCTAATTGGTAAAAAAAAAAAAAAATCACAGTTGGTTTTTCTTAAGAAACCCTCAGGTATACATGAAAGCTTTTTTTTTTTTCCCCATTAAGATCCGAAATGTATTGACTGACTTCTGGGAAACACCCTTTATTCCTGAAAGACCTTAGCTCCTTGCGTACTGCATCCCTCCCCATTACTCCCCTTTAATATTTGGTGACTTTTATATATATTTAGATGATCTGACTGTCTGAAGACTATCAGTTCCTTCACAGACTCTTTTCCAGTGACTCCTCATGGTCATACCTCTGCCCGGTCTTTATCAATCACTACAAATTCTCCAGAATCGCTGTTTCAAGTGTCTTACTCTCCAACCACCACTTTCGACCTGTCCAGCTACTACCTCTGGTTGGTACCCAAAGCCAAATGACCCTTCTGCCACCCTGGTACTTAAAATCTATTCATACTACTACCTGTCTGTTAAATTTCATGGTCGATCATTATTATCCCTTGCTTGCATATATCCTAACTCCTGCTCCAGCTCTTAAAGATCTGTACTTGTTTGCCAAAACCCCACCTGTAGTTAAATCCAATCACCCAGTTACTCTGCCCAGCGGGAGGAAAACACACTTGCCAAACACTTGAGTTTCAATGACTAGAAATTCCGGATGAGTTTTAATAATACCAGCAGCCATACTTTTTTTTTTTAATTTTTTATTGTAATGTTAATCACCATACATTACATCATTAGTTTTTGATGTAGTGTTCCATGATTCATTGTTTGTGCATAACACCCAGTGCTCCACGCAGAGCGTGCCCTCTTTAATACCCATCACCAGGCTAACCCATCCCCCTACACTCCTCCCCTCTAGAACCCTCAGTTTGTTTTTCAGAGTCCATCGTCTCTCATGGTTCATCTCCCCCTCCGACTTACTCCCCTTCATACTTCCCCTCCTGCTATCTTCTTTTTCTTTTTTCTTAACATATTTTGCATTATTTGTTTCAGAGGTACAGATCTGTGATTCAACAGTCTTGCACAATTCACAGCGCTCACTATAGCACATACCCTCCCCAATGTCTATCACCCAGCCACCCCATCCCTCCCACCCCCCACCACTCCAGCAACCCTCAGTTTGTTTCCTGAGATTAAGATTTCTCATATCAGTGAGATCATAGGATACATGTCTGTCTCTGATTGACTTATGTCACTCAGCCTAACACCTTCCAGTTCCATCCACGTCGTTGCAAATGGCAAGATCTCATTCCTTTTGATGGCTGTATAATATTCCATTGTGTATATATACCACCTCTTCTTTATCCATTCATCTGTCGATGGACATCTTGACCACCAGACATACTTTATTTCCCTACTCCATTCACCCTCCCACACTCCTTGGTAATGAAAGCCTCCTGTCTCCTCAAACCTGTAACGTCTTCTCTCCCATGCTCAATCTCAGCTCATGACGTACTTTCCTGATAAAAACGGAAGCATTCAGAAAGACAACCTCCTCAAATCCCCACACCTACAACCAGCTGTTTGCCGGCGTCAGTACACGTGGGCTCTGCCTTCTCGCCTGTTCCCCCTGGAGAGAATAACTGCCCATAGTCACCTAAACCAGTCCTTCCAGTTGTATGCTAGACCCCATCTCCTCCCTCAGAGACCTCTCTCCAGCTCCCTCTCTCCCGCATCATTAATTATTCCTCTCTCTCTCTTTCCTCTTCACTCCTTCTTGGATCCTTTCATTAAATTCAAACATTCTCTTATTTCCCCACCCTTCCCGTTTCAACAGGGTGCTTTGCTCAGAAACCTCATTAACAACTTTTTCCCCCAGTTAGATAGCCACATATTTTGAAAGAATATCTCCATTTCACTGCTGTGCACATTCAAGTGAGTTGGTTGAAGCTAATAGGAAACGTGAGCGATTGATAAATGGCAATTTCTGTCTCCAAAGGAGAGGTTAGTGAGGTCGTATATTTAAGAACGCTGTGTCCTGGCCCTAGCTTTATGTCAACACATCATGAATGGAATTACCTTAAACAGCTGAGGGCTACAAAAGCAAGAAGGAACAACTGGGCGGTCTGCCGACGTGTTTCCATCTGTGCCCAGGGAGCGGCGCTAATAGAGACAGCCCTTTTCCTCAAGTTAATAGGTACAACTTCTTTAACTGAAAGAAGATCAACAAGTGATGAGGCTTCCAGGAGCAAGGCAAGCAAATTCCTTAAGATAATGCTGTAAGTTCATGCAGGCTAAGGGCCCACAACAGAATGACAACATGGTAAATGATTTACTTCTAATTATGGATCCCTCAGTTAAGCTGTGAAGTTTAAAAGCAATCAGTTGGACAGGTCATTTCTTGGAAAATGATTTCTATTTTTTGACTGAGCATCAGTTCATTTGCAACTCACACTAACTGTGATGCTTTATAAGTTATTATAAATAATTTATATTATTTATATTATTATTCATTAATGTCAATAGAATTAAGCTTTTATGGGGAGTGTTAGAGGAATGACCAAACACAGTTTAACAAAATTCTAGAAATGCCTGTATTTCTAAACTATTTCATGCTTTGCCAATATTTTTCCAAATTTCTTTAATGACTAAATTTATCAGAAATATGTCTTCAATGCTGAAATAAGAGAGCAGATTCATCTAAAGGGTCAGAAGCTATGCAGATTGGTAAGCCATGTTCTTAAGACATTTGGGCTCTTCCCGGGGGGGGGGGCGGAGCAAGACGGCGGAGGAGTAGGAGACCTGGATTTCGTCTGGTCTCAGGAATTCAGCTGAATAGGGATCAAACCATTCTGAACACCTACGAACTCAACAGGAGATCGAAGAAGACAGTAGCAACAACTCTCTGAACAGAGAAGCGACCACTTTCTGGAAGGTAGGACGTGCGGAGAAGTGAATCCGAGGCGATATTCGGGAGGATAGACGGCGGGGGAGGGGCCTCCGTCGGCCGCTTCTGGCAAGTGCTAGAGCGGCGGAGCACAAAATCGGACCTTCTAGAAGTCGGCTCCGCGGAGGGACGTCGCTGCAGTGGCTAAGCGGGGGGTGGAATCCTCGCGGGACAGTGTGGTCTCAGGACCCTCGGGGTCACAGAAAGACCGGGGGAGCCTGAGTGCGCCAGAGCTCCCAGGGATCGGAGCGGGGAAGCCGGCTGCAGAGACGGAGCCGAGGCGCGGGCTCTCAGCTCGGGGTGGCCCTAAACTGTGATCCGCGGCCCAGTCGGGTCACTACTCCTGCAGCAGGGACCCAACAAGCGGCAGATCCGGGGAGACTCCCCTCCCTCCCCCGGGAGGAGCGGCGCGGGAGCGCACCGCAGGGATCTGCTGGGTTTGGAGACTCCACACGGGGTCGGGTGCCAGAGATAGAAACGCTCGGTCACAGGCCGGGTGAGCACGGAGTGCAGCCGGAGACCGGGGACACGGGAGTGACTGCTTTTCTCTGGGGGCGCACTGAGGAGCGGGGCCCCGAGTTCTCAGCTCCTCCGGGTGGAGATTGGGAGGCCACCATTTTCACCCTGCTCCTCCAACGCTGTACCGAGAGCTTGCAGGGAACAAAAAGCTCCTGAGAGCAAACCTGAGCAGCTTGCTTAGCCCGGACCTACAAGGGCGGGGCAATTCCGCCTCCGGCAAAGACATTTGGGAACCATGGCAACAGGACCCTCCCCCAGAAGATCAGCAAGAACAGCCAGCAAGCCAAGACCAAGTTTACCGATCAAGGAGAACGGGAGAACTCCAGCGCTAGGGAAATACTGCACAGAGAATTCATGGCTTTTTTACCATGATTCATTAGTTTCCCAAAGTTAATTTTTTAAATGTTTTTTGGTTTTTTTTGAATTTTTCTTTTTCCCTTTTTCAACCAACATCTGATCAATCCCTTTTTAAAAAAAAATTGTTATTTTTCATTTTTAGAGTCATATTTTATCCCTTCATAGTAGTTACCCTTATTTTTGGCATATATATATAAGTTGTTCTCTCTTTAAAATTTTGATATACATTTTCTTCTAACAGATCAAAATATACCCTAAATCACTAGTGTATGGTTTTGTTCTAGTCTCCTGCCTGATCACAGTCTCTCACATTTTTTTTTCTTTTTTCTTTTTTATAAACCTTCTTCTTTCTTCTTTCAAACAACTTCTTATCAATTCCATTTATAAAACCTTTTATAAATTTCATCTTTACAGTCATCTTCCATCCCTTCATTGTATCAACCCTTATTTTGTACATATATAAGTCTTTCTTCCTTTAAAATTTTAGGAAGCACTTTCTTCTAACAGACCAAAATACACCCAAAATCTAGTGTATGGCACTGATCTATGCACTAGCCTGATCATATTTGATCATATTCTGGTTTTTTTGTTTTGTTTTGTTCTGTTTTTGTTTGTTTTTATCTTTTTCTTTTTCTTTTTTTCCTCTTTCTTTCTTCTTTCTTTCCCTTTGTTTTCCCCTGGTTTCAGGTCTTTTCTGATTTGTATAGTGTATATTTGTTGGGGACGTTGTTAACCTGTTAGAATTTTGTTCTCTCATTTATCTGTTCTCCTCTGGACAAAATGACGAGACGAAAAAAATCACCTCAGCAAAAAGAACAAGAGGTAGTACCGTCCACCAGGGACCTACTAAATACGGACATTACTACGATGTCGGACCTAGAGTTCAGAATCATGACTTTAAAGATACTAGCTGGGCTTGAAAAAAGAGTGGAAGTTATTAGAGAAACCCTTTCTGGAGAAATAAAAGAACTAAAATCTATCCAAGTCAAAATCAAAAAGACTATTAATGAGGTGCAATCAAAAATGGGGGCACTAACTGCTAGGACAAATGAGGCAGAAGAGAGAATCAGCGATATAGAAGACCAAATGATGGAAAATAAAGAGGCTGAGAAAAAGAGAGAGAAACAACTACAGGATCACGAGGGCAGAATTCGAGAGGTAAGCGATACAATAAGACGAAACAACATTAGAATAATTGGGATCCCAGAAGAAGAAGAAAGAGAGAGAGGGGCAGAAGGTATATTGGAGCAAATTATAGCAGAGAACTTCCCGTGGGGAAGGAAACAGGCATCAAAATCCAGGAGGCACAGAGAACCCCTCTCAAAATCAATAAAAATAGGTCAACACCCCGACACCTAATAGTGAAACTTATGAGTCTCAGAGACAAAGAGAAAATCCTGAAAGCAGCTCAGGAGAAGAGATATGAAACCTACAATGGTAGAAACATTAGATTGGCAACAGACCTATCCACAGAGACCTGGCAGGCCAGAAAGGACTGGCATGATATCTTTAGAGCACTAAACGAGAAAAATATGCAGCCAAGAATACTATATCCAGCAAGGCTGTCATTGAAAATAGAAGGAGAGGTAAAAAGCTTCCAGGACAAAAAAACTAAAGGAATTTGCAAACACGAAACCAGCCCTCCAAGAAATATTGAAAGGGGTCCTCTAAGCAAAGAGAGAGCCTAAAAGCAGCATAGATCAGAAAGGAACACAGAAAATATACAGTCACAGTCACCTTACAGGCAATGCAATGGCACTAAATTCCTATCTCTCAATAGTTACCCTGAATGTAAATGGGATCAATGCCCCAATCAAAAGACACAGGCTATCAGATTGGATTAAAAAATAAGACCCATTGATATACTGTCTGCAAGAGATTCATTTTAGACCCAAAGACATCCCCAGATTGAAAGAGAGGGGGTGGAAAACCATTTACCATGCTAAAGGACACCAAAAGAAAGCTGGGGTGGCAATTCTTATATCAGACAAATTAGATTTTAAAACAAAGACTGTAATAAGAGATAAAGAAGGACACTATATCTTACTTAAAGGGTCTATCCAGCAAGAAGATCTAACAAGTGTAAATATCTATGCCCCTAACATGGGAGCAGCCACTTTTATAAGGCAATTAATAACAAAAGCAAAGAAACACATTGACAAAAATACAATAATAGTGGGGGACTTTAACACCCCCCTGACTGAAATGGACACATCATCTAAGCAAAAGATCAACAAGGAAATAAAGACTTTAAATGAAACACTGACCAAATGGACTTCACCGACATATTCAGAACATTCCATCCCAAAGCAACGGAATACACATTCTTCTCTAGTGCCCATGGAACATTATCCAGAATTGATCATATCCTAGGTCACAAATCAGGTCTCAACCGATACCAAAAGATTGGGATCATTCCCTACATATTTTCAGACCACAGTGCTTTGAAACTAGCACTCAATCACAAGAGGAAAGTCGAAAAGAACTCAAATACGTGGAGACTAAAGAGCATCCTACTAAAGAATGAATGGGTCAACCAGGAAATTAAAGAAGAATTAAAAAAATTCATGGAAACCAATGAAAATGAAAACACAACTGTTCAAAATCTTTGGGATACAGCAAAGGCAGTCCTGAGAAGAAAGTATATAGCAATACAAGCCTTTCTCAAGAAACAAGAAAGGTCTCAAATACACAACCTAACCCTACACCTAAAGGAGCTGGAGAAAGAACAGCAAATAAAGCCTAAACCCAGCAGGAGAAGAGAAATAATAAAGATCAGAGCAGAAATCAATGAACTAGAAACCAAAAGAACAGTAGAACAGAGCAACGAAACTAGGAACTGGTTCTTTGAAAGAATTAACAAGATTGATAAACCCCTGGCCAGACTGATGAAAAAGAAAAGAGAAAGGACCCAAATCAACAAAATCATGAATGAAAGAGGAGAGATCACAACCAACACCAAAGAAATACAAACAATTATAAGAACATATCATGAGCAACTCTATGCCAGCAAATTAGATAACCTGGAAGAACTGGGTGCATTCCTAGAGATGTATCAACTACCAAAACTGAACCAGGAAGAAATAGAAAACCCGAACAGACCTATAACCACTAAGGAAATTGAAGCAGTCATCAAAAATCTCCGAACAAACAAAAGCCCAGGGCCGGATGGCTTCCCAGGGGAATTCTATCAGATATTTAAAGAAGAATTAATACCTATTCTCGTGAAACTGTTCCAAAAAATAAAAATGGAAGGAAAACTTCCAAACTCACTTTAGGAGGCCAGCATTACCTTGATCCCAAAACCAGACAAAGACCCCATCCAAAAGGAGAATTACAGACCAATATCCTTGATGAACATGGATGCAAAAATTCTCACCAAAATACTAGCCAATAGGATCCAACAGTACATTAAAAGGATTATTCACTATGATCAAGTGGGATTTATCCCTGGGCTGCAAGGTTGGTTCAACATCCGCAAATCAATCAATGTGATACAATACATTAATAAAAGAAAGAAAAAGAGTTATATGATCCTCTCAATAGATGCAGAAAAAGCATTTGACAAAGTACAGCATCCTTTCTTGATCAAAACTCTTCAGAGTATAGGGCTAGAGGGTACATACATCAATATCATAAAAGCCATCCATGAAAAACCTACAGCAAATATCGTTCTCAATGGGGAAAAGCTGAGAGCTTTTCCCCTAAGGTCAGGAACGCGGCAGGGATGTCCACTCTCACCACTGCTATTCAACATAGTATTAGAAGTCCTAGCCACAGCAATCAGACAACAAAAAGAAATCAAAGGCATCCAAAGAAGTCAAACTCTCACTCTTTGCAGATGATATGATACTGTATGTGGAAAACCCAAAAGACTCCACCCCAAAACTGCTAGAACTCATACAGGAATTCAGTAAAGTGGCAGGATATAAAATCAATGCACAGAAATCAGTGACATTCCTATACACCAACAACAAGACAGAAGAGAGACAAATCAAGGAGTCGATCCCATTTACAATTGCACCCAAAACCATAAGTTACCTAGGAATCAATTTAACCAAAGAGGCAAAGGATCTGTGCTCAGAAAACTATAAAGTACTCATGAAAGAAATTGAAGAAGACACAAAGAAATGGAAAAACATTCCATGCTCATGGATTGGAAGAACAAACACTGTGAAGATGTCAATGCTACCTAGAGCAATTTACACATTCAATGCAATCCCCATCAAAATACCATCCACTTTTTTCAAAGAAATGGAACAAATAATCCTAAAATTTGTATCGAACCAGAAGAGACCCCGAATAGCCAGAGGAATATTGAAAAAGAAAAGCAAAGCTGGCGGCATCACAATTCCAGACTTCCAGCTCTATTACAAAGCTGTCATCATCAAGACAGTATGGTACTGGCACAAAAACAGACACATAGATCAATGGAACAGAATCGAGAGCCCAGAAATGGACCCTCAACTCTATGGTCAACTTATTTTTGACAAAGCAGGAAAGAATGTCCAATGGCAAAAAGACAGTCTCTTCAACAAATGGTGTTGGGAAAATTGGACAGCCACATGCAGAAGAATGAAACTGGACCATTTCCTGACACCACACACAAAAAGAGACTCCAAATGGTTGAAAGACCTAAACGTGAGACAGAAGTCCCTCAAAATCCTAAAGGAGAACACAGGTAGCAACCTCTTCAACCTCAGCCGCAGCAACTTCTTCCTAGAAACATCGCCAAAGGCAAGGGAAGCAAGGGCAAAAATGAACTATTGGGATTTCCTCAAGATAAACAGCTTTTGCACAGCAAAAGAAACAGTCCACAAAACCAAAAGACAACCGACAGAATGGGAGAAAATATTTGCAAATGACATATCAGATAAAGGGCTAGTATCCAAAATCTATAAAGAACTTATCAAACTCAACACCCAAAGAACAAATAATCCAATCCAGAAATGGGCAGAAGACATGAACAGACATTTTTCCAAAGAAGACATCCAAATGGCCAACAGACACATGAAAAAGTGCTCAACATCGCTGGGCATCAGGGAGATCCAAATCAAAACCTCCATGAGATACCACCTCACACCAGTCAGAATGGCTAGAATTAACAAGTCAGGGAATGACAGATGTTGGCGGGGATGCAGAGAAAGGGGAACCCTCCTACACTGTTGGTGGGAATGCAAGCTGGTGCAGCCACTCTGGAAAACAGTATGGAGGTTCCTCAAACAGTTGAAATTAGAGCTACCATTCGATCCAGCAATTGCACTACTGGGTATTTACCCCAAAGATACAAATGTAGGGACCCGACGGGGTACGTGCATCCCAATGTTTATAGCAGCAATATCCACAAGAGCCAAACTGTGGAAAGAGCCAAGATGTCCATTGACAGATGAATGGATAAAGAAAAGGTGGTATATATACACAATGGAATATTATGCAGCCATCAAAAGGAATGAGATCTTGCCATTTGCAACGACGTGGGTGGAACTGGAGGGTGTTATGCTGAGTGAAATAAGTCAATCAGAGAAAGACATGTATCATAGGACCTCACCGATATGAGGAATTTTTAACCTCAGGAAACAAACTGAGGGTTGCTGGAGTGGTCGGGGGTGGGAGGGATGGGGTGGCTGCGTGACAGATATTGGGGAGAGTATGTGCTATGGTGAGCGCTGTGAATCGTGCAAGACTGTTGAATCACAGATCAGTACTTCTGAAACAAATAATGCAATATATGTTAAGAAAAAAAAAAAGAAGATAGCAGGAGGGGAAAAATGAAGGGGAGTAATCAGAGGGGGAGATGAACCATGAGAGACGATGGGCTCTGAAAAACCAACTGAAGTTTCTAGAGGGGAGGGGGTTGGGGGGATGGGTTAGCCTGGTGATGGGTATTAAAGAGGGCACGCTCTGCGTGGAGCACTGGGTGTTATGCACAAACAATGAATCATGGAACACTACATCAAAAACTAATGATGTAATGTATGGTGATTAACATAACAATAAAAAATTTAAAAAAAAGACATTTGGGCTCTTCCCATAATTTGGCTATTGTTGATAATGCTGCTATAAATATACATTAGGGTGTATGTATCCCTTTGAATTAGTATTTTTGTATCCTTTGGGTAAACACCTAGTAGTGTAATTGCTGGATCATAGGGTAATTCTACTTTTAACTTTCTGAGGAACCTCCATACTGTTTTCCAGAGTGACTGCACCAGCTTGCATTCCCACCAACAGTGTAAGAGGGTTCCCCTTTCTCTGCATCCTCACCAACATCTGTCGTTTCCTGTGTTGTTAATTTTATTTAAAGATGTATTCATTTGAGAAACAGAAAGCAGGCGTGCAAGTTAGGTAAGGGGCAGAGAGAGAGAGAGAGAGAGAGCGAGAATCTTCCAGTAGACTCCCTGCTGAGCATGGAGCCTGGTGCGAGGCTTGATCTCACGACGCTGAGCTCACGACCTGAGCCAAAACCAAGACTGGGACGCTTAACTGACTGAGCCACCCAGGTGCCCCTCCTGTGTTGTTAATTTTAGCCATTCTGACTGGTGTGAGGTGATATTGATCGATGAATGGATAAAGACGATGTGGCAAATACATACAATGAATATTAGTCAGTCATAAAAAAGAATGAAATCTTGACATTTGCAGTGATGTGGATGGAGCTAGAGTGTATTATGCTAAGCAAAATAAGTCAGAAAGAGACACATACCATATGATCTCACTCATATGTGGAATTTAAGAAATAAAACAACTGAGCAAAGGGGGGGGGGTAAGAGAGAGGGGCAAACCATGAAACAGACTCTTAACTAAAGAGAACACACTGATAATTACCAGAGGGGAGGTGGGTAGGGGGCTGGGGTAAAGAGTTGATGGGGATGAGGGAGGGCACTTTTCGTGATGAGCACGGGGTGATGTATGGAAGTGTTGAATCACTACATTGTACACCTGACACTAATATTACACTGCATGTAAACTAACTGAAATTTAAATGAAAATGTGGAAAAGACACTACCTCAAAGTGTTACCTTAAATGTTCACAGATTAAGCTAGATAGAGTTGCTGTCTGAATATAATTGTTAAAATAACAAAAATCCAATAATAACCTATATTTGTAGAATGGCTTTTGCTATTCCCCATATAAAAATTTACAATCTTTATTTATACTGTCCACTGGGGTCTCGTGAAAGTCCAAACCTCTGCACATGGTTTAAAACCATCTGGCCTTCATTTACTTCTCTCCTTATCTTTCCATTCTCTGGCCCAATTCCCCACGCTCACTGCTCCAAAAAAAGTGAGCTCATTTTTATTTACAAAACATGCCAAGCTCTCCTTCCTCTCCTGATCTGTGCATGTTCGCCATCCGAAAAATGTTGCCTCTTCATTTACCTGGCTGTCATTCGAGTCATATAGGTGTTACCTGCTACCAGAGGTTTCTGAGGCTCAACAGATGCCCCTCCTGCCTGTACCATAATACACTGCAAGGTCCATGTGCTCAGGGGTTTCTCACTCATCACTGTAGCCTTAGTTCCCGACACAGAATTCCCTGACAGATTTCAAAACAAACTATCACAGATGGTATCCACTTGACCGCCACAGCGTCTTCACGAACAGACAGAATAAATGTTCTCATTAGCAGCTTGGTTTACAAACAAGGAACCTGAGATTCAGGGAGGTGAGATATATGCCCGCAAAGAGACAGACTTTAAAAAGGACAACAGAAGTTTAATTCTAGATCTTCATATTATAAATGATACACGTTTTCATGCAGGTGAGATCCAACTTCTAAAGTCACTACACCGTGCAAACACAAACTTTCAGAGCACAGGTGGCAAATGAGAAAGTAGATGCACCAATTCCTGAAAACTTATTAGTGACATCAGAAATTAACTAGCACACAAGGACGCGGGCTTACCAGCAATGGCGTGGTGAAGAAGTTGGGGCAACTTGTGTATGAATGTGTATTCATTCTGCAAAAGGTACTCAGTTGTTCTCCCAGACTAGATCAAACTTAGTGTTGTGTTTATGAATCTGGAAAATTCTAATATGGGGATTTTCTGTGCCTTTCCCAGGCAATTAAAACATTCAGTGCATTTGACCTCAGCTTTTGAAGGGGGGAGTAAGTTGTCCTCCCTCAGTCTTCCCCACCAAATGTGCCGCCTTCTCCCAAATTCTCCCATTTCATTAATTAATCAATATTAAAAACACAATTGCTTTAAATATCACAGAACTAGGTAAACCAAAAAAAAAATTTTTAAAGGTTGACAATAGCTGACAAAAATACTCTGCTCAAGTAATGTTTCATGAGGTAAATTAAGGTGATATTCATTAGCCAGAGACAGTCAGATGGCTTGTTTCTGCACAGAGAAGCTGGTATAGAAAGGTAGATTTTCACCTGTTTGGAGCAATTCTTTCCTTTAACCTACAGAGCTTCAGCTATGCATACCATTTTTTTTTTTTTTTCTGAATCAGTGTAGAAGATTCCAAGAAGTTCTGGCATGAAGTGGAGTTGATGCAGAATCAGGGAACGCAGAAGGAAGTGGAGTAGATACCTCTTTCTCATTTCCTTCTGCTTCCATGTCAAATAACGTATAGTACAGATAACTCAAGAATCTGCTCCTGAAAAGCTGCATAGATGTTTTATGTACTAATACTGAACCCTGACTTATTGAGGGAAGTTTTGTTATGTAGAAGATGTTGCAATGCTTTTCATGGTAGGCTTTCTTCATAGTCCATCAGGCTGGTTATATCATACTGGGTTTACACAGGTGCCATGACTCTGAGGGACCCCCCCACCCATCCATGGGATCTGGTGGTGATCACAGGAAAGATTAGCACAAGGCACAGAAAGCTTCTTGAACTTGTCACTGGGCTTTCTGACCCCAGAGATATCCGATGTCTTAACACAAGCTCTGGGATTAGAATCCTGGCTTTCTGTTGCTCTCTTAAAATAACGCAATTGGAAGACTATCAGGATAAGCAAGTTATTGAGAAATCATCTCACATTTCACCTTCCCTAATGAATAAAAATAGAAAGAGTTCTCTGGATAAATGTTTTGGAAATCCTGCATGCCATAGACTTCTCTGAAGTTCTCAAAAGTATTCTGATACGTTAGAGGTTTCATGAAATCTTTCAATAAAGGAAGCTCTCTAACCCCAATCTTCTCCTGTTTGCTCCACCATCTCTCACCATCCTGTGACATCATACTGGGAGGAGTGCTGAACTAATTTAACCCTTCTCTGATATCTGCTTCGCAGAGAACATTCTCTCTCACTGCTGTTGATTCTTCCAAAATGTAGACTGGATGTCTGTGTCCTCCCACCTCGTGGCCAGACATGACAGACTGTCCTAAGAGAACATTTCAGTTCTGGGTGGACAGACAACAGAACGTGTCTCCAGTCTGAATCTGAAATGCATGCCTTCCTCAGACGCATTCTCCAAGCCCCTGACCAGAATTGGATTGTTAAGTGTTATGGAGGGTGGTAACTACAACTAGTTCGGATTGTTGGTTTGTTTGTTTGTTTTTTGTATAGTGAGTTTCCTTATCTCTCTTCGTCTGCGGACAGAACCTGTTCTCACTGATTCAGTTCTTGGCACGTCCTTTCCTCTTCCTTCCTGGAAGCTGTGATGGATCCAAGGATGAGCACATCACAAAACACGGCCAATCAGGGTCTTTCTGGGAGTTTAATATATGGACCTTGGGGAAAAGCAACACTCTCCTTCTACAGAGTTTGTTAGACTGGGAGGACTTGATGTCTATTGATTCTGGCCATCTGCTTTCCTGGCACAGACAGACAGCCCATGAAGCCAAGTAGAAACAAGCAGTGGAGACAGAGAGTCTGACTAAGCGGGGGTTCCAGAATCTCAGGCGTGAGTACCTGAGTGTCAAAATACTTTGAAACTGTGAAAAAAAGAAGTATGCTTCCCAGTATGTAATCCATAAATAATTTTAATTAAGAACATTTAAATTAACCTATGATTAGGAACATCCTTGTTCACAAGGGTCAGATTATCAGTGCATAACTGATTTAAAGATTTTGTATATGGAATAAAATTTAAGTGTAAATTACATCTTTGGTAAATTTATTTCTGTATTATCCTTACTTTTGCAATGAAAGATAGTTTATCTTTCAAGGTCTAAAAGCAGGCAAAAGTTTCTCTGTATTTAATCATTGTACATTCTACTATCTGGATTTGGTCTTAGGAAATTGTTAAAATTTGTAATGGGAATCGCCCCAGGAATAGCAGGGAGTAAAATATTTCCCCGTGAGGACTTCAGCACTTTGTGTTCTAGTGTGTTTGGTGGGGAGGGGTGTGAAGAGTAGAGTTCTTTACTCTGACTTCTTTACAACATCCTTCATTAAACACTCTGCACAAGACCTAGATAAAAACTGTCCCCTGGCTTTCTGTGCCTTTCCTGTTTGGCAAAAGTCATCCTCAAAGATGTTATCAACTGAACAGAATGTTTTGTGTCTGGAGCTTGAGGTCAGTGAGTCAAGCATTGCTACAATGAAAATCAGAATGATGCCCTCCTGACTTGAACTCTGAGAGCGAGCAGCACTCTGATAGCATTTAAGATGAGTGGCAGAGCGCCATGCCCTGCCCGCGCACGTCCTGATGGATGCGCCCAGAGCTGTGCTCAGTTCTTGGGTTCCTTCCCACATGGCACCTCCTGCTGCAATTCATTGACACCAGATGTTCTCTGTATCAGTAAGACTTGTAGCAATGTCTATTTAAAGTTAAATGGAGTAATTGAAGCCAGAGCATTGTGCTCTGAATGAAGTAAATCAAAGCACATCACAGTCATAAAAATGCAGACTAGTGAAAACATGAATGAGAGAAATCCATTATAAAAAAGAAAGCCAGACTAAGTGAGACCAAAAAGCTCTGATGAGAATTTATCATCTCACACAACACTGATAGGAATCAATTGGGAACCTCTCAGAGCTCGGATGCCAGAATTAGTGGGCATGCCTCACTGTGTACATCGGGCAAGAGTCTTTTGTCACAACGGCCTTTTCCCCCGTGACTGCTCATGGAAGACCGTTTTTCACTTGAATCAGCATGGCGAGCAGAGGCAGAAATCCAGCTAATGACAGGAGACGTGGACCTGAGGTCTAATCATTTTACTGACATCATGCGTTAGATGGAGGTTTTAACAAATCCAGGCTTAACTAATAATTGATGGTAGGAAAGGGAGACATGTTTTAAAGTGATTTAAAAGCAAACGAAAACAGGAAGGACCGTGTGATTAGAAGGGCTCAGAGCGAACCGTGAGCATTCATAAACGTGGATTTTAATGGGTACAGGCCTGGCGGCCAGCAGACAACCAGAACTCAGACGGCAAAGAAGTGCGAATTTCATTACCCCTCCTGAATGGAATCACCAGAGGCAATCACACGTATACCAAATCATAATAGTGATTTAAAAGCACAGAAATCAAAGCTGTGAAAACTAACATTATAAAGTGTACGTATGGCAGGATAATGTTTTAATGACCTTAACCACTGTTTTCCTTTAAAAAAAAATTTCTTTTCCAGACATTTTTCCCTATTTGATGCCTCATGCAGGCAAATACTTGAGTGCATTCAGCACTTCCGCAAAGGGATATGACAAGACACAAAGCAGAAGGAGCCTCAGTCTCTGCCTTTTGTGCTCCAAAAGCTTAAATCCCTTTGGAGAACATTAAGGATTTAGAATAAAATGTATAGGAAAAGCAAAAGAAAAAAGGGGTGTTTCATGCCAACTCCCACGCAGACTAGAGAAATAATCCCCTGGGTTGGGGAGAAAGAGAAGAGCTGGTAGGAAGTAAGAAGAAAGAGAAACTGTGGAGTCTGACACAGGGGCCCTGTGCCCTGATTCCAGAGCAGGATGCTCGAGTGCAGCCAGGGAAGGCGGCAAACCACCAGAGAGAGTAAGGGGCATCTGTGTGATGGGTCCAGGCTGGCAGAGCTCTGGGCATGGAGACTTTCCACTGCCATGACATGGAGTAGAAACCGCAGGATGCCCCCCATGTCTTCTGTTTGGCTGTGGTGCAGAAGCAGGATGCCAACAGTCTCAAAGGAGCCTTAAGGACAGGGCCATGAATTATCTCAAGAGGGATCTTTATGGCTGAATGACAGGGACTAAATAGAGAAAGGAAGGTCTCTGAGGATCCCCGCTGAGACAGACAACTTGAAGGTCAGGTTGCCACAATATCGTAGTGGCACACGAGCCTTGGTAAAATTTCCTAGCATTCCTGCGGAAATAAGTTTTGGTATAGAAGTTAGTTTGTGATATAGAAAGACAAATTGTATACTTAAGGTTGAGGACTCATATTTATAACTATAAAAGTATTTCAAATGCCTTTCAAGGTAGAATAACATATGCAAACTGGAGGGAGGTATATAAAATACTGGTGAGAAGGAAGAAATAGCTGTTGCAGAGATATGAATTGTTTTAGAGAATCAAAATGACAAGCTCAGCAAAGAGAAATGTGGGCGACTCCTGGAATCTGTGGAGCCCTCATCAAGGTAGACGGACAGCATCTAATGCCATTTGCTTCGTAATGGTAAACCTAGCTCCTGGTATGGGCTGTTCTCACCCATGACTCCATCAAACAACCATTCACTCCATCACTGCAGCCTGAGAAACATCAGGCAAATCAGCCAAAGGAAGGCATTCTGCCTTTCAGGTATAAGTATCCATAGCTGTGAAGAGTAGGGGTGTGCTACCAGGTAGCAGATGAAATAACAGAGCACAGGGTAGGAGAAGATGAAGGAAACTGTTGTTTTTAGAATCTTACTGAGCCACATAAAATTCTAACACAATAAAAGAAAGACACAAAATGTCACATCTCTCAGGCTTTTCGAAGGAATTACAAACTGTACTACGAAAAACAGACTTAGGACATTGTGAAGAAATTTTCCCTACAGTTTTGAAGTGGAAACAAACATTTATCCATTTTTTAAAAGTTTTATTTAAATTCTAGTTAGTTAACATGCAGTGTAATATTAGTGTCAGGTGTACAATATAGTGATTCAGTGCTTCCGTACATCACCCCGTGCTCATCATGACAAGTGCACCCCTTCATCCCCATCACCTGTTTAACCCACCACCCCACTCTCCTCCCCTTTGGTGACCATCAGTGTGTTCTGTAGAGCTAAGAGTCTGTTTCTTGGTTTTGCCTCTCTCTCTTTTTTTCCCCCATTGCTTATTTGTTTTGTTTCTTAAATTCCACATGAGTGAAATAGTATGGTATTTGTCTTTCTCTGATGGATTTATTTTGCTTAGTGTAATACTCTCTAGCTTCATCCATGTCGTTGCAAATGTCAAGATTTCATTCTTTTTTATGGCTGAATAATATTCCATTTGTGTGTGTGTGTGTGTGTGTGTGTGTCTGTGTGTGTGTGTGTACCACATCTTTTTTATCCGCTAATCAGTCAGTGGACACTTAGGCTGTTTCCATAATTTGGCTATTGTAAATAATTCTGCTACAAACATTGGGGTGCATATATCCATTTGCATTAATATTTTTGTATTCTTTGTGTAAATACCTGAGAGTGCAATTGCTAGATAATACTGTAGCTCTATTTTTAACTTTTTGAGGAACCTCCATACTGTTCCACAGTGGCTACACCAGTTTACATTCCCAAGAATGCAAGAGGGTTCCCCTTTCTCCGCATCCTTGCCAACACCTATTGTTTCTTGTGTTGTTGATTTTAGCTATTCTGACAGTGTGAGGTGGTATCTCATTGTAATTTTGATTTGTATTTCCCTGATGATAAGTGATGTTGAGCATCTTTTTATGTGTTTGTTGGCCATTTGGATGTCTTCTTTGGAAAAATGTCTATTCATGTCTTCTGCCCATTTTTTAATTGGATTATTCATTTTTGGGTGTTGAGTTTCATAAGTTCTTTATGTATTGGGACACTAACCCTTTAGCAGATGTTATTTGCAAAAATCTTCTCCCATTCAGCAGGTAGCCTTTTAGTTTTGTTGATTATTTCCTTTCCTATGCAGAAGCTTTTTATTTTGATGTAGTCACACTAGTTTATTTTTGTTTTTGTTTCCCTTGTCTCAGGAGACACATCTAGAAAGAAGTTGTTATAGCCAATGTGAAAGAAGTTACTGCCTGTTTCTTTTCTAGGATTTTTATGGTTTCAGGTCTCACATTTAGGCCTTTAATCCATTTTGAATCTATTTTTGTGCATGGGTCAGAAAGTGGTCCAGTTTCATTCTTTTACCTGTTGCTGTCTAATATTCCCAACACCATTTGTTGAGGAGACATTCTTTTCCTCATTAGATATTCTTTCCTGCTTTGTCAAGATTAGTTGGTCATATAATCATGGTTTATTTCTGGGTTTTCTATTCTGTTACATTGACCTATGTGTCTGTTTTTATGCCAGTACCATACTGTTTTGATCACTACAGCATTGTTATATAGCTTGAAATCCAGAATTGTGATGCCTCCAGTTTTGTTTTTCTTCTTTAGGATTTCTTTGGCTATTCGGGGTCTTTTGTGGTTCTGTACAAATTTTAGGATTGTTTGTTCTAGCTCTGTGAGAAATGCTGGTGGTATTTTGATAAGAATTGCATTAAATGTGTGGATTGCCTTGAGTAGTAGAGACTTTTTTTTTAAAGATTTTATTTATTTATTCATGAGAGACAGAGGGAGAGGGAGAGAGAGAGAAGCAGAGGGAGAAGCAGGCTCCCAAGGAGCAGGGAGCCCAATGCGGGACTCGATCCCAGGACCCTGGGATCATGACCTGAGCCGAAGGCAGATGCTTAACCATCTGAGCCACCCAGGCATCCCAGAGTAGTAGAGACATTTTAAACAATATTTGTTCTTCCAATCCAGGAGCCTGGAATGTCTTTCCATTTCTTTGTGTCATCTTCAATTTCTTTCATCAGTGTCTTATAGTTTTCAGAGTACAGGTCTTTCACCTCTTGGGTTAGGTGAGCATCTTACTGTTCTTGGTGTAGTTGTAAATGGGACTGATACCTTGGTTTCTCCTTCTATTGCTTCATTACTGGTGTATAGAAATGCAACAGATTTCTGTACATTGATTTTGTATCCTGCAACTGTACTGAGTTTAACAGTTCTGGCAGTGTTTTGGTGGATTTTTTGGGGTTTTCTATATATAGTATGATGTCATCTGCAAATAGTGAAAATTTTACTTCTTTCTCTCCAATTTCGATGTGTTTTATTTACTTTTGCTCTCTGATTTCTATGGCTAGGAGTTCTAGTACTATGTTGAATAAAAGTGGTGAGAGTAGATATCCCTGTCTTATTTCTGACCATAGATGAGAAGCTCTCAGTTTTTCCCCATTGAGGATCATAATAGCTGTGAGTTTTTCATAAATGTCCTATATTATATTGAGGTATAGTCCCTCTAAACCTTCTTTGTTGAGGATTTTTATTATAAATGGAAGTTGTACTTTGTCAGATGCTTTTTCTGCATCTCTTGAAATGATCATATAGTACTTATCCTTTCTTTTATTAATGTGGTGTATCATGTTGATTGATTTGTAAATATTGAACCACACTTGCAACCAAGGAATAAACCCCATTTGATCATGGTGAATGATTTTTTTAATGTGTTGTTGGATTTGGTTTGCTAGTATTTTATTGAGAATTTTTACATCAGTGTTCTTTAGGGATATTGGCCTATAGTTCTCTTTCTTAGTGGAGTCTTTATCTGGGTTTGGTATCAGGGCAATGCTGGACTAGGATGAATTTAGAAACTTTCCTTCCTTTTCCATTTTTTGGAATAGTTCGAGAAGAATAGGTATTAGCTCTTCTTTAAATGTTTGGTAGAACTCACCTGAGAAGTTATCTGGTCCTGGACTTTTGGTTTTGGGGAACTTTTTATTACTGATTTAATTTCCTTACTGGTTGCCAGTCTATTCAAGTTTTCTCTTTCTTCCTGTTTTAATTTAGGAATTTATCTATTTCTTCTAGGTTGTCCAGTTTGTTGCCACATATTTTTCATAATAATCTCATAATTCCTTGTATTTCTGTGGTGTTGGTTATTATTTCTTTTCTCTCATTTGTGATTTTATTTATTCAGGTCCTTTCTCTTTTTGATAAGTCTGGCCTAGGTTTATCAATTTTATTAATTTTTTCAAAGAACCACTTCCTGGTTTCATTGATCTGTTTTATTGGGTTATTTTTTAGTTTTTATGTCATTTATTTCTGCTCTAACCTTTATTATTTCCTTCCTTCTGCTGGTTTCAGGTTTTATTTGTTGTTCTTTTTCTAGCTCCTTTAACCTTTAGATTGTTTATTTGAGATTTTTCTTGCTTATTGAGGTAGGACTGTATTGCTATAAACTTCCCTCTTAGAACCACTTTTGCTGTATCCCAAAGATTTTGGACCACTGTGTTTTCATTTTCATTTGTTTCCATGTATTTTTTTTTAATTTCTTCTTTGATTTCTTGGTTGACCCATTTATTGTTTAGTAACATGTATTTAACCTCCAAGTATTTGTAGTCTTTCCAGATTTTTTCTTGTGCTTTACTTCTAGTTTCATAGCATTGTGGTCAGAAAAGGTGCATGGTATGACTTCATTCTTCTTGTATTTGTTGAGGCCTGTTTTGTGACCTAATATGTGATCTATTCTGGAGAACGTTCCATGTCCACCTGAAAGGAATGTGTATTGTGCTGTTTTAGGATGGAATGTTCTGAATATATCTGTTACATCCATCTGGTCCAGTGTGTCATCCAAAGCCATTGTTTCTTTGTTGATTTTCTGTTTAGATGATCTGTCCATTGATATAAGTTGGGTGTTAAAGTCCCCTACTATTACTGTTATTATTATCAATTAGTTTCCTTATGTTTTTTAATTGTTTTATATATTTAGGTACTCCAATTTAGGGTACATAAATATTACAATTGTTATGCATTCTTGTTGGATTATCTCCTTTATTATTTTATAGTGTCCTTCTTTGTCTCTTGTTACATGCAGTCTTTGTCTTTTAAAGTCTATTTTTCCGATACAAGTATTGCTACTCCAGCTTTCTTTTGACATCCATTTGCATGATAAATATTCTCAATCCCCTCACTTTCGATCTGTAGGTGTCTTTATGTCTAAAATGAGTAACCTGAAGGCAGCATATAGATGGGCTTTGTTGTTTTTGTTTGTTTTATGTGGTTCTTTTTTTTTTTTTTTTTTTTTTTTGGTCCATTCTGACACTGTGTTTTTGATTGGAGCATTTAGTCCACTTACATTCAAAGTAATTATTGATGGATATGTATTTACTGCCATTTTATTATGTGTTTTGTCATTTCTGGAGATTTTCTCTGATCCTTTCTTGTCTTTCTCTATTTCATGTTTTGCCAATTTTCTTTAGTGATATATTTGGATTTCTTTCTCTTTATTCTTTACATATTTATTAATGGTTTTTGATAAATTACCATTAAATTTGTATATAACATTTTCTGCAAATATCAATCTATATTAAGTTGATGGTCATTCAAATTTGAACTCATTTTTTTCTCCTCTCCTCCCCACATTTTAGTTATATGTTATTATATTTCATATCCCTTTTTGTGTGTGAGTACCTTGACTGATTTTTACAGAAATATTCATTTTTACTGATTTTGTGTTTGTTGCCTTTATACTGTCACTTTCGGTCTCTCCTTTCCACTTAAAGAGTGCCCTTTAGTATTTCTGCAGGGCTGGTTTAGTAGTCACAAACTCCTTCAGTTTTTGTTTGTCTGGGAAACTCTTTATTTCTCCTTCTATTCTGAATGACATCCTTGCTGGGAATATTCTTGGCTGCAGATTTGTCCCTTCAGCACTTTGAATATATCATGCTACTGCCTTCCAGTTTGCCAAGTTTCTTTTGAAAAATCTCCAGCTAGCCTTATGGTTTTCCCTTTTAAGTTAATAACTTCTTTTGTCTTGCTGCTTTTTAGATTTTTTCTTTATCACTGTATTTTGCAAACTTAATTACAATATATCTTGGTGTTGGCCTGCTTTTGTTGATTTTGATGGGAGTTCTCTGTGCCTCCTGGATCTGAATATCTGTTTCCTTCCCCAGATTAGAGAAATTTTCAGCTAGTTATTTCTTCAAATAAATTTTTCTGCCCCCTTTTCTCCTCTTCTTCTGGGACTCCTATAATATGAATGTTATTATGTTTGATGGAGTCACTGAGTTCCCTAAGTCTCTTCTTGTGTTGCATAATTCTCTCTCTCTTTTGTTCAGTTTCATTATTTTCCATTATTTTGTCTTCTAGGTCACTAATTTGTTCCTCTACTTCTTCCACTCTGCTGTTCATTGCATCAAGCCTGTTTCCAATCTTGTTTAATGTATTCTTCATCTCTTATTCTTTTTTAACTCTTTTATCTCTGTGAAAATCATCTCCCTGATGTCTTCCATTCTTTTCTCAAGCCCAGTGAGCATCCATATGATTGTTACTTTAAATTCTCCATCAGGCATGTTACCTATATCTGTTTCACTTAGAGCTCTGGCTGTGGCCATATCCTCTTCTTTAATTTGGGATAAATTCCTCTGTCTTCACATTTTGTCTAAGTCTCTACCTTCTCTGTGTTAGAAAGGCCAGTTATGTCTCTTGCTTCTGAAAGTAATGGCCTTATGAAGAAGAGGTCATGTAGTGCCCAGGGTCTGGCACTTCAGAGAGTATCTCCAGTGTGTGCTATGTGTACTCTGCTATTGTGTTTTGGCTGCTCTGTCCTTCAGACTCATTGTCTGCAGGGACTCTCCTTGCCTTTGTGGGCAATGTTTTGTCCCTGGCCTGAATGTGGTGACTTTTAACTAGGTTTGCTGTGGTCTGCTTGTGAAATGAGACCTGACACCACTTCCACCAAAACTGTGGCTTTGCAAAACTCCTGTTAGGAAACGTTGTGTTGGCAGGGGTTTGTGCTTGTCTACTGATGGAGGGCCAGCCATACTGGGACTGAGACAAGCATAACTGAGAAGGCAGTTTCACCAGAGGGCGGGGGGTGTAAGCAATTTAGGCAGCAAGCGTTGGCACTGTACTGCTTCTCATAGGTGGCTCTGTGTTTATGCTGAGGGGCAGGGGAGAGAAATGGTTCTGGCCATCCCCTTTGTTCCTAGAGAAAAGAGTGACTAATCTGACCCCTGTGTGCCCAGGGTGTTCTTTAGATCTCTATTTCCATGCTGTGTGGCCCCAGGTTGTTTGCTTGCCTTCTCTCCAGGAACAAGGCAATGCCTCTCTTGCTTTCCAAGCCAATGGCTTTGGGGAAATGTTCTCCTTGTGCATTCCCCTGTGTGCTCCTCTCTCTCTCCCTTCTCCAGGACCATGGCTCCCTCCCCTCTGCAGCACCAATGACCCATTTCTCCTCTAAACCATGTCTCCACACTTCCTACCTTCTTCGATGTGGCCTCTTCTCTCCCTTTAGTTGTGAAGTTTGTTCTGCCAGTCTTTGGGTCAATTTCTGTGGTATTTAGGATGATTTGATAGTTATTATGTAATTGTGTTCATGGGATGAGACAAGCCTAGGGTCCTCCTACTCCTCTGGATATTCCTCTCTTCTCAACATTTATCCATTTTTGACAGAAACAAGCTAAGTGTGTTCATAAGATTCAGAATGTAGACAGAATTTTGAAAGGAAGCATAAAAAATGGACTGAGACTTAGTAAGGAAGAAAAAAATCCTATGTTTTTGGCTACCCTTTCTTCAATGAGAAGAATATAATTCCAGGAAGTTAGGAGAAAACAGAAAATAACCTTATGAGCTTCAGATAAGAAAGAATTTCTGAAACAAGATGCAAAAATAAAGACCATTAAGAAAAGGTATATAGGGTACCTGGGTGGCTCAGATGGTTAAGCGTCTGCCTTTGGCTCAGGTCGTGATCCCAGGGTCCTGAGATCGAGTCCCACATCAGGCTCCCTGCTCCTCGGGAGCCTGCTTCTCTCTCTCTCTGTCTCTCTCTCTGTTTCTTATGAAAAAATAAATAAAATCTTTTAAAAAAAGAAATGGTATGTAACTTTATGTTCAGGTAACTTAAAAAACATATTTAAAGGTAAAGCATAAAAGGTTAGCTCTTGATCAGGAGGCCATGTTTACCATATATACAGAAGACAAAGATTAATTCCCCAAATATGTTTAAAACATGCACACATACACATGCACAGTGAGATATCATTTCACTCCTAAGACTATTACAATTAGTAAGTCTGATTAATAGCAAGGTTAGGGGAGGACATGGGGGAACGGGGACTTATGTGTGTGGGAATGCAATTTGTTAGAAAAACATGGAGAACAATTTATCAGAATCTAACATGATTGAAAATATATATCCCCTATGGACCAGAAGTTCTGCTTCTGTTTGTAACCTAGGGAACCATTTACTGCAGCATTGTTTTTAATAGCAAAATATTGAAAAAACCTAAATATCATCAATAGGGGGAGGGTATAAATAAAGTTTGCTAAGTAATAGTACACTATTATTATAGAAATGAACTAGATTTCTCTATCTCAAAATGATTAGACCTCAAAAAATATGATTTTTAGTGAAAAAAGCAAGTTGCAGAATCATATGGTACAATATCTTAAAATTCTAAAGAAAACATTTAAGAGATAATTTCAGAACACAAAAGCTAAAATTGAACAGATTGCAGCTGTCACCCTCATTCACATGATTGTTACCCCAGATCAATTCTTATATATTAAAATAAGACCTCTTTGAATTTCTTAAGAGAGTACAGTTGTTGATGTTTTGCTAACGTCTTGAGTCATCTTATTAATTTACTCCTTAAATACCTCAAACTTATGCCAGATTCCACAATAAACAGAACTTCAACTTTTCTATTTAAATGAAGAAATCACATTTTACTAGGTTGGAGAAAAGGAACTAACCAAAGTAGAGACATTTTTAAGCCTTAAGAAAGTATAAACCTCATTCATTATATTCAGCATCAAATACAGAGCAATCACTTATGTCAGTATTACATAGGCACCCACACTGCATAAGGATGACATTGAGTGGGTGAAGACTTTGTTGGGGAGAGAAGATATGCCAGCAGAGAGCAAAAGTAATTGCATGGTGGTAATATTAGTTTCCTAGGATGCCATAACAAAGCACCACAAACTAGTTCAAAACAATGCAAATTTATGTTCTCAGAGTTCTGGGGATTCGAAGTCCAAGATCAAGGTTTTGGCAGGGTTGGTTTTCCTTGTGTATTCTCTGAAGAAGACTCTGTTCCATGCCTTCCTTCTAGCTTCAGGTGGTGGGTTGGGCATTCTTTGGAATGATTGCATCAGCCTGGACCCTACCTCCATCTTCACATGTCTTTGTCTGTGTCCAGATTTCCTCACTGTACTAAGATACCAGCCCATATTGGATTAAAGCCAGCCTAATGACCTCATCATAGCTTGACTGAATCTGCAAGAATCTATTTCCAAATAAAGCCACATTCACAGATACTAGGGCTTAGAACTTCAACATATGGTTTTCTGGGGAAACACAATTCATCCCATAATAATGATGTTGTTCACAACCCGTGAAAAAGGCACTGAGAGTTTCTAGTGGTGAAGATGACTCCTTTAAAGAAGCCAGAGAGAGAATTTACCAGAAGAGAACACTTCAGGTCAGAGGAATAGTATGTGAAAAATGGCACAGTGACACAAATCACATGCATTTAAAAGAATTGCTTTCTTACTTAGAATTAGTGTTTCCAGTGCTCAAAAGAACATAATAATGTGTTCTAGCCCCTTCACTCAAGTTTTTATTCGACAGTTCGTTCACTCAATAACATTATCACGAGGTAGGCACCTACCTAAGTACAGGTCATAGAATATTGAGGAAGAATACACAGAACTCCTGTCCTTGTGGAGGAAACAGTAAAGCAATCAAAAACAGTTGTAAGGTTTGTCAGCAAGTGCTGGGGTAGAAAATCGTAAAGAGCTCTGAGAATGCATCAAAGGCCCATTTGATCTAGTCAAGGCAACAATGTTTCCCTGAGGAGGTAACAATTTAATCCACATCTGAACCTGGATGAAAGTTCACTAGTCCAAGGAGGGGAAAAGTCAACTTTCCAAAAAGGAAAAACAATGTATACAAGCATCTTGGTAGAAGGAGGTTGGTGGGAACAAGGGACTCGAGGTAGTCTTGCTGGCTGAGCTAGAGAGAGTGAGAGTGGGTGTGGTAGGAGGGTGGAAGCTAGAAATACAAGAAAGATTTGGAGCTTATGGAGCTGCATAAGACACAGGAAAAAGTGATGCCCTCATTGTAAGAGCAAGGAAATTTTTAATGCAAAATAGTGATATTATTAAGGCTTTGTAATAATCACTGTGGCAGCATATTATAATTTACAGATAGGGACACTAGAAGTCAAACAAATTAAGTGTTTTGCCAAAATCAAAGAGCTCTTTAGAAACCGAATGGAGACAAAACTAAGGCCTCTGACCTTGTCTTTGATGAAAGCGAAACCGTAGGGATTGCTCAAACACACAAGGAAGGCATGGCTTCTCCTGCAGGCTTCTCCATCTAGGTAAATGTCATCCATCCAGAGGCCCAAGGGCCAGTCCTTCACCATGTGCCCCTCTCCCCGTCACTATCATGCCCAGCCCACTGGCAAACACTGCCAGTTCTTGTAAGTTTTCTTGAATCCATTCACTGGCTTCACCCCCTGCTCCCACGCTGGTCCCCATTATCACTGGTGGCATAGCCTCTCCATCACCAGTCTTGCTCCCTGAAAAACCTGTTCTCTATACTGCTACCAAATTGATATTTTTATGGGTTTTTTTAAATTTTTTTTTAAAGATTTTTTTTTTTTTAGTCTTTCCAAAGATAATTTAATGATGTTGGTAAATACTCATTTTATAATATTAAATGAGAAAAAATAATCTAAATTTTAAATATCTTGTAAAGCAGATTTGTATCTTTTTTTTAATCATTCCTTACATTTATTTTTTATTGTTATGTTAATCACCATATATTACATCATTAGTTTTTGATGTAGTGTTCCATGATTCATTGTTTGTGCATAACACCCAGTGGTCCATGCAGAACGTGCCCCCTTGAATACCCATCACCAGGCTAACCCATCCCCCCACCCCCCTCCCCTCTAGAACCCTCAGTTTGTTTTTCAGAGTCCATCGTCTCTCATGGTTCGTCTCCCCCTCTGACTTACTCCCCTTCATTCTTCCCCTCCTGCTATCTTCTTCTTTTTTTTCCTTAACATATATTGCATTATTTGTTTCAGAAGTACAGATTTGCGACTCAACAGTCTTGCACAATTCACAGCGCTCACCATAGCACATACCCTCCCCAATGTCTATCACCCAGCCACCCCATCCCTCCCACCCCCCACCACTCCAGCAACCCTCAGTTTGTTTCCTGAGATTAAGAATTCCTCATATCAGTGAGGTCATGTGATACATGTCTTTCTCTGATTGACTTATTTCACTCAGCATAACACCCTCCAGTTCCATCCACGTCGTTGCAAATGGCAAGATCTCATTCCGTTTGATGGCTGCATAATATTCCATTGTGTATATATACCACCTCTTCTTTATCCATTCATCTGTCGATGGACATCTTGGCTCTTTCCACAGTTTGGCTATTGTGGACATTGCTGCTATGAACATTGGGGTGCACGTACCCCTTCGGATCCCTACATTTGTATCTTTCGGGTAAATACCCAGTAGTGCAATTGCTGGATCGTATGGTAGCTCTAATTTCAACTGTTTGAGGAACCTCCATACTGTTTTCCAGAGGGGTTGCACCAGCTTGCATTCCCACCAACAGTGTAGGAGGGTTCCCCTTTCTCCACATCCCCGCCAACATCTGTCGTTTCCTGACTTGTTCATTTTAACCATTCTGACTGGTGTGAGGTGGTATCTCATGGAAGTTTTGATTTGGATTTCCCTGATGCCAAGCGATGTGGAGTACTTTTTCATATGTCTGTTGGCCATTTGGATGTCTTCTTTGGAAAAATGTTTGTTCATGTCTTCTGCCCATTTCTGGATTGGATTATTTGTTCTTTGGGTGTTGAGTTTGATAAGTTCTTTATAGATTTTGGATACTAGCCCTTTATCTGATATGTCATTTGCAAATATTTTCTCCCATTCTGTCGGTTGTCTTTTGGTTTTGTGGACTGTTTCTTTTGCTGTGCAAAAGCTGTTTATCTTGAGGAAATCCCAATAGTTCGTTTTTGCCCTTGCTTGCCTTGCCTTTGGCGAATTTTCTAGGAAGAAGTTGCTACAGCTGAGGTCGAAGACGTTGCTACCTGTGTTCTCCTTTAGGACTTTGATAGAATCCTGTCTCATATTTAGGTCTTTCAAACATTTGGAGTCTATTTTTGTGTGTGGTGTCAGGAAATGGTCCAGTTTCATTCTTCTGCATGTGGCTGTCCAATTTTCCCAACACCATTTTTTGAAGAGACTGTCTTTTTGCCATTGGACATTCCTTCCTGCTTTGTCAAAGATGAGTTGACCATAGAGTTGAGGGTCCATTTCTGGGCTCTCGATTCTGTTCCATTGATCGATGTGTCTGTTTTTGTGCCAGGACCATACTGTCTTGATGATGACAGCTTTGAAAAAGAGCTAGAAGTCCGGAATTGTGATGCCGCCAGCTTTGCTTTTCTTTTTCAATATTCCTCTGGCTATTCGGGGTCTCTTCTGGTTCGATACCAATTTTAGGATTATTTGTTCCATTTCTTTGAAAAACGTGGATGGTATTTTGATGGGGATTGCATTGAATGTGTAAATTGCTCTAGGTAGCATTGACATCTTCAAATGTTGGTTTCCCAATCCATGAGCATGGAACATTTTTCCATTTCTTTGTGTCTTCTTCAATTTCTTTCATGAGTATTTTATAGTTTTCTGAGTACAGATCCTTTGCCTCTTTGGTTAAATTGATTCCTAGGTAACTTATGGTTTTGGGTGCAATTGTAAATGGGATTGACTCCTTGATTTGTCTCTCTTCTGTCTTGTTGTTGGTGTATGGGAATGCCACTGATTTCTGTGCATTGATTTTATAGCCTGCTACTTTACTGAATTCCTGTATGAGTTCTAGCAGTTTTGGGGTGGAGTCTTTTGGGTTTTCCACATACAGTATCATATCATCTGCAAAGAGTGAGAGTTTGACTTCCTCTTTGCCGATTTGGATGCCTTTGATTTCTTTTTGTTGTCTGATTGCTGTGGCTAGGACTTCTAATAATATGTTGAATAGCAGTGGTGAGAGTGGACATCCCTGCCGTGTTCCTGACCTACGGGGAAGAGCTCTCAGCTTTTCCCCATTAAGAATGATATTCGCTGTAGGTTTTTCATGGATGGCTTTTATGCTATTGAGGTATGTACCGTCTATCACTATACTCTGAAGAGTTTTGATCAAGAAAGGATGCTGTACTTTGTCAAATGCTTTTTCTGCATCTATTGAGAGGATCATATGACTCTTGTTCTTTCTTTTGTTAATGTATTGTATCACATTGATTGATTTGCGGATGTTGACCTTCCTTGCAGCCCAGGGATAAATCCCACTTGGTCATGGTGAATAATCCTTTTAATGTACTGTTGGATCCTATTGGCTAGTATTTTGGTGAGAATTTTTGCATCCATGTTCATCAAGGATATTGGTCTGTAATTCTCCTTTTTGATGGGGTCTTTGGTTTTGGGATCAAGGTAATGCTGGCCTCCTAAAATGAGTTTGGAAGTTTTCCTTCCATTTCTATTTTTTGGAACAGTTTCAGGAGAATAGGTATCAATTCTTCTTTAAATGTCTGATAGAATTCCCCTGGGAAGCCATCCGGCCCTGGGCTTTTGTTTCTTGGGAGATTTTTGATGACTGCTTCAATTTCCTTAGTGCTTATAGGTCTGTTCAGGTTTTCTCTTCCTTCCTGGTTCAATTTTGGTAGTTGATACATCTCTAGGAATGCACCCATTTCTTCCAGGTTATCTAATTTGCTGGCATAGAGTTGCTCATGATATGTTCTTATAATTGTTTGTATTTCTTTGGTGTTGGTTGTGATCTCCCCTCTTTCATTCATGATTTTGTTGATTTGGGTCATTTCTCTTTTCTTTTTGATCAGTCTGGCCAGGGGTTTATCAATCTTAATTCTTTCAAAGAACCAGCTCCTAGTTTTGTGGATCTGTTCTACTGTTCTTTTGGTTTCTAGTTCATTGATTTCTGCTCTGATCTTTATTATTTCTCTTCTCCTGCTGGGTTTAGGCTTTCTTTGCTGTTCTTTCTCCAGCTCCTTTAGGTGTGGGGTTAGGTTGTGTATTTGAGACCTTTCTTGTTTCTTGAGAAAGGCTTGTATTGCTATATACTTTCCTCTCAGGACTGCCTTTGCTGTATCCCAAAGATTTTGGACAGTTGTGTTTTCATTTTCATTGGATTCCATGAATTTTTTTAATTCTTCTTTAATTTCCTGGTTGACCCATTCATTCTTTAGTATGATGCTCTTTAGCCTCCACGTATTTGAGTTCTTTCCGACTTTCCTCTTGTGATTGAGTTCTAATTTCAAAGCATTGTGGTCTGAAAACATGCAGAGAATGATCCCAATCTTTTGGTACCGGTTGAGACCTGATTTGTGACCTAGGATGTGATCAGTTCTGGAGAATGTTCCCTAGGCACTAGAGAAGAATGTGTATTCTGTTGCTTTGGAATGGAATGTTCTGAATATGTCTGTGAAGTCCATTTGGTCCAGTATGTCATTTAAAGTCTTTATTTCCTTGTTGATCTTTTGCTTAGATGATGTGTCCATTTCAGTCAGGGGGGTGTTAAAGTCCCCCACTATTATTGTATTGTTGTCAATGTGTTTCTTTGCTTTTGTTATTAATTGCCTTATATAATTAGCTGCTCCCACATTAGGGGCATAGATATTTACAATTGTTAGATCTTCTTGTTGGATAGACCCTTTAAGTAGGATAGAGTGTCCTTCCTCATCTCTTATTACAGTCTTTGTTTTAACATCTTATTTGTCTGATATAAGAATTGCCACCCCAGCTTTCTTTTGGTGTCCATTAGCATGGTAAATGTTTTTCACCCCCTCTCTTTCAATCTGGGGGTGTCTTTGGGTCTAAAATGAGTCTCTTGCAGACAGCATATCGATGGGTCTTGTTTTTGAATCCAATCTGATAGCCTGTGTCTTTTGATTGGGGCATTTAGCCCTTTTACATTCAGGGTAACTATTGAAAGGTATGAATTTAGTGCCATTGTATTGCCTGTAAGGTGACTGTGACTGTATATTGTCTCTGTTCCTTTCTGATCTGTGCTGCTTTTAGGCTCTCTCTTTGCTTAGAGGACCCCTCTCAATATTTCTTGGAGGGCTGGTTTCGTGTTTGCAAATTCCTTTAGTTTGTTTGTCCTGAAGCTTTCGATCTCTCCTTCTATTTTCAATGACAGCCTAGCTGGATATAGTATTCTTGGCTGCATATTTTTCTCATTTAGTGCTGTGAAGATATCTAGCCAGTCCTTTCTGGCCTGCCAGGTCTCTGTGGGTAGGTCTGTTGCCAATCTAATGTTTCTACCATTGTAGGTTACATATCTCTTCTCCCGAGCTGCTTTCAGGATTTTCTCTTTGTCTCTGAGACTCATAAGTTTTACTATTAGATGTCGGGGTGTTGACCTATTTTTATTGATTTTGAGAGGGGTTCTCTGTGCCTCCTGGATTTTGATGCCTGTTTCCTTCCTCACATTAGGGAAGTTCTCTGCTATAATTTGCTCCAATATACCTTCTGCCCCTCTCTCTCTTTCTTCTTCTTCTGGGATCCCAATTATTCTAATGTTGTTTCATCTTATCGTATCGCTTATCTCTCGAATTCTGCCCTCGTGATCCTATAGTTGTTTCTCTCTCTTTTTCTCAGCCTCTTTATTTTCCATCATTTGGTCTTCTATATCGCTGATTCTCTCTTCTCCCTCATTTATCCCAGCAGTTAGTGCCCCCATTTTTTATTGCACCTCATCAATAGCCTTTTTGATTTCGACTTGGTTAGATTTTAGTTCTTTTATTTCTCCAGAAAGGGTTTCTCTAATAACTTCCACGCTTTTTTCAAGCCCAGCTAGTATCTTTAAAGTCATGATTGTGAACTCTAGGTCTGACATCGTACTAGTGTCCGTATTGAGTAGGTCCCTGGCTGACGGTACTACCTCTTGTTCTTTTTGCTGAGGTGATTTTTTTCGTCTTGTCATTTTGTCCAGAGGAGAATAGATGAATGAGAGAACAAAAGGCTAACAGGTTAACAATGTCCCCAGCAAATATACTGTATACAAATCAGAAAAGACCTGAAACCAGGGGAAAAGAAAGCGAAAGAAAGAAAAAAGAAAGAGAAAAAAAAAACAAAAAGAAAAAGATAAAAACAAAAACAGAACAATACAAAAAAAGCAGAATATGATCAGATATGATCACGCTATTGCATAGGTCAGTGCCACACACTAGATTTTGGGCGTATTTTGGTCTGTTAGAAAAAAGTGCCTCCTAAAATTTTAAAGGAAGAAAGACTTATATATGTACAAAATAAGGGTCGATACAATGAAGGGATGGAAGATGACTGTAAAGATGAAAATTATAAAGGATTTTATAAAAGGAATTGATAAGATAAGTTGTTTGAAAAAAGAAAGAAGAAGATTTAAAAAAAAAACAAAGGGAGAGAACGTGGTCAGGCAGGAGACTAGAACAAAGCCATACACTAGTGATTTAGGGTATATTTTGATCTGTTAGAAGAAACTGTATCTCAAAATTTTAAAGAGAGAACAACTTATAAATATATGCCAAAAATAAGGGTAACTACTCTGAAGGGATAAAATATAACTCTAAAAATGAAAAATAAAAAATGTTTTTTTAAAAAAGGGATTGATAAGATGTTGGTTGAAAAACGGAAAAAAAATAAAAAAAACAGTTAAAAAAATTAACTTTGATGAACTAATGAATCATGGTTAAAAAAAAAAATCCATGAATTCTATGTGCAGTATTCCCGTAGCGCTGGAGTTCTCCCGTTCTCCTTGATCGGTAAACTTGGTCTTGGCTTGCTGGCTGTTCCTGCTGATCTTCTGGGGGAGCGGCCTGTTGCCGTGGTTCCCAAATGTCTTTGCCGGAGGCGGAATTGCCCCGCCCTTGTCGGTCCGGGCTAAGCAAGCTGCTCGGGTTTGCTCTCAGGAGCTTTTGTTCCCTGCAAGCTCTCCGTACAGCCTTGGAGGACCAGGGTGAAAATGGTGGCCTCCCAATCTCCACCCGGAGGAGCTGAGAACTCGGGGCCCCACTCCTCAGTGCGCCCCCAGAGAAAAGCAGTCACTCCCGTGTCCCCAGTCTCCGGCCGCACTCCGTGCTCACCCGGCCTGTGACCGAGCGTTTCTATCTCTGGCACCCGACCCCGTGTAGAGTCTCCAAACCCAGCAGATCCCTGCGGTGCGCTCCCGCGCCGCTCCTCCCGGGGGAGGGAGGGGAGTCTCCCCGGCTCTGCCGCTTGTTGGGTCCCTGCTGGAGGAGCAGTGGCCCGACTGGGCCGCGGATCACAGTTTAGGGCCACCCCGAGCTGAGAGCCCGCGCCTTGGCTCCGCCTCTGCAGCCGGCTTCCCCGCTCCGATCCCTGGGAGCTCTGCTGCACTCAGGCTACCCTGGTCTTTCTGTGACCCCGAGGGTCCTGAGACCCCACTGTCCCGGGAGGGTTCCACCCCCCTCTTAGCCACTGCAGCGACGTCCCTCCGCGGAGCCAGGTTCTAAACGTTCGGATTTTGTGCTCCGCGGCTCTAGCACTTGCCAGAAGCGGCCCACGGAGGCCCCCTCCCCCGCCATCTATCCTCCCGAATATCACCTCGGATTCACTTCTCCGCACGTCCTACCTTCCAGAAAGTGGTCGCTTCTCTGTTCAGAGAGTTGTTGCTACTCTCTTCTTCGGTCTCCTGTTGAGTTCGTAGGTGTTCAGAATGGTTTGATCCCTATTCAGCTGAATTCCTGAGACCAGACAAAATCTAGGTCTCCTACTCCTCTGCCATCTTGCTCCTTAAAGATTTTTTATTTTATTCATCTGAGACACAGAGATACAGAGAGAGAGAGAGAGGAGAGTGCCTGAGCAGGATGAGAGGCAGAGGGAGAAGGAGAAGCAGGCTCCCTGCTGAGCCAGAAGCCCGATGTGGGGCTCGATCCCATGACCCCGGGATCATGACCCAAGCCAAAGGCAGACGCTTAACCATCTGAGCCACCCAGGGGCCCCTATGGGTTTTTTTTTTTTTTTTAAAGAACATATAGCATATCATGTCATTCCTCTACTGAAACACTGCAGTAGCTTATCAAAATTCTTAAATCAAAACAATCACCATAGCCTATAAAACCCTGCAAGATCTAGCTCTCACCTACTCCTTGTTATGAACTCTGACCTTTCTCCTTAACCACACTTGGGTCTTACCCATTCCTACAACATACCAAGGTCTTTCCTATATCAAGGCCTCCATACTTGCTGTCTCCTCTGCCTAGAATGGTCTTCTACTAGCTATTTTAAGACAGGGCCCTTCTCATACTCCAGATCTTAACACAGGTTTCAACATTTGAGGGAGAATTTTTGGACCATTGTATCTAAAGCAGGTAATTGATTTCTAACCCAAAACCCTGTTTCTTTTTTTCTTGGCTCTTCTTACATTTCTATCATTCTGTCTATCTATAATTCTATCTATTATTCTATCAATCATCTATCATCCATCTATCATCTATCAATCATCCTATCATCTATCATTCTATCATCTACCTATCTTTCTATCATCTATCAGTCATCTATCTATCTATCTATCTATCTATCTATCTATCTATCTATCCAGATGTGTAGTATGTCTCTATTATCACTGTCTGCTTCTCCCCATCAGATATGAACTCCCCTAGGAAGGAACTTTGTCTTCTTTGTTTAATGCAGTGTCTTCTCTTTTACACAGTCAGTGATGGATGCACAGAAGACGTGCAATCACTATTGGTTGAATAAATGGATAAATACATAAGTGATCAGTATTTTTTTAAAAAACACTAAGGATGAAAACATGAGAAAGGTAAACAAAAACAATTACGAAAATCTCCCAAAATTCTTATCTAAAATAAACCATGACTTTTAAAATATCCTTCTTGGAAAAATGTGTTTGTTTTGTGGGAAAGTTTTAAAAATATATTTTTTTAATCTTCAGTTTGTCTTTATCATAATGTTCTAAGGTTTTCTTTCTTTCTTTCTTTCTTTCTTTCTTTCTTTCTTTCTCTCTCTCTCTTTCTATAAAAATGTGTCTGTTTTCAAAAGAATGAAACAAAGACACAAGGGACAGTGTTATAAGGGCAGTTAGCATCTTGGTCAGAAGGCATCTTGACATATTGGCTCTAAGGAAGTAATGGTGCAGCATTCCATGTAAAGAAACAAGGTGTAGAAAACATAGTCAACCACTAAGTGAGCAGAGTTGGGGATTTTTTAACACTTTTAATTAGAATCTTTTCATTGTTTCCAACTTCAAAAAAGAACTATTCTAATTACTCAATAAAAACAGACAATTGTTGATTTCATCTGATTCATTTTCCATAATGTAAACTAAAACTAAGTGGACCGTTTCAGTTTGAACATTCTCTTCCCAAAGTTACTCTGTCTGTAAAATTCCTTGGAAAATAAGGAACTATGAATCGATTTCATGTGTCTGTGTAACATGTGTTTAACTTCTCATCTGGCTAAAGCATACTGTCTTATTGATTAGTAGAATTACTTCTTCATTTTTACCATTTGCTTTCAATCAATTACAGATATGTTTATAATGCTAGGAGCTTTTCATAATTGAGCAACAAATATTTACAGAGCAGTTAACTATGTCCCAAATCCTGTGTAAGATACTAGAGATACAAATAAACAAAATGCAGTTTGCTTACCCCTAGTATAGATAGTAGAACCTAGACATAAGTGGTCAGGAGCACAGACTCTCCTATAGTAAGCACTGCCCCTACATAGCTACATGATCTTGGAAATGGAAATTACTTAAAAATGACTGGATTTTTTGGGGTGGAAATTACTTGTTTCTTTCATCAGTGGCGTGGGGATAATAACAACACCTATCTCATAGAGTAGTTAAATATTTAGTACATTAGTAGCATTCATCTAACAATGATAATGTAGAATGTGACGGAAATTGTTCTAGAAAGGAGACAAAACTTGAGCCAGTTGTATTAGGAGAAAGGCAGAATCCCTTTTAGGGAAAGAACCTATTTTTGGATAGCATATATATGGTATACAGAGATATAAATAGCTTACATAGAAACGATATGAACTAAAAATAGCTTGCTTGGCAAAATAAAACAGTAGAAAATTTTCCATGAGCTATTGGCAGCTGGAGGAAAGAAAGGGAAAAAGCTGGGAGGAAAAGGAAATGAGCAATCATGTCCTAAGCAAGATGGCGGCAGTCAGGGACAGAGGAAACATTAGTTCATATACATTTCTTGTTATAAGTTTTGGAAAATAAATCTTTGAAATCTTTAGAAAAATGACGCCTAATACACAATGAGATACAATGTGGTATCCTTCCTGTGTAGGTTACTACAAACCCATAAACCTTACAAACCTATAAACCTGTGGTGAAGTAAACCAGCCTATTGATAAGTGTCTAGGAAAAAAAAGTAAACATTAAGGGCAGATGTTAGTAAACATGAGACAGATTTTCTTTGAAGAACTATATACTGATAAAAGATAATCCATGAAAGAATATAGAGGAGAACCTTTGTTTCTTAACTTTATCGATGAATGTACCAATAATTTGAGAAAATGGCTAGTGGTATGAATACAACCAACTATGATGCCTATTTCCACTAAGTTATGAAATTTGTAGGCATAACCTTGTTCATAACGCTTCCTTTTTATTCTTTTAATGTTTATTGGGTCTGGAGAGCTGTCTTTTCTCTCATTTCTCACACTGATTAATTAGACTTTCTCTTTTCGTCCTAATCAGTTTAGCCAAGACGTGTAAATTTTGTTGACCTTTCCAAAGAATCAGTTTATAGACATTGATTTTTTTTCTATTTTGTTTTTAGTACTTTCACTTAGCTCAGAGTGATTTCCTGAACGATGAGAGCCTGACCCCATAAGATCAGTGAAACATGATGAGAATTTTACCACTTCATTTATGTAGGCCAATGCTACTTTCTCCCTCGTCACCATACGCAAAAGTATGTGTTGGCACAAAACCAGTACACAGAAGCAGGCAGACCTTAGAGAATAAGAAAATCTGAGTAAGAATAAGAACCTATAATCTCCCTTTGGAGTTTTTTGTTACATGAGCTAATAAATTCCCTTTTTGATTAAGGCATTTTGGTTTCATGTGTGTGTGTGTGTGTGACATACAATTTAAAAAATCCAAACTGATAAAACATTCCTTACAGCTTTAGAAATGGGACAAGTCCAGTAATAATAACAAAAGGAATATCTGCAATAATAACAGGCATCTAAGGATTTTGGTCAAGGTGGTGGACTGAGTTGACATAGGAATTATGCTTACCTATCTGATCTACCTTCAACATGCACTCACACTCTCTGAACATAGAGAAATACTTGTTAAATTGTTTTTAAAATCTAAAAATACCTAAACTCAAAAGCAAAAAATAATAAATGGAAATTTCAAGTTGTGAGAAGAGAAGTAGAAAACATAGACATAATGATGAATTTAAGAGGACCGAAAGCATATATGCTGTCTATATGATTAGAGCTGAGGTTCAAGGCCCAGATAAGAAATAATAATAATAAATAACAAATTATGTAACATTTATTATAGTACAGAGACTGTTCTAAGCACCTTATATACATCAAAGTATTTAATCCCTACACAAACCTGTGAGGTAAATACTATTAATATGCCTCATTTTTGAAAAAGAAGAAGAAGAAGAGAAAGACAAATTAACTTACCCAAGACTACATACTGGTAAGTGGTATAAAAGGAAAAAAAAAGACTGCCCAATCTGTGAACAAGGACTAGAAAGTATCTATCTCACTAATCTAGGGGGATGGCAAGAAGCAACTGGCTTGCATGGAACTAGAATCAGAAACAAGTTCATCTCCATCACCAACCCAACCACGAAATAAAATCAGATTCCTTAGCCTGCCCTGAATAAATGTGATCAGTAAGTGGCAGAAACCCTGAGCTGAAGGACTAATGTGGAGCCAAGGCAGCAGCAACTATAAAGCACCTACTGTTAGGCGAGGTTTTACTGTCCTGGTCTGGTGGGACGCCCAAGACAGAGAACTCACACACAAGATGAGCCAAAGGCAAGGGTTAAAAAAAAACACATGAAGAGGCCTATCAACCTAGAAATACAATGCATAGACTGCACAAGGGGAAAAATTCATAGCTAAGGGACTAGAGAGGATGGAACAACCTTAAAATGACTTTAAGCATATTTGAAGAGTTCAAAGAAATAAATAGTATTCACCATTTTCTCATCACTTCCATGTGCCCCTCATCATGCTCTACATGATATGCTCAATTAAACTTGACAAGTATATGAGGTGAATAGGCAGCTTTATCCCTAATTTAGTGTGAGAAGAATGAAAACTTAAGTAAATGGTCCAGGATCATGTATCTAGTGGAAGAGCAAGCCCGGATTCAATTCAGTCCAGAAGCAATTTTTGATAAAGAGGGGCATTTTAAGATTCTAACTGGAGCCCCAAAATATCACTACCATAGTGTCCTAAGTGGTCGAAAGCTACCCAATCTATTTAATTCAATGAATCATTTAATTAAGGTGTATCCACTTCTTGTTAGAACTCTGGGGATGTATTGATAAGAGAATGTAGTTACACTTAAGGTTGTAGTTTAGAACAGAGATGGAAAGATGACATGATAAATTCAGAAGTGCCATATAACATAATAAAGTAGTGAGTGTTCTTAATTAAATTTACAATTTAAGTCATTCAGATCCCAGATTCTTAGAAGGAGGTGGTTATCTAGAGAGAGAGGAAGGAAGGTGTTTGTGAAAGAATACATACGTGGCAATGTTTGCTGTGTGCTACTGTGTGGGACCGGGAAAGAAAGAATAGAATTCACTCCTTGTTTGTTCAGAGTAATGACGATAAATCCAAAATAGGTCAGCTATAAAATATGGCCCAATGCAAGACGGTCAATTCTCAGAAATCAGTTTTACTTTGAAAAAGAAGCTATGTGCACAAAAGACATAGGTGCTCTGGAGCTTTTTGTTTTGTTTTGTTTTTAAAGGTCCCTTGGAGAGACGCAGAGACTACAAAGGGCCCTCAGATTCAATGGAAGAAGTTGAGTGCCATCTTAGTGGCCTTTGTCATTGTGGCACCCAGAACATTTTCATGATCTACCAAATTGTTCGGGAAAACTGGAATAAATTTTGGAGGATTGGAGGCCCTGGATGAAGCAGCTTAGAGGCAAGTCACAGTCAGCAAGGAGTTGTGGCTTCCCCAGCCTCCACTCCGAGAACTGAGGGGATCGTGGTCTCAAGACACACAACTTGGGAAACTCGGATCTGAGGGATTCAAGGACCTTACAGTTCGTAGTAGATAAGAGAAATTTAGGGACATTATTATGTCCTATTAAAGGGAAAAATTCTCTATATACCTGTTTTCTTCCATTGGAAAGAAGACCAATGACTCAGTACTCTGCCTTTGTCCAGGGCAGGGGGAGGGAACCAGCTCTTGATGAATTTGCGTGACCTTTCTTCCTCATTGGATCTGCCTTTGCCAGGTCTCAACTATTCTTCCATGGTGGGAGCTCTCCACCACACAGAGAAGCCACCCTAGTCCAGCTCTGCCATGTAGGTATGGACAAGTCTGGATAGATAAGCATGCTTGATCATAGATACAACCCATGTCCTCCAGTTTCACCTTTTTCTGTAATTATAACGATATTTTGATACTCTGTTTTCTGACAGTGTTTTAATATTCCTCAAGTGAATCAGAACACAAGTGCAAAATAAGGATGTCCTCATAATATTTTCTCTATAGCAGCACCATCTGATAGAACATTTTGCAGTGATAGAAATGTTCTATAATCTACGCTGTCCTATAGGGTCGCCATTGGCTACATGTGGTACTGAGCATATGAAGTGTGGCTAGGATCACTGAAGTGGTAAATTTTTAACTGTATTTACTTTTAATTAAATTTAAATTTGAACAGCCACATGTGGCCAGTGGCTACAATATCAGACAACAAACTTTAGATCTTAATGCTTCTCTTGTACTCTTCTGCTTTCTCATTCCCTCTTTGAACCAGAGGGAATATTACTAGTGACTTATAGGGCTGACCAGAGGAGTGATGTATTTTTACACGAATTCTATCTTGACCCCAACCCATGCGTGTATCATGGAGGAGTGTGAGGGTAGATTGAGGACCTGGTAAGAAAATATATGGGACCACCAAGGACAGGGAACTCCAGTGTCCAGAAAGATCTGGAAAGATTTCCTTGAGATGTATCACTGAAGAGAAACATTGATTAATCCACATTTGGACCCTAAATGATAAGGCCTTCAGTACGAATTTCTATGAGGATAAGACAGACATCACCTACTTTATAACTTTAACCTGGGTTTTAATCACTCTGGCTTAAGAAGCCACATACACAGAAATCCACATAACTTGTCATCTGCAAAGAGATGTTACCGCACTCAGTAACTGACCGCCTGGGCGGCTCAGTCAGTTAAGCTTCCGACTCTTGGTGTTGGCTCAGGTCATGATCTCAGGGTCGTGGGACTGAGCCCCACATTGGGCTCCACACTCAGTGGGGAGTCTGCTTGAGATTTTCTCTCTCCTTCTCCCTCTGCCCCTTCACCCCCTGCTTGCACTCTCTTAAAAAAAAAAAAAAGAAAAAGAAAAAGAAAAAAGAGATGTTACTTAAATAAAACATAGGTATCTCTGTAGGTTCTATGAGGACCATATCTGTCCTAGCAGCGACTCTTTGCTGAGTGTTGGTTTTGCAGCAATGCGTTCGTGAAACCGTGACGGGCACCCCGCGAGGGCTGGAAGCTCGGGTTCGCCAGCAGCTGGAGCATGAAGTGTAAACTGTTCGCTCCTCAGTCTGTCAGGTGCCTCAGGGATTTTCCTCATCTCACCTCCTCCCTGTACAACATGTCCTTCTTTTCCTTCCACAGGCCGACTGCCTGTACTTGAACATGGTCTGTGCTCCCCCGGGGGGAGGGCCCCAGACGAAAACCATTTACCATGTCTGTGTCCCAGCTGCACATTGGTCTTACTGGCTCAGCCTAAGCCAGGTGCCCCAAAAAGGGATGAGAGAGGCAAACTACTCTCTAAATACTACCCCTAAGATTAGCTTTGCTGGTGTGATTAAGCAGAAATGCATGAAAATGTGGTATATTTCGGGAACTATTCTAGGGATTCCATTCATATTATTTTAATTCTCAAAAAACCCTCAAAATCTACTTATATTATTTCCTTTCTACAGATGAGAATATTAAAGTTCAGAGATGCTAAGGAATATCCGAGGGATAGAAATAGCAAGTGCTTTTTGCACTAAAACAGCCTGCTTCGACTTCTATTTACATTGTCAATATTCCTTAGCAGGATTTTGTATCAGGCAGGAAGTAGGACTATTGAAACACACACCATGATTTATGCCTTGAGCCTTCTCTGAGCTCTTAAGTTTTTGTGGAGAGTCCTTATACAGCAATGAGTCCTGTGTGTGTTGCTTTCATTAGATTGAATATGACTTTAATATGGCAGGACTTCAAACCTTTCATTTTTCTGCTCTTCATGTAGATTTATCCTTTGCAGTATTAACCTGAGAAAAGTACAAGTGTGTTCGCTGAAGTGCAGATATTCCCAAAGATAGGTTTCTGGTCAAGTGCATTGCCTTTTATACTTTTTGGTACACTTCCAATTATTAAGATAAGTAAGTCCTGGAGATATAATGTACAGCATGCTTAATATAGATAACAGTACTGAATTGCATATCTGAAAGTTGCTAAGAAAGCAGATCTTAAAAGTTTTCATTATAAGAAAAAAATGTAATTATGTGTGGTGATGGATGTTAACTAGACTTATTATGGTGATCATTTTCCAGTATATCCATTTATCAAATCATAAATGTTCTATACCTAAAACTAACGCAATGTCAATTATATCTCAATAAAACACACATAAATGTTGAGCATATATTCAACATATCTTTCTCATTAGGAAAAAAATCTGAAAAAAATACATGGGTAATTTATTTTTTTAAAGTGTTGCCATTTGACTAAATCTCTCTTAATTTGTTTGTCTTTGAAAGAAAGAAGGGATGGCCAGCCAAGTGAGATGTGTTTTTGATTTTCATTAAATGCTTGTGGAGGGTGGAATGGGCACTGCCTAAGAATTCACAGGCTCTAAGTGTGCAGATAAGCAGAGAGAGTAAGGATGACTTCAACATCCCTTGGAGGAAAGAAGCCATAGTTAATGGGGGAAAAAAAAAATCAGTCATCTTAGTTGTTCAAACATACAAAAGTCACCCTCTTCTTGGGAGTCTGTATAGACCTATGTTTACTATGATTTTACTATTTGCACTTCAAATTTTTTGTTTTAGTTTTTTCAAAGCCTCTCAAAATTGTGATAACAATAGATAACATTTGCTACACATTTACTATGTCCTGAGCACCGAGCACCCTGCTAAGTACCTCAGAGGCATCATTCCAATCTTACTGGCCAGAGGTATAATTATTCCCATTGTGTATCCGAGGAAGGTGAAACTCAGGGGAATGAAATGATTTGCCCTGGATCGAGTGACAAAGTGACAAAGTTCAGGGCTGTATCCATAGAGTCTGAATCTACAGCTACTCTTTTCTTTTTTTTTTAATTTTATTTATTTTTTTAAAGATTTTTTTTATTTTTATTTATTTGGGAGAGAGAAAGAGAGAGAGAGAGCACATGAGAGGGCGGAGGGTCAGAGGGAGAAGCAGACTCCCCGCCGAGCAGGGAGCCCGATGCAGGACTCAATCCAGGGACTCCTGGATCATGACCTGAGCCGAAGGCGGTCGCTCAACCAACTGAGCCACCCAGGCGCCCTACAGCTACTCTTCTTAATTAATATTTTCCTGTATAGCCTTCTCTAACCTGAGACATCCGCTGACACAAAGTATTCACCCTATGTTGAGTCCAGTCTGAGAGACTCCCATGGCTTTTGCTCTGTTACACCATGTTTCATATTCCTTTGCAGTCGGCCAAAATATAGTTCCCTATGTCTCACTGCTCAGCTCACACTTTATAGCTCGGCTAAACACTTTGAACATCCCTGCCTTTCCTCCCCTGCCATGGCCCCCCCTAAATTTTTGACCATGTAGCTTATCATAATCGTCATTGATAATAGCAGACCAGTGCCTGTTACTGTAGGATGATTTAAATAAATCATGGTTCATCTGCAAAAGAGCTATGCAAATAGCGCCCAAAGAGTATATAATAGAAGAATTGACCTGGAAACTATTTCACACTATGCTTTCAAGTAATAAAATAAAATATTCTCTATTACCCCTTTTGGTAAAGAAATACAAAAAGTGTTATCGTTGGTTACTTTTATCTAGTAGAATTTCACATGTGTGTTTTTGCCTAAAATTTTCTACAAAGAGTTTATATTGTTTCCGGCAACAGGAAGAAGTTCTGTCTCTCTAAAAATCATGGGAAATATTCAATATTAAAATCAATTCCACTGCTTTTCCTAGATCTTTGGCGGCTGGCCAGGATTCCTCTCTAACCCAAGCCCCTACAGCACCTCGTACCTCTGTTATGAATGTGGCATGTAGAGTGACTTGCTTTATGATTACTATGTATGGATGTTTAACTCCACAAAATAGTCAGAAGAATGCTTTGTACATGCTGTTCCTAACCCCAAAAGCAAACAGAGTATTGAAATTTCAACTAGAAATTACAGCTCAGGGTTCCCTGCTTCTTGCTTAACCTCAGATATTTACCAAACTCTGTCTGTCACACAGTTATCTCAGATAATTATTAAATATATACATATATGGCATACATTTATAAGTATATCACATAACATACTGGGGTGTAGCAAGCCTTATCAGGACAGCTCTTTAGTCTGGGAATAATTTATAATTTCAACAATATGTAGTAAAAATATTAAATGATGAGGATCTAAAGAAAAGAAATGCTTAGGGCAATTATTACCTGTCTTGACCATTCAGAGCCCTGGGGACCCTTTCTCCAACAACTCCACATTTCCCTGGGGGAATATCATAGATTTCCCCAAAGATCCAGTTTGAAAAAAAGTATTTGTTACCTATAAGCTCCACAATGTTTTTGAAAATACTGGACTATAGAAATAATTCGAAGAATGGAAAATAGAAATTTTCAAATGGTAGGCGTGTAGTGGGGGGAGCTGTATGTGGAGGTTAAAAGATTGTCCGGAGTCATTTCCTAACCGAAATCATAGAAATCTGCTGGCATGAGTTCAAGCCACTGAATTTTGAATTCCTCGAACACTCAACATATTTTCGTATCTTACTTTGCTGACAAAATATCTTGTCTACGTCACAGGATTGAAGATTATTTTATGTATTTTCAAAACGCCAAGTATGTACTGGCAGCTATTGGCGACTGGTGAGCCAAACATCGAGAGTTCTTGACTTTACGGAGCTTATGGTTTGGTGAGGGGAAGACATGACCCCGATCATCCCATGAGTAGACATCCAGCTGCAAGTACTACAGAAGAGAAGCACATGATACAATAAAAAGGGATCTAACCCAACCCCAGGCTTGTGGAAAGCCTCCGTGAGGAAGTGAACATTGAGTAAAATATATGGAAAACTAAGAGGAGTTCATTACAAAGGGTGGGAAAGAAAGGGATGCAGGTGATGGGGAAAGCGCATCGCCAAGGCCCAGGGCAGGAGAGGCAAGAGCTTGGAAGGGACGGAGAGGGGAGAAAGAGGCAGCCCAGCTGCAAGAGAGACAACAAGGGGAAACGGTAGCAGCAGATGCTGAGGGGTAGCCTTGCAGGCCTGTGGAGAATTCACTTTTACTCTTCTCTTCAGAACAACGGAAATAATGGATGGTTTTAATAAGAAGGTGATAGGACCAGCTTTTCCTTTCAAAGGAGCGTTCTTGCTTCCGAGTGAGAACAAACTGGAGGGAGACAAGGAGAGAGACCGGTAATCCACTTAGGAGGCTCTTATAAAGTCCTAGGTGAGAAGTGACACCTTGACAGGGGTGTGGGGGAGATGAAGCTAAGTGGTTGACTTCTAGAAGGATTTAGGAGGTCAAATAACAGGGCTGGGCAATGTGTTCTATGGGGGGGAGAGGAGGAGGGAGGTGTAGCGGGTGACTCCAGGATGCTGGCTTGTGGAAGGCGGGGAACCACGGGAGGGAAGACAGGATGAAGGGGGTCGTAAGAGTTATGTATTTCAGATTCAGGCGTGTTCTGTTGCAGAAGACATACAGATACCTCTATACCTATCACTATTCATAGGTAGATAGAGATATATACATACAGATAGAGATCTCTGGAGCTCAGAAGGAATTACAGACAAAAATGTGTGAGTCACTGCACAGAGGTGGCACTTCACGCTGATGAGCTGAACGAGGTTCTCTAGAAGAGATGATAGAGGGAAGCAGAAGGGCTGGAGGCCAAACTGACCCATGAAGAACTCCATCGTAATGACGGGGTGGAAGTAGATGAGCCTGAAAAAGAGAGAGAAGGGAGGTGCCTAGAAAAGAGACAGAAAACCAGGAGACAGTGATCCTAAAAACTAATGGAAAATGAGTGTTTCAGGAAGTAGCTGACAGAGTTAAGTGCTGCTCAGAAGTAAGGAACACGAAGGCTGAAAATTGTTTCCCCAATCCCAGCGACATCAGAGCCCGTTACTGCCTTAGGTAAAAACCACTCATGGGAAATGATGGAGGCAGAGATGGAGTTTAGTGAATAAGGAGTGAATAGAAGATGGACGAGTAATTACACAGTGCTTATAGGCAGGTCTTTTAGGAAACATGGCTATGGCAAGGAAGAGCGAGATTTTCATCTCATTTGGTTTTGCTTTTTTAATGAGAAAAACCAATGGGACGGATCCAGATGAGAGGACAGATTGCAGGTACGGATAACAGAAGGGATGATTGGCCATGTAAAGAATAATATTTCACTAGAATATGACTCTTAAAAAGGTAGGGATATTTATCTAATTTGCCTACAGATACATTTCTAAAACCGAGAATATTGCCTTGTTCACAGTAGATACTAAATAAACAGTGAGGGAAAGACATGGATCTGTAAGATACCTTAGGAGCTGGAACAGGAAGGAACTCAAAGCACATGTGGAAGGATTAGCCTTTTGAGGAGGAGGAAGCTTTTATATTATAATAAAAAGGAAACATGACAGGATGGGGGCAGATCTAGGAATATTTCTGTGTTTTGTGAAGTTTCCAATTCATGGGTTCTATTTTCTCATAAAAGAAGTCATGATGGTGGGGTTCAGACTGCAATGAGGGGAAAAAGGGAGGATGTTAGTTAGAAGGAGAGAATTTTGGGAAGCGCCTGGGTGACTCAGTCCGTGAAGTGGCCTACTCTTGGTTTTGGCTCAGGTCGTGGTCTCAGGGCCATAAGAATGAGCCCCGCATCAGGCTCTGTGCTGCTTGAGTTTCTCTCTCCCTCTGCCCCTCTTTCAACTCTAAATAAATAAATAAGTAAATAAATAAATAAAATCTTTTTTTTATTTTAAAGAGAGAATTTTGCAATGGTCATTGATGAGTGTGTAAGGGTTATATAGTGGACTAAACTGTTCATGGTGAAGGGCTCCTTGAGGTTGGTGATCACGAATTCATGGTGGAGCCCATCTCCACTTCTGTGACTTTCTCCAGCAGAACCTAGGTGCTTATCAGAAGCAGATAATGGAGACAGAAGATGGTTTGCTAATTCCAGGGCAGGCAGGGAACCACACGGCCTAACGGAAAAACATTTCAAATTTCTTTCGGAATTATGCAGACAACTCTTTGTTCTATCTACTGTCACTTCATCACTGTCCAAAAGTGGGAACTAAATGACTGTAATTGCTTGTATAAATAGGCACAAAATAGTTAAATTGGAAAAGTCGACACAAGCCTCTGTAACTAAAAGGACTTCTAATCAGAGGATATAAAATAAGCAAACATAAATAGGGCTTCCTAGTCATGGAGAAGACTTTCCAAGCAATAATACCCAGCCCAAGCAGCAGCAGTGACAACAACAAAATGTCCCCGTATGAAGCCTAAAAGGCCTGTTACCCTCCTTCAGGTAAAGGGATATCATGGTAGACATTTTGGGCATTTGATAACAGAGGTACTTGCACATCCACTCAAACGGTTAAGTTTTTTCTATTATTCTGTTGTTTCTCTAAGTGGTTTTTCTGAGAATAGACTCCATGAGAAATAAATAAGAATTTTGCTTAAATAAAAACAGATTGTGTGATTAAGTTTAGGAAACTGGCTTACACGGAGTTAGAGAAGCTTTTGTAGGGCAGCACCTTTCATATATAAACATACACCGTGGATGTCTAAATTCTGATTATAGTTTACAGATTTTCTGTAAATTCTTTGTGTAGGAGAGCCCTTGTAAGAGAAGCAGCTTATTATGATTATTGTAAAATATTGCTTTAAAAAAGTAACTCCACCTTTTCACATGGAAATTCATTATGGTACAAATCGGACTGTATTTTTTTCTTCTTCTATGTAACCTAAATTCCTCATGCTACAATTTAGAGTTTCTTGAGCGTGGCCCCTGATTACCTGTATAAGCATCCTGTAGGTCCTTATTAAAATTGCAGATTTTTGTGCCTTCACCCAGAACAAAAGAATCTCTGAGATAGAGCCCAAGATTCTACTTTAAGCAAGGGCTCAATTATCATGTTGAAGTTTGAGAACTGAGGAGTTAAGTCTACTTCCTCTTATTGGTTGTCATTACCTGTGTAATAAACTTTGGAGTACTTGGAGGCCGCTATGAAGTCTCTTCCTTTTACCAAAATGTGCTTCTTAAAGGCTACCTGGGACCCCAGACTTTCATATTAGCATCTGACATGAGATCTGTCTTTATCTTTCTCCTTCTCCAGTTTGCTTTTAATACTTCACTGGTAATATGAAGTCTTCTCAAGTAGAATATGCTAGAAACTTTATGTAAAAACTTTCCTGCTAATGGAAAACAGTTCCATTTATGTCCATACCAGTAAGGTGAGAGATAAGTTACCTAAAGAATTATATCCATTCAAAAGTCTAGACTGATTTCTTTGATAAACAAACAGACAAACAAGCAAGTTCTTTTCATTCTTCTTCAGCTGAGGAGTAAAAATGACTAAATTAACCATAATATGGGGGAAGTTCCCACTCTGGTTTACCTGTATAAAGGCTGTTAAAACGGGATTAAATTTTGGAGTTTTCTGTTAACCAAGGAATTCAGCAAATGAGGTGTTCTAGTTGATTAAAATTCTCATCAGTTGAGAGAAATATTTAAAATACCACAATTTTAAATACCATAAAATCCATTTCACATTAATATTGTATTTAAATCCAATAGATCTTAATGACTTGGCGTATAATTCAAGCTTTTTCACGGATACTAATAAGTTCTTCCATTATCACTACTTTTTAAATTTGTTTTCGTAAACTTCCTTATAATTTGAAATCTAGACCAACACACTGGAATGAAAAACCAACAGAATTTGCGTTTTTGTTCTTATTCTGACACCAACATACAAACCTTTAATTCCCCCTCAGGTCTCAATTTCTGTAACTGTAAAATGGAATCATTGACTAGGGTGTATTTCAGTTCCCCGCTAGTCTAAAACTCTAATTTCACCGGGTTTCTGTTTTGCACACATGCACGTGCACACATACACACACACACGCACATGCACGGAATTTAAACACGCCAGGCTGAGAAGCACTGCACATGTGTAATGTACTCCACCGAGGACATGAAAGATTGTCCCCATTACATTTACCTGTGGATGTTAAAATTCCCGCTTCCCATCAGCAATTAAAGTAAATGTTGCTTTTCCTTCCATTGACTGTAGTCAAGTGTCAAACTAAGCTAAAAAAGAAGATCACGGATTCCACAGAAGGGCCAGCAACTTGCTTTCCAGTGTGTGCCTTGGCCCCACCTTGACACTCTGTGTAATTAGGGTGAGGGGTGCACATTGGAAGCATCTGTATGGTACTGATGACTATTTAGAAGACAGCGTCCCCACTGAAGTCCTAACAACTACACGTCCACATAACTTGCCTCAATAGCCATAGCCACTCAGGAGTCGCAGCACTGACACCGTGTCCCTTGCCCCTAGCATGTGCCATTGTGAGCGGGGCTGCCACACACAACCTGTCTGCCCCCTCGCGATAGCTCTCTCTCTCCCCGGGGAACACGGAGGCAGACAGCAGTTTCTCTCTCCTCTTCAACAGAGGCTGCCAGAGTCTGTTACGTATTATCTTTGCAAGAAAGGACACAGGTTTGCACAGGCAACTTGTGATTGTATCAGCTCTGAGATCAGCTGAGACCCTTCTACAAGATGAACTTTACTGTTGCTGTTGCGGACAAAACAAGATTCACAAACACTCAGCCGCTTGACTGATTTATTCATTTTTACGGGCATCTTCACGACCATCTCTTCTGCAGAGAAGAGGACGGTTGCATGGAGGAGCTGGGATAGGAGGGGTACTTAGAAAGAGAGAGAGAGAAAGCTTGCTTCCTGGACCCCACAAAGAGTTACAGTCTGAGACACGTACCTTAATCTCTAACAGCATGGGGCGACATTTACCATAAAAGCCTTCCTTACTTGTATCAGCCGGTTGACTTCCATGGAGTAATCATAGTATTCGTTTTTATTTTATTTTATTATTTTTTGTACTATGTTCAGTTAGCCAACATAGAGTACATTGATTTTTTTTTTAAAGGTTTTATTTATTTATTTGACAGAGAGAGACACGGAGAGAGAGAGGGAACACAATTGAAGTGAGAGAGGGAGAAGCAGGCTCCCCGCTGAGCAGGGAGCCCGGTGTGGGGCTCGATCCCAGGACCCTGAGATCATGACCTGAGCTGAAGGCAGACACTTAACCGACTGAGCCACCCAGGCGCCCCACATCATTAGTTTTTGATGTAGTGTTCAACGATTCATTAGTCGCGTATAACACCCAGTACAGAATGTGGCATGAAGGAAGGAGTCTTGGACTGGACTCTCAGGGAACTGGATTCGAATCCAAGTCCTGATGCCGGACAGCCTTATGATAATAAGAATATGGCTTTAACATCCCTGCCACCCGGTTTCCTTGTCTGGAGGATGAAGACATTCCACCAGATTATCTCTAGAATCTCTAAGAGAAAATGGAGGAAATTTTAAGAAAATTTAGTTCTAAAATACATTAAGCGTATTTTCCTTCTGTGGTCTAATGGGGCTGTAAGTTTCTAATGTTTTAAATTAATACCGATTTTTCAGGCAAAACTAGAAGTCCTTCAATTTACTTACACTTTCCAACCAAATATCTATGCATCTAAAGAGAAAAACTGTGTTTCAGCAGGGCCACCTAGGAGCAAGAATAAAAACCAGCTGTAGCACGATATTCCCAAGGACTGGCCTTGGTAAAAGTTCTGAATGTGTCTGTTCATGATGAAAACCAAAGGGAAAATTGAAATGTTATATTTCCCTTTCATTGGGTGGAAACTAGTAATATATAGAATAAAATAAAGGCACCAACCCAGAGTCTTTCTTCTTTTTTAACCAGAGCATCTGTGTGGACATTGTGGAGCCACCAAGACTGAGTTCCCCAAACCCATTAGCAAAAGGCTCATTTTGTCCTGAGTGACAGAGCATCCAGTGGAAGAGAGTGACTGACGCAGTGGGTAAAACGTGCTGCAGACAGACATGTGATCACTGATAGCCCTTGGATGCGATCCCATGGCCAATACACTTCCTAAGTACTGTCCAGAATTTCTCCTAGTTTGGGCTCTGCTAATGGCATGTTTATCGTGTGGAATCAACCCCAGCTCACGTTTATCTCCTGATTTTTTTCAACCAAAATAAACACTTAACCAGCATTATTATAAAACAAGATTCAGATTTATCATGGAGCCTAGAAGGCTGATAAGTGTGTGGCTGAGTCTGTCCCGAGGGATGCTGAAATCCTGGGAATTCTCCTATGCATTGAATCATAGAGCTTCTCCTAACACACCAGCCACCAGTTCGCCCTCTCCTAAAAGAGACCCATCAGGACACTGCATTTAATCCCCCCGGGGATACGCAAAGCCAAATGCTGACTCCCTCCTCACTGGAACAGAAATGCCATTATTTTCCTAAACGTATCTCAGATATTATTTTTTGGAACATTCGAATATTTTCCACACATCTACAGTTCAACCATCCTATCATTTCCTGTCACTCTGGCTTACTTATTCATTCAATGGATTTAAATTTCACATCTAAATTTCATTCATCCACTTATCAGATAATTGTCATTGAGTGTTGCTAGGGACTTGGGGACCTAAATCATCCCATTCCCTCTTCAAATTCTAAGCTGGTTTGCAAACAGGTACAGCAATCAGTGGGGAGTATAATGTGATATTACCTTTACTGAAGACAAGATGGAGCTGAAAAATGTGACCTGAACCCAACAACGTTAGATATCTCAATCCCTGTCCCCTAAATTAAAGTAATTTAACCAGTTAAGGGCAGAGAAGCCGAATTCCAATCCTCTATTGCATTGGGAGGGATGTAAATTGTGCCTACATTGCTTACCTATTTATCACAATTACATACACCTTGCAGCAATGTACCTCCCACCCATCACCTACCTAAAACTGAACTTAATTCTGACTCTTATATTCTTCTCTAGATTAGATTGCCTTGTGTCTTTCATTGTGTCAAATCAATAGCAAGTACTGAAGAATCATCCCGTGAAAATATAAAGGATATTCAGAAAATAATAATAGAATTTGCACAAGTAGGCAAGGATAAGATTTATTAGCCACAGAGTTGTAACCAGGTTCACAGTTCAAAGAAAAGATCCAGAAAAATGTGGAGGAAAAAAAAGTGAACAAAACTATGTTTGAAGCTACAGCTGGTTCAACTTTGTGTTATAGCTTTCTGGAAAGATGCCAAAAGTTCAAGTGTCTTCCAAGGGAAAAAAAAAAGGAAACTACTAGATTTCCAAAAAATTATAATAATAATTATGAAAGTCGTTGAGTAATAGTAGAAACTGACATTCACCCACCATTTACAACATAATCCCAATGATACGCTGAGAAACCACCCAAGTGACACATCAAAACCATGTAAGAATTTAAAAATACTCTATTTAAGATCCCTCTTGTTATCAAACCTATAGTTACATAGAGTTTTTGATTCAAAGTGCTTTCATGTCTATTATTTCTCCTTATTAGCACAACTACCCAATAAGGTAGAAGGGCAGCGAGGCTAAGGCTGTGACATTCCTGCATACTTATTCTCTTCTTCCATTGTTAGCTGGACTTAGAGCAGTCTAAAATGAAGATACCATTTCCTACATTTCCTGGAGTCAGATATGCCCATGTGACTAAGGCCTGACCAATGTAGTGTGTCCAATTTCTGGGAAGTGTCCTTAGATGCCATCATCTAGTCCTCTCCTCCCCTTCCTTCTTGCTGACTGGATAGCAAATGAAATGGTTGGTGCTCAGGCAGCCATGTTACCTACAACATGACTTTAGGATAAAAAATCACATAACACAGAGTTACAGGATAGAAGCAGCCTTGGTCCCTGATATTATGCAGTTGTAATAAAAGCTTGGAACTGCCTATTCTCTGGGGTTTTGTAGGAGAAAGAAATTAACTTCTCAGATGAGCCATTCTTGTGTGTGTGTTCTCCCAACAAGAACCAAATCTCATTCTAATATAGATAAGTAGAAACTTCGCAATCCCTACTAATGGATAATACAATGCATAGGATATACATTATGTAACACCCCAATGAGACCTGTAGCTGGTACCCATAATCAAATTCTTTAATATTTTTGCAGCCACATATCAGAATACTTACGCCAAATGGGATAAATAAAACCACAAATAGGTTCTCATCATTTCATGTCTGATTTTGCATATAAATCAGTACAGGTTTGGTCAAGTTCTACCACCAAATGAGTATCAAAAACCTTTTAATTGTCAGAGATTTGAGGACTTTAGTATTGTAGCAAAAGGATCATATTATCTCCTTTTTATGGGTAAGTGAGCTAAGTTGTAAGAGATTAAGTAACTTGCTTACTGCTACATGGTGAGACAGAAGTTAGTGTTAAAACTTCCTAACTCAGTTGAGAGTCCTTTTCATTGCATGATATACATTTCTATTTTTTCCCAATGTCCTTATTCATTTATTTATTCATTTAAAAAATATATTGACTGAACATAGGCCATGCACAAAGCCCATACTCCAGGAAGTATACCGTGGGGAGAATCTTAAGGCCATGCTTCTCATCAAGGGTATGTGTAGGCTGGTTGCTACGAAGCCACAGTATAAATATGGAACATATGTTTATATAAAGACTTGCACATGAGTGTTCACAGAAGCTTTATTTGTAATATCCTCAAACTGTAACTCAAATGTCTATCATTAGAATGTCTATCATTCTATTATATGGTATATCCATATAATAGAATAATACTCAGCAATAAAAAAGAATGAACTATTCACACTATAACATGGACGAATCTCAAAATCATTACATAGAGTCAAAAGAAGACAGAAAAGAACACACACTGTTTGATTTCACTTATATAAAACTCTAGAAATACTGACTAATCTAGAGCAGCAGAGGGTGAATCAGTAGTTGTTTGTGGGGAGAGGTCCCCAAGGATAGGAGGGAGGAATTGCAAAGGGCACATGAATGCTTCTGAATGATGGATATGTTTATTATATTGATCGTGAGGATGGTTTTGTGAAGGTATATACAAGTCAAACCATGAAAACACTTGCAATGTGTGCAGTTGTTTGTTGATTATACATTAATAATGAATAATAATGTTTTGAAAGGATGGAACACGTTCCAGGAGTGTGAGTTTTATCAAGAGGTTTGAAAGGGAAACTCAAGGGCTTAATTAGACTTTTTAAAATATTAAAACAACAGAAATAGCACACTATAGAAAGTAAAAATCACTTCTCAAGATAAAAACTTTAGATGTCAAAATTTAATGCTTAGGATATAGGAAATGGGATCTTGGGGTTAGATCCAGCTAACCCTTGAAGATACCCCAGAATCTGGTTATCTTCACTCTTCTCTGAAGTTTGCAGACTTTGGTGGTAAAGTTTGAAGTGCTGCCAAGGAGCTTACAAGGTCATACAACAGATGTAAAAATCCCCCCAACACCTCCAACATAACACTGATTCTAAGTTTCCTGTGGTTTTAGTTTAATCACTGTGTCTTCTTAAATCATTGACTTCTCGTCAATGTTTCTATTTCTAGGATCAGTAGTCATTTATAGTCAAAAGAGTAAACATAGAGGAGTATTCCTCCTGCTACCACAGCTGTACTATCTTGAGACATGGGGAGAGTGGGTCCTGTACACAAATACCAGTATTTTTTGTCCCCAGTATTTTTTCCTAAAGAATCATGGATCAAATGTAAGGCAAATCTTGGAACACTCAGCTGACACTGTGGAGACCATAATGTCCTCCTGATCCATCTGAATAATCAGGAACATAGGAATTTATCAGAAATTTCTGATTTTATTCACATGTTCGTATGAAGAATGCACAACCTTCTTGATGAAAACACTACCATGATTCTATGAAGTCTTAGATTTTATAAAAGCAGAATTAAAAAAATTCAAATAAAATTCATGCTGTAATTATAGGAGTGAACCCCTCTCCAGAAGATGGTGTATATTAGTATACAGATGAGAGAAAAAATGATGAAACTTTTTGACTCCTCAAGAGAAGGATCCTCAAATCCAAAAAGATCTAGAAAACATCGTTCAGAGGTAATTGAAAGCTGAGTTAGCAGAAAAGGTGGTAGGAGAATGCCTAGTCTAACTCCAAAACATTTAGGACAGAGATCCAAATTAGTTCACCTCAGGGTGCTTGCCTGATATGATCTTGGAGCCATACTTGGTAATCATGGAGAAATCTTTGAGAAATCGTGGAAAAAAAAAACTGGAGGCAAAAGTCCTAATCTTCTGAGAAGGGAATGGATAGATTACAGAAACTCTGGAGAAGTAAGAATAATGTTATTACCCCCCAAAATACTAGAACCAACTATTAAATGGGGCCCATGATCCTTTTAGAAAAAAATAAATGTTATTAAAATGTAGCATAAACTCATTAACAATTTCTGTCTAAAATAATTCAAAGGTATGCCTGGGCCATTATAGAAAGCATCTTCCATTCATTCCAGCAAAGAACAAATTCATCAAATGAAACCGTGTCTTGTTCCACACTGAGAGATGAGATGAGGACATAGGCGGGCTGCTTCTCGCGCCACGTGTATCCCAAGGGTGATCTCTAGCTGTTTTCCACAAGACTATACTTGGAGAAAGCATCACACTTAAAAGAAAGACAACTTTTAAGTAAAAAGTTAAAGCAAAGACAATAATAAACTAAAAAGGATTATGAGCGGGAAGGGAAATGTTCTGGAAACTATTTCAAAGTTAACTAGCTGTAATAATTGAAAATGTTTTACATGCAGAGGAACATATGTAGATGGGGCTTTTTAAAAACTATTTGAATATATGTTACACTGATGAAGGAAAATACTTATTTTTTATTCTTCCAAAGGGCATAAACAGGACCAGTAGTTGGAATTTACAATAAGACTGATTTGGGTTCAATTTAAGAAAGAATTTGTAATAATTGTAAATATTCAGAAATTGACTTTTTTGCTTCAAAATCATATCATATCCTTTATTTGACAGCATCTTTGAGTATTTCAGTGTTCAAAATAAGCATGCCTTTGAAAAAGGATTTCTACCTCAGAGAATTCATGCTCGAGCTTGAAGACATACATTTTCAGATATGTGTACCACCAATACACTGTTTGAAGTATTGTTTACAAAAGCCATCTACATAAATTACTTTTAGAAATTCATACCAATGCATGGTAGGCAGCAGTTGCAAGAATAAGGGAGATCTATATGACAGGCTATTTCAGTATTAAGTAAAAATTACAGAACATTATGCCAGGTTTTATCTCATTTGTATAAAATTAAAAGGATATTTGTGTGTATTTTATATTATCATATGCTTAAATATGCATAGAAAAATTCTTTTTTTTAAAGATTTTATTTATTCATGAAAGACAGAGAGAGAGAGAGAGAGAAGCAGGCTCCCAAGGAGCAGGGAGCCCGATGTGGGACTTGATCCCAGGACCCTGGGATCATGACCTGAGCTGAAGGCAGATGCTTAACCATCTAAGACACCCAGGCGCCCTGCACAGAAAAATTCTAATTTGCCTAAGAATCATAGAGCTTTTTCTAGACAAACTGGAAACCAGAAGAATTACTTTTCTCTTTACAACTTTAGAACCATTTCCACTATTTTAAAAACCACAAATATATATTATTTTAATATATAAACTAATGAAAATGTACTGCCTTTGTTATTAGAAATATTATATAATTTTCTAATTTTATATATATATCCTATCATTATACCTATATTGCTTATATTGTATCTGTATTATATACAATTACTATATCTAATATAATTATCTAATATTAATTATTATCAAAGACACAGTATTTCAGATAATCTATTTTGCAGCAGGACTAGAATCTTCTGCAGTTTTCTAGATGTGAACTCTGAATGAAAACTCAACATCTCTGAGCCAAAAATTTATTTTCTGTGATGTAAGGAGAGCTGATAAATCAGAATGAGGCATTTACAACTGAGAAAGGATTATCTATTTTCCTTAATTCTCCTAACAAGAATTCATTAATGTGTATTAAGCTTGAAAAGGCTTATTATAACAGAATGAATATACCCTGGAGACAAGGGAGAGTCTCCCAATCAGCACCTGGAATTTGATCATTCCCATACAGACATAATAAATTATTTACATTTTCTAAGAGTTTCTAACACTTTTCCTATTATCTCTCTTTTAGTTTGACCAAGCTGCTTCAAACCTTAATGTGAATAAAAATTCCTATATAGAGATGTACACGCAATATTATGCATGCTATGTTTTATGGGTAATTAGGAGACATTATTTTCTTTTTATATGCTAACTAAAAATCTATTATGTACACATATTTATGTAATAGATTTTTAATTAGTTTATAAAATATATAATATATATGAAGTATTTTGTGTGTGTGTGTGTGTGTGTGTAGTGGGTTGAATTGTAGTCCCCAAAAGATAAGTCGCCCCAAAACCTTGGAATGTGACTTAATTTGGAATAAGGGTCTTTGCGATATAATTAAGGCAAGGATCTTGAAATAAGATCCTTTTGGATTAGGGTAGGCCCTAAATCCAAGCCAAGCGTTCTTATAAGAGACAGAAGAGGAAAGACATGGAGACAGAGACCATGTGAAGATGCAGTTACGTGGCCACAAACCAAGGACAACAGGCTCCACCAGACGCTGGAAGAAGCGAGGAGTGGTTCTTCCCTATGAACTTCAGGGGAAGCATGGCCCCACTACACCCTGACACCTTGATTTCAGATGTCTGGCTTCCAGCACTGTGAGAGAAGAAATTTCTGTTGTTTTAAGTCACCAAGTCTGTTGCTACTTCATTACAATGGCCCTAGGAAACTGATGCAATATCTATACATAATGACCACAACATTGCTATCCTAATTGGATCATTTCTGAGAATAAAAGGGGGCACGATCATTAATGACATTGAGACATTGGGTTAAATAGGAGTGCTTGTGACAATCTGGGACATGTGATCATTTAATGCGCAAAACACGAGACCGCACTGTAATAATGTCTATAAAACGGTTAACAGAGCATCTGTGATAGAATATGTCTTCAGTAAAAGTAACTCTGACTCTGTGTTATATGTAATAATAGTATAGAGGGGACTGAGGCCCAAGAAGTGTGGACTATCTGAGCAGGTTTATGGGGTGGAGGCTGGGCAAAAGAGAGACAGGAAAATGGAGCTGGAGAGGAAGGGAAATGATTGGCCAATGGAGGGCTTCTCCGCACCAGTAGTCAGACAAGTGTTAAGAACTCTGATGACTAAATGACCTCACTGATATGAGGAATTCTTAACCTCAGGAAACAAACTGAGGGTTGCTGGAGTGGTGGGGGGTGGGAGGGAAGGGGTGGCTGGGTAAGAGACTTTGGGGAGGGTATGTGCTATGGTGAGCGCTGTGAATGGTGCAAGACTGTTGAATCACAGATCTGTACTTCTGAAACAAATAATGCAAGATATGTTAAGAAAAAAGAAAAAGAAGAAGATAGCAGGAGGGGAAGAATGAAGGGGGGTAAATCGGAGGGGGAGACGAACCATGAGAGACGATGGACTCTGAAAAACAAACTGAGGGTTCTAGAGGGGAGGGGGTGGGGGGATGGGTTAGCCTGGTGATGGGTATTAAAGAGGGCACGTTCTGCGTGGAGCACTGGGTGTTATGCACAAACAATGAATCATGGAACACTACATCAGAAACTAATGATGTAATGTATGGTGATTAACATAACAATAAAAAATTTAAAGAAAAAAAAACCCTCTGATGACTAAACTGCTCCCAGCTCTCCTGAATCCCCTGATACTTCTTTCTTTTTTTTTCTTTCTTTCTTTCTTTCTTTTCTTTCTTTCTTTCTTTCTTTCTTTCTTTCTTTCTTTCTTTCTCTTTCTTTCTTTCTTTCTTTCTTTCTTTCTTTCTTTCTTTCTTTTTCTTTTTCTTTCTTTCTCTTTTTCTTTTTCTTTTTCTGTTTCTTTCTTTCTTTCTTTCTTTCTTTCTTTCTTTCTTTCTTTCACTTTCTTTCTTTCTTTTTTTTTTAAGTAGGTGCCATGCCCAGTGCAAAGCCCAACGCAGGTAGCCCAATATGGGGTTTGGACTCACAACCCTGAGATCATGACCTGAGCTGAGATCAAGAATCTGACACTTAACCGACTAAGCCTCCCAGGCACTCCAAACCACCCCCCCCATACTTCTTGTACACTGAGGATGTGAGGAATGACTGTCTTACTCCTTACTTACAGCTAACGTTCAAGGTCTGCATTACTGGGAAAATCTTACCCCAGCTTCATGACTGGGAAAATCTGTCCCAGTCCACTGTTGAGTTGTAAAATGTATTATTGCTATCAATTTGAAAGACTAAATGAGAAAATGCCAGCAGGTGTGAGACTGGATTCCTGAGGGAAATTATTCTTATCCAACCTTCTGACAAGAACATCTTCGTCTGAGAACTGAACGATACCTTGGCCAACCAGTCAGATCCTTTATTTTGCAGTTGAAGAAACAGAGACCCAGCAACATTACCTCTGCCAGATAAAATGATAACTGCAACAGTTGTAATAATCACTCAATTTTTATGTCAAACTATTTGGTGGATTTTGTCCTTATTTTGGTGTATCCATATTGAGTGTGCCTGAGAAATCAAGGTAGTGTATGAAAGGGAAGTACTTGTCCCCATTGCCTTCAAGATATCAAATTATTAATCCAGTACAAAAAATCTGCACTCAAGGGACCTATGTATATCTGACTACAGAGAGTGAACAGCCCTCTACAATTTCTGACTTTAGGACTAGACATTAAAAATGTGTTTTTTAAATAATTAGAAACTTACTTTGTGCTAACCATATTCCAGTCATGTCCAAAGCAGTTTCCATATGTTATCTCATGATGGCCCGATTACATTGATGGGAGGTTTCCATTTTACCGATGAGCAAAGGGAAGCTTAGGGATAAGACACAGTTTGCATGGAGCCCACATTCAATGACTGTGGGGTACCAGGGCATTGTACTAAAAACTCAAATTCCTAGCCTCAAGAGGATCTTATTCACAAGCCTGAAGAAAGACTCTGTTCAAGTCCCCTTGTCCTTCTAAGTATCGGCCAGACAAAAATATTGCTAAAATGTTTTCCATTTCAAAAATCTAAGAATCCAAAATTCATAGTAACTAGGTAGATATACTCAAACACTTCTATAATTAATGAATATCTACTTTCCCCTTTTACATCTTAATGCAGAAAAGTCAAGGAGGGTGAAAATCTGTTGAATGTGCTAAAAATTTTATTCAGTTTTTAGTCTATTTCTTCATAGGACAACTGATTCTTATGCTCATTGCAAATGATTCATTTCAATGGGCAGATAATTAAGGTGTCACACTATACGCCAGTCAATCTTGAGACTAAGGTAAGAAGAAGAATTGAGAACCACTGTTTATTTCAGTTCTTCTGATTGGTCACAAATTAAATCATTTTAGTGGTTGGACTAGGAGGATGGTTGAAAACACATGTTCTTCTATTATAATTCAGTCTCTTGGCAAGAAGTTACTGCATGTATCAGCATGCGCCACAGAAACTTTCCCAAGATGTCTGCTACCCTATACATAATCCCACTTTGACCACTCTGAGAAATCATTCTCTTGTTTTATTACACACCTCTGCTTCCAGGAGAGCTAGAGTTGGCGACTTCTTCTCCTCCACTTCTTCCTCCCCCTCCTCTTACTTGCCCTTCTAAAACATATAGAGTAGCACTGCTAAAATAGAAACCAAAACTTAAAATGTTCTTACATAAACCAGAAACAAATGTCTAGGCTAATTTAAGTACTGTGAGCAATATATTTAACTCTGAACATCTACTTACCAGGATGAAATAAGAAGCGTAATAATATCTGGTATAAGAAAATATATCAATTAGTCAAGTGATAAGAAGTAAGCAACTTACCCCTGGGTCATTTTGCATGAGAAATATGTACAACGTAACATACCATAACCTTTAAAATATCTTTCATAATGATTTATACCTAACGCATTCTTTATATGTTACTTTCAGTGCACCTATGCGTAATTGTCACATTGTTCTTTGACTACTTTATAGGAAAAAATTATAGAGTTTGGGTTTAAATAGCTATTTATTAACACATGTCTATGAGGATAAAATTATATAGCTATGAAGGTACTTTGAAAATAATAGCAGTTATCACCATCAGCATAGACTACCTAGCTCCCCTCCTTCATATATTTCAGTTATGTAAAAACACCATTTGGAGGCTTTAGCTCCTGACGGGAGTATATAGCTTTATATATATGTGTGTATATGTATGTAGTAAAAATGTATATACATGTAGAGAGAGAGAGAGAGAGCGCGCAAGTGTGGGGGGAGGGGTAGAGGGAGAGGAAGAGAATCTTAAGCAGGCTCCACTCCCAGAGTGAAACCTGACGCGGGGCTCAATTTCATGACCCTGAGATCATGACCTGAGCTGAAATCAAGAGTTGGAGGCTTAACTGACTGAGCCACTCAGGCGCCCCTATAGCTTTTTATATTTTAATGGTTTTTCTGTCTGAGGTGAGAAAAGAAACATGAACAGCTAAATGTCTCTCTCCTTGAACTGTACATGAGAAGAAAAAAGTAACAGCTACTATTTCAGACTAAGAAGAGTTAACAAGAATGAACTCTCTGAAATGGTAACTGAATTCTTAAGGTCCTGAACTGGCCAAACTGCTGGGATGATTCATAAAAATTCTCAGTAAAGAGAATGAGTTGATTCTGGAAACTATGAGTGATATTTTGATCAAAGGTAATGGAATGCATTAAAACAAGAACATTTCCTTTTCAGTTATTAGTTCTCTGATTATGGTTTTTCTGTGTTCTAGAACATGTGAAGATTATTACAAAATGTTGTGCTAAGGACCTTAAGTGAAATTCCAGCCTTTATTCACCCTGTGCAGATTTTTAAATTGGAATCTGTAAACAGATAATTTTATGCATGCTTTGCTTTAATTAGGTAAACATACAAATTTAAAGGTCACATATTTGAAGTAGATCCCATTAGGCAGAGAAATGTTTTCTGGTCTATCAACAACAAACAGCAATGATTGAGGTTGATCTTAAGAGAATTTAAAAACCAATGGAAGTTAATTAAATATTAAATCTTTCCCAGATTATTAGTCACTGTAGATTAAATGTGAGCTTGAGAAGGAGCGAGAGGCTACTGATGCCTAATTATGAGTTTCTCGTGGCCTAAATAACCCTCTCTTTCCTCCAGAAAGCTGTCAGCCTTACCCGCCCTCCACTATGCTTAAAACCATTTATCAGCAGATGAGGCAGGACAGGGAGGCGACAGGAGGAGGGAGAAAAAGATGCAGAGGCCGACCCCAAAAGTGACTTCAGGATGAGACCCACGCATTGCACTCAAAAGCAGAGCATGGTAAACTAACAAAAGACCGCCTAAACTATCTTGTCAAAATAAAGTCCTATTGGAATGCGGTTAAAAATGTTTGCTTACTTTTGTTAGTACACTTAAATACAATTTAATATTTTCAGTATGTTCCCTTTTCACGATCTTACTAAGCTGTTTAGCAATTTCAGACAAAGGCAGTGTCTCGGGACCTAACACAGTACCTGGTAAATAAGGGAACAACCGCAAAAGCAACCAGCACACCAACTAACATTAACTGAAAATGCTCCCTGTATTAGGCCCCGTTCTAAGCAATTTTACGTATAATAACACACTTAATAGTCGTAATTACACAGTGAAGTAAGTGTAATTAGCATCCCCATTTTACAGATGGAGAAAAAAGCACTGAGGCACAGAGAACTTAAGAAAATCAGATCCCGAGGCTGATGAGCGGAGCTGCCAGGGTTTGAACACAGCAGTCTAGCTTCAAAGCCCATGCTCTTAGGGAATCATCTATTATAAATCCTAGCAAAACATAAATTGTTTAGCAGCTCATGTTACTTGTTCCATTCACATCCCAAATAGGGGCCACTTCTGTCACTTATATTAGTAGTCATTCAGTCACCATTTACCATGGGCTGAACATTGGTGTGTATTTCACATCAGTAGTCTCCCCATCTGACATTCAGAGAAACCGAGACGCAGAATGTTTAAAATACTTAAAGTGACAAAACTGGTGAGTTCAATACATAAGCATTCAAATATGGCCACTTCTGCCTTCCCAAAACTGTCTCCCCTGGTGCATAGTTATAAAGTAACTATTGCAGCTTACACTGGCAACTGGTAACAGATAAGTGATCCTTGGAAACAGGTAATTTTGAAGTTAATCTTAATTAATGCATTTTTTATCACACGGTTAATGCACTCACTTTTTAATAACTGAAAAGGACAGTTACTCTTACCCCATCCAAATCCCTGCAAATCACTGCCAACTGACTTCAGCCAAACTTCAAAAATCCTTCATGCAGAAAGGGGGAAGAAAAGACCATTTCTTATTTTACTTAGTTGACAGCTTTAAGTTCAAAAGGCTTGGAACCAGATCAGAAAAGAAACTGATCAATACTCTGACTGGCTTGTGGATTTTTGTTAACCCCAGCCAGACAGGACACGTGTAAACACTTGTCAGCTCTGTGGCCAACATTGCTACTTTGTTGGGTTTTTGAGATTTAAGATGGTCTCTTCCTAGTACTGTATTTTCTGTAGACGATACTACTTTCTGCCACCAGGTGGCGATAGGGAGTCACAATTGCTTTTCCGTTTTCTGGGGCCTAGGGTTAGAACGCAAAAAACCATTTTTTTGTAGCTACATTATCGTAAAATGATTGAGTTCTTTTACCACATACACACACACACACGCAAAGCATTAATCAGGGCCCTCTCCAGGAAAAAAAAAAAAGACAGCAAACATAAATACTGCTTACATCTTCTCTAACCAAAATTCTATCATCACCTGTAAGCACCATTAGCATTTCAGACAAGACAGCCGTGATCTTGTACATGGGTGTTTCTCCAACCCTGGATACACATGAGGAACACCTTGAGAGCTTGAGCAGTGTCCAGATTGCACCCCAGAATTTCCTAGACTGAGGCCCAGGCATCCATATTTAAAAAAACAAAAACCAGGGGCACCTGGGTGGCTCAGTCGGTTAAGCGTCTGCCTTCAGCTCAGGTCATGATCTCAGGGTCCTGGGATCGATCCCCACATTGGGCTCCCCGCTCAGCGGGGAGAGCCTGCTTCTCCCTCTTCCCCTGCTCATGAGCTCTCTCTCTCTCACTCACTCTCTCTCTCAAATAAATAAAATCTTAAAAAAAAATTTTAAAAACAAAGACCAAAAAGCCAACTTCTCAGATAATTCTCACATACAACCAGGGTTGAGTCTTGCTGCCACAGAGAGTTAGATGCTTCTTAATGGGGTTGCAGATCACCGGAAGGGGTTATCACTGAGAACAGAATCTGCTCTTCAATTTAGTAGATTTGTAATAACAAATCAGGTTCTAGAAAACTGACTTCTGATAACATCATCATAGGATTATCATTTATAAAGTAGAAAGCCAATATGTTAATCTATTTTGAGGAAAGAAACACCTAAATGAGCCACTGTCTGGGATAATTATATTAGCCAAATAGATCTTCCCGAAGTAGATATCCATTCACTCATTCACAGTTTAGAAGCAACAAAAACACGGGGAAAACCGAATTCTGATTTAAATTCAGATAATTTGATGCATCTAGAAATCGAAGAAGGAACAGTAAATAATCTTCGGGGGCAACAGTAACCGCCTCAGTATGATGGTCTGATGGATCCCTCTTTGTTAAAAGGGTTGGTTCTACAGACCAAAGTAGCTCTCTCCATCAGCAAAGCCCCTCTTGCTGGGTACGGCCAAAGGAACACTAACATTTTTTAACTCTCACCCTTTTTTTTCCCCATTTCATAATCATCAGACTCATCTGTGATAGGCTGAAGAGGATGAAAGAATTCATTTCATTTTCCAAAGAAATCAAATCAACATAATGCATGACACACCATCATGACGCCATAGGTGGGCAGCCTGACTCAGGATTGCTCGATACCCCAGCAACTAACCAGTACAGTGGGGGGTGGGGGGGGCGCAACTGAAGGGCAGGAGAAAAGTCCATGACACCACAGCAGGCTTGGGGATGGCAGCTAAAAGGTCCCAAGCAAGTGTTTCAGGATTGTCGAAGAATTAAATATGGTTCAGGTAGCAGAATTTTAAGATGCGGTTTTATGAAATGAGTTGAAAAAGATGCTTAGCAAGGCAAGGCAAGATCCAAAGGTCCCAGCTGTCCTTGGATGCCTCATTCTAGAGCGGCGCTGAGGACACAAGCAAACCTGTAAGGCTGCCTGCCGTGTTAGGACCTTTGCTTCTGGAATCAGATGACCTGGCAGCTGACTTAGCTTTGCCCCCTCCAACCTATGCATTTCGAAGCACATTTCTTTTAACATCCGAGTACCTGTTTCTTCATCTGGAAAATGGAGGAAATAATTATTCTTGTCTCACAGGCCTATTGTGAGAATTTTCAAAGATAGTCCAGGCAAATTACAATGACTTGAAGGTGTAGCTCCCTGGGTGAGCAGCGTCAGCCTTGCTGGGAACTGCAAATTGTCCAGCTCTACCCCAGACCCACTGAGTGAGAAGCTGAAGCTGGGGCCCGGTCCCCAGCGTCTCAACAAGCCCTCCAGTATAACTAACGTTTGCAAGCAACCGATTTACAAGATAATACAGCTTGTAAAAATGGAAACAAACAGCATCCATGTTCTAATTACAGGAAGAAGGTCAGAAACACTAGGGCAGCTAAACGGGGCCTAGGGCTCGCCCAAGGCACACCAGCACCCAGGTCTGCTTATCAGAAAAGCCGTTGCAAGATAAACGAGAGAGCAAATTTGGTCCCAATCCCACTAGTTGGAAATGAGTAACCCGCCCTTAGGTCTGGGGAACGTATTTTATTCCTAACCTGATAGATTTGAAGCTGCTGACCCATTATCCAGCCAGCTGTGGTTTGAGGAGCAGAAGTCACGTGATAGAAACATACCCACCTAACTGACTATCCAGGAAGACAACGCCATAATAATTTCCCACATTTGCTTCTGCCATTCTAAGGCCTCTGTGTTTCCAGGTTACATAGAATCAGTTTCTTCTCAAAACATTGATATCATCCTTCTACCATCCAAAACATATTTTTCCTGCTCATTGTCCTCTTAAAATATAACTTAGTCCTCCAAAATAGTAGGTCCTTAGAACATGTTGATCGTATCTCAATTCTGTCACTCTCTGTCTACTGGTTGAAGGTGTTCATTTCAATTTCTCTGGCTGTCATGCTTCCCTGATTATACTAGAAGGCCCCTGAAGCCTCCAGATCTATCAGTCTGTTACAGGACTATTATAGGACTGTAAAATAGATGCATGTTCAAAAAAAGTTGTCCAAGAAAGCTATTGTATATGATGATCTATACATATTTTAACCTTATACAAATAAAAGTATATTTTTTAACCATCAGATCACCATCATTAGCTCAGTTTTAACTGAACCACTTAACGTCGTGTAGTTTTGTTCCTGCTTGTTGGCTCTAAACTAATTTCTAAAAGTAACTAGCACATTTTACCATACATCTAAACATTCTCCAAAGACATCTGAGTTTTAGGTTTAATGAGTGAATCTGTGCCATCTGCCTCATTCTAGATCAATGCTGTGGCTGATAAAAATGTGTAAAATTGACATATATTCTAGAATTATAAGTAATATATTCAAAATAATTCATCCTATAGGGCAATGGATTAAATATTTTAAGGCCTACATATCACCTTTTTTGAACCTAGGTATAAACTATGACTGTAAACTATAAATGTCATAGTTTGTTATAATTTTTACAACAGGGCTTTCTAGAAAAATGCATGTACAGCATGTGCAGCTGAGTTTTAGGTTTAGTGAGTGAATCTGTGCCAGCCCCCTCATTCTAGATCAACGCTGTGGTTGATAAAAATGTCTAAAATTCTGGAATTATAGGTAATATATACAATTCAAAATAATTCAGCTTATAGGGCAATGGATTAAGCATTTTAAGGCCTACATATCACCTTTTTTGAAACTCGGTATAAACTATAACATTGGAACGTGAGTATTTTTACAACAAGTCTTTCTAGAAAAATGCATGTATTGGCCAGCTGAATGATTAATACATTCCTGCCCTCCTTGTTTGCCATCAGACAGCTCTGCTGAGGGCCAGAATGCTGCGTTATATTTAAGAGTCACGTGTTCAAGTGAGAACAGTTGCAGAGCATTCAAAGAAAAATCTCTGTAAATTCCTTTAAAATTTTACTAGAAGCACTTAAGCTGAGGAACTTTTGGATCAGAAATCAAAAATATAAAGAATTGTAATCTTATCAACCCACCTCCCAACCCTAAGCAGACTGAAATAGCAAGATTTGGTGAAAAGCAGGCAAACTAACTCAGGCACATTGTCCTTTTATAGACAGATTGGTAACTGAACTAGGGCCAGATCACTGATAATGGGGATTTCAAATATACATATGTTAAATATTTAAATTTAATCAGGTCTCTGTAAGTCTCAGGCTGGAAAAACGTCATCCTACTTATTATCTTCTTTTAAAAATAATTTTGTAACTTTTAGCCCTCAACGTCAAAGAACAAAATCAAACAACAAAAGACATTCATTATAAGAGCCTTCTTCCTTATAACTAATCTGTATCTCCCTTACTGAATAGTCAGATCACCTTCTCTTGTTTTTATCACAGGATTATACACACACACAGAGACACACACACAAGTGGACTTTTTTTCTTCACATTTATACTTTTCAGGATCTTTCAAATTTTTTACAATGTCACATAGTAACAGAGGAAATACCTTAAATATTTTAAATTGCTCTTATTCTTTCTTTCTCTGCAAGTTGATTCTTTCCCAATTCTTTCCTATCAGTCTTATTTTCTAACCTTACTCATCTTCACTACTATTTCTTGAACTCTTTCCAAATTTAAGACACACCTGTCTTAAAATTATGCCTCTTGAATATAATTCTGAAATATAATCCAGTATCACTTGACATCTTTGTAGTAATTCTGCTATTTTAAAGAAGTCAAAAAGCCAATGTTGCTGTCGATTTTAATTTGGTCATCAAGAGAAGAATTGCAGCAGGACACCTGGCTGGCTCAGCCAGTGGAGCGTGTAACTCTTGAATGTGGGTTGTGAATTTGAGCCCCATGCTGGGTGTGGAGATTACTTTAAAAAAAATATAGTCTTAAAAAAAAAAAAAAGAGAGTAGAATTGCACCAAATCTATCAATATGTTGTTTCGTTACAGAGATGATGATTTAAGGAAGCTTTTCTTTACATTTTATTATCACTTATTTGTCATGAAAGGCTTGATGAGTTTGATTTGAACATGTAAATTTAAAATGCTGCTTTAAAGGAAAAGAAAAAGAATAGGAGGTTTGTGTTAATGCCAAGAGATTGAGGCTCCACTTTGGACCGAACAGATAGCCAACTTCAGCCTCAGTGAGACACCAGGGACCTGTGAAAACCCCTAATGTAATGAATTACTCAATCACCCTTTCAAAAGTTAACACACATTTTTGTGGAAGCTCATACTGAAATGTGAAATTGGAAAAATAAATACAGAAGAGCACAGGAATCCCCAGTTTGGATAAAAACGAAGTTCTGGAAAGAGCATGAGCTTTTGGAAAGCACCTGTTACATTATTACCATATCTAAAAGTTCAATTATGTTCAATTTGGATTTTTGGTAGACTCAATAATTACGAGCAATTGAAGATTCTTCGGCTAATCAAAGGCATATGTGTTCCTAAGGCTTTTCAGTTCTATCACAGTCCTATAAGGTAGCAGAGAAATCTGTGCTTGGTCTCTGGGTGTTTACTTAGCCGGTAGTCCTGGCTCCCTGTTCCTCTTGGACCAGCAGTGAGTAACAACAAGTGGCCAGTGATGATGAGAGTCAGTCTCTGACCAGGATTTTTGCAACTTCCTCCTGAGATTTTCAGAGCTCCACATTATCTCCATTCATCTTCACTGAGGACAGAAGGCTGGTTGGAAAAACGGGCTGTTGAACCTCACTCCTTTGTTTTAGCATCTGCCCAACTGGACCATCTCGGCTGCCTTATGGCAAATGAGTGAGTGCACAAACTTTCCTGGAAGTTCTTCCTGAATTGTGGGTGGCTCTCTGTGTTGACCATTTCCCTCTCACCAAACGTCTCCCATTTGGGGATGGCTGCCACCTTGCTGTAGGCCTGTTTTGGTCCTACGAGTATGTATTTTTGTTAGGGCCCAGTTTTATTCTGGAACTCTCAGCTGTAGCAATAAGATGATGTCTAGATTTTCTTCATTTTATTTTTATTTCCCTCTTATTCCTGTCAAGTTTATATTACCTTTCTACACTGATGTGCTTAAGCCTTAGACCCATGGTGTGTTGGGAATAAATTTTTCTTTCTTTTAATTTCCTCTGTGACCTTGTTACTCAGAGAGTGGTCTGTGGTCCAGCAGCGTATGCATCACCTGGGAGCAGAAACCAGGCCCCACCCCGGGCCTACAGAATCAGAATCCACATTTTAACAAGACCCCAGGTGATGTATCTGCACATTACCTTCTGAGAAGTACTACTCTATGATATCACTGATAATGGTAATCTCTTCTTGAATGCCTTTGGTGATGAAGGATCTCCACCTCCTTAGGCAGATTATTTTATTTGGGGGCAGCTTCCATCATAAGAAAGACCTTCCTTACATTGAAATTAATTTTATGTCTACATGAATTTAAACTGTAGGTCCAAGTTCCTACTTAGACCTGCTTAGCCCAGCCCAAAATTTAGTTTCTTGATTATGTGACATTCTTCCAAATACATTAAGATAAGTATCAAGTCCCCAATTTTTTTTCTATTTCAAAATAGGTACATTCACTTAATTGCTTCAGCATATCACATAAATTCAAGGTTCTTCTCCCCCAAAGACATTCCAGTTTGACTCTAACCCCAAAGGAAACCTTCCTAAGGTTTGAGAATCTCATAGTCCAGCATCCAGAGGCCAGATGATTAGTATGACTTCACGTTGGTAAGACTGAGCGGTGGGATCTCCTCACTAATATTCTTGCTGCCACATTATTTTGATGAAAATCCTAACCACCAATCCACCGGAACAATTTAGCATGCCATATTCAGAAAATCACGTATTTGTCTGATACAAACCTATGCGTTCACTTTCTTTAAAGGCTCCTTAAGTACACTGAAATCTGAAAATATTCCAATAAATTTACCTAACTTTTTTCATCCTTTAAAACATATCTGTTAGGCCCATTGCCTTGTATGGACATGTTGGGATCTTTCCCTTGCTCTCAATAAAAGCATTGCCACTAATGGGAGTATGATTTGAATTCTCTGAAGTTGCATCAAATAAAAGAAAACCTAATTATGTGGACTCAAGGAAGAATATGGGCATAGAATTGGAAGAAGCAAATCTTAAAAATAGAAGGCTGTGTTCTCACAGGGGAAAGTGCAATCACAAACTCTATGATGACATTAGCCCTGTGGAAATACGAGCGTTCTCTAGTGTTCCAGCACTTAGACATCAATTCATGGTGGTCTCAAGCTATGTTTTTGTTCTGGCACATTAAACAGAATGAAGACATATGTCTAAATTTAAGACATCCTTTTAGTGCTCTGTGCACGAGAGCCAGCTGAGAAATTTGAACTATTTCAAAGCACTAGGAAAGGAATTGTAGACACATCCTTTGTTTGGGCATATATTTTTAATTATCCTGCCTTTTAATATTCTTCTCCATTTGAGGATAATCAGACAAAATGGATCCTGCTGGGCATTGTCATGCTTAATAAAAGTAAGGCTGAACATCCACTAATATGGCGACAGCGTGGCGCATACGACATGCCAGTGACTGAGCCACATTCTGATGTAATTATAACACCACATGTAGCTGTGATAATGTAATTCCCTGTTTACATTAGTTCTAGCACTTGGAGTAAACTCTTCTTGCACTGGGTGCTAAGGATTTCAACCAGGGGAAGGCACATAGACTAATAAATGCATTGAATGCAGGATGCAGATAATAGCGAGGACAGGCAGATAAAAGGCTGTGGACTATTGTGTTTGAGTCTGCAGACCAGGGGTCGACTCCCTGGGTTTAATCCCAGCTTCATTGATTGCTTGAGGTCTAACCTTAAGCAAGACCTCAGCCTCCATGAAATGGAGGGAATAGTTCACTTTTCTCCTCAGACTACGGTAAGCCTTAAATGGAATAATATATGTAAAGATTTCCCCTTAAGTCTTCTTCCCCTCCCTTTCCCCCCTTTCTCCCAAGTTCGTTAGATAAAGATTTATTGCCTTTTTTCTTTCCTTCATCAAAAAGCTATTAGGAAAGCCCAAATAAAGTGGGTGGCCCAGAGGTGTCAGGCTCATGATGGTTGGAGCCAGTGTGCAGAGGGGGTGGCAGCCGGATGGTATCAGAAAATTGGCGTCAACTAGGGGTTTGAGGTAATGAGTGCTGGGTCCCCCACTGTCAGAGAAGGGGGTTGTGGATGTGGATGTGGGAAAGACAGAATAGATCACGTGGCACTGGGATGGTGGGGGAAGTATCCGCAGAGCACTCAGCATGTTGAACACCGTACATACAGATAAATATGGGAATAAATGTGTGTGCTATGGTCTGAATATCTGTGCCCCCCAGATTTCATATGTTCGCACCTAACCCGCAATATGCTGGTGTGTGAAGGTGAGGCCTTTGGGAGGTGACTAGGTCATGAGAGTGGAGCCATCCTGAATGAGATTCGTGCCCTCATCAAGGAGAACCCACAGAGCTCCCTCATCCTTCCGTCATATGATGACATGATGAGAAGTCTGTGATCAGGAAGCGGACACTTTCCCGGCCACACTGGCACCCTGATGTCAGACCTCCAGCCTCCAGTCTGTGAGAAGTAAAATTGTGCTGTTTATAAGCCACCCAATCTATGGCAGTTTGTTATAGCAGCCCAAATGCACTAAAGCTGTGGGTCTATGTGTATATAGAGATTTCCTAGCTCGGTACCCCGAAGGAGACTGGGAAACAATATCACAGTAGCCATGAGCACACCTAGCGTCCAGATATTGGTGTCCACACAGCATCCTCCACTGGAAGGAACCGGGGCCCCCTAGAGCAACGAGCGATCCTAGGGCTGGGTTAGGAAATGAACAGAATGTGCCTAGAACCTGTTGCTGTGCTGGAAGTAGGGAAACACTCAAAGAACGATGGCAACTTGTCAAAAGAAGGGAGAAACCAGCTTGAAGGGATTCCAACTAGTCAAATCTAGGATAATTTTCATCATCAAAATAAATCTTGACAGTAGTAAATTATAACACATCCAATAAAATAGGAACCCCTGAGTCCACAGGGATATACAGAAATCAAGAAACAGTTAAATATGCAAACGAGTAAACAGATACAGGAGAAAGCTCTTTCTTCTCATGGAAAGCCAAACCAATAATAAATGTGGAAGAAATGATGACAGAAAATCGCCATCTGGCACCCATCAGAATGATAATTCAGAGTAGAAACATTCAACGTGTTATAAACTAATGTGTAAACATGAGGTGAGGAATGGCATTTTGAGTTGGAAGTTTCCACCTGTGAGTGTCCTCTCCACGTTGTGGCCACAAGGCTGCCACGGTTCCAGATGCCACATACCTCTGCCAACAAAGAAGAGAGGTCTTTCCTCACATGAGGGGCTCTTCATTGGGAAGAACAATCTTCCCAGAAGGTGGAAGGGAGACTTTCTCGGGGGTCCGATTTTCTAGAATTAGGTCACGCAACTATCTTCAAGCCAACCACTAATAAAGGGAATGAGACTGTAATTGAATGAAATTTATGATGAACTCCCTGAGGCTAGAGTTTATCTCTTTCCCAAAGCAGAATCAAGATTATTCTAGATGGGGGGTAGGGGGCAAGGGCAGGGGTATGGCTATGGCATAAGCAGCTCATGGTGTCTGACACATCAGAGGTAGAGAAAAATCCCCATCGCTGGTATAATCTGGCCATTCATGAATCACCAACTTCATTAAAACAAAATAGCTGTGTAAGCTTCTTAATTTCTAATACAACAATGTCATTCATCCTAAAAATGCACATTTGGGGGTTATTTTAACATCTCTGAAATTGACTCCACCTTAAAAGTGGTTATATAATTGTTTAATTGGCAACTCACTCCTTTGTGGTCCACAAAATAATAGTACATCTATGTTTGATGGAGTATTTAATTAGGTAATGTGCAGTAAACAAGTAGCGGTTCCGTTGGTCCCTGTTGGCAAACATCGTTACCCCCCCCATGAGATGGCAAACATTAATCATCGTTACACCCCTATGAGATGAGCACTATCATCATCCCTGTTTAAAGATGAGAACACTGAAGTTTATTAAGGCTGATGTGCCAGATCCCACAATAATTTAAGGACAGAATTGGGACTAGAGTGCACTGTTGGATGCCAAAATTTGTATTCTGGCCAGCCCCACCCCTGGCTATCACTGAGTGTGTGCATTTGCTCATCAATTCAATGTATATGTTGGGGTGCCTAGCAGGTGCCAAATACTATATGAGGCACTGAAGACAAAGCCGTGGGGTTAAAAATAGAATAAGGAAGACTAATAAAAAAGCTAGTAATAAATATATCACTAAAATTGTAATGAGTAATTGACACTGTGATAGATTGCTTACAAATATTCGATACCCTTCCTTGGGGGAAGACTTTATTCCCAGTCCCATTAATGGCAGGCTCTGTCGTGTGACATTATGGCCAGCAAAATATGGGAGAAAGTAGCATGAATCATGTCCCAAAGAACTTGAAGCACCAACCAATGCAATGTCTCGTCTCTTTCTGCCTCAGTGACCCACAGTTTATTTCCCAGAGAGAAGCTACTCTGTCAGCCTGGGCCCCACAGTGGAGAAACCAGGGAGGACATTCGCAGCCACCCCCAGCGCACAAGGAGCAAGAGTATGAAAATAAACTTTCGAGGTTGCCAGCCACTGAGGTTTTTGAGGTCATTAGTTACTACAGTAATCACAGTAACTACTAATATACCACAGTATATTCTACCTTACACCGATGATTCAGTGACTTCACTTTTAATTAAGAAAAAAAAATAAACATGTAATAGTGTGAGAGGCCACATAATGTAATGCCTAAAAGCAAAGTCTGCAACCGGCTTGCACGGATTCAAACCCCACCTCTCCCTTTCACTAGAAAACTGGCTTTAGCAAATGCACCTAACATCTCTGCCTCGGTTTCCTAGGGGACAAGACCACACTTACCTGACAGCATCGTCATGAGGAGTAAGCACGTGAATATTTGCAAACTTTCGAGGACAGGGAATGACACGTGGTGAGTGCTCCATAAATGTTTGTTCAATAGAATTTTTCTGTCAGGGAATAATAAAGGGAACTCAGTTCAAAGAGGGGCCGTCAGGAAAGGAATATCCTGCAAAGTTCTAAGTTATGTTTCTTAAACCTTCCAGTTGATGGCAATTTTCCCAAGAAACAAGATTTTCTGAGAATTGCTGCATATTTAAGGACAAGGAGAACATACGAGGTCATGCTGAAATGCATATTCTGGGTGATCGGCTAGTCTACGGGATGGGATTACTCCCGTGAGACTGTCTTGTAGAGCCCAACAAACAAAAACAGCTAAATACACAAATATTTGAAGTCCTGAATGCCCCAAACATTCCACAATTGAACTGATCCTCGTATTTGTCATTTAGAGCTGGAATTGCCAAACATCTGGCAGTGGGCTAGCTACCTTCCCAGCAGGCGGGTTGGGTCTAATTAAATTTACAGTCAGTTATAAGTTGCTGATATCGGACGCAAACAGCAGAGAAGGATTCACTGGTTCACCGATGCCGGAACTTTCAAGAATGCACAAAGCATAGAAAGACGAGGAAGAGAAAGGATCGCTTGGCTTTGCTTGGGTTGCTGCTGTAATTCTTTTCAAATCACTCATAGTGTGCTTCACGTAGGACCTTCCTCAGCACAGCAATCCCAGCTTCACCGGGTCTGTGTTTGAATTGCAGAAACTCTTTGCCTAAGTTGATTATACTGGTTGCCGAATGCTGATCTGTGGACCAAGCCCTACCTGTGGAGGTTCTGACTCTCTCACCCTGGGCTGTGCGAGCAGCACAGGTTACACGTTAAGACAGATTATGGCCCCACTAGTCTGCACATTCTGCAAAACTAGAATTTTTGTTAGTGTCATCTTTCACCTGCATGGTAATATATGTTTATCATGGATAGTGTGGAAAATCACACAGGCAATAAATATCTCCAGTAAGCCCAACGCTCAAAGATAGCCATATCATTCATGAACATTTTCCAAGCTATTAAGTTTTATTCAAAAATTCATGTATGGGGGCGCCTGGGTGGCTCAGTCGTTAAGCGTCTGCCTTCAGCTCAGGTCATGATCCCAGGGTCCTGGGATCGAGCCCCGCATCGGGCTCCCTGCTCGACGGGAAGCCTGCTTCTCCCTCTCCCACTCCCCCTGCTTGTGTTCCCTCTCTTGCTGTGTCTCTCTCACTGTCAAATAAATAAATAAAATCTTTAAAAAAAAGTAAAAAAAGGGCGCCTGGGTGGCTCAGTTGGTTAAGCAACTGCCTTCAGCTCAGGTCATGATCCTGGAGGCCCAGGATCGAGTCCCGCATCGGGCTCCCTGCTCAGCAGGGAGTCTGCTTCTCCCTCTGCCCCTCCCCCCTCTCATGTGCTCGCTCTCTCTCTCTCTCTCATTCTCTCTCTCAAATAAATAAAATCTTTAAAAAAAAAAGTAAAAAAAAATTCATGTATGGTATGAAGAAAAATAAATTCATGTATGGCGTATATATATTCCATTGAGCAAATGTAGCATGATCCATTTGACCACAAGATTCATTTAGGTATTCGTTTCCCTAAGATTTTTTTAAAGATTTTACTTATTTGACAGAGAGAGAGAGAGAGAGAAAGCATGGGAGGGGGGCAGAGGCAGAGGGAGAGAGAATCTCAAGCAGACTCCCCGCTGAGCACAGAGCCTGACTCAGGGCTCCATCCCAGGACCCTGAAGTCACGACCTGAACCGAAATCAAGAGTCAGACGCTCAACCGATGGAGCCCCCCCAGGTGCCCCTGTCTTCGATTTTGCTATATGATTTTCAACAATATCATAAGCATACTTAAATATAGAGCATACCCCTGAGGATAAATTCTTAGGTTCAATAATATGAAAAGTTTTAAAGTTTGGAGATTATTGCCAAGTTGTCATCTAGAAGCAATAAAATCTCCCTTTTTAAAACATAGAATGTCATGAAGACAACACCATGATTTTTTGAGGACTGACCTCACATTGCCATGCACAAAGCACTAGGAATCTTTGACATTTTGGAATTGATCACTGAAACCATTTACTATCAGCAATGCGAGGTTTCGTGATGTGGACATCTGATTTTGCTGGGAGATCATTTGAACAGCACACTCTACAGAGGAGGAGACTCAGTTAAAGGCCCCGCACCTGCTTCTCAAATTGGTTTTGTGGTTTATTACCAATTCATCCATTCACAAAAATTCCACAGTGTAACAAAATGAACAATAAAACTACATTGAACATTGAAAATATAATTGCATATGACACAGTGTCACATGACTCTTTAAGTAATGTGATTCAGGGGAAAGCCAGGAACTTGAACAGATATTTGTCTACTTAAAAATGTGGGTATTCTTGAAGTTTTGGGCACAGATTCCACAGGAACATCAATGGTGCGTTGCTCTCCTAATTACTGTGTAATTACCTAATGTCTATATGAAGCAAAATATAATACATATTAGGTGCGGACATGAGTGTCGAACTCTATCCTTGCAAGAAAGTTTAAAGACTTTCAGACGTGATGACAGCACATGTTGTGCCGGTCTTTTTCTCATTCTTTCTTCGTCCTTCCTCAGCAGCTTTCTGCTAGCTTTCCCTCCCTGTATCTATGGGACTCTCTTCCCACCCTGGCTGGGTGCATTTCACCTCCCTGCATTGGGGCCCCCACTAGGATTCACAGATGGATACAAGACTGTTTACAAGATGTGTACAAAACATGTACATCCTCAGGTTCTTCTTAAGTACCAAAGCTTTGGCGACCGTTTTTCAGGCTCACCTGTTGTTACCTGGTGCTCCGAGGATACCTTTCATTTCATTTGCTGGATCCTTTAACTTTGCCCTCCAACATAAGTGTTCTGTGTGTTTTTACTTAGTTTTGTTTCTTTGTTAGTATTCAGGGTCTGAGTTTAAAACAGTAAGCCATTAGCCAGGAACATCATACCATGATATTTCCTATTCACATAACTAAACTTTCTTTAAAACATTATTTTAGGGCTGCCTGGGTGGCTCAGTCGGTTAAGTGTCTGCCTTCGTTTCAGGTCATGATCCCGGGGTCCTGGGACCAGACCTCTAGTTGGGCTCCCTGCTCAGCGGGGGGTCTTCTTCTCCCTCTCCTTCTCCCCCTATTCATGCTCTCTCTCTCTCTCTCTCTCCCCCCTCATATAGATAAATAAAATCTTTTAAAAAAATAAAACAGTATCTTATGCCTGAAAAAAGCAAAACTATGATGGATTATCAGTTCCTATAACCACCCCTGCTCATTGCGGAACTCATTCTTCCAATGTAATATCTGCCACAATCCTGCTCTGATAATAATTTTGTACAGTTGGGAAGTACACTGAAATGGGAAACAAATCAACAAGAAAAGGCCACATTTCTTTTCAACTTCTATATGCTTTTGTCTAATATCCCAAAGTCCAATAATTTTCAAAGGAGCAAGGTTTTAATACAGCTATCTCATTGCTAAAACAGGTGCTCATGAAAAAATTTTACCGACACATAAAGATTTCTTTAGAGTCAACCATAATGACTAGTGACATTGTCCTATTTTGGAGATGGTGCATTCATTAGTGACTGACCAACAGTAACTTAGAGAATAGAATGCTGAGGCTGAGGTTTGTATTTTAAAAGTTTACTTATTTTTAATAATTGTGCTCACACAGAAATAGGCTTCATATGAATAAGACATTTTCATATAGAGATAAATTTCACTTTATTACCTTTAACCTTTACCATCTGTTCTACCAATGCATGTGGTCAACATGGGGACCAGGGAGTGCAGATGGCTCCCACAGAAAGCTTTCAATGTGCATTTTATAATGCCTCACAGACAACGCATACAGTAATTCCCTCTTTGAAATATAACATAAAACTTATTTTAACCTCGCTACTTATGGTTTACTGTTTATTCCCATGGTACAGCTATTTTAAAACATTGTTGATTCATTTTAAATGAAAACTCTACCACTGTCTTCCTCCTCCACCCTCCCTCCCTTTCCCCCTTGTCCTTCCCCCACCGGCCCGACACCCCCATACATGCTTTGAGGTTAATGAAATCAGAATGTTTGCATTTAAGATTAAGGTACATAAACAAAGGATGTCCCACTGCTCAGCCACATGAGGAGAATGAGTTGGTCCGAGGCCTGTCTTCGACCAGCTCTTAGAGGGATTTTATTTGTTTGGTGAATGAATCATGAGGATCATTCTAGGGCACTGCAGTACCAGAAAATATAGACACCTTCCTTCTTGCTTTTTAACTCCCCAAGCTGGAAATAAGAAAATCACTTTTAGGCAGCAAATATTGAATCAGGAAACATTTCCATTCGATCTAAAATTGCATTAAGAGATGAGGCCCAAGTAATATTCTCTTTTTCCGAACGTGTCTCGCACACATTTCACATTCTTAACCTGAGGAAGATGTGAAAAACAAAAACAAAAACAAGCTCTCACCATTCACCCACACGCTGAGCCATCCACTGACTTCAAACTTGATTGGGAGAAAATACAAGCAAAGAGGACATTGTGCTTTCTCCAGGCATACAATGGTAAATCAGAGAGGACATTCTGTGGGGTTCTTACGGGAATTATTAACTAAACAGTGTTTATCCTCCCTTCCTGGCTAACCTGCTCAGAGCAAGTAATGAGCTCAGAGGCAATAAAGCAAATACTGGCCCTTTCCAGGCCTTCCAACTGCTCTGCCGCCTACCATTTCTCCGAATGTTTTCTTACTTCTGGGTTTGTTTGGCCGAAGCACTGCAACTGAACTGAGCACGGGCTTCCAGGAGATGGTTTGGGACAAGCAAAAAGCAAGTCTCTGTGTTTCCTGAGTGGCCTCCATCAGGTTCTCAGAGATATACACCAGGTCGACCAGATGCCTCAATTAAACATGTAGTGTTTAAGTTAGAAGCCTCTCCATCTCGGAATCCACAGGATGTTGCTGGCCAGAGAAGGGAGATGTTTGGGGGAAAGTATATCCTGTGAGGCCCATCTGTGGCCTAGATAGGTCCCCTCACTTCTAACAGACCCGGCCTTCCCCTCTGCTGCAGCTCAGTAAGGGAAGACCGCCATCCTACTTCCCACGAGAGTGGAGAGGCCAACAAGACGGTTCATTTTCCACCACCAGTCCGGCCATTTTGTCGAAGACAGGGAAGCTCAAGTGCACGGCCATTTACTTGGAATCACATCATAATTCCTATTATCGGGACTGCTTTTCCTTTCCAAGAAAAATAACACCAGAGATCAATGGCTCTTCCATAAACATGCTTCATACTTTTATTTATTGTATGCAACTTGTGTGGCTTTCAGGATTAGGGTAGAGGACAGAAGGGCGGAAAGATGGTTGAGGGTTGAGGGGCAACAAAAGGCAAAGGCATGAGTTAGCAATGCTTCCAAGAACACACAACATGCGAAAGGGAAAATAAGTCCCCGAGCATCTCCCGTGCCATTCTCATTTTCCCAAGGCCTTCCCGCCCTGATAGATGTTACACAGCCTGCACAAAGACTGAGCCCTTCTTCCCAAGGGTGTTGCATCACTGTCATTTACCCAGCCTTGGTGAATCCATTCCTCACAGAAACAGACTAGTTCCTCAGAACTAAAAATTGATTTTGACCAATTGCCTTCACGTACAGAAACAGCCTAACTTTGAGGACGCTCTTGTGTCGTTTCTAGTTGTTAACATCATTCATTCAGACACTTTTGGAACTTATAATTTATCATCCTCCTTGCCCAGATTTACACAGCATTAGTGAATTTAATTCAATTTAATACATTAAATGAAAGTCATTTTTAATATTGTGGCATAGTAGGAAATTATGCATATTTTAAAGCTCTTTGCAAATGACTTTGTAAACATGGCCAAATTATAATTCTTTCATGTAATGATAAAATCTAAACATTTAAAAAGTTCAGTTTTTCTTATACAAAATTAAGCGTAAAATCATTAAGCTTATTTAACTTCTTCTATCCACTGGTCTTCCCGGCTGGGATCTTGCCCCAGAAGAAAGGGGGGGAAAAGTTATATAGAAACAATAATCATTAACGGGGCGCCTGGGTGGCTCAGTCGGTTAAGGATCTGCCTTCAGCTCAGGTCATGATCCCAGGGTCCTGGGATCGAGCCCCCCATTGGGCTCCCTGCTCCGCGGGAAGCCTGCTTCTCCCTCTCCCACACCCCCTGCTTGTGTTCCCTTTCTCGCTGTGTCTCTCTCTGTCAAATAAATAAAATCTTTAAAAAAAAAAAAGAAACAATAAACATTAAGACACTTGATAATAACTAAGGAAGAGTATAATGTGAGGAGTGGTTTTCACTAAGGGGGTAGGTACAGTAATGAATTTTAAAATAATGTCTTTACTTCTCATACTTTCTACATTAAGCATGTACCACTTTTATCATTTAAAATAACCATTATTTTTTAATAGAAGAGTTTCCTTTCTGCCTTAATTCAGATTTAGAAGTCAAAGGAGAGAAGATGGAGGCATTCATAATAATTATAATAAAAACATTACAGCTTTGGGGCACCTGGGTGGCTTAGTCAGTGAAGCGTCTGCCTTTGGCTCAGGTCATGATCTCAGAGTCCTGGAATCAAGCCCCAAGTAGGGCTCCCTGCTCAGCGGGGAGTCTGCTTCTCCTTCTCACTCTGCTACTTTTCTCCCCTGCTCATGCTCTCTCTCTCTCTCTCTCTCTCTCTCTCAAATAAATAAAATCTTTAAAAAAAGAAAGAAAGAAAGCATTACAGCCTTTACAACTTCCATGCAGACAGACATCAAGAGACTCAAAGAGGAGAGCTCCCTATATTCCTATGCTGACTCTTTAGGGGATGCCATCAAACTCTAAATCATGAATATTCATATACTCCACACCAGGCACCAAATTCCCTCTGTGTGCTTTACAAGTACTAGCTCACTTCCACAGCAAGCTTCTGAAGTCAATACCCTTAGGATCATCCTATTTCACAGATAAGAAAACTGAGGTCACATAACTTGGCCCAAGATCACACACTTAGTAGTAACAGTGGGACATGGGCAGACTGGCTTCAGAGTCTGTATGCCCAATCACCACGTTAAGTAGTTGCCAACATGCCTCTACCTGTTATTTTAACGGGGGAGGACTAGTCTCCTTTGGCACCAGGTGAGCGTCTGGGGAAGGAGGGTTTAGTTGCAGGAAAGGGATCGTCATCATTTTCCCAACGAACTGGCTTGCCTGTGTACTCCATGATCATTAGGGTCTAGTTTGGACAAATTCATGTCTACCCCGAGTTTCCATCAATGCTTGGCCCATCTCATGGACGAGGAAACCGATGACAGAGGCGAGGGGGTGCTGCTCAGCAGGTCCTTTGTCCAAGGATGATGTCATTGAACTTCACCATCGTTTGCTGGTTAAACTGGCCTGTGACATTTTAGGGAGCAAATACAAAAGGGGCCTCCCATGCTGTGGTGGACCTTTCCATCTCAAGGAAGAGGACTCCGGCAGGAGTAAGGCTGCCTGGGAGCTGAGGGCTTGTTATGGCGTTACTATAAAAACAATAACTAAATAACAAACAAAAACAAACCCCTTCACTTGTACACGTGTGTTGTATCTGGGCTGCTACCCACATTGGGCCACTGACACGTGGACAGGAAAGAGCTACTCAAGCATGAAAAGAAGGAAAAAAGAAATTGATTTTTTTATCCTTTTTTAAAAATTGTGGCCAAATATCCATAACAGGAAGCTATCATTCTAACCATTTTTAAGGGTGCAGCTCAGGGCATTCAGCACGTTGTTGTCTGTGCCCAGGACTTCCGTGTTCTCCCCAGAGGAACACTCCAGCCCACCAACAGGAATGCCACCTCCTCCCTTCCCTCCCTGGAGCAACCATCCCCCTGTCTGTCCTCACGGGTCCGACGACTCGAGGTAACCCAGAGGAGTGGAGTCCTACTGGATCTGTCCTTTTTGACTGGCTTCCTTAGCATAGTATCTTCAAGTTTCCCTCACGTTGTAGCAAGTACCGCATTTGCTTCCTTTCCAAGGTTGAACGATACTCCCCTGCTTCATCCGTTAGTCCATGGCGGACACGTGGTGGCTCCTACCTGCAACTACTGGGAATCATGCGGCCGTGAACTTGGGAGAACAGCGATGTGATCAGGTCCCTGCTTTCATTTATTCTGGGTACATACCCACAAGTGGAATCGCGGGATCATATTGTAATTCTACTTTTTTTTTTCCTTTTTTTGAGGAAACGCCATACCGTTTTCCTCAGCAGCTGCAGCATTTTATGAGAAATAGTTTTTAAAGTCAATTAATGAGTTTCATTTTCCTCCCTTCCCTTCACCCTTCCTCCATTACCTCAAAAAGGCCAAGTGCTTCATAGGTGCTCGTGGTTCTTACTCAGGTGATTGCCAACTGTATCATTTGTCCCCTCCGTCCAAGCTGGTCCACAGCCTCTCCACCTCCCTGACGTCAGTAAGCCACAATTTCACGGACACTGCAGAACCTAGGCAACCGTGGAACCTGGACCACAGCCAGCCCCTGCCAAAACTGCATCCTTGAAACTGCATGACAGAATCACTCAGGAGCCCCACTTGAGCTGTTCATCAGGAAATGAGAGTAGCCCAAGTTTCCTACATCAATGACTGTTGTGATACCTGGCTCACAGTTTGCTGTTTCATAGCAGAGATGGAACATGATCCACAGAAAGCATAGTGTGCACCTGTTTTCCACCATCTTAGTAACAAATGTCATGAGGGATTCACCAGGTAGATCCATGTCTTACCAGCTTTGACTCTCCCACAGAGTGCCTAGCGTGGCAACCTACAATGTGTGAGTTAGCAACAAACCCAGCAGTGTGTCCCAAACCTGAATTGGTCACATCATTACCAAGAAAAATAAAATCACTTACAAGAAAACAAATTCGTCCACGTACTACCCAAAACTAGTTCACATATCACCCATAGAAATTCTGGAGTAGCTAACTTCACATCTGAATGGGAATCCATTAATGTCTTCCAAAATAGCACATTAATAAATATCTGGGCTGGTCTCCTGAGAGCAAGATAATGGTTGCATCGTGATAAAGAATTTGGTGTGAAAATGTTAGCAGTGATCACTTCTTGTGCAATTATGGACTATTTTATTTTTTATGGTTCTGTAATGGAAATTGGTGACTTACATAAATAGAATACATATGTCCATATGTCTGTGTATATATGTGTTTGTGTGTCTGTGTGTATAATCTATTGTCTGTAGACACACTGGGTGAAGGAAAAAGGCACAATGTAGCAAACCCTAATAGCCCTCACCCCTTAAAGTGATGCTGCAAGTCGCAGGTCTGTGGGGCGATGACTCTTGGAGCCAGACCTACCTTCATTCTGGCAATGAAGAGTGCATTGAGGAAATGGCATAAAAGAGAAGCCGACATAGGGGATGATCTGAGAGAGAGTAAGTACATGAGAGCCATAAGTGCCCCGCTTAGACACCTTCTGCAATGCTTCCCTCCACACTTTTTTTCTTATCATGTTCAGTTAGCCACTGTATAGTACATCAGTAGTTTTTGATGTAGTGTTCCATGATTCGTTAGTTACATATAACACCCAGTGCTCATCACCTGTGCCTTCCTTAATACCCATCACCCTGTTGCCTCATCCCCCCCCCCCCCCGGAAGCCCTCAGCTTGTTTCCCGGAGTCCATCGTCTCTCGTGGTTTGTCTCCCTCTCTGACTTCCCCGCCAGATTGCCCTTCCCTCTCCTAATGGCCTCCGTGCCATTCCTGATGTTCCACAGATGAGTGAAACCATATGATAATTGTCTTTCTCTGCTTGACTCCCTCCACATTTAATCCACAAAACGTTCTAATGGAGGATTCGCCATGTACAGGGCAATATAAGATACAAGGATTAAATCACTGTTCTTGCCCCATAGCCTTTAAAAATCTCAACGCCAAGTCTGTGGGTATAGAGGCGGGGAGCCGGGAGTGAGGACGGCTGGGGGACGCGAGCAGAGAACGTTTCTGGGGTGAAGTCATGTCCTGATGACTGGATCGTAGGCAGATTCTTCCTTGTCTCCACAGGATGAACACTCTCTTCTCTGGGACCAGAAGGGGGAGGCAATCATCTGGAGCCCAGAGCACCCCGTCTCCCCGGTTAGAACTGGGGAGTGCTAGAAGGGTGAACACTTGAGTAGCCCACCAGGGAAGGGAGAGTGAGGTCAGGGGAGATGGCAGACCCACCAAGGCTCACACAATGCCAGCAAGTAAAAGACCAGCTGGTCGCTTGTGTGCCTCTGAGGGCCGGCCTGTGGGAAGCCGCCTCTGTCCGTCCTGCCATCCTTCTCCAGCTGGGCTGCTCCCTGAGCTGCTGCAGACCCCTTTCACACCCCTTCCCAGCTGTGGTTTGGCACTCTCTACAAGAGCCCTGATGGCCAGAGTGCCCTCTGGGCTTGTCTCCTGAGAGCAAAGGCCTGCCCATTTCCACTACCGAATTTACCCACAGAAGCAGGAGGAGGAGGCTTTTTTTAGATGTCCGAAGCACAGTGGCCTGCATGAAGTGCACTGGGGCCGTGTGGTAATAATCCGATTTGGTGTCTGGGACACCCGAGAGGCGCATGCATAGGCTGTAAGGAGCTTAATACTTTTCCCGCTGCATCATAGAAGCTTCTGGCTTAACAAGTGGAAGCATTTGAGGGATGGAATGAAAACTCCTCCTGGTACATGATGTTTGGCTGTGGCCAGGGGAGTCGTCAAGTTGAAGTTCTACAACAAACAGTTGGTTTTTTGTCCCGAGCCAAGGAAGTGACTATATCTGGATGATGATAAATGAGGTCCGCAAACTATGGCCTATGAGCCAAACCCAGCCTGCCACCCATTTCTGTATACCCTACAAGCTCAGAATGGTTTCTCTGTCTTTAAGCAGCTGGAAAAAAAATCAAAAGACTATTTTGTGACCCATGAACACGATACAAGATTCAAAAATTTTTTTAAGTGGGCTCCATGCCCAGGGTGGACCCCAACATGGGACTTGAACACATGACCCTGAGGTCAAGACCTGAGCTGAGATCAAGAGTGGGGCACTTAAGTGACTGAGCCACCCAGGCGCCCCTGAAGTTCAGATTTCAATGCCCACGAATAAAGTTTTATTGGAACCCAGCCACACCCATCTGCTGGCACGTTGTCTCTGGCTGGTTTCAGGCTTCAAATGCAGAGTTGAGTATTTGCAGGGGAGACTGTTTCACATCTGTCTGTACAGCTTGTCAACCCCTGTGCTAAAGCAGCGGCCGGTGTCACCAAGGGCAGGGACAATGTGAAGCAGTGAGTGGAAAACTTAAATAAATGAGGACACTGTTTTTTTGTTTTGTTTTGTTTGGGTTTTTTTCGGAGCTGCATTTTTAAATGTTCCAGCATTCTGGGTTGTAAATCATACCACACTGAGGAAGAGCTATATCTGGAATTCAGCTTTAATACTTGAAATAACATGGAAATTTCCTTCTTGTTGTTTTGATATTCCTTCCCCACCCCCACCCCACATCCCCCCAACACACACGGTGGGGGGAGGGGAAAGCAGGGGCAGACAGACGCTCAGTATCTCCTAGGAGCTCAGCAACATGTTTGTGCTCACAAAGTCTCCCTGGTAGGAAGAAATACAAGAGCAGCGACTTGCAGACCCCCCACGATGGACCCCAAAGGACGATTAACTGAAACAATGTTATGGGAATGTATTCAGTATGCACAGATGACAAAACGCCAGCAAGCCAGCTCCCTACAGCATTCTAATTATAGACACCACTCTCAAAGTTTAGTCAAGCTACGCGGTATGGTCCCTTACACGGTATGGTCCCTTTGACAGGGTGTGGTTGAAGTTGACCACTTAAATACTGGAGAGATCCCTTTTGGTTAGCTAGTAACGGTCGCTCAAGGAAACACCGTATCTCGCAGCCTATAGGGCTAAGACTTCATTTTGGCTCTAAGACTTCTACAAAGATTCCTCCCAGCCAGACAGCTGAAATCAACAGTTAAAAAAATATTGTGTTAATCAACAAAAGGGCTTCATGCTTTCTCACAAAGAAGTTATATAAGGAAGCCTCGTTTCTGAGCAAAGCAAGCTGAAGTATGGTGTGTGGATGAGTTGGAGTGGGCAGCAGCACGCGCACTGCGTACTGGCATTGTGGGCGCAGGAAGGAGGAAGAGGGGGGAAGAAAGCCTGCGACATATTCCTTAAGGACATGCTGGAGTGTTGAGGGTAATTTCTCAGGGTTGGGCACAAGCCCAGCTCACCAGGTAGACAGAGGGCCAAGGTCAGGGAGTACAAACTGCTTCAATATGCTGACCGATGATGACAGGCTCCATCCACCTGCCTGATGCCTCCATCTGGTAAAGGTCATGTGGTGCCTTGGAAAAAGCATTAAACCCTGAAATGCTAGTGCAAGTTGTACCTGAGTCGATGGGATCAAAGGGAAGCGCGGATGGAAGCCAGCATGAAGGGACAGGAGGTCAGTGTTGGGGATACTCTCCCTTGAGCCACGTAGGCTTCTGGAGGGCAGAAAATGGAGCGCTATCTGGCACAGAACCCAACCCAAGGAGAACTGAGATTTGCGAAGGGGGCCTGGGGAACGTCTCTGGGAAGGCCCAGGCCTTACGCGTTCCCTAGTCACTGTGAGAAATCCCGTTTGCTCTGTGTACTTTTGGAGTAGGGACCGGGTCTACAAACTCTCTCTCGCGTCGTCTCTGTGAACACACAAGCCCATCCCCTGCCAGGTGATGGAGTGGAGACGTGATGATCTCACTCCATCCATACCCCTCGTTCCGTGCGCTTGGGGCTGGAAGACAGGCACGGCACAGAAGGACTTTGAGGAGAGCAGGGAGTACCCCATCCTATTCCTAATACAAAGACCAATTCAGTCCACCAGGTCTCACTGATTTTCTGCTACTCTTCTTCCACTCTGAGCCAAGGCTGCCTCCAAGACCCTCACACTCCCTGCTGCTCTTGGGTGCATGGGAATCATTCTACTACTTCCATCCCAAGCCTAGAGGCAGGGAACTCCGTGGGGCAGCTCAGCGCTTCTTCCTAGGGGCCACACACAGTCTCTTCCAGGCTCTCCGGGGGAAGAGGACACCCCTTTCTTCTGCTCTCAGTTCTCTCAAACCTCCCTGTTGCACCCTCCCCTGGGTCTTGAACGTGCAACAGAGGCAGAGTGCAAGGACCCTTTGGGGGACGCTGCTTCCTCCCTGGCCCTCTATTTCCCCAGCTCAAGTGATTGTCAGCTACTGAGAGGTCAGGGGGGACAGAGGACATGAGCTTCTTCTTGCTCCTCTAGGCTGCTTTTCAGTCTTTTGCGATGGCCCTGGCTGGGCTTTCGATTCAACTCTTGGAATTTGACTGCGTTGTTATCTGAATTCTTGAGTGAGTTTCTGATAAACTAGTTTCTGTGTGTGTATGACAGGATTACTATTTTAAACTATTATCCCACTATTAATTTATGATATTTGGGCAAACTTAGTGCTACTCATCGCAATCTAATCAAAATGTTTTACTTATCACATGCTTAATTTAGAAAATTAGAGAAGCTTTAGAAATGAAAGAATCAGTAAATAGTACTTTCTTTGGCCAAAATGTTGTCGTGACACTCTTTTGTAACTCCAAAATGTATAAAATTAACTCCCTGTGCCTCTTCTGATAGTCTCATAAAGACTGGGTCAATAGAATGGGTTACCTGACCCTATATGTTAGAAACAGTGTTTTATCTTTGTTTTCTTTTGTTTTAAAGATTTGTTTATTTATCTAAGAGAGAGAGAGCAAGTGTGAACAGGGGGAGGGGTAGAGGCGGAGAGGGAGAGAGAGAATCTCAAGCAAACTCCCCAGGGCTCGATCCCAGGACCCTGAGATCATGACTTGAGCCAAAATCAAGAGTTTGACACTTAACCGACTGAGCCACCCAGGTGCCCCTAACCAGTGCATTATCTTTGTTTTGAGCCCATTTTATATCCCTTAGGAATCCCAAGAGCCTTTGTTCACCTACATTATGCCATTTTTGTAAGTTAATTCAACTGACAAGATATAATAATATTTCTGACTGAAATGTGGTGCTTTGCTTTGGTCTGAAAATTAGTGGAGTTGCCAAATTTGACAGCATATAATCCAGCTAATTTCTTTTAATTGGAGAATGAATAAATAAAAATATGAAAGATTTAATTATTCACCCACCCCCTGGATCTAAAGTTGCTTTGTTCTGAGTCTCTCAGTGGGCACTGAAACTGTTTCTTTGGGAAGGGAGTAGGGTACAGAATTTTAAAGGGCACATCATAGGGACAAACTTTGCCTTCATTATTAAATATTTGAATATTCTTCAGATTCAACAAAGCACCACAGTTTGAAGAAGGCTGTCTTTAACAAGTTCAGGGAGGAAGGTCTGAATTCTGGCTTTTCCAGATACCGAAAGAATATACAGTTACACACCCCTTTTCATAGATATATCCTGGGAATCATTCAGGGTGACCCTCAACTTCCTAAGCTATGTTTTTGAGTCAATTTTTACTCCACTTTTTGAGTCAAAAGAAAATAAATCCAGTACTTCAACTTTTGAATTTTTTTTCCCCACAGAGTCAGAGCCCAAACACATGTGTTTTCTGGATTATCATTAAAAGTTAATATAATTAATTATAAGGTAATAAGTGATAACAATGCCCTTCATCTGCATATCTTTCTTTCCAAGCCCTCAGTGCTGGATACATGTTACCTTATTTCTCTTTACAACATCCTTACCAAGCATAAAAGGAGGAGTATTAGTGTCCCAATCTAAAGATAATAAGGTCTTACCTGTGCGTAATATGTTACAGGTTATAAACACTTCCCCAAACATCATTTCATTTTGATCCTGACCCTCACAGTGCTCTGTGACATACGTGAGTCAGTCAGGTGTCCTCTTCTTCCATTTCCATGTGTGAGGACCAGAATTCAGAAAAGTGGATAGTCTGCCGATGTTCCCCACTGAACAAATGGAAGGAACCCGCGCTGTGAGCTTGTCGGTGACTTTGCATGGAGGAGACACAGAAAGATTAGGTGAATAATTCTATATCATATAAGATAACACTCCAACAATCTTTATATTTTACCTCAGAGCTTTGCTTTATTTTTCTTGTATTACATTTTTCCAATGCCATCATTTTGTCAAGTACACTGTGAAGTGCCTCCCAGACGACATGTATTAGAAACAGGCCTGTTTGTTCCATTCTTCACAGAACTCCAGGGGGTGGGTTGGATTGGGGGATGATTTTTTCTTTGGTTTTACATTTTGAAAGCCTCGCTCCAACTCTCAAAGGATGCTGTTAAACACAGAATAAATATTGAATTGTCTCTCTATCCTCATGGTCTTTGTGGTGGCAAATAAATGTTTCTGTGAAGGAGTTTGCTCCCTGAAGACCCACAAGTGGTGGTTAGAAAGTGTCCACAAATTAAAGGCAATGAAAGATCACTAACCACAAGTAATAGATGTTATAAAAAAAAAGTAAAATACATAAAATAGTTTTTATATGCATGTATACTCTGGACTCTACCCAGGTGGCTACCGTGTAAGTGTTTCCCCAATTATGAGCATGTTTATACATACAAAGATGCTTTCATAACAGCAATCTGTGTCAAATAAATATTATCCATAATTACATGCCTTACTTTAACTTCTAGCAGTAGAACGGTGTTAATCTGAGAGAAAACACCTCACATATTTTAATGCCTTCAAGTTTCTGAATCAGTAGTCATTCTGAAAGACTCTTCTGGTTTTAATAAACGAAAAAGAAAGAAAATGTAGAGTAAAATCATTGATTCAGCATTGGAAACCATTCCCCATGAAGCAGGAGAAATCTCCATGCATAATCTCCAGTAGTTCACATTTCTTCTCTTCATTGGAAAATCATCAAGGATTCAGTGGTCATCCACTGTCTGTCTGGTTATCTTGGGGGCAGGCCAAGACTGACATGGCAGAAACAACATCGGTTCCCACTAAGAATGTTTCCTCTCTCTTTCCTGCCCCATAAATCCTCAGAGAACATTCAAGAATAGCTGTCTCCTTCCTCGGAGATCGACCCCTTGGCTCAGTCCTGTTGATTCTGAGTCTACCTTTTCTCAAACCATTTTCTCCTCTCTCCCCTGACGATGTCCCACCCGAGCCTTTATTGCTCTGTAGGGAGACAATGCGATGCTGTAGAGACTGTGGCCAGTGATTTGTCCTTGCTTTCACTCTGTCGCCACCCATCCCATCTGCACCCATCTACAGCTCCATGTCCTAAAGGATGGCTAAGAATATGTCCTCTTTTTCTGTTCAGAACTTTTCACTGGCTGCTTATTGCCTACCAAATAAAATAATGATAATTTAACCTTGTATTGACTCGCCTCTTGCCACCAACAAGCTCACATGCAGAACAGAGCAACTCCTACTCTCAGTGTGGACCTTGATCACCAGTCTTTCTCCGTTCCCCCAAATTCCTCTGCTCACATCCAAATCTTATCCAGTTTTCAGAGCTCCATATGACTATTAGCCTTCCTGGTCCCTTTCCTGAACCCCCATTTCAGGACATTGGCCCATATCCTGTGATAGCCATCATCTTTTACTTCAATTCTTGAGTGTGTGTGTGTGTGTGTGTGTGTGTGTGTGTGTGTGTAGAAGAATCACTATATTCTCAAGGGTCAAAATCCTGAGGTTTAATTTCTGGCTATTGATGTGGTGCTGAACAAGCACTAATCTTTGGCATCCTGATATTATGGGGGGGGAGGATGAGGGGAATGGGTAATACCAAACTCATGAGATTGCCGTGCAGATGATGAGTCAATGTATCTAAGTGCTCAGAGTAAATGGAATCCATCACTTCATACACCTTCTCTTTCCTAAGGCAGTAGGACCTTGGGAAGGGATTTGGGGTTATTCATCATGGTCTCACCACAGTGACGGAACACACACCAGTGTTCAACACATCTCTGTGGAATCAACACTGAGGGAAAAGTTCCTTCGCATGCTTTCCAGAATGCTGTCAAAGACCATTGTTTACTGATGATCTCAGCATCCTCCCTGTGCCCCGCTATATGATGTGGATGGAATGATGAATGGGACATGAAGTGTGTAACACCATGGATAGAAGAATACCAGAAGACTCCCCATTCTTGATGAAAGAGAGAACAGCAGTCATTCAGTCATTCTCCCTCATTCTGTGTCTCTGCAGGGCTAGAAACATCAGTGGCAAGAACATAGCTGCACAGACACTACTCTTAAAACCGCTCTTGGGGTGATATGCTTTCCTGAGCAGGAAAGATTAGGAATTAATTAGCAGAGGAAACAATAGGAGATAATTAAGAGGGTGTATATATGCCCAGCTGTGACAGCACTTTGAGGAACCTCTTTGTCTGCCACGTGACTACGTGCCTTTAAGGGAGTAGGATGCTGACTGTAGGTTGTGCCTTGAAATTTATTAAAAGGATTGGCTACAGAACCAGAAAGTCAACATTCAGAGGCATATGGTGTTTATTTAGGGGATTCTTAGACTCTGATGTGTAACATTAATCCAGGCACAGACAGAATGAAACCTACGATCTCTCCAAATGGCCTTCATGTCTAAACACCAGCTTTATAAATACTGAATTACTCATCAACCTGGAATATGTGTATTTTTTCAGGAGTACCTATGTTTAGCATCTAAAGTTTCTTAAGAAAGGACATCCACAGTGGATACATTTTGTCAAATATGTGGGTTCCACACACATGTATGTGAAGCTAGAAAGACTTCGATTTTTACTAAAATACTAAAGTTCTTTCACATGGATAATTTTTGTGCCCCCACATGAAAAATAAGAGTTTCCTTGGCCCGACGTCTAACCTCTATACTTAACAACCATAAAAGTCATGGCACGAAAGGATCTACCATTTGCTGAGTGAACTATATGATCGGTATTACGACGCTCAAAATGAGCCTGCCAAGCAGGTATGACTTTTCCTCTTTTTAAGGTGAGGACATGGAGGCTTAGAGCAGCTCAGTGGTTTATCAAAAGTTGTGTGATTAGTTAGTAGCAGAGCCAAGACTCAGAATTCGCAGAGCTCCTTCACCTAGGACTAGTTCTTCTTAAATTTAGGCTTACCAAGTTTTATAAAGTTTTGCTTATCAACTTTATTGCACTTACAAATGTTCAGAGTTTTGTTCTTTTCTGTACTTTAGTTCAACTTTTGATTCCCCTGCCTCTCGCTAGGCAGGGAATATTTATCAGAGGGGTCCTCAGCGGTCCCCTCCTGGGAGGCTGGATGTACATCTGCCCAATTAGCCTAACACTGGTTTCCTAACCCAGGACCTTTGTCTTGCCCCATTTTCTTCAATAATATTGCATGCTCAAGATGCTTGGTCTAGGGATGGACAACCCCATTCTGAGTCAAAAAGGGAAGGGAAGACATTTTCCAGGAGAGCTTCCTAGACTTGCTCAGGAAGATGCATCTTCTTTTCATCTGTTTCAAGACCCTTGTCTGGTGTCACCCATCTCGTGAAAAATAGTCCCTGCATAAGGAGAAAAGCAGTCGGGGGTGTGGACATGTGACTCAACTTATAAGACCATGGTTGGACACCCGTGTTCACGACAGGATTATTCAAAGGGGTGGGAGCAACCCAACCATCCATCAACGGATGAACAGAGAAACCAAATATGGACACTACAGACAATGGAAAGGAAGGGAATTCTGACACATGCTACGTCAGAGATAAACCCAGAGGACATTGTGCTCTTGAAATAAGCCAGTCACAGAAAGACAAATACTGATTGCACTTCCACGAGGTAGCTAGAATAGTCACGTTCCCAGAAAGAGAAAATAGAATGGTTGTTGCCCAGGGTCTCAGGGACAGGGAAGTGGGGAGTTGTTGGTTAAAGGGTGTAGAGCTTGAGTTTTACAAGATTAAGAACTCTGGTGATTGGTTGCATGACAATGTGAATATACGTTAACGTTACCAAACCGTGCATTTAGAAATGGTTAAGATGGTACATTTTATGTTATGTGTATTTTACCACAATTTTTAAAAAGCAATGGTAAATGTATGGGAAGTGTGGTCATGCTAAATTTCCAAGATGTCGGTGTGTGTGAGAAGTGAAGATGTTTGAAGAACACCGAGTGATAGAAAACAGTGGTACCAACCCAAGCCCAAAATGAGGATAAAGAGAAGCTCCTTACCCTAGTATCTATTCTTACATGTCTGGGAAATAGGCAAGAAAAAATACATACACAGATATTTGACATTTCATACCATTATTTGACATGAATTATTTGGGTAATTGCCATAATCCCATCACACTATTTTAAAGAATGGAAAAATCAGAGAGATGGCTTTCTCTCACTGAAGTTTAAACAGATGGAATGATTTCCTTTGAATTAACACAATAAAGTTTTCTAGTTGAACATATTAATCTACTGGTAATTTGTTGCATTGATTTCATTTTTTAATTGACAAAGCATTTCCATGGCATGATCAAGTTTCTTTTCTACTCAGTGATGTAAGTATTTGCTAGACTGTTCCATATATGACAGAGGAATATAGCACAGTACCTTGGAGTAGGAATGCAACCAGAAGTTCAGGCATGGATGTGAGTCCTGCTCTTCCTCAGGATAACGCTGAAAAATAACCTAAATAATTCTTTCCTCACTATGAAAGAATAAATCTAAAGTAGGGCACACTCGGGGCGCCTGTGTGGCTCAGTCAGTGAAGCTTCTGCCTTTGTCTCAGGTCATGATCTCAGGGTCCTAGGATCAAGTCCAGCATTGGGCTCCCTGCTCAGCAGGGAGTCTGCTTCTTGCTCTCTCTCAAATAAATAAACAAAATCTATTAAAAAAATAAAGTAGGGGGCACCTTTCTATAAGGACCAAATACTAAATGTTTTAGGCTTTTACCTTTTGTAGAACAAAAGGTAAAATCAAGAATAACAGGAGAGAAAACAAATTTCCACAAAAGTTTTTAACTGATTAGATATATATGATAAAAATAATTGTATCTCTCTCTATATATATATAAACTGGGAATACTGGCTTACTAATGAGAAGAATGGAATCCCCTTTTTGGGAAAAACATTTTACTTTATTGGAGTACAAAGTTAGTGTTCCTTATCATCCATTCAATTGCAAATATCATTGGTAAGAAGCATTTTTAGCTCATGGGCAATACAAAAACCAGCATGAAGCCAGATCTGCTCCATTGGCTGCCGATTGCCAGCCTGTTCGAAGATCTAGATAATCTCAAAAGTCTTCTTTACCCACCATAAGTGTCGTGCCTCTGGAATGTTCCTTCTCAATCTCTTCTGCTGGATTTAATTCCTCTGCTCAACTTAAGCATGAGGTTATCGAGCTGAGTGGTTTTAAAAACCATCCACATATGATAACTTCCAAATTTTTCTCTATTGTTAACCTCTCTACTATAGGATAGATTTTTGTATATGCCTCAGCTTTGTCCTTGTCATTTAGCCTTTGACATCTAAGAGGTATTGTTTCCAATGAAACAATTCCTAAAACTGTCGCCCACTCTGACCTTCTTCTCAGTCAATGACACCTTCACTCACCCACATATTTCAAGCCGGACATCTAGGAGCCACCTGGGATCATTCCCTTAAGCCTCCTCCACGCCATGAAGCCATCAGCTTTGATTTGAATATCTCTTGTCCAAGCAAGAGAGCAATCAAGGAGGTTGAGACTCTATACAGCTGTGCTCAACACAGAAATGATCAGAAGTGTTCTGGTCATAAAAGGAATTGTAGGTGCTACAAAGTAGCCTCCCAAAGAGATCGTCAACATTCTTCCTTCCATTGCTGCCACCTGGGTCCCAACCAACCCCGTCTCTTACCTGAACTACTACTCTTGCTTCCTAACTGGTGTCTCAAATCCAGCTCCACCCCTCCTCCGCTCCGTTCCATCCAGAGGAGGCAAAATGATCATCTTAAACCCAAGCCAGATTCTGCCATTCCCTGCTGAAGCTTTTCCATAGCTTCCCACCTATTAGTTTGATAATCTATTATCATCTGCTCATCATGTTCCTGGTACTATTTACATTGTTGGGAGTTTGGTAGTGACCCAGATGGACAAAAAATCCTACCAAATTTAACCTACATTCTAAAGAGGGGAAAGAGGTAACAAAGGAGGAAAAAAATGGAAATTATGTAGTATGTTAGGATAAATGATAAGTGCTCTGGAAAAATAAATCGGGGATGTGGGCAAGGAGTTTGAGAGAAGGAAGAGTTGCAATGTTAAGTAGGGTGGTCAGGAAAAGACGCCCACTGTGAAGGTGACTTCTGAGTGAAGACCTGAAGGAGATGAGGCAGCGAGCAGGTGGAGTCTGCAGGGAAGAGCATTCAAGAGCGAGGGAAGAGCAGGTGCCGAGGAGGAGCGGCGAGGAAACAGCGAGGAGGGGAGAGAGAAGTTGCAGGGGTCGGAGAGGTGATAGAGGCGGGGTTATGGAGCCCTTGCAGACCCTGAGTGAGGGGTCTTGAAGAGCGTGCTCTGACTCAGGCTTAAGAGGACAGGGGCTACTGTAGGTGACGGAAATCTTCTGTAGGGGAGCAAGGGCCCAGGTGGGACTAGTTAGAACTCCACTGCAGTGCCTCAGGGGAGATCCTAGAACTGGGCGAGCCAGAAGACACTCAGCTTCCATGCGATGGGATAGAGAGGAGTCAAGAGTGACTGCCCAGTTTTCAGTCTGATCCACTGAAGACTGGTGATTGCCGTCACCCAAGATGGGAATTCTGAGGGGAAAAGGGATTTGGGGGTACTTATTAGGAGCTTGGTGTTGCTTGGGATGCCTTTGAGATGTACAGTAGACATCCCAGCAGAGATGTCCAACAGGAGGTTGGAAATCTAAGCTTGGAATGCAGAGGAGAGGTACAGGCTAGAGACGTATGTTTGGTGACCATTCTTGTCCAGGTGTTATTTGAAGCCACGAGATGGGGTGACAGCATCAAAGAAGTGAAGGTACATAGACCAGGGAAAAGGATGCGGAGCGGCCAGCACAGGAGGCTGGGAAGGAACAGCCAGCGAGTGGAGAAAGGAGAAATGAACTCGGTCAAATGCTGCGTGGGGGTGGACTCAAGTTAGAATATTCTCTAGAATTCTCACCTCACCTGGAAAGCACCCACACAGAGTGATCCGCGTCACCTCTGACTTCATCTGGGACGTCCGTCCTGTCCACCTGTCTGGCTCTGCTGTCCATTGTGCCTGACGCCACTTTCCCTCGGCTCCAGCCATCCTGCTCTCCCCTCTGTTGCTTCAGCGTTTCCGTGCGTGGTCCCTGACAGGAAACTCTTTCTCCTCATTATCACTTCTTCTCATCGCAGTTTCTTTTCATGCTACCTGCTCTAAAATACCAACATCCCTCACATTTCCCCCATATCCTACCACTTCCTCTTTATTCTGCTCACTTTATATGATTTCCGGACACCCCGCAACTAACCAGCCTTTTGTTTATTTCCTCACGCTAGAGCAGAGATCTAGTCTGTCTTGTTCTGTGTTTTATCCCAGACCAGAGCACGGACCGATGTAGTCCGTATTCAGTAAAAAATTTCCCGACTAAACGAATGAATCTGTATTTCAGCAAATTAACTAAGCTGTGTAGGAAATACGCTGATACCTAAGTCCCAACTTAGAAGTGCAGAGGGAGAAAGCTGGGATGTGTTTTCACTGGACGGTGCTACCAAGTATTTGTTCCAGTTATTTTCTGTTTAGATGGTGCTAAAAACAGAAATGGCACTCTTGGATATAGTTGGTCCCGTGGAAGGGGATAGTTGGCCCCGTGGAAGACCACATCTACCCAGCCCCCTCAAATACCCCTTCCATCCACCTATGAACTGTGCTGTGCTGGGGCCTCGGGCTGTGTCTCAAGGTGTCAGGTGTCTGTCATAGCACAGGTCCTAGCACAGGGTAGGCACTTGGCTTGTGTATGGCAGAGACGCTGAAAGCAATGGACAACTTAATATTGAAATCTTGAATGAGGAGTAGCTGGTGAAGAGTCAGGTAGACGTCTCTCATGCACGCTTTCCCTGCCATGCTTCTCAAGGAGAGGTCCGAAGCAGCACCACTGAGGGCAGAAACCTTCATGAAGCAGAGGGAGCCGCCAGGAGTGGGGTGTGGGCGGGTCTGTGTTTGATGACTGGGCTCATTCTTTCATCTTCCTCCGCTGTCTTACGCTCGCTGTGTGCTACTGCTAAGGCAGTAAATGTTGTTTGTCTTAGCTGCAGAAGCGAGGCTAGGAGACTTTGAAGTGTTTTCTGTTGCTTACCGTCCCCTACTGTTCCTGTCAGCAAACTGAGATAAAGCTGATGGACAGAGGTGTCTGGTCTAATTCCTTTATTGACACATGGTCCTGTCTTCAAACACCAGTGTAAATGAATAAGCACGGAGATAGTAATGTGTCCGTAATCGGCTGCCAGATAAATGCCATTGTTTACGGACTGATCCCTGCTTCCTAAGGCCCAAACAGCTCCAAAATCTTACAAATTAGCACCTCACTGAGATCAAAGAATTGTCTTTTCTCTCTGCAATTACCTGCTTGGGGAGCTGAGCAAGCAGATGAGACTGTTCAAGCTGTCTCTCTCCAGCGCAAACCTTTCTTTTGAGAACAAATGGTGGAATTATCCACTTTTTCAGAAGGGGGTGGTTAAGAACAAGAGACTTGTACTTTATCGTGCTGTATGAGAGCAAGGGGAGTCTGTATTTCCATTTTTTATGTTATTCACAAGTCTTCTATCCCCATGACAACTCTCATTTCTAAGATCAGTGGAAAGAGCCATGTTCATCCCTCACGACCAGTCTTGTGAGATCATATTAAACTTCAGATTACAAAGGTAAAACGTGGTTTTAAATACGGTGGCGCCATAGTCTCTCCAGCCCCGAACAAAAGACATGTGGGGAAATTAGTATTTTCTGAGGGAGTGAAAATTTAGACACAAGTTCCTTGCCCTGAAGCACATTCTATTAGCCCATGTCCAAAATGACATTTTTCGACTTGGAGATATTGAGAGACGAGAGAGTGGAACTCACGTACAGGATGACATTGACTTTACATGTTTGGCAGTCATGTCTTTCATGTAACTCCTACAACCCAGAAACAAGAAATCCAATGGACAAACCATATGGTTTAGGAAAATATTGGCTTATTTATAAAAAAGATAAGATTCTCGGTGGCAGGATTTATCTTTCATGTAAATGAAGAAAACACACTTTCAAATTCTAATGGTACAATGACCAATCTTAGTCAAGGGTCTTGACTCCTACGGAAGAGCAGTTTAAAGAAATAAAGACGGGCTGTTCTCTCCAGCATAGTAAACTTGGGCATCCTTTTCTTCAATGTGTGTTCTCCTTCAGTTATTCATAACTGCCAAAGAGTCTGTGAACATGAACGCAAACTAATGGCAAATTGTAAGATGATTTCTCTCATTTTCCTAAAGCCACTTTCCTCAGAAAAAATTCCGGTCTCCTTGGGAGCAGCCAAGGTTGGAATAAGATGCCCCGCCCCCACTTCCCGGGATGCTTTCATCACGTTTCAGGAAGGCAGACAACCCCAACCCACAACAAGAGGCTATGGGCCCAACCCCGAGCCAAAACAAGAAGGCTTCTTCAGTGGCCCTTGAAATATGCTTCAATATTTGATTTTATATAGATATATATATATTAAGATTTATTTATTTATTTTAGAGAGACACAGAGAGTGGGAGGAGAGACAGAGGGAGAGGGAGAGAGAGAGAATCTCAAGTAGACTCCATGCTCGGCACGGAGCCCGATGTGGGGCTCAATCTCAGGACCCTGCGATCATGACCTGAGCCAAAACCAAGAGTCAGATGCTCAGCGGGTGACTGAGCCACCCAGGCGCCCCAATATTTGATTGTATCTACCCTGTTAAAATCCCTATGAGCTCCTGACATTAAAGCACAACATGAGGAGAGGGTAGAATAGTTGAAGTAGCCCAGGGTACTCAAACAGCAAAGTAACCTCTCGGAGGGTATATATTAGCAGGAACACTTTTCAACAGTTACCACTCTAACCTCTGTTACTCGAGAAACGCTAACTCGTGGCCAAAATGCAGAATTGGCAAAACAGCAGCAAGTAGCTGTTAACTATTTTACCTGCTTTGCCTTTGCATGCAGAAGGGGTTTCCTGATGAAGATATGTGCAGGAGCCTAATGTTTGGAGGTGGGGCCCCCAGCCGGCCTTGTGGCCAAGGCAAGTCATGGAAATTACTAGAGACTCACCTCCCTCCCATCTGATGTAACATAAGGGTTCAGGCCGCTCCACGTCGTAGGGTGGTTGCAAGATCTGCCAGAAATATATTTATAGATCTCCTTCCGCTGATAGATCAATTCCGCCTTAGGAGATGGTCTATTTTATGTCAGCAGAGCCTAAAGCTCTCCTGGGAGCAGCTAAATTACACTAAGGAGTCCGACAACCAAAAAGGAAGCAGGCGTCCTTGACCTAGATAAGGAAGACGATTTTGGTGCCCGGAGGGGAGGTCTTTCTCTCACAAGGGTGCTCATTCTTACTTGCCCTGAAACAGGGATTGAGATGGGCCACCAGCAATTCTCAAGCCTCAGTTCTGGCTTGGAAAGTGGGGGGGGGGGGGAGGTGGGAAGGAGGAGAAGGTCAAGGACACGTGATCAGAAAGCACCAAGGAGCGTCCAGTGAGCGTCCCAGTGCAGACTGTGGAGTCATGGATGTTAATCTGCAAAATGCCCTTGCTATTCAGACTTCAGGCAGTTCGGTGCCATTTTTAGGAACTTCACCTTCAGCCTTGACTTGGTTGTGAACATCTCTGACGTTCATGAACCAGGAGGTGGAGTTTCCACTCCCCTATTTTTCTTAAGACTGCTAGGAAAACACAGTAAGATCCTGTGCTTTCCTGTTACATCTGTTCGGTGTCTGCAACGAAAAGCACAGTAGCATCTACATTCTGCAAGGCACACAGCAATGCCCATTTCTATTTTGTAAGTAGCAGGACGAGAGGATGTAAGGTGAAATGTCTGATACCACTGGGTCAGCGAGCAGGCCTTCAAGCTCCCGCGTGAACAGTGCGCTCCCGCAAGCACCCGGGTGCAGGGCGGCCGGCCTGGGGTCTGTGTGTGTGTCAGACTCTGCCCATTCCCTGACACCACCTGCTCTGAAAAGCTGGAAACAGGTCCTGGCGACAAAGCTTATGTTGGTTTTTGTCCCCCTGTTCAGCAAATATTCTTCACAGATCAACAGTCTCCTGGCTTACTTGTAAGAATGTTTCCTTGTGAATTTCCTTTCCTCTCATTGTAGTTTCAAAAACGAATCCATTTAAGAATAAATGTCCCTTTTCATGAGTAAAATAACGCCACGCTGAGTGGTTCCATGCCCAGGTGCAAAGATGCCAATTTCTTACCTTTTTTCTGCCAGTCTAATTTGCAGTTAATTGCCCTGAGACTAATGATGAGCCATTAACTCCTCTACTGCAGATTTAGATATTGTCAACATAATATGAAAGGGCATTAAAAGTCATGTTTGTTCTTTAAATGTGTTGAAAAAATAATTCTGAAATGTACCTTTTTTTTTCTTTTTTACTCTTTAAAGCTTAAAATTTATTTTGCAGTGAAAATAGCAGGAGCGGGGTGCCTGGGTGGCTCAGTGCATTAAGCGCCTGCCTTTGGCTCAGGTCATGATCCCAGGATCCTGGGATCCAGCCCCGCATGGAGCTCCCTGCTCCGCGGGAAGCCTGCTTCTCCCTCTCCCACTCCCCCTGCTTGTGTTCCCTCTCTCGCTGTGTCTCTCTCTGTCCAATAAAAAATAAAATAAAATAAAATCTTTAAAAAAAGAAAATAGCAGGAAATTTGGGTTTTGATAAATTTTGGTAAGTATCAAGGGGATCACTAATAAGTAAAATTTGCAGCCATTGTGTTTTTAAGTGTTCTTCTGTAAGAGATATTCAGAGTTATTGAGGCAGGGAGGGGAAAATGCACATATGAATGCAAAGGATCTGTGTTTTTCCAGCAGGGTACTGAAAACTCATTCTTTTTGGTGAGGAGAAGGCAAACAACTCTCTCTCCAGTCTCTTCTGTGATTCATTTCTTGGTCTAAGTTATTTCCCAAACCAAGAGTGGGCTCTCTCCTGAGTCTCTGTTGACATATGTGGCTGCCAACAAAGGAGGGCCACTAGTCTCCCAGAATCCATATAATTATATTCCTGTGGGCACTTACAAGGAGCCGTCGGCTCTGGCCCTGCACACCCCACTTCTAGGCTGGCCTCCGCCTGCACACAGTGAGAACTGAAAAGAAAACATTTTCTTTACCTACTTCATACCTCATGAATCAAAATTTATCCCTTCAAATAACATTCAAATTCCATCTTGTTCCTAAGCACCAAACTGAATCAAGCCTAAGTTTACTTTCGTGTTTACCTTCTATAGAGTTGCAAACAGTATTCTTCTCATATTAAAGTTTTGGGCAAATAATAGGTCGCTTAACCATATGCAACCCCACAGACAATGAGAGAATAAAAAAATTAAGAAAGTCAGGTCATTAGCGCTCTTGAGTCAAGTAAGTCCTGACCAAAGGTTTAACCAGAATGTTCCCTCAGGGCTGCTAAATAAATATTTATTTATTTATGCATTTATGTAACACTCAGTTTTATAGCATGCCTGTCATTAGGAAAAAGGACTTACTCTTACTGAATGCCTACTCTGTGCAAGCTGCTTAATACACGTGAATGTTTCTCCAAGGGAGGATAGAAATGCAGAGAGCCCCACAGTTTATATAGTTGGGGGCAGGGGAGGCTTTAAGAAAATTATGAATATAAAATCAGGCATGGGACTGTGCAGATGTAGCCAGAAGGCGGAGCATAAGCTTCACGAACGTCACAGAAAATCTCTCTCTGATGTTTTTTCCCCATATTCCTCAGAGAAACCAATGCTGTAGGTAACTCTCTTTGTTTGACGTATGGGAACACTAATATCCAGACAGAGATTAACCTACCCAATGACTGGGGTCACCAGCTTTTGTAAATAAAAATCACTGTCAGTTAAATTTGAATTCCACATGTACAACAAATAATTTCTAATATAAGTGTGTGCCATAAAATAGATGGGACATTTTTATATTTAAAAAAAATTGGGATCTGACATTCAAATTTAACTTGATAGGCTGTGTTTTATCTGGCAACCAGGATTTTAAGCTCAGGTTTGTTAGATACAAAGCTCAAGTGTATTTCATTCCTTCCTTATTGTAATTACCACATGTTTAACAAATATGAAGCACAATAATTTTCTCCTGAAAGGAAAATAATCTTCTCATTAAAATTTTTATTTTTAAGTAACTGAAATTAGGTATAATACTCTATTTTAAAAACTTATTTTAATTAAACAATAATAGTTATTGCAGAAAAAAACAAATACAAACCAAAAAAAGAAAAAAAAAACCCATAATCTTCTCTTTCATAAATAACTTCCTTTCATCATTGGGTTTATATACCCTTCTGACTTTTCATATAAATGGTTATACATTGTTTTTTTTCCCAAAGATTTTATTTATTTATTTGAGAGAGAGAGAATGAGAAAGAGAGCATGAGAGGGGGGAGGGTCAGAGGGAGAAACAGACTCACTGCAGAGCAGGGAGCCCGATGCGGGACTCGATCCCGGGACTCCAGGATCATGACCTGAGCCGAAGGCAGTCGCTTAACCAACTGAGCCACCCAGGCGCCCTTGTTTTGTTTTTTAAAGATTTTATTTATTTATTTGTCAGAGAGAGAGAGAGAGAGAGCACAAGCAGGGGGAGCGGCAGGCAGAAGGAGAGGGAGAAGCAAAGTCCCCGCTGAGCAGGGCGCCCGATTTGGGGCTCGATCCCAGGACCCTGAGACCGTGACCTGAGCCGAAGGCAGATGCTTAACTGACCGAGCCACCCAGGCACCCCTGATTTGGTACGTTAAATGCAGGAATTAGGGATGTATTCACATAGAGCAAAAAGAAGTGTCATATAAGTTATTGGCAAAATGTTCTTCTATACTTATATTATTTGGCCATGTACGCATTGCTCAGATTTCCAGAGAATTTCCTGGGAATTTTGCCGAGTATACCTGCTCACAGTAGAAGAGTCAGCACAGAGGATTGCTTGGGGTTGCCCCTCAGGACGACCTACCCTTGATTCCATCCCCGACTTCCATCTCTGGAATCCACACCTGCTGTGAGCAGGAGGAGGGCCCAGGAGGCAAGACGTACAATCAGCAGATAGTCCACTGTTGGTTACTTGGTAGAAGAGAGGCCCCCAGAGACTTGGAATCTAGTCACGGATGGAATGATGGTCAGCACAGAACTTGGCGAGTGGACATGATGTCACCTTACACATTATCATAGACCTCAGGGTGTCCTGAGATTCATTTCCCCAGAGGGTCTGTTTTACACCACACAAGAGTCACAAGGACATTCCTAACTGACCTCAGAGGCAGCCACAAGATTTTGTTGGTTAAGTCCACTCTCTGGAGTCTTGGCTCTAATTCTGAGTTATTTCAGTGTTTTTTTCTGTGTGTGTGTGTCTTTTCAAAAGTTCTAGATGCATACCTCAATGTGAAATTCCTTTGAGCAGCTTACTTCTGCTGAGAATTTATTATTGAGTTTAGGGAACAGAAATCTCTTTGTGAAATAGGGGCAATTATTATAGCCCATTCCTGTTGCCATTTTGAGGATTAAACAGGAAAACATAAGCTCTGTGTTTCATTATTGGAATTTCATTTTTGTTAAAGTTTCAGTGTTGTTATATATATATCTGTACATCTGTGTATGTGTGTTTCTCTCCATATATAAGTCTTGTGAATAAATACACGTATGTGCCGTGTGTCTGTGTATATCGATAGGTAGGTATACATACATAGACACACAAATAGAGTAGTCTAGGTTTTGAAAATGATCTCAACGAATATAAAGCAAACTCTTTCTAATCCAGTGTTTTTCAGTCTATCTGTGGTGAAGAACCAGATCTTTAAAACTCGTTATTTTTTCTAATCCTTTGGGAAACAAAAGTTTTATAAAATACAATTAAAATGTCAAATTGCTGTTAAAGTTTTTAACTGTTTAGTTTCCTTACGTCCTAGCAGACTAATAACAAATGGTTTGAGGCAGACCATTGCAGGGCTAGGGACCATGTTTTTGAGTAGAATGACTCTAGGGCATGAGATTGCTTGAAACTTTCATTTTCTTAATATTTCATATGGTTTGATTTTTTTAACATAGATTTTGTTTCTATAATAAAGAGAAGATAGAAAAAATAATGTTAATCTCAATAAAATAAATTTAGCAGGTTTACATATCTATAAAAGTAGGATATATTCTCAGTTGTTAATCAGTTGTTAATCTAAGTCCTCTCTGGTTGAAAATAAATGGAAAGGACTTCTTTTCCCGTTTTGGGGAGGAGAGTATTAGCATGTGTCAGTATTTCATGATCGGTGGGTATGTTGTATAATAAGAAAAAAAAATGAAGTGATGCAATTACAACATAAAGAGCAATGGAAAGACCACTCTCAAGTTGGATTAACACAACCACTCACTTCCATTTACTTGAACCATGTTTTTGATGGAATTTCTGAAAGGAGAGATTTTGTGTATGTTTATTCCAATTCCAATTGGAATAAACACATAGAATTTATAGCTGTGTATAAATTCTAACTTAAAATGGATGTCATTGGGTACCGCAAAATATTATTTATTACCTTTCATTCACTGGTCAGCACACAGGGAAACAAGCCACAGAAGTTCACCAATAGGTTCTTCAGGGAGAAGTTGTGTGGCTCTCTGGCAACAGCTGAGCCACCCTTCCAAGTCAGCTGATATTGGGATTCCGCATGCTCTGTTTTCCTAGCCAACCTTTGGATGTTCATTTATTAGCTTACCAAATATTTACTAAATATAGTACTATGAATCAGGCACCACACTAGCCTCTGAGGATAAAATGTGGAGGGAAGAGAGACAATGTCTGTCCTCCTGGAACTGATCATTGGCAGAGAGGGCTGGTGCCAAGCAAGTAACTACACACTCCGGCAGCATTGTAGAGAGGAGAGGGGAGAGGAGCAAGGATGGTGTGGGAGAGAACTTGAAAGTCAGTATTGTATTGGATTGCTCCTAGCATGAGCCAGCTAACCAGGTATTAGCCTGATTCATTTCCCCAGAGGGTCTGGTTTACACTACACAAGAGTCACAAGGACATTCCTAACTGACCTCAGATTTTTTTAATTAAAAAAAAAATTTCACTTGTTTATATGAAAAGCAACAGAGGAGGTTAAGAGAAAATAGAACAGCCCTCCAAGTGGGTCCCCGAGGTCATTTAACAGCACACGGAGGATCCTCCTGGCGCTGTGTCTTCAAAGGGCTGGAGTGGGGATGTGGGCATCGCTGCAATTTCAATAGTTACTCCACGGTAGACATGGATACAACAACCCACCAGTGCGAGACTTAAAGATGTGGGTTTGGTGGTGATTTTTATCTTGAGAGGGGATATGGGAGTCCTAGGTTGGTGGATAGGTGAGGCCAAAATTTAATTTCATCGCAAAGAGGCTTCCACCCATAAATAGGAGCTGTGATTTTTATAGATTCAATGTGCTGAACATAAAGTTTCAGCTAACATGTTCTGGGTACTTGCTACATGCCAATAAAGTACTGTGCTTCCTACATCCCAAACACATGTTTTAATCTGTTTGACTTTATGAAGGAGGTGCTATTTTTATCCCATTTTTCAGGTAAGGAGTTAAGACATGGAGAAAGGGAGTAACTTGCCCAAGCTCAGAGAACCACTGAGTGGGGAAGCCAGCAGCTTGAGGGGGTGGGCGCCCACTGCGGTGTACTTCCTGACCCCAGGACCATGGCCGCAATCTGTTCTAGGAGGTGGTGCTCATCTTCTCAGGGGATTAGCTCCTCTCATTAGAATAGATTCAGCAATCAAACTCACCAGCTGGATGGCATTAAATAAATATCAGATACAAATACGATACAAAATAACAAGCGAAGAATCGGTGGTTCTGGGATCAAAGGGAAGCCGAGTTCCGATACGGTGAAAAGCTGTGGCTCAGTCTCCACTACAGAGCTGGCCTCTGCCAGGGCCTCCCATTGTAAAGGAGAAATGCTCAGCCTCCACATAACACCAGCCAGGGTTCCGCGTCTAGCTGTTGCTCTTTCCTCTTGGCCGTGGCCACCCTCAGCAGAGGCACGAAGAGGTTCTTGCACTGTGGCTCCTCTCCACACATGCCCTCCAGATAAAGAAGCCACCGTCACCCACTTTACCGCATGAGGTATCCATTGCCCCAAACCCATAACTTCGCCACCAATGGAGCGGCAAGAGAGCGTATCAACTCCAGCCTGATACTGATTGTAAGAAATCCTTCTATAAAAATGGTTGATTGTTCTAGCAGCATTTCTCTGGGTTCTCCCACAGGTCACAAAACAGTCTCATGGAAAAATAAACTGAAATCAACAGAAACAGCGGAGGACCGGAGGACCTGCAGGATGGCTCAGAATTCACTACTCCTATCCCCTTCCAGACATCCACCTGCCGGTCCGTGGCTGCTGGGCCTTTCCAGTGAACTCACCACACCAGGGCTCCAGGTATCTGTACAGCTGAACTGAGACTTCTTCTCCCCCCCCCACCCCCCAGTGCTGGGGGGGACCTTTGTCACATGGTATTTCCTTAGGAAGAAAAAGTGCTTTCCCATCTCTAGTGTGAGTCCACACAATTTTCTTTTACCCAGGATCAGAGCAAAGGTTCTGGACCCTTTATCTTCGCTTTACCTGTCTTTTTTGTAGTGGAAATCAATCAGTTAAATAATAGCTAACTCATTAGTTGCTGGGAATCTAAAAAGTAAACTGCAAATAATATCACCTTGCCAAGCCCGAGAAATGTTTAAAGCTGTATTATTACAGCTATATGTTCATTCATTCGTTCATTCGTTTGTTTGTTCGTTCAACAATTACCCTCTTGAGGACTGACTCCATGTAAAAATACCACCATGTCCCAAGGGGAGAGAAAGAAGACAATCATCTAGATTATCCTTCCTACCCGCCCCCGCCCCTGCACCTCGTGCAAGATACAGACATGCGGACATAAGTACCCATAAATGCAAGGCACAGGATATGTTCTACAATAAAAGATGAAGATGTTATGGAAATAAAATGTGGGTGAATCAGGAGATCTTAGGCGCAAATGAAAACTGACTTAAACTAGTCAAAGAAGGAGAAGAAGAAGGAGAAGGAGAGTAGGAACAGGAGGAAGAAAAGGAGTATTTACTGGCTCTTTAACCATAAAGTTCAAATGCAGGGCTGGTTGCAAGCTAGGCTTCTTCCGGCAATTTAAACGTCTTCCCTAGTGGCTACTCTGAACTGCCATGATCTTGCCTTACAATAGCAACATGGCTATAAACGTTCCTCAGCTCACATATTCTTACCCCACGATCTAGAAAAGGAGAAGATTCTGTTTCATGGACCCCCAGCAGGATCTCCTTCCATCCCCTGGACTGCCTTCTGTGCCCCATCCCAAACCAGTCATGTGGCAGGAGTCTGGGTATTCCAATTGCTTTAAGCTTCTCGGGGTCCAGCCAAAACAACATGGCTGAGGATATAGAGGTGGCTTCCCAAAGAAAATCAGGATTGTGTTATCCAAAGGAGGGAGAATGGATGCAGTCATAGCAGGAACCCATCCTGAGAGTGGCTGGGGAAAGGGAGCGGGTAAGATAATGGCTCCCTGGAGACCCCGCTCAACACCGGTCTTGACTGCAAGGTAACAAGCATCTATGATTGAAGATAGGAAGCCAGTGCCTTCAGTTCCTGCCACAATGCCACTCACCCTTCACTAACTTCTGCTGCACTTGAAATGGCCACTGGCACTGTCTTTAGGAGCTCCAGAGCCTCCCCAGCTAACAGAGCGTGGCCATAGCTTTCCTGGTATTTGCACAATGGTTGGATTATGGCCACAACAGAAGGCGTTCTCAAGGGCCTCCTAGTAAGGTAACCATAGCTAGTAGCCTAACCCATCTCTGGAACTATGACTGGACATAATTATCTCCTCACGAAAAATCACTGGACTTAAGCACACAGGTACATGACTATATATACACCCCCATTTAGCGAGAATTTACTGCAAGGAGAAGGTGGTCGTTGCTTGACGTACATTATATCTACCTGATCACCTCACATGCACAAAAAACTTATGAGTAGTATTTTTGTTCCCTTTTATAGATTAAAGAAAAAAAAAGCTGAGGCTTAAAGTTACAGAGAGTATGCCGTGAAAACAGAATTTGAACTCAAGGATTTCTGACACCCAAACCTATGTTCTTAATGAACTCAAGGATTTCTGACACCCAAACCTATGTTCTTAATGAACTCAAGGATTTCTGACACTCAAACCTATGTTCTTAATCATACGGCTTACGACCTTCGTAAATGTGATGGGCTGGAAACTGTATCTAACTGATAAAATGAGATGCACTTGCTTTATGTTACACAGATTATGGAAGAGCGACACAAAATGCCTCAAGAGATTCTGTAGCTGTTGTTTCCTGAAGATTTACATTTTCAATCTGCTCAGTTTTCCACAGCAATGAGGAGAATTATAAAAATATCTCAGACAGTGGTCATTAAAGAGATTATTTGTATTATTCTTTGGAATGCTTTATGCTACTTTCCCCCTCACATACACACTCAATATGTCCTATTAACTGATCTAAAGATGTTTGGATTCATTAGCAATAGAATAAGTATCTATTTACTGAAAACACATTGATGAAATTTAGGGGTCACTGAATATCTTAAAATGTCTGGGAGATAAACATTTTCAGTGAATAACGCAATAATTTTAAGTAAGCCCAAATAGTCCAGCATGTTCCTATACCAGGAGCAGAGTCTGTCTGTCTAATCTCGTTACGGTTCTTTCCGGAAGTGAAACGGCGGGGGGGCGGGGGGGCGGGCATCACATAATCCTGCCACACATCAGTTTCCTCTTTTGTATAATGAGAAAATGAGAAAAGTAGTTGTACCTTTTAATGGATGAAGGCCCATATGCTAAGTGCTCAGTACTGTGTCTGGCACGTGATACCCTACATAAGTTCACCAAAAGAAGCAAAATTCTGTGGATGTTTAGTATTTCTATAGGAATACTGACCCCGTTCTTTCTTTGACTACACACCTCCAAACCATGGTAACATTTTACTTGTTGGGACAAGGCACTTACCAACTCAATAATTTTACCCCAGTTGAACCTGTCGAACATTCTCTCTCTCTCTCTCTACACACACACACACACACACACACACATTTACCCTACTTAATGGCGTTTTGATTCCATTATATCCTTCTGATTTCATAAGGGAAAAAAGTCTTATGACCTCTCTCTACACAAAAAATTTAAATAAATAAATATTATGAATAGGTGGATGGACTCATCAGCAAACTGTCTTTGTACTTGGAAAACAAGCAAAGACATGGGCTAGGACATTTTGCATCCCAGGGGACATCGGGCAAGGATGGGAGACATGTTGGGTTGGCACAACTGTGTGCATATGCATGTAGGGTGGACGGGCTATACTGGCATCTAGTACATGGAGGCCAGGGGTGTGCGAACCATCCTACTGTGCACAGGACAGCTTCCCACGGCAAAGAATTATCAGGTCCAAACATTAGTACTGACATTGAGAAACTCTGGTCTGGACATATTGCCACTGAGGTTAAAGATATATGTACGTGGACTATGTTAAAAATAAAATTACAAAAACTAAAGGCAGTCGTTAGAACATCTGACTCTTGATCTCAGGGTCGTGAGTTCAAGCCCCACTTTGGGTGTGGAGCCTACTTAACAAAAAGAGAGCTAGAGAGCAAGAAATTGGCCAACCATCCCCCCTCCCCTTGCATAGCACAACCTCGGTTGTATTTAGTTGGAAATATGGAATTATATTAACCAGATTAAAATGTTTTTTTCTACTCCCTTTCCGCTTCTGAGGGATACACAATTCTATCTGAACCAGTTTAGTGGCCGGGGGCGGGGGGGTTGGGGGGAAACCAGACTCAGATCACTTAGGAAGTGCCACCTTTTGACGTGTTATTTTCACTTGCTAAGTGATGGCTTAACGGTCTTGGGTCACCTGCACCCAGGGTCTACCCTTTCCACTTGTGAAAATCCATATCTGGGAGCCTCGTGAGGTCACACAGCGGGGAACCACGACTGGCTGGGACTTCATGCTGCACGCCGAAGCCTTTGGAGAACTTTGCACTTCCCCTGTGACCTCTTGTTTTAGATCCAGAACGGGTCTTTGACAGAAGAGGTTTTTATAAGCGACAGCGTTTTTATAAAACATACATTAAACACAAATGAAATCACCCCAGTTCTTAAACTCTTGTACAAGTTCTTATGTTTTGGGTATGGAATGAAAGCACACAAAATCAAACACATGTGATGGTTCTAGAATATGAAACTCCTCAGCAGAGTCTCACATTCACAGGGTTTCTGTTGCTATTTTGATTTTTCTGAAGAGTGTGACATCCTGCACCTTGGTGGTGTGAAACTGAAACAAATTTACCCAGCACACTCCAGTTGTAAGAATGTGCACTTTTGAATGCATCACAAAGGTGACTGAATTGCAAAAATGTCACAAAAATACATTAAAAATACAAACAGCATTAAATGAAATACATATTGCTACATCAGCTTAGAAAAGTATTTATCCTCATATAATTTTCTATTTACTTTTTACAGAAATTTGAGAAATATCTTTAAAACTGTAAAATTGATGTGTTGAATGGGGGAGAGCTGTAGATTTTATAGTTTGTGATTTAGTCTGCATCAATGCCTGGGACTTTTTTTTTCCTCTCTCTCTCGTTTTCATTTAAGGTTCAAATAGCCCAAACATGTGCTTGCCTACACTTTTCTACCTGCCAAGTTTTCTCTTAGGTTCATAGTAAACAGGAGAGAATTTAGAGAAAAAGCACCTCCATTGAATATGATTTATTAAGAAGAAAGAAGCTTTTCTTTCTCTTACTTTAGATTTTCTTTCATTTGGAAGGCTTGCCTTTTGCAGCTTTTTCTTAGAATTGCAGAATTTTCCTCAAAACGTTTCAAACTTAAAAGGTGTTACTAGGGAAATAGCCAGAAGGTTTAAAAGCTTTTTTTTCATCGCTTTTCCCCCTTAATTTGAAATGAATAAATACATAACACAAGCTGATTTTCATAAACATTTAATCCCACTTACATTTCTAGAGGTTTTTAAATAGAATTGTCATTTTTACATTAATTCTGAGCTGAAGGCAACCACAATAGGAAAACATGATTGAAATATGCACTTTCCCTTATTTCAGAAAGGAACTCCTGAAACATAGATTTAATTGTGTTAAAGAATTTTGGAGTTAAATGATTTTGGAGATGAATCTGTACAGAAACATAATAAGGTCAAAATCCTAAAGTTAGTGATCATTGCCAGGAGGCCATTTATCCTTAAAATACATTATTTAAAAGGTAACAGCAGGGTCTGGTCTTCCTCATTCAATAAAGATTTTACAACTGCCTAAAATATGCAAGTATATTACTGGGCAATGCCTTGTCATTTCTCAGTGAAATCAGTCTATTATATCTAGAAAATCTGCCCAGTGAAGATTGAACTTCGAATTCTGACAAATTCAAAGGAAGTATATCCAAACCCTCCTGAATATATTATGATATTTCAGGTGGGCATGGCCTGTGAGTTTTGGTTGAAGAAGTTATTGGTTCTAATGTTCATATGAAAGAGAGAATGGTCAGGAATAACAGACATTAAGTGAACAAATGATTAAATAAGCAGACTTGTTCTAGCAGCTATTAAAATATACCATGATGCTTGGTAACTAAGAAAATATTTATGCAGGCATAGAAAAACTAATCATTAAAAAAAGTAAGAAACAGGTCCTTTGTATTGGAAATATAGTTTGAGATAAAGGTGACATTTCAAATGGGAGGGGTATTTGAAAGGCAGATTGGAAATACCTACCAAAATTTAAAACATGCATATACTTGGATGAAGTGAACATACCTTTAGAAAATTGTTCAAAAGAAACATTATACAAATGCAAAAAGAAAAGATATGCAAAATGAGAGTCATTGTTTAATTGTTTGCAATAGCAAGATATTAAAAATAGGCTACATACACAGAGAGGTATTTTTAAAATATGTACACTATAAGCATAACAGAATACTGTGAAACAATTAAAATAACTGGTGTGGGCACATATGTATAAATGTGGAATTCCCTCAGGAAATATGTGAATAAAAGCAAATTACTAAATACAAACAGAACAATGCCATTCATATAAACAACCAGAAAGCAATACACATGAATATTCATATGTACAAAGTACATAGACAGGAACTGGAAGAATGTATATCACATTGTCTCCAGGATTTCCCTATAGGAAGTAGAGGGAAGACTGAGCTAGGGCTGTTAGTGGAGACCGTCAGTGGAAGAAAAACAATGTATCTCCATATTGCTTGAATGTTCAAAGAAATCAGGGAGAACAAGTCTATACTTCCGCTCTCCCACGGGCAGGCACCAGCCTCATGGGGCTAGGGAGCCCATGAAAGTGGCTAGTAGGATGAAGAAATCAATTTTTAATTTCATTTATTTTTTTTTTGTATTTCTAATACATTTACTTTGACATTTTTTTGAGAAATACATGGAGAAACTGACAATTGGTTATTTTAATTTTACGTGTTCCCTTGTTCTCATTACATTAAACATAACTGTAAGAAGGGTTTGCCTAGCGTCCCGGGGCGGGGCGGGGAGTGTTCCCATTCTTTAGGCCTGACCTGTGGTAAGGAGAGGAGGACTAGAGAACATCTACTACTGACCATACGAAAGTTTGAATTATATAAATTCAGGGATTCAGACCAGCTGAATCCAAATTGAAATGTACATGTAAAAAACGAGTTAGATCACGGGAAGGAGGACAGAGAGAGAGTCAGGAGAGTGGGGAGCCACACTGAGGCGGGGGATGAGGCCGTTCAAACTAGCATGTGGCGTAGACCAGCCACCTCCCTCAGCCGCTCATGGTCTCCTTGTCGGAGGAGATGGAGAACTCAAATAGCAGCCTGCAAGTATACCTGTAATTGAATCATAGGAGAAGCCTATATTACAGAAAAAAATTAAAATAGAACCTGGGATCGAACCACAGAGGACAGATTATTATCCTGAAGAAATGTCACCCCCTTTAATGAACTCCGTGTGCCCCCCGCAAGCACTGTTGCAGGAATCAAACCTTTCCAGTGTCCAGACTGTGACCGCAGCTTCTCCCGCTCTGACCACTTTGCCCTCCATAGAAAATGCCACATGCTAATTTCATTTAATTTTAATTCACTTTAATGAGAATTCAAGCAATCGCCTGTATTGGATAGTGCAGCTCTGGACCATCAGCTATCTGACAAAGGAGTTATAAATACACTTCCACGTACCATAATGGTCATTACCATTTATAAAGAAACAAGACCTGCCACTGAACCTTCCAAGCTTGACCTTGAGCAATAACTTCTCCGACCTGAGCTTCCCACGACTGTTCAAGCCATGCTGTGTAATACGATATCCACTAACCACATGGTGAGCTACATATTTTGGGTGTAATATTTTTGATATGCTGGGTTAAAATAAGATCTACTGTTAAATTCATTGCACTTGTTTCTTTTTTACTTTTTTACTTTACTTTTTACCTTTTTAATGTTGCTACTAGAAATTTAAAATTACATATTTGGCTTGCATTATATATATGTATATCATCAAGATATCTATCTGTCTATAGATAGATAGATATCTTGATCGTGCTGTTTAACAAGGTCAAGAAGACTGGGCGTTCTTTCTGCCTCAGTAGTTCACATACTGTGTGGTTTAGAGGAATATTACTTAACATCTCCGATCTTCGGTTTCCTTGTACAGGTCCTGTGAATTGGGTGTCAGTGCAGTCTAACAAATAATAGCAATGAAAGCATTTTGGAGACAGTTTAAAACAAAACTGTCAAATGAGTTTTTGTTTTTTTGGTTTTTTTTTTCAGGAACTTCAGTAACAAATGCATGCCTCCCAACGGTTAAGTCACAGTTGAGGTCAACTCAAATTTTTCACAGTGGTTTATTTTCCCTAGACGATTCATCTAGGACCCTGACATTACAGATGTTTATCTAGCCAACCCAAAGAGATAATCCAAGACCTAAAAATTCCCCTTTTCTTCTACATTCTGGTTGAATTGTATATGTAGCTTTTTCTCTACTCCCATAGTCTTATATGCAAAACGGGGCTAGAAATACCTTCCTTACTTAAAGAAAGAAGATTGAACTAGATCAATTGTCCTTGAAGTGGGGTCCCAGAACCAACACCAGCAGCCCTGGGAATTTACTAGAAATTCAAATCCTCAATGATCAGCTCAGACCTACAGAATAAAGATTTCTGAGGTGGGATCTAGTAATATGTGTTTTCACAAACCTCCTAGGTGACTCACACTAAAGTTTGAGAACCAATGCACTGGATGATTTTTCCAGATTTCCTGGGATCCCAAGTTCTGACATTCCAACTAAATTCCATAATTCTAATCTCTCATGTGGTGGTGAGTCTTTCCTGGGAGTAACATAGTTTATGAGATGAATTCTTGAGCTCTTTAGACACTGCTTGAATGGGCAGGATCACTCAAGCTCCTATAGAAACATAACATCAAGGATGGAGCAGGCTATGCAAATTACAAAGGAGGAGCAGAGGTGATTTGATTTCCTTAATAGCGTGAAAAGAAAAGCTTATTATCATGGTTCTTTTGGAGGGGGGACCTATTTCTGCCAGACTGAGTAGCTAGAAACAATAGAAGACACTGTGCTTAGTGCACTCAAGTTTAAGGTTTTTTAGCCAAAACTGGCGTGAGCAACAGGCCACAGGAATGCTGCAAAGAGAGGAGTGCATTATTTCAATAGTCTTAATCGGGAAGCCTTAGGACAGCGAAAGCTACGCAGCTAGGTGGGGCAACTGAACATCTTTAGTGAACGACAGAAAAGAGGAAGAAAGGTAGAGGAAGGGGCATGGTGGGGTTTTTATAGCTCAAACATATTTCCTGTCCTTACAGGAAGTGATCCGTGGGAAGAGGACGAATTTCAACCTCCCCCACCCCGACTCCCCAGGTCCTCAAATCCTGGCATCCTGGCTCATAGTACGTGACTTCAAGAGCGCATGCGCAGGTGGGGGCGGAGAAAGAGACAAAGCGCTGGTTCTTCAGGTGAGGCTCACACAGCCCAACCCCCATGGCCTGTGCTTGGGAGGCGTGTTTCTTGCAAGCCCGAAAGAGCTTCACCCATGACTCCAGGCTTCTGAGAGCCTCAGGGGGAGGTGTGGTGTGGGGGGTCTCGAGAGAGGCAAGTGGAGAGTGGCAGCCCCCAGGCCAGCGGTCCTGCAGTGTTTTGTCTTTGTAACCATGTCACATCCTAGGAACTTGCAGGAGAGCCCACAGAGAACATAGGCACAGGCTGTGTGGTTTCCGGGTCATAGGAATGGATGACACACCCTGCGGTACGGGTCTGGGATCTCCCAGCGCCACCATCATAATGACAAACCCCTCCCTCTGAAGGCAGTTTGGGGCAGTCGTCCCTCTGCCTCAGGGAAGCATCGGGCTCTCATAAAACTATTTATGGTCAATTATGTACTACTCTTACCTCTACCACAACGACTAATGTTCTCTAGTCTAGTGGGAGCTTTTCATGTCTTTTCTCATTTAATGCATTATATAATAACCTTGGATTACCATTGCCCTCATCCTCATTCCGCAAGAGAAACCTGAGATAATTAACACACCCAAGGGCACCATTTTTTGGCAGTGGTGCTGGGATCTGAACCAGGTTCATCTGGCCCCAAAGCCCAGGTTTGTAGCTCCTAAATCCGTGGTTCTTATGCTTGAGCATCCATAAGAAACATCTGGAGGGCCCGGTATAATATCCTGCCAGCCTCAGTGGTTCTGAACCTGAAGGTCAGTGACGGGGCCTGAGAATTCCCATTTCTTACAGGTACCCAGGGGATGGTGATGCTATAGATGGAGAGCCACGCTCTAAGACACACTGCCCTAAGGTGACCTCGTGCCATGGGGCCGATGTCATATGATTCCTACGGGAAGTACAAAATGTCTTTGCCCATTGGCTTAGCAATTGAAGAAACCCCATAGCGCCGTAGAGCAGAGCCTCTCAAATGCCAGTGGGCATTCAGATCACCTGGAGGGTATGGTTAAAATACAGATTCTACCGGAATAGGCCTGGGGTGGGACTCCAGATTTTGTGCCCCCCAAAGTCTTCTCAGGAAATGCCCAGGCTGTCGTACCAAGGCCTTATATCAGGGGCTCTCAGAGTTGCCCCAGACCAGCAGCAGGGCTATCATCTGGGCATTGATTAGAATGCAAATGATCTGGCTCCATCCTGAACCCACTGAAAGGGGCAGGGAGCAGCAATCTTTGTTTCAACAAGCCCTTCAGCTGATTCACCTCACACCACTACTTTCCAAACTTGGCTGCGCATTAGATTCATCTGGGGGAGACCTCGAAAGTACAGATGCCTGGGTCCCATTCACGGAGACTGATTTAATGCCTCTCAGATGCTGCCTGACCATCAGGATTTGAAAGCTTCAGGTGATGTTCATGTGCAGCAGTATAAGAATAGCTCACTACCTGGGGGCGCCTGGGTAGCTCAGTCTGTTAAGCGTCTGACTCGACCCCTGATTTTGGTTTAGGTCATGATCTCAGGGTTGTGGGCTTGAGCTCCGTGGTGGCTCCATGCTCAGCAGGGAGTCTCCTGGAGATTCTCTCTCTCTCTCTCTCCCTCTCTCTCTCTCTCGCTCTCTCTCTCTTTCCTCCTCCCCCATTTGCGTTCTCTCTCTTTCTCTCTAAAATAAGCAAATCTTAAAAAAAAAAAAATCGCTACCTTACAGTGTAGTGTAAAAGTTTGCTGCTCACATTGTGATCTCTGAGTCAAAAACATGAGAACATGGAGAGCTGGTCAGAAATGAGAAATCACAAACCATTCTCCAGGCCTACTGAATCCGAATCCTTTCACAAGATCCCCGAGTGATTTTTTTTATGCATATTAAATATTAAAAGCCGGGAAGGGCTCCTGTGTGGCTCAGGTCCTTAAGCATTAAGCGTCTGCTGTCAGCTCAGGTCATGATCCCAGGGTCCTGAGATTGAGCCCTGCATCAGTCTCCCTGCTCAGTGGGGAGACTGCTTCTCCTTCTCTCTCTGCAATTTCCCCTGCTTGTGCTCTCTCTCCTTCTCCCTCTCCCCCTCTCTCAAATAAAGAAAATCTTAAAAAAAAAAAAAAAACTGGGAAGCACTGTTTGGAGAAACACTAGGGCAGCATTGTATAATAGAAATTTTTGAGATGCTGGAAATGTCCTCTATCTGTGCTGTCCAAGAGGGTAGCTGTGAGTCACATGTGGCTACCGAGCACCTGAAATTTGGCTACTGCAACAGAGGGAATGAACTTTTTATTTTGATTTAAATGTAAACAGCCACATATTGGACAGTGTAGCTCTAGAGAAGGAACAGTGATGTCAAGGCATAATTAGGGTTTGCCAAATACTGCAGCATTTTACACCACCTCATTTGTGTAGCCAAGGACCAGGACTGGACAATAAGCAATATTATAAGGGAGGGGAATTTTGTGTTCCTCATTTTCTTCCGGTGCTTGGTGTTTGAGGCACAGGTGTTCCGTAATCCCTGACACTGTTCATTCTCTTTCCCATTCTCTCCCCAACTTATCTATCTACTTTTATTTGAGAAAGCTATTGATCCTTTATTAATGAGAAAGGACTAAAGCCAGGATTTAGGACAGCAAAGAACAATGCAGGTAATTTGGGGCAGGATTGAAAGGAGGCCAGTTCTAACTAACCAGCGGAGAGGGAGATGTTTGAGAGTAAATAAGACTTTAGGAGCATACCTACTTGTGGGTCTCACGGTATTATCACATGGATTACGAGCCCAGAGAACCTGGGAACAAACCGCCCCTAAGATCGTGCCATTTCAGGGGTCTTCGTGCAGCTAAGGAAGAACTGATAACCCAGTAACAGTGTTGCCCCTGTTTACCTTATAGAGTATTTTTAATACTCGACTGTCGGTGGTTTCATGCAAAAGAATCAGCCGTGGTCATTTAGAGAGTGCTCAGTAAGTCGCGTTGACTTGCTGATCATTAACATATTTTTGAACTTCAAAATTCTATCACTTTGCAATATTCTTTTAAAGGGATGGTCAGTAAGTCGATAGCTATTGCAACCACTTACGTGACCTAAAATAAGCAGGGAGAAAAGAGCTTTAAAAAAATGTGCAAAGAGCTATTTGTGGCTCTCTCTGCCAGTCTGTAAAGCCTGACCACTGTGCTCTCTTAGTGGTCACAGGGATGTAAAGAGAAAGCATCATAATAGGAAAGTTGATTTTGTTCCTCATCAGCATGCCCTGCTCCCGGGAAGGCAGAGCTCTGTGATCGAAAGGGCAGAGTCTCCTGTGGGAAATAATGTTTTCCACAGGGTGGAAGAGTCAAGAACAGGAGCTTCACTAACCAGAGAACACGTGCAGCCTTTCCTGAGGAGGCCTGCAACCCACAGGGGGCAGGCTTAGCAGCAGGGCGACCGAGCCCGAGACCGTTTGGGGCTTGGAGCCTTAGGGCAGCTCAGAACTGCGAAGCACATGTGTGCAGTGGAAGGGAGGCAAAAGTCCACAAACCCGGATCTAGAAACATGGAGGGATAAACACAGGAGGAGGTGTAGACTTGTTAAGTACACCGACAGGTTGATCCAGAATCAAGACTCCATTTTTCTGCTTCCCATTGAACGGACCTCCGAGGCTCAGTTTCCCCCACGTCGAATGGGGGCGATACCATCACTTTCCTTGTAGGGCTTCTGTGGGGATGGAAGGGGAGGGTCCTACCACACATGTACCAGGTGTTCAATATACGTGAGCTCCTGTTGTGCAAGTGAGGAAAGTGGTGTGGGGGCAGGGAGACCCTTCATCAGTGTGAAGTTGTGAGCACATATGGCAAGTACCGGAGAGCCGTTTTGTTATTCAAAGTATCTAGACATGGAGTAAATTGTAGGAACAGTTTAGAACAGAAAAATAAACGAAAATACAGAGGATGAAGAGCAATACTTAGAGCTGCCGTGAGTGGCCTGAGAATTCTTGGAACCCTTGAAAATTTACAGAAGAATTTGACAGCATTGGTGTGTAAATATTTGACAGCCATACCTTTGATCAGATGGTCAAATTAGAAATATTAAAAATTAATATTAAAAAGAATTACCCCGCTGCTGTCTACTCATATGGCTCTGCCACCTGCCTTTTTCTCTGAAATAGTGTATCTTCACTTTTTATTTGAAGTTCATTAGCTAAACTGTTTTGAATATATATTTTACATGAATTCTGTCTATTTTATATTCATTATCTATTGACACATAAGAACAACTCCAAAATAAAAGTAGCGGCAATTTGTTTAGTTTTTTTTTTTAAGATTTTTTATTTATTTATTTGACAGAGACACAGCGAGAGAGGGAACACAATCAGGGAGAGCGGGAGAGGGAGAAGCAGGCTTCCCGCGGAGCAGGGAGCCCGACGCGGGGCTCGATCCCAGGACCCTGGGACCATGACCTGAGCCGAAGGCAGACGCTTAACTGACTGAGCCACCCAGGCGCCCCCAAAGTAGGGGCAATTTAAAACAAAATAAACAAGAACTGCTGGAAAGTGCCCTCACTTACCCCAGAGTGTCCCTGACTCATTTTAGCAAAATTAACTGGCAGACACTCTAAAGCATGTCCTCCTGAACGTTCCTGCTCCAGGTGAGGCCCTGCAATGGAGGTCCAGCTGGGAGCCGTGGACTGATTATTCAGGTCTGCTTGAGTGTTTTCACACATAAACCCAGGGAGCAGCAATTGTAGGGACACAGCTTTGGGATTGTTATCGGCAGGTGGCTAACAAGTACGTTTTCAGCTGCAGGGACTGAAACTCCTTAAAACTTAGTTAACGCCAGAGAAGGATTGATTAGCTCGCCTCCTAAAGATCCAGCTTTTGACGTCCAGGGACTCAAAAGTTGACAACAGACATTGGGACGTTAGGCATCCAGATCTCAGTCTCTCTCTCTCTCTCTCTGCCCCCCCCCCCCCACCTTGTGCCTCCCTCTGTTGGGGCCCTTTCTTAGGTTCTGGCAGCTCCAGGCTTTGAGACTCACAGCTCCAAGTCGGGCAGAATAAGAAAATGCCTCTTATCAGAGGCATTCAGAAAAAGGCCTTCCGTATTACAGAAAACGTTTCTCACTAGGATGTAAGCTCCACAGGCCAGAGACCTGGTCTGTCTGTTTGCACCGCTGCATCCCTGGAGCCTAAGTGACTGTCACGTCATTGCTCCAGGTTGATCAAATGAATGGCTGAGGTCAGACTGAGCTAACTCGGGCCCCTTGCCTTGCCTGAACCAATCCCGGAGGCCAGTTCATCTGACCACCCAGACTGGACCACTCTCAAACCCAGGCTGAGAGGGGGGCTGGCAGGTTTCTGTAGGGACCTCAGACTACCACCAGAACAGGGGGATATGGAGGCTGGGAGGCCTGAGGGGAACAGCTGTCCACCTGCATGAGCTTTCCATTTGTAAGATCGTACCGGAAGCTCAGAACTATTCCTTGGAATTGTTTTCTGAATGACAAAAATGCAAACACTTCTTAGACAAAATGAAAGAAAATTAATGGGTGGGAAATTAAGCCTTTATCCCAATGCAGTAACATAGGGGATTTAGGTAGATAAAATGTAATTATCTGAGTAGGAATTTGGCAGGGCGCCTGATTTTTAGAGATCTGTTCATGATGATTCGGATTCCTAGCTGACTTGGAGAAAGGGGGCTCACCTGAAGGGTTAGCAGAGCTTTCATTACAATGCTTTCGTTTATCAGAACTGAAGTCACTCCAAAGTGAGAATCACCAGAACGCTCTTTGCACACAGTACAAGATAGTTATCTTCGTAAATACAAGTCTGAATCACCAGAATGCTCTGAGGCTGTTCTGAATGATCAAAATAGAGATTAAATTATATCCAAATTCTCTTAAAATTGGTTTGGCTGATGAATGCTCTAGTAGAAACTTAACCAAATGCTTGTTCATCAACACCTGTTTGTTGTGAATGGTTTTATTTAATATCATAGTTTAGAGATGGATTTTATTACATATGTAACTTACGTATTTATATATGACCTCTGTTTTATATTTGTTTATGCAACATAAGAAACAAGTAAAAAATATGTATATTTGTATTATATGTTATCATGACTTATCTTCTATTCTAAGTAGATTGTAAACCATTTGAAATCTAGAACCAATCAATGATTTGGTGCTTCATGGCGCTTTAATGTGTGAGGAACATGTTAGATGCTTGCAATGTCAATTCTGGATGGAACAGATAAAATGAGAGTTCTCGGATTTTTACCACTAAAAACCCTTTTAATATGTTTACCATGGACACATGTTTGAAAGATGTGGTTTCAATTCAAATATGCTGCATCTGTTACACAATTTGTTTTCCCATTTTTAATTAATCAAAGGAATTTATGTCTGACCAAATCTTTCTTGCAACACCCTGCCCCACACTTATACTGATCAGTAGAGCGAGGGGGAGGATTTGCAATGGTTTACAATTTCCTTTCAGGTTTTTGAAATACCAGGATGAGTTCACTCTCTTGCTCACCGCTGAGAACCTGAGGTTGAAAACTATTGGACTAGGGGCTTCTCTTATTGGAGGAAGGCAAGTTCCCTGAATTGCTGTAATAGCTGGTCTAGCACTTTTTAGTCAAGTGTGCCTTTTGGTGCTGATCGACAGCTAGAAAGTTTCAGAAGCATTCATTTATTTAACAAGTATTAGTGAGTGCTTACTATATGTCAGGCTCTGCTCTGGACCCTGAAGAACCAGAAATGAACCAAATACAGATGGTCCTTTGCCTTGTGGAGCCTACAGTCAAGTGAGGAAGACCGAGAAGAAATAGGATTAATCAATAAAAGTCCATGTTGGATGGTGGTAAGAGGTGATGGGGAGCAAATGCAATTTTTTTAAGCCCGTTGTTCAAGGAAGTTGATACTGAAATTATGACATTTTGTTGAAGACTGAAAAATGTGAGGAAATGAGATATGAGGAAGAAAAGTGCAAAGGCCCTGAGGCAGAAGTATCCCACATACATTTCGGAAACAACACTGTTCACTGGCTGCTCAGGTTTAAAGTTGCAAATGACGGGGCGCCCAGGTGGCTCAGTTCACTGAGTGTCTGACTCTTGGTTTTGGCTCATGTCATAATCTCAGGGTCATGGGATCAAGCCAGCAGGCTCCACTCTGCAGGGAGTCGGCTTGAGATTCTCTCTCTCCCTCTCCCTCCCCGCCCCAGCTCCCTTGCTCTTGCTCTCTCTCTAAAATAACCCTTTAAAGTTGAAATGTAAAGTGACTCCTCTTAAAATAACACTTTTGTGATTTCTTGTCTTTTTCCACTGTTCATCACTGAGTTTATACAGTGATTATGGGGCCATGTAAGGCTCAGGGCAGTGATGAAAGCCAAGAGAAATCTTTTCAGAGCCTGTGCATTATTTAGATCACAATTTAAAGAATTCTCTTGAAACCTCAATGCCTTCATGATGCAAAGGACAAAATAGGTGCTTAATTGATTCTTAGAAAGGAGCTATGGAATAGGATTGTCATTGATGCTTATGAATTATATAAAGCAGCATGATTTTTAATCATTCACAGCAGCTATAAATTATTTACTTTAATCAGAGCCCATGAAACAATCTTGCAACAAAGAGTTAGTTTAATGATGTTAGTAAATGTATACCTGCAAGCATGTTGATTCTAGAATTGTAATAGCAAGCAAAATACAATAACCAAAGGAAACACGTGATCTCCAAAAGGGCATGTAAAATGACTATATGTATATATACTTGCATATACACAGACATGTATATGTACTAAATAGACTGGGTGGGTGGGTGGGTGGATGTGTGGATGGGTGGGTGGACGGATAGACTTTATATACACATATTTATTTCTATAATATATATTTTCTACCTGCTTATGAGGTAAGGAAAATAGACCTCTCTTCTTAGTATATTAACATGATTTGGTTACCAGTTAGTTTCTCTTATTTTTAGGCATTTGCGAAACAAAGCAGGACAGGCTAGGCAGCAGGGACAGAATTCCACAGAACAAACAGCCTGTTTAAGCAGAGAATACAGTGACCGAACTTAGCAGGAACAAAGGCAAGGGAGATATGTCCAGTTGACACTATAGAAGGTCCAGATAAGTCCAGTGGAAGAATCTGACTCTGAAGAGGTAACACGTAGAAGCGGTCAACTGTGGCACGTACTGAGGTAGAGTCACGAAGCAGAGCTGCCCTCCTGGAGAGCAGGAAACTGGAGGGCTTGCAGCCTAACAAACAAAACAGGCCCTGGAGTATGAAATTCTGGTAACAGAGCTCACATACAGTTGTCCCTTAAAGGAAATTATAAATAAAATGAATGTTTCAAGGGAAGGAAGCCTCAGACCTAGAAAGTTGCCCAGGTAATTTCAGCTGGTCTCACTCTTTTACCAAGACTGTCTTGGTCAAATTCCATAGTGCACTTATATAGACTTTATAGAGATTTTTATAGAGATTTTAATAGAGATTTTAAAAATCACTGTAAGTCTCTATTCATGAAAAAGCTCTCAGATTTTGCCATCTTAATGTCAATGCCTTTATTGTGAAATGACCCCACCCTCTAACAAAGAACCTTTTATTACAAACGTGTTATTCATTCAGGGAACAGGCAAGACCCTTACAGACATGCCCTTTGGGTTTGGAATGAGAAGAAACCAACAGATAGAGAAATACAATGAACAGACAATATCATTTTATCGTAAGACAAAGCCCAAAGGGAATTTAAATATTTAAACAAATATGTAGGCATTCCCCACTTGCAGGAGCCAAGTATATTTTGGCAGAAGGGAATTTCCATATTGTTTCAACTTTGTCAGAGTTGGTTAGTTTTTTTAATTAGAATCTCTAATAAGCAAATGCATTTTTCCTTTTTTCCTTCATTGGCATTATCCCTGCCCAAATAATAAGAAATCGCTCTTAGATCAAGACTTAAAAAAAATAAAATAAAATAAAATACCTTTTTGAGGTCAGATAAAACCTCATGAAGTAAAACCAAATGAAACACCAAAGTTCAAAATTGGAATGTCTCTATCTCCACATGTATTGTTGTCATTCGAAAAGTCACATTTTTAGTAAAAGTTGGAAAGGATACTGATTAACATTCCTTTCTGAATATCCCTTGAAAGAGAAAGCAAAGGACAGATTGGGAAAAATGCAGATATTACTTGGTTACTGGAAGTACTATAACGAAAATGTTATGCTTCACTGGAAAGCTATGCATTGTCCAAGGGAGCTATTTTACAACTCTATATAGTGTAGAAAACTGAAAGCAATACAAAATTAATTCTCATCTATACACATGCGAATAAATTCTGTCCAGTGGAGGTTTATCTACCAAAACCCCTTATGCTTGGAAAAAGTTAGATAATGTAGATGAGAGCTATATATTCAGTTCCTCCAGGTAGGATCCTTAATAGCTGATATCATTATTTCATTTTAAGTGAATTTCCAGAATATCATGTTCATTCATACATAAATGCAGGTAACAGTCTCTGAGACATGCACCATTAATTTAAGGTTATCCAAGAGATCATCTGAAAGTTATTCTTTGGTTATTAACCTGAATGTCTGGAAAACAAACAACTAACTTTTTTAAGAGGGAGTTTTGACACTGTTACCAAAAAAATAAATTCAGTGATGGACTGACTGCTAACAAGAACACTCAAAGCTCCTTAAAGATAAAGACCATTTGGGGGTGTAGTGAAGCACTCTAACTAGGTCTGTTTGAGCACAGAATCTCATTTGGTGCGCAAAATATTATAATATGAAGTGAAACCCAATGGCCAGTAGAAAATATGACTGAGAGCAGGGATGCAATCAAAATGCCCTGAATATTATACAATTTGGGTGGCAAAATCAAATCATATGAAAACATGAGGAAAAAAAGCATGCATGCCTTGCACCTAGGTGAGTCAAAACAGGGAATTCCCAGGGGCCAAAGCTAATTATGAATCAGACCTGCCTTGCTACTAAAAACTTAATTTACTGTTCCAAGTATGGCCATCCAGTTTTTGCCATTGCTGTATAGATTGCTATGGAAGATTCATATTTAAAAAATTGTTACACATTAGTTCACAGATTTCTTATAAGCAGTAGGGCACATAATAGTTAGCAGTCTGCTTGGTAGCCAGCTTTTTGTATACTGTGATTTAAGCGTATAAAGCAGAAGTTGCAAACTGATGCCCAAAAAAGACTGTGCAGGGAGAACCAAAGGGTAAAGCAGACTGGGTATGATGTGGTAGGTAGTGGTGGAGTCTGCAATTACATGGGGCCTTTTTAACCTAACTAAAAGTGATCAACAGCTATTGATTCTAGCTGGTTGTGGTCATGCAAGGTTACGGGACCAGTGTTGCCTGACCTCACTGTTCAAGAGTTCCCATTCTGAGTTTTATGTAAAACCTACAGATTTGGCAACTGATTCAAAACACAGTTTGGACTTTCTCTCTCTCTCTCTCTCTCTCTCTCTCTCTCTCTCTCTCACACACACAAATAAATTTTAAAAAGGGGGGGCACGTGCCTGGGTGACTCAGTCAGCTAAGCATCTGACTCTTGGTTTCAGCTCAGGTTGTGATCTCAGGATTGTGAGATGGAGCCCCGAATCAGGCATTGAACTCAGCGTGGAGTCTAGAGTCTGCTTGGGATTCTCCCTCTCCCTCTGCCCCCTTCCCTGCTCTCTCTGTCCGTCAAATAAATAAACCTTTAAACACATGCATGCACACATACATACACACACACACTTTTGAGCATGTGTAGACCAAGCAAAGCAAGTCTACTGCCCTAACCTAGGTACAGGTGACTTGCTTATGACCTCTGGTTAAGAAATCAGAGACAATCCAAGAAAAGCATAACAGTGGATAGATGGAGAATTAAGTGAGTTGGAAAATCCAGGCCCATTTGACACTACCTTTTATGAAACATAGGCTCCAACTTTCACGCCTCAGAATCCTTTTCTGTTTTGCTCCTCACTGTATTTCCAGTAACTACAGAGTGTCTGGAGTTGGTAGTTTATATATATTTGTTTAAATAAAGTTTGGACCAAATGATTTCTAGGTTTTCTTCTAGGTTTTACAGTCTTTAAAATAACATGAGTGATATAGACACCTTCTATGAGGAAACACGGTAGAAATTAGGATTCGTTTGATATAAAGAATGAAAGTCAAACAGTGACTTGTATCCTTAAGTATTTCTGAAGGACTGATAGAAGAAGCTAAGCACATTTCTTTCTCTCTCTCTCTCTCTCTTTCTCTTTCTCTTTCCTTCTCTCTTATCTATCTGTATATCTATCTATCTCATGAGAGACCAAAACAGAAGAATGGGGCTTAAATTGCAGTTAGAATATCTGGTTAGTGATGTAGAAGGCTGTCTGACTCATGAGAGTAAATCTGTGAGGGAGATTATGAAAGTTGAATTTTAAGAAAATATCATCAAATGCTTTTTTCATATGCAGCCAGTCATCCAACCAAGACGGCTTTATCATTCTTTGGAAATCTACAGTGAGATTTTTCCAACACTATCTTTAAATTGTATACATTAAATGATATCAATTAAAAAGTTATCAATCTGTGATGGTTGCAGAGGTGGGGATACCATCAAGGGCAAACCATGAGGGCACAGAGAGGATAGAGAAGGACTAGGAAGTAGTCACTGGGGGATTAGGGAAGTTGGTTACTGTCAGAGCAATTGAGCAAATTAACAACTATGTGGAGTCCTCACCTTTCTCACTGTTGGAAAAAGGGTTTATAAATATGGAAGAGGAGGAGATTAGAAAGAACCCCAAGGTTCTCTACTGAAATTGAAGGTCCCCATGTGAACTTCTGGGTTTTCCAATATATATGACATAGATAGAAATGTGTGTGTGTGTGTGTGTGTGTGTGTGTGTGTGTGTATACACACACATAAATATCTTTGTTCTAGCCACAGAGAAGGTTGAAAGCAAGAGCGGGTCAGTAGCAGTGAGCACACCTTTTGCCCAGAACTTTATTTCTAAATACTTTGGAGAAATGGCTAATCCCAAAGCTGCATGAGGGAAAAATATAAGCTTGGAATATCTTAGGCCAGATTTTTTTTTAATGCTCCAAAAATGATGGGGATATGCCAAGAGAACCCAAAAGATAGCTTGCAGATCCCCACTAATCAGATCTGAGATGATCTGAACATCAAATAAATAATGGTGGTAATAGATTACCACTGAATCAAAGAATTCAGGAGTCTATATTCGTATAAGTACATGAGAAAAAATGCGAAAGAAAAGAAAGCTCTTCCTTATAGTAGAATCCCAAGTAATTAATGTAGAGGAATTATAGGGATAGAAAGTTACCATTTGGAACCCATCAAAAGTGTGGCTAATTCAGGCAGGTCTCACCAATGGATGCTAAGGCTGGTGGGCAGATTTTGATGCAGCACATTGATGACAACGGATATTGGTGTAATTTCAGAGCACATCCTTACAAAAATATTTATTAATTACAAGTAATTGAAAGGTGACTTTCGGTGAAAAAACATAGCTGGCACCAACTGGACCAGGGAATCAAGGTTAACAATCACTAGTGGGTGAAGGGTTGGCATTGTATGCCCTCTTGGTACAATCCACTAACAAGAACAGAGATAACTTATGTGGTTCTACCACCAAAGGACAGCTCAAGTCCAGCAATAAAGAAACCTTGGATGGGCCACTCTGAAGACATTCTCCCAAACAAAAGACCGGCACTCTCCAAAACTGTCAGGGTCATGAAAAACAAGGAAAGAGAGAGAAATTGTTCCAAACTGAAGGATACTAAAGAGATATGACAATTAAATGCATGGTGAGTGCCTGGACTGGGTTATATACTAAAACAGAAAAGAAATGTTGCTGGCACAATTGGCAAAATTTGAGTGAGGCTTGTGGATTGATCTCTTGATTTGGATAGTTACATTGTGCTATGTTGAAGAGTGTCCTTGCTTTAGTGAAATGCACACTGAAGTTTTCAGACATGATGGGGTATCATATGTACAACTTGCTCCCCAAATTCTTGTAACCTGATGAGCTCTGAGAAATGCACAGAATCGTCGAATCACTATGTTGTCCATGGAAACTAATATAACACTGTATGTCAATTATGCTTCAATTTAAATTTTTTAAAATTCTGGTAACTTTTCAGTAAATTGAAATTATTCCAATTAAACAAAAATTATAGACATTACTTCCAATATATATGGTAAGATAATAATAGGGGTAGGAGGGTGGCCTGAAGAGAGAAAATCTGAATCACTGTATGTTTAAATCTTTTCAAGGAAAAACTAAGTTTTATTAATTTTACTTTCTATTTGTAGTTATATGATATGTCATTTATTATAGTAGAAGATGTTCTGACTACTCATTCCCCAAAATAGCTCAATTACATGTAAGGCAGAAATGCCAAGATTGGGTTAACTTCAATGTTTTTGAGATTTTTCCTCAGCGCATTAGAATTTCCCATAGATATGGAATGCTCAGTCTGGACCACCTAAATACTGCTCACAAAGACAGAACTGTAGGCACAAACATCCTTAAAGTAAATGATAAACACATGAATCCACCAAGGGATATTTTCATAATGCTGTAACTTTAAACTTCATGTGTTGAGAAAATATCTTTTTAAAATAACTCTGGAACTGTTTAACATGAAAAATGAATGTGTTTATGTGCAGCATTTATGGAATGCTGGCCACCAAAGAGACATTTACAGAAACTGTAAATTGCTTCTGGATTGATCCCCCATGACCCTAACGTATTTTTATTCCTTGCTAATTAGCTTTTTTTCTCTCACAAATAATCCTACCTTCTCTATAACATTTTACTCTTATTGCATATTTTTTTCTACCAAATGCATGGTTAATTTTAAATCTGTTGTAAAAGGGAAAGAGAACTGCAAGTAACTCTTTCTTTGAACCTATATACTCTTAATTGTAGAGAACACACTGATGGTGACCAGAGGGGAGGTGGATGGGGTGATGGATTAAACAGGTGATAGGGATGAAGGAGTGCACTTGTCCTGATGAGCACGGGGAGGTGTATGGAAGTGTCGAATCACTATATTGTACACCTGACACTAATATTACACTGTATGTTAACTAAGTGGAATTTAAATAAAAACTTAAACAAAAAACAGAACTCTAGTAAGGGCAATAATAAAGCCAAAGACTGATTTCACAAAGTTTAAGACAAAAATCATTTCTGAAATTTCATTTATACAGTATGCATTTTTCCCTTCTGTTGGCATCTATATAAACAAAAATTAAAATTAAAAAAAGTCCCCCTTTAAGCAGAATTTCAAGCAGTTCAAATGGATTTTATTTCTAAATTTTACTGTCATTTATTTCTGTATTTACTTACATAATTCAGGGTTCTCATTATGAACATCAGTGTGAAGATACTGCAAGTATATCCCCAGTGATTTATGCCCCTGTCTGTTGGTGAAGACTCCAGGTTTGGGAGGTTGTATCTCCTACACCGACCACTTCCAGGTAAACCCAAGGGAAACTATAACTTGAGTAAGGAAACATATCAATCAATATGTAACAAATGATCCCAAAGTTTAACCCATAAGACAGCACACTTATTATCTCAGTTTCTATGAGTCTGGAGTAGTTCTGCAGCTCAGCATCTTTCACAAGGCTGCAGTCAAGGGCTTGGCATAAGCTCACAGTCATTTCAAGCGTCAACTGGGTTGGGATCGGCTTCCAAGCTCATCTATCGATTGTTGATAGGATTCAGTTCCTTGGAGGCTGTTGGACAGAGGTTGCCCTCTGATGGGCCTCTTGAACATGCCAGGCTGCTTCCTCCAAGTGAGCAAGAAAGAGAATCTACCAGCAAAACAGAAGCCACTGTTTATGACCAAAGGAATGTAAGGAACATCTCACTTCTGCCATATTCTTTTCATTAGGGGCAAGTCCCGAGGTTGAGTCCACGCTCATTTGGAAGGGATGACTGAAGAGCGAACTCATCTCTTGGGAGCTGTCGTACTACACAGGTCTTTCTATAGTTGAGAAAGTTTATATATGATATATAATATATACAACATATATAATTTATATTTATATAAATATAAATATATAAATATATTATTTCTAAGGAAAGAACTATAAAAGCATCAAATATATATTGATATTATATTATATATGTATATTTGTGTATTCATATAGAATTATATAAATTATTTGTTTTCCCTAAACATCGGAAAACTTAAACATTATGGAAAAAAAACATTGCAAAATATAAAATAAATTAAAAAGGGAAAGGAACAATAATTATATAAATTCTTATTAAAGTCCTTTACACTCAAGAAAAGTGCCTCAAATCACAAACCATAACAGTAAAAAGGTTACATTCAAATAAAATGTGTGTATACGGTAACATAATTGATTTTTTTTCAACTGTGGGACATGAAATTAAATTATATGTTCCTGTCACTCATGCCTTCTAAGGGATATTTAAATAAATAAACATTAAAGACAAGGAATATAATTCAGACACTAGGTAAAGAGTAAGTAAATGCAAACTGATAGGAAATTACAGTAATATTTAACGAAATGGTGAATATAATAAGCCTAACTTTCAGACCTAAAAGCCCAGGAGGAAATTTCCAGTAACCCTTTGGAGGGACCCTCCCCCCGCCCCCCCAGCTTTCTTCAAGGAGAGGCGACCGTCTCCCCAATCAGAGCCTGCGTGTAACTTCCTGAAGGTATGGCCGAAGTAAGAAGGGCCCATGAGGATGTCTGGGGATATTGCAGGACCTTTGTGAGTAAATACTGAATTGAATATTCAAAACATACCCAACTTTCTTTTCCAAAGATTCCAGTCCCTTTTACAAATACCAGGTGCGAGCTTGTTTACTTGTGGTTTTACTTGGCCTGAGGTCTGACAGAGTCAGGACTACTTTCAAGTACAACAAAACAACAAAATGTCGTATTAGTCAGGGAAGGCCAACAGAGCATCACCCTAAAGCCCCACTCTGAGCCTCCATTTAAATCTGCTTTGCTCCCTCACCTTAAGCTCCAGGTCACGGAGGAGTAGAAAAGGGCATCAGGAGGCACCGAGGAGCTACCCACTGGTCAACCAATAATGCTTCTATTTCAGATGGGGAACCATTCACATCCTTCCTGACACCTACACCTAGAATCCATCATAATATCCCAGTGTGGTCTATTTGATACAAACAGCTCAGGGCAATTGTATCCGTTCAACTGTCTGATTACCATGCTCCCTGGGAGATGGCAACTTCTCACGGTGGGGGCAAGGCGGAGGAGCCTTGGAAGCCATTTCCAGGACTTCCAGCCAGGGCAAAAACTCCTATGCCCTACTTCAACCACGAACAAGCCTTCAACAGATCAGCCAGTGTGGACAGTGAACATTGACTCACTGGCCACTGTGGGCACAGACAGAGGCTGCTCCCTGGTAATCTTAATGGATTACATGAGAACTCCAGGCTTTGGTACAACCTTGGAGGATGGGGAGGTGGGGGGCGTGCCCCCCATAATGGCGGTGGTTGAATCTCCTGCCTGTCTTGTGGGAAGGGGTCTTGGAACACATTAAATGTCATTTAGTGAAACAAAAGAACGTGACATTCCTTAGACCCGTATTGTATATTGAAATTCAAACCTGATGCATACTCTTAGAGGCAGGAATGAAGAAACTGCTGTTTTAGGAAATTAAGTCACTTACCCCTGGTTAGTAACCCAGGAAGCTAGGACCCAGATCCCCACTGCTGCTCAAATACTTCCCAAGCTCTCTAATTGTATTTGTTCTTAATTTTACCGTTAGATATTTCAAATGATTTTTAGTGAATTAACATCTAAATAATTCCATATTCATTGGATTAAATGTATACTTGACAGAAAATTATAACAGATGGAATACAGTCATAAAGACACTAAATAGATATTAATTTCTAAAACAGTATTTATGCACAGGAATTTTTACGGGGTCCTTTACTAGGAACTGCTTGGAAGAAAAAGATGCATGAGGTGGGTTTCTATCCTTAAAATAAATGCTTAAAATATGGAGTGTCTCGGGGTGGGAGGGATAAATATATTTTAAAAACCAGAGAGAATAATTCAGGGAAACTATCAAGTGTATACTTTTAAAACTTAGTTCTGAGATTGATATGCTAAATTCAACCACATGTATCTCCAACATAAAAATGCAAATACTTCCAAACTTATCAGTCCACATAACATTTTTTCCCAAAGTACCCAACAGGACTAGTGTAGATGAATAATCAGTCATCACAAGTCTCTCGTATCGACCATGTAAAATAATCTAGAACCATCCTCTCACTCCCCAAAAGTAAAAACAAATACCTTACTAACATAAAATAATTATTAAGGAAATTCTATCGTAGGAGAAATTGCTTTGTTTTAACTTTGAGACAACCCATAATCATTCAACATTGCAAACTTAAATGAAACGTGTCTTTAATATTGGCATCTAGATCAATGTTAATAAAGCAGTAAACAAGAAAGAATAATTAGTACCATAATTAAGATCTTATTTCAGTTATTGTCAATAATAATCAGTGGTTGGACAGAGATACCTACTTTCACTAATTATCATTGCCTCTTGGTGATTCTATTGCATTTGAATTTCTAAAAATATGTTTAAATCTAGTATATTTTGATGAAATCTCTCAAAAATATTACATGTTGAGTGTTCGTCTAAAAAAAACTTCAACAAGTGGTTATTCAGTTCTTATTAAAAGCAAAATGTTTCTAAAGTGAGACCTATGTCCATATGTTTAGGGGGGAAAAAAAAAGATTCCCCAGATAAAATTTTAAAAGATTGATGACAAAGTAGTAAGATGTCAGCCATTTTCCTTATTTTCCTGAAACTCTGTCGAGGATCGATGGAGATCTACGTCAATTTCCGAGATCACCTGATCTCAACCATCCAGAGCCTCCAGTGAATTCCCTTCCTTCTATATGAGCTGCCATTTTAAAGGAGTGAACCTAGTCATGAACCAAGGCAGACTAGACTCGCAGCAGAAGCTACAAGGTTGGAAATTGTGAGCAATTTTCTTGCAATCTGGTGTCTGCTCAGAGGAGCTAGAAGTTTGGTGGCAATTGGTGTCATTTGCTGGCAGTTGCCAACCAACTGTGCATTGCCTTGTGGAGGAAAACAGTTCAAGGTAGCGGGAGAAGAGGTAGTTTATATAGAAAGCAAACTCTTATGACTCCAGAAGATCAAAGCCAAATAGGTGAGAATTGTTCACTTAGAGGGTCATCTAAGGGAGAGCTATCAAGGGGAGTTACAAAGCTTGCTAATTCCATTGGAGATACAACACTAACCAAGGGAAAAAAAAAAATAGAAACCGAGGGGCCTATTTCCAAACAGTTTAAGGGAATGTGTTACATTTGTCTTCCTTCTGTGGCAAGTACCAGCTATGTAACCACATTGCTTGAATAGACTGGCCTCTTGACATTCTGGTTTGTCTGGGAGGATGAGCTCCTAAGTAGAGTGGAGGTAATAAGAATTCAGAAAGGAAATCAGGAAACCATGACTCTGATCACACAGTTGAGACAGAGATCCATTACAAAGAACACTCAGTAAAAGAACAGAGTATAAAGTACAAAGAGAAATAAAAACCCAGTTTGCCTGTAGCACATAAGTGTGCAGAGAAGAGGAAGAGAGAATCAGGGTGTGGCCCCACTGAAGAGTCACCGGACTATAGAGCACATCCATCAAACATAAATCTGGTGTTTAAGAGAAGGGCGCTCTCCGACATGATCTACATACTAAAGTCCCATTTGTTGAATGAATACATGTCAGGTTAATAAGGAGGAACCACTCCTAAATTCTGGAAAATCTGATATGATCTGGGAAGAATAACTATGTGGAGGGTGATTGACAGTGTCACAGACTGATGGACCAGTACTGAAGCACACAGCAGCTCACAGAGACCACGGTCACTCCTTCTGATTGCGCTGAGAATCGACCGTACCACCAGGAGAGGCTTGGGAGAGCATCTGAGGGATTTTTAAAAGTATCCAATAATATGCTTAAGAAATAACGAATTCGGAAGGGGACCAAAAAGAATACAGATACTTGTGATCTCAGATCTTCACATATCAATGCACACAGCATGGAAAAAATAAAGTGTATTAAAGTTTACAATACAGGGTAAGAAACACTCCTAAGTCTTTAGGGTAAAACTTAGAATTTGTATAAGATAATAATGTGCGTTATTGAATAGGAATAAATACTTTAGGGGAAAAAAGGAAAGAAAAAGATAGGTTGGTGCTATATGTCTAAAATATATCTTATTCCTCATAAGATGTATAGGGATAAATAATCTGACACATTTTAGGTGATTAATATGTACCTACTAAATAAATAAATGAGAAAAGAGGAAAAAAATCAATAAGACAAATGAGATTTTAAGATAAATTTAAAGAGCCAGCTAGAGAAACATAGGCTAAGACGAATGAAAATTTCAAAACGTTAATTTGAAAAGTTCAAAAATAAATGAGAGGGGTGTTTGGGTGGCTTGTCAGTTAAGCAGCTGACTCTTAATTTTGTCTCAGGTCATGATCTCAGGGTCCTGGTATCGAGTTCTGTGTCAGGCTCCCCACCAGCAGGGAGTCTGCTTGTCTCCCTCTCCCTCTGCCCCTCCCCCATGAAATAAAGAAATCTTTAAAAAAAAAAAATCAATTAGAAAAAATTCAACAAAATGTGACCAAGTATTGAAAGTCAATGTTACTGGAGATGGAAGAGAAAACAGTGACAATAAGAGATATGATATTATGATATTCTAAGTCATCCAAATGAACGTAAATGTAAAAATAATAGGATAATTGGAACGGAGAATTTTTAAAAGGAAAGGGGAAAATAGAGCCACAGAAAAGCCATAGAGGTCCACAGGGAATTTCTAGGGACAGCCAAATTTCCTGGATTAATAGTTTCCAGCTGAGGCGGCTGGTGTGCATTCTTCCAGGGTAGAGAACAAAGAGGGGAAGATCCATATGTCATCCTTATGTGCTTCACCTTTATATTTGCGCATAGAGTCTCCCATTTTATTCACTATCTCTCTGGTGATTTCATCACTCTGTAGGATGGAGAGGTCAGAGGGGCCAAAGGGATTCCTAATCCCTGTGCTTACACTGATGCGCACCAGGACCACTATCCCCACGGCTGACGTAGTGTGTCCTCAGGAAACTTCTCCAGTCTCTTGGGATTCCCTAGGAAAATTAATAGGCACTACATAGAAATTCATGATCAGGCAAGTGTAAGCATACTGGAGGTCATCGACAAAGAGAACAACGGGAGCAATACAATCTGACCACATAAAGGAAATGAATCTATATTTCTCTATTACACCAAAATTGGCATGGAGGAAAGATCTACAGCAATGGAGGACTCCGGTGCAAGGCCGTAAGCTAAAATCAGTGTTTCAGACAGGTTCTTATTGGTTACCCTTCACTCACGAGGAAAGTGCAAGACGTAGGAAGGATACATAATGCTGCTGTGCAAGCCAGAGTTCGTGAGAAAGCTGAGCGAGGAAGAACAGCCACGGTAGCGTGGGCTCATGCTACAGTGGGGAGTGTGGACAGACAGCTGAATGTTCAAACGCTTCGGATTAAAAATAAACACGATTCTATGTCTCGAGGTTCTCAAACGAAAGGTAAATCAGGTGCAGTTTAGACTCTTTGTAATGCAATCCTAAAGTATCTGCAAGAGAAAGAAATCGGGGAGGTACCTAAGGAAAACAGAATCTGAAAAAATATATATGTTCAGAAAGAAAATAAAAGCAAAAACAAAGAAATTTTAGAAAATTTAGAAAATTCTCATTACTTGAATAACATAGTCATGAAAGCATGGACAATGGACTGATGGCAAGATGTTCTCCAAACCTGAAATGAATAAAACTGAGGGGGTGCCTGGGGGGGGGCGGGGCTCAGTCAGTTGAGCCTCTGACTCTTGGTTTCGGTAATGATCTCAGGGTCATGGGATCAAGCCCCAAGTCAGGCTCCGTGCTTAGCGGGGAGTCTGCTGGAGAGTCTTCCATTCTCCCTCTGCCCCTCTCCTGCTTGCATGCGCATGCTCTCTAAATAAATAAATAAATAAATAAATAAATAATAAATTTTAAAAAAATAAAAGAATAAGATTAAGAGAAAGGTAGGATAATGAATGAGATAAACCATTTTCAGGAAGCGCTCACGCTAAGGGATAATCTGTAAAAGAACTTGCTGACTTGAGTGCCCTTCAGGAAGGTATGTGTGGAATGCGATTATAAGTAGGGGGAGCTTAAACCTCACCAACTGTCTGCATCTGGGGAGCTGAGTGCTGAGTGCCTTATTAGAAGGTGATGGTTGGTTAGCAAGAAGCCTAAGACCTATGACCTTAGATCCCAAGTGGTTTCCATACATCCCTATCACTCTACCTTGCTCCTCCATTCACATATCATTCTTTTCCAAGTTCCTTACTGTTTGTGTTCAAAAACACTGAGAATTCCTTTCTGGAATGTTTTATGTTATTACCTAACATATGTAGACGTATCATTGCAACCAGCAGACAAGGATGGAAGTCCTGACTCTGGGTAATTACCAGCTCCATGGGCTGATGGCCACAGTCCTTCACCTCGGTTAAGTGAGGTTGTCATGAGCAAATGAAAGGGGGCATGTGAAAATATTTTGAAAACTATAGAGAACTATCCAGATGCCAAGCATTTTTACTTAAATCTCTGTGACATTTTGAGTTGCATATCTCTTGTGTTAAGGGATTTTTTTTTTTTTTTTTTAAGCTTTCACAGATGGAGTAGCTAAGAAACATGCTCCTGGGGTGTGAACAAGCCCCACACACAATGCTGGAGTTTTGCAGACCTGGGTCAGCTAGGTGTGGTTGCGTGGCTGCTACAACAATGTACTTTTGTGCCCATGTCTGAAAGGAACCTACCTGCAACCCAGCTTGGCCTTCTCCAGAAATGCTTCTCCATTGACAGATGGCATAGCGGCTGAAATGACTCCATGTCATGGGAGGCACACGGAGCATTGGCTTACCTAATTAATAATCTTCAGGGTTGTTTTTTTTCCTCTTTGCAGCTGTTGAACAGAGTGGTTCTGATTAAGTCATACCATATCGTGAGAAACGTCGCTTCACAAGGGTGCTACCTTCTGTATTTCCCCCCACTTTGATCCCTGCTCATTGGCTCCTTTGATCTCTGAACAGGATGTACAAGGTTGACTAATCAATGCTTTCCCTCATTTTTACTTCTTTGTCTGTTAACTGTTTATATTTAAATCATTGGCTAGACTAGGTGAATATGTATGAGTGGGGCCTTCTCCCATTTCGTATTTATGTCTTCAAAAGACAGGAGGAAGGAAAGGGCCTTCCAATTCTCCACCAAGTTCTCAGTGAAGTCGGAGTTCACCAGGATTGCAGAGAATGGTGCTCATTTCTTGGTCTTTGAAAATGTGGATCACTTTCCAGGGAGTATGAGAAGATGGCAGAATGGAAGACACAGACCCACTGTTAGCCCGTCCCACACCTGTACAGACTAGAACGCAAGTCTAGTCATCTCAGATGACGATGGAGAGGGATGTACCAAGAGTGTCCTTCCTCTCATCCTTTCTCTCTCTCCTTTCTTTGCTTTTATGAACTTGATGATTTCAGTAACAATGGCCCAAACAGTTGTCCAATACACGCAGGGATTTTTAGAGCTCTCTTACTCTTTATAAAGACGCACAGAAGCAATCCTTGCTTGAAGGGAATATATCTGTTCTGTTCTATCATCACCCCCCCACCCTCCAATTTTTAGAGAAAATAAGCACGGATAACAATAGTACTTAATTACTCGTGGATATCCTGTTCTCCATATTACCCTGTACTAATAGCTTGTCAAATCAGACACGACAGAAGACTGATTATTGGGCCCTTCCCCTAGACTCAGCATACCTACTTCCAAGGTATCCCAAGACCCTTTACCAAAGAAAAAAAGAAATTTCCAAATTCCACAATTCCATATGAACAATTATAGCAAAAACTACTTAGATGGTCCAGTTTCATAGAATCACAAAATCCTATGTTGTTGGATCTTGGAAGATGAAGTCCAAATGACACTTGGAACTCATCACGGCCAATGACATCAATTTGCAGATGAGGTGATGTGATTTGCCCAGAAGTCTATAGCTAACTGATTCCCAGGCTTTCCATTCTGTGCTCTCTCCTCTGAATCAAGTCTTTCAGATTTATTAAACAAAGGAGTTATATCTCTGATGGTTTATCCAGCCTTACGTCCCAATGATCTCATTCTTTGTAAACCTTGGAAAAACCAAAGCCTAAAAAGCAGATGGCAGCATGCTAATTTCATTTCATAAAGGACCATACTAGACTGATCTGCTGTGGTTCACAGGTTAAGGTGCTGAATGGCAGAGCAAGTTAATGCCCTGGTTGTTTGCCTTTGGAGGTAAAAATACATCTGTAGGTCTCAGCCAAGTTCCTGTGGAGATTTGTCCACATCCCCAAAATACCACACACATTTGGCAAGAATGAGAGATTATGTCCAAGCAAGGCCCAGATCTTGAACAGCAAGAGTATTTCGAGTAAAGAACAACACACAATGGCAAAGCTCTTGTTCCTCAGTATGCCACTTATCTCCCTGAATTTTTGTAATATTCTCTTCCTCTTCCCTTTTTCTGGACCTCCCTGCCCTGAATTCCAAAGTCTACAAGAATGACTTTCATCTTAAGTGATACTTGCGATAGGATAATCATCACTACAAAACAATTCATCGACTCATCACTTTGTCTTCTTTCTCCCTTTCTCTGTTTTGCAAGTATTCTCTAAAACGACCAATACATTAATGGCGCTGTTTCTCTTCCTCCCTTCTGCTGTTTCTCCCCCATCTCCCTCTCTCTCCCCACTCCCCCCGTGTGTGGGTGAGCACGGACGTGCTTGTGTGTGTGCTTGTGGACATCTCTTTGGGTTTATGGAATTGTCTAGATAGGTGTTTGTGGTTAGCACACGCACAAATCCAGAGAGGTAATTTGTAAAGATGGAAACACGTGTGCCTGGCGCCACATTTCATCTTGTAGTACTTGTTTTGAGTTCCTGATGCTGCGTCTGCCTAAAAAGCAATGTCTTGCCCCTGGTGCCTCCTGGGCTGGTCTGACTCCACCTCTCCCAACTCCCTGTGCCTTCCATCACTTGGCATTCGGTCCACACTTTGCGCCAGTCTTGCGCTGGATCAGTCTTCTTCAGGAACGTTTCTGTGCTCCACATCCTCGATTCCCCAGGTGTATCGCCAAGCACCTCCCCCCACACCAAGAAGTGGCTTTGGGAGGAGGAGAGGGTTCTGTGGTCAATATGTCTGAAAACAAACGTACTGGCTGAACCCAGTCTGACTGGAGAGTTAAAACAAGACAAACAGAAACAGCTGTCAGAGACATTCTTGCCACATTTGGGGAGATTTTAGTATAACTGGGTGTTAGATCACATTAGGAATTATCGTTATGCTTTTCAGGTGTGACCTCTGGAATACGGTTATAGAGAAAAATGCTCTTATTCTTAAGAGCTGTCTGCCATGTTTAAAGGTGAGGAATCTCAAGTGTCAGGGTGCCTGAAAATTGCTCTCGAGGGGTTTTGACAACAATAAGTAAATTTATCTTTTTAAGCTAAAACTAGTATATTTACATACACCATATATGGTTCAGGAAAAATGCTTATTATATATTTATAGATAATATATAAACATGTCATATATATCATAGGTACATATGTTTATATATTATCTATAAGTATATATGCTTCTATATCAAGACTCATATATAAAATATATGTACATAAGATGCTTATTATATGCAAATCAATATGTATATGATACACATAGTATATAAATATATGCTTGTGTATAATACACATCATTATATTTAGCTATAGATATATATGTATATATTATATATAACAGATTATGAATATAATATCTAAATAGAGTTTTTTTACGCAGACCCTATATGTTTATATAAATATATCAGTAAATACATAATACAAACACAGAACATTGCCGTGCAGATTAAGTAAATGTGTGTTTATTTTCTGAAATGTGTTTACTTATTTTTTGCTAAACCATTTGAAAGTAGGTTGCGTGCTGGATTCTGGCCAGCTCCAGGCACGTGCCATTTTAGGTACTAGGAACCAGTTTGGAGAGCATGAGGAAGGGAATGGGGCTAGTTTACAGGCGAGAATCTCCTCATGGATAATTGAGTTGAATTTCAAGAAGAGAAAATGCCCTTGCCCATTAGACTTTCTGATGCAGGAAAGAAAGACTAATTTGCAAGAGGTGGGGGGGGGGCATGCTGCTTCTAGACCAATCTGAGGACTTCCAGCCCCTCCCCAGGAAGTACCTTGCTTCTCACCGCACCCCTTAACCTACTGCTTACAGGGAATGCTCTAGTAATTGCAGAGTGGTAAGGGTTGGGATGCATGATGAAGAGGTTTGTTTTTGGAAAGACACTTCCTTATTTCACTTAGGTTCTTGGGAAAGATGTTTCTGACGCGGGCCAATGAGCCAGACAAAGCCTTCGAGCATCTGGTACAAAAAGCAGAATTCAAACATCCAGTGGTCCCCTGAAACACCTACACTCCCACAGAAGTGACCCTGTAATGTGACTCTGAGAAGTATGGCGCTGCTCTTCTATTTTACCTCTGTTTTATCTTCAGGAGAAAGAGATGGAGACCGTATTTGTTTCTGGAAGAGCGAGGGCTCTGAGATAGTTCGTTTTTGAAGCCTTAGGCAAATTCTAGGACTTAGGTAACTACCTTTGTTTCCCCGTTTGAGATGCAGCTAACAATGCTAATTTAGCTCAGAGAGTCTTTGTGAGTTATAAATTACTTATAAAAGTAATTATAAACTACTTTGTAAATACAAAGTGCTATGTAAATGCTTAATAATAGTCCTTTGAGCCACACGGCACCCCCTAATGGGGGCTTATTAAGGAGTTCCTGTTTAGCTTGGATTAATTCTTCCTAATTTTTTTTCCTCCTAAATGAAGCAAGGTACTATGCCTGAGAAAACAGCAAGCTCAGTCATAGAATATTTTCATGATTCAGGAAACATGAAATCCAGGGATTGTGCTCCATCCTTCCTTGTGATACCTGCTTTTTCTAAAACAAAACTGAAATTAACTTCAAAAGCTGTCCTTCGGTCTCAGGACAAAGAAGACAATTGAAAGCCTGAGCACAGGATCTCCTTGAAATTTCTTAGAGCCAGAGAAAGAAGGGCAACTCAGTGGGACAGAACAGAAGCTCCCTACTGAGCTGACCCAGAGAAAGGGACCAACACACTTGTGGAAACATGCAAGTGGATGCTCCCTTCCGCGCAGTGGGTATCAGCAAACACAGGAGATCCCTCTGGAAGCTCTGTGATTCAAGCCTCACATCTACTTTTGAGAGAGATGTTATGTTTCCCAAATTATAGATGGGAAAACCGAGGCTCAAGTTCACATGGCTGCTACATGGCGGAGCGAGGCTTTGATTACAGGTACTCTCTCTGCACAGAATTTCCTTGAATGAGAGCATAAATTAAAAACCAGACCGCAGAAGGGGCAAACTAAAGACTCTTCCTCTGGGCATGTTCAAAATGAAATCTTCACATCCTTGCCTTCCCAAATAAATCTCCGTGGGTACACAATAAATATTTCTTGCTGAATGTGGATACTGTGACTGAGCATATTTGCCAATTTCGCATAAACTCCATTGTCGGGAATTTAAATATTTACATTTCTCTTCAAAGTAAAATTCCATAGGATTATGACACATCATTTGAGCTTTACATTGACCAGATGCATACTATTTTGCACTTCACCATAATGGCGATCTTATGAGAAATTAAGGAGTGGAGAAAAGATACAGTATTGACTCTCTAGAAAGGTCCACAATTCAGAAAAGGGACTCTCATGCAGTGTTGGTGGGGATGTACATTGGTACAGCCACAGTGGAAAACAGTAGAGAGATTCCACAGGAAATTTAAAAATAGACCTGCCATATGATAGAGCAATTCTATTTGTAGGTATTTATCCAAAGACAACCAAAACATTAATTCAAAAAGACATATGAACCCCTATGTTCACTGCAGCATTGTTTACAATAGCTAAGATACGGAAGGAACCTAAGCATCCATCAGTAGATGAATGGATAAAGAAGATGTGATGTATACATATAAATATAAATAAATATATATATTAGCCATAAAAAAGAATGAGATCTTACTATTTGTGACAACATGGATGGACCAAGGAGGTATTATGTTACATAAAATACATCAGGCAGAGGAAGACAAATGCTATATGATTTCCCTTATGTGTAGAACCTAAAAAACAAAACAAATGAACAAACAGAACAAAACAAAATCAGACTCATAAATACAAAGAACAAACTGAATGGTTGCCAGAGCGGGGCGGGGTGGAGGGGGGCTGAATGAAATAGGTGAAGGGGGGAAGAGGTACAGTCTTATTCGGGGATGTAATGTACAGCATAGGGAACATAGTCAATAACATTGTTAACAACTTTGTATGGTGACAGATGCTAACCAGACTTCTTGCGGGGACCCATTTTGCAGCATATATAAATATGGAATCCCTATGTTATACACCTGAGACTAATACAAAATTGTATGCCAATTATTTTTCATTTTAAAAAAGTATAGTAGAGATGTCCATGATCTGAAAGATGTGTCAGACAAGCCGAAAATGTCAGGCTCTGCATCTCAAAGATCATGCCAGTGAAGCATCTAAGTAAACACATCTTACCCAGGGTCTAACTAAAACACCAGCCAAAAAATTCTCCCATTTGCTTGTGGAGATTGCATTTGTGTATGTAATATAATGGCAGAAGAGACATAATTTCTTTCTTTTCATTTTCTTCCTTCATCCCCATTCGGAAGATGACTCATCAAAGTGGAAATGAGGAAGGAATTGAAATCTGAGATGCAAAGAAAGCATAAAGCCCCATAAAGTGAGCTCAATTGTATGGACCCAGATGAATCACACTGAAGATACTGGGAGATTTTAGAAATAAGGTAAAATTGGAGAAGTGTAGAAGACTAGTGATGGGTGGATGTCACATTTTTAAGAAGCGGTATTGGGGGGAGCCTGGGTGGCTCAGTTCGTTAAGCGACTGCCTTCGGCTCAGGTCATGATCCTGGAGTCCAGGGATCGAGTCCTGCATCGGGCTCCCTGCTCGGCAGGGAGTCTGCTCCTCCCTCTGACTCCCCCCTCTCGTGCTCTCTCTCTCTCTATCTCATTCTCTCTCTCAAATAAATAAATAAAATCTTTAAAAAAAAAAAAAAAAGAAGCGGTATGGGGGCGCCTGGGTGGCTCAGTCATTAAGCGTCTGCCTTGGGCTCAAGTTGTGGTCTCAGGGTCCTGGGATCGAGCCCCACATCGGGCTCCCTGCTCCGCGGGAAACCTGCTTCACCCTTTTCCACCCCCCCTGCTTGTGTTCCCTCTCTCGCTGTGTCACTCTCTGTCAAATAAAATCTTAAAAAAAAAAAAAAAAAGTGGTATGTTCCTGAAACTGCACAATAATGGATTTACACAATTCTCAGGAAAAAAAAAATCTGAAAGAGCTAATTAAATTGATGGTTTGCTGGGGCTCACTAGGAGAAAGCATGGATTCATTAAAAACATGTCATGCGATGCCATGGTTTTTATTAGTATTAATTACTATGACTAGATCAATAAATTAAGGAAATGGTGTCAATCAAGTTAACCTTGCTTCAACAATACAACAATCAAAGTCTAGCATCGTTTCTCTAGAATGCTGAAGACCTAGCATGACCGAGAAACCAGAGTATATGGTTTCATGGCCCCATATTCATAATCTCTGGACAGGTGCTCAGATGCAGGAGGGGGAAGCGTCAGTGTGCCCCGTATGGGAGCCAGGGTTGCCCACGCACCCGGAGACGAGCAGCCCTTTCCTTGAGGGGCTTCATTGCCACCTGCCGGAAAACAGAGTAACTGTGGCAATCCATAAGGACCATGACAGAAAGGGTGCCCCCTAGAGTTGTGTAGAGTCCATTGTACATACCCTAAAGCAGTAGCCATTGCGTGAACCTTGGGTCTCAAAACCCTGGAAACTGAATGCCAGACATCGCCTTTTTATCACGGTCCTTCAACCTACATCCATTTCTTTAGCTCAGTGGACTCCAGTATTCATTTCTGACTCTTTATAATATGTGTATATGTATTTATGAATAGTAATGTACTACTGTGTTGATGTATTATGTACTGTATGCAACATTAAAATTGAAAACGATGAGAAAAGAAGTAGAAACAGAAGTTCTAGTATTTTCTTCCCACACTCTACTTTGAAGACCACTGATTTAGATCCAAAAGGCAGGGTGAGGGTAATCGTTGTTCCTTGTCAGAAAAAGGATTCTTTTTTACTGTGACCCTTGCCATGCATGTGTGTGTGTGTGTGTGTGTGTGAGTGTGTGTGCGTGTGTGCACGTATGCCCATGTACTCACCCAGGTGAGCGTGTGTGGCTGAGGTGTTTTTCTTAGAATGGATAGGTACTTCCCAGATGGGAAGTCCTATTGGTAAACTATGGGGATGACTGTTCAGTTATTCATGCTCAATGTTTCAAGGATGACCAGCTCTCAAAACCATGCTCTTCCCCCTGGGTGAAGTTAACAACCTACCCCAGGCCTCGAGGTAGTTACATCATTAGTCTCAGAGACCATTTCCTATTCTGGAGTGCCACATAACCCAGTGCCTGCTCTTTCTGAGCCAGTTCTCTCCTGTGCTGCTCCTGGGATGCTTGAGCAGTGCCCTGCCGGTAATGAAGGCTCTGGGTCTCCTCCACCCTGTTCTCCCTCATTTATAGGCAGTGCAGGGCAAAGAGCCCTCTGGTTCATGCCACCTCTCAAGGGCAGTACAAAAAGCAAACCATATTTATTATTGCTCTCTAAATCACTGGGTATATAGGAGAGTGAAGAATTTTCTATTTTATCCTGGACTTTTTCTTTCTTTCTTTCTTTCTTTTTTTTTTTTTTTTGAATAATGGCATGGTTAAGCCTTGGATTGAATCCTTCCTCGGTCATTTCACAAGAAGGGTGAACTTTAACATTTAGGTTAAATTCCCTAAGCTTCACTTTCCTTTATCTGTAAAATGAGGAATGTTTATACTGCAAAACTGGCCCCTGGGGGTGTTGTGAAGACTAACTGTGATAATAAATATCCAGCACTTTCTTCCATGACCAGCACCATAGTTAAATCCAATAAATACTAGCCGTTCCTCTTAGCCTAGTTATGGGAGCATAGTTATTTGGATCTCTTATCCAAAAACCTTGGGGCCTGATGTTTTTTTACGAATTCATCATTTTTCAGATGGGCTTTGTGAACTTTGGAAATGTAGAGAAGAGATAGTGAAACTCTATTGCTCTCTATTTAAAATTTTACTCAAAATCAAAACATGATTTTTAAAAATACCTACTCTCTTTTTAATTTGCTCATAGCACTCTTAAACCTTTTTTAAAAGCATTCTGGCACCTCTGCTTTCAGCTCAGTTTTATTACTTGCCTGATAAGAGTCATCTGGGTTACTTATTAAAAACACAGAATTCAAGGCTTAAGAGAGTTTGCAATTCAGTAGATGTGAAAGTGGGGCCAAAAAAAAAAAAAAATGTTTTTTAAACCAACGCTCCGGGACAATGCTTATCACAGATTACATTGGGAAAACCCTGCATGACTAGACAGACATCCAAGCTGCGGCCCACCTGCGGACCCACCTGTGGACCCACCTGCGGGCGTCATTTCGCGGAGTCTAGAATCTCGCTGTATGTGGCTCCACCAGCACCCCACTGCGGGTACAAGACATTCTCTTCCTCTGTCCCCAGCTCTTTCCTGCCACGGAGTCCGGCCAGCCTGAGTGGCGGAGGTTCCCTCCTGTTGTATGTGAAATCTGTTTCGCCAGAAATTCTAGTTTGCTCTGCCAAGCCTAGGCCTGACTCCCTTCATCCCTGATTTGTTACTGGCTGGTTCCCCCACATCCTCCTCCCTCTGGCCAATCCCACCCCATCCTTCCCAGGGATAAACTAAAGAAACAAGGTGACTCTCAATCTAAAGTGATTTCAAAGCCCTTAGACGAGATGCACCTAGAGAGTGTGGGTGACTACCGCCCTGTGGGAAAATTTATAGCAGCTTTCCAGTGGGGCTCTAACCTTGAACCTTTCCCTTCCTGCGGAACTTAGATGAAGATGAGAAATAATGCCTTTCGACAGGTGGATGACACAGATCTTAGGGACGGAATGAGAAATTAGTTCAAAATGCACTCTCAGGCTGAAACACCGCAAAATGTCTGCAAGATAAAACTTGTCAGGGTGAACAGAAATTTCTGTAATAAGGAGGGGGGAAATTAAACAAGAAATAGATAAGGGAGACCCATCCCGATACTAATTCATTTATGCACTCAAATAAATATTTAATAGGCATCTACTGTAAGCCAGAAAGATATTGTTGGATATTGTTATCCAAATAGCTTACCAGTGAAAAGAGAGATACTTCTCCAGACCATGATTCAAACAGAAATATTCCATGGAAAAACTATATATATACATGCGTGCATATGTATTTTTTATATATTACATATTAAAATTGTCAAAACTGTCACCTTTTAAAAACAATTATTTTTAAATAATTTCAGACTCATGGAAAAGTTTCAAGAATATAGAGAATTCCCAAATGCACTTTACTCAGATTCACACATCTTTAACATTTTTTTAAAAAGATTTATTTACTCAGAGAGAGAGAGAGAGAGAAAGAGAGTGTGTGAGTGGGAGGAGGGGCAGAGGGAGAGAATCCCAAGCAGACTCCCCACTGAGTACAGATGAGCTGGACTGGGGGCTCGACCTCACAACCCTGAGATCATGACCTGAGCGGAAACCAAGAGTCGGACACTTTGACCAACTAAGCCACCCCAGCACCCCCAAATTTTTAACATTTTTGCCATATGTAGTCTTTCTGTCCATACATACATACATATTATATATACATGGCGTATAATGTATAATACATATATTCTATATGATATATTCTAATTTATATCTTACACATGCTATTATATGTATGTCACATGTATTATATACTTATATATCTATTTAAATAATATAGAAATAGCTATATCTCTCAGTAGTATCTAGAGATATATAATGCATGTATATAATGTGACTTTTTTTCCTGATTCATATGATATATGTTGTGTATATCATGCTTTTTCACTTCGTAAAACCTCAGGTGTTGTATTGTATTCTCTAAGAATATGATCCTCTCTTTTGTAACCAGAGTTTTGTAACTCCAAAATTTGGCATTAATCCAATAATTTTTAAAATCTAATCTTTCATACATTTTCCAATTTTGTCAGTTGTTCCAATAATGTACACTAGCCCTCTGTTATCTGGCAAGGGATAGGTTCCAAGACCGCAGGGGATGCCCGAAACTGCGGGTGGAACGAAATCCCATATATACTATTTTCTCCTGTACATACACTTCTAGGATAAAGTTTGATTTATAAATCAGGCACAGTAAGAGATTAACAACAGTAATAAACTAGAACAATTAAAACAACAAGCTGTAATGAAAGTATGTGAATGTGGTCTCTCTCTGTCAAAATACCTTATTGCGCTATACTCACCCTCCTTGTGATGGCAGGAGATGATAAGATGTCTGCGTGCTGAGTCGAGGTGAGGTGAATGGCGCAGGTGCGCTGACTTAGCAGAGGCTACTAACAACCTCCGGACCAGTGGTCAGAGGAGGGTCTTCTGCTTCTGGACCGCAGTTGACCAGAGCACCTGACAGGTGGGAAGCCAAACTGCAGACCGAGGCGGACTATTATTTCCTTTAATCAGGAGGGGTTCCTCAGCTTTATTTTTTTCTTTTCTTTTTTCTATTTTTACTTTCAGGACATTGGGCATTTTTTAAGAACACGGACCAGTCATTTTATAGCTCCTTCCCTTGCGTTTGTCTGGTGATTTCTCATGATAAGATTCGGTGTATGTATCCCTGCACAAATACATAGGCGACAACTTCCCAGATACCAGACTTGGAGGCATACTAGAGCCTTCAGCCCCTGGATGATGGTGTTTGTTTTGACCACCTGGTCACCGTGTTATTCTGTTTCTCCACAATTTCCCCTTTGCAACTAATAAGTAGTCTGTGGGGAGAAATGTTATGACCACGTGTATGTTCTGCTTCTCATCCGTCTTTTCTCTGTGGATTTAATATCCATTGATGATTCATACCTAAGAGAATTTTCACTGTAAAGATTAGGAAAATGGCAGCTTTTCACCACTACACCTTCAACACATTGGTTCATCTTTTACAAAAAAAAAGGAAAAGCTTTTCTTTTCCCCATTTTTCTATTTAGCTAGCTAGCTACCTATTTATTATCGGTATGCATCCAGAAACTTCCATTATTTTCCAGTGAGTTACAATTTCCTATTGTCTTTAATAATCTCTACACCCAGCCTGGGGCTCGAATTCCCAACCCTGAGGTCAAGAGTTGCTTGCTCTGCCGACAGAGCCAGTGAAGTGCACCCTCGTTGTTTACTTTAACGGCAAGTGTTCCTTATTTTTTCTTCAACCTTAAATAAATAATGTTAGTCACATCATTGTGGATCTTTCCATACATTCACAACATTTCTATGTAACTTTTTTTTTTTTTTTTGAGAGAGAGAGAGTGTGAGCAGAGGTGGGAGGGGCAGAGGGAGAAGGAGACAGAATCCTAAGCAGGTGCCATGCCCAGTGCGGAGCCCAAGGTGGGGCTTGAACTCATGGGCCTGAGATCATTACCTGAGCCGAAACCAAGAGTCGAACACTTAACTGACTGAGCCACCCAGGCACCCTCCATATAACTCTGTAATTTGATCCTCTAAAAAGGACAAAAAATCTGGTGGGACAAGGGATTAAATTCATATAAGTGCCTCAGAGCAAACGATTTTTAAGTTCTACATTAGAAACAAATTTCTTAAGAATGGAGATTGATTTCCTTTTGACGGGTCACAAGACAGAGAAGCAAGCAAATGCCTTTTAGGTTCACAAGAGTGGAGGGGCATTCAAAAGCCTTTTTCTGAAAATGGGCATTTCTATTTGCTTTAATAATTTTTGTAAAGCTCTCCATGGTTGCAAATAAAAATAAATGCTTACATGTGTTCTGAGTCAAAAATTATCTTTGTATAGTATTGTTCCAACATTTTAATTATTTGAATGAAAAAATACGTGATAACGTATTGTACGTTGAAAGCTGCTTAGAGTAAATCTTGGAAGTTCTCTTCGCAAGAAAAAAATTTCATAACTGTGCGGTGGTGGTGGATGTTAACTAGACATTATGGTGAATATTTCATAAAATATACGCGAATGAAATCACTGTGTTGTACTTCTGAAAACAGTTCCAGGTCAATTGTATCTCAAAAAAGAAAAATATCTGAGCTTTTAGTATATAAACATGAATATATTAGAAGTTTTCTTTATTTCTTCATAAGAACCAACAAAGTAGTCCTAAGGAATAGAGCAAGCCATATTATTTACCTTAAATACTTTGTGCAATTCATCATTCCAAAATTCATAATGATTAACAAACTCTGGGCCATCTTTGTTTTGAAAAACATTTTAGATTATTTGAGGAAAAAACATAAAATATCTTCCATGCAACTAGTGTACTTATGGTGTCTTCTCAAACTTTGAACATATTAGATTTACATGTTACCAATTCCAAAGTGTTGATTCTGGGCTTTAGATAAATAATTTGTGGGCAGCTCTCTGAAAATTACTTGCTGGGATAACACCCAGGCCTGAAGCCTGATGATAAATAGTTATGACACCTTGAATCAGGCCATGAACCAGACATTGCCAGGCATCTACCGCACTAAAGAAAAGAAATAGAATTTCTCATTGGAAGTTTCCCCTAGAGAAAAAAAAAAATAATAATAGTAAATAACAATTTGCAGACAACGGAAAGTGAATCACTACAGTGAATGTTAAATGAAACCTGCTAATTGTCATAAAATTATAAAAGTTATCAAAAAATCATAAAAGTAATAAAAATGCGTGTGGTCAAAATGATAGTAGCATGGACATAAATAAATAGAGAATAATTGATCGATACCTGTGTGTCTTCAAGACAGGTAAAATTTCCACGATGATCAAGCTCCAGAGCACTGCCCTCTCAGTTATAATTAATACAGGTGGTGTGATTTAGAGACAGGAAGCGGGTAATAGAGAAACTCCTGCTTTGTTAGAGTTTGCAGGATATTGCATAGTGTTGCACCTTGCTTTTCAGTGAGCGACAAGGCTTTCCATTCCGTTGGAAAGACAGGTCCTTTGTGCCCTGAGAAAAGAATCCAGCCCAGTTCATTCACCCACGGAAGAAAACCTACTTTAATTTTTTTTTTTTTTCGTGATCTCCACTTTCCACTTGCTCACAAAGATTCTTACTGCAATCATCGCACACTAAACATTCCCGGTGTCCTAGACGATAATGTTGCAAACAAAAGGATTATGACCTCTTTCAGCAGGCTTCCTGCTGGATCGAAGCAGGAAGGGGAGATGGATTACATGGAGAAAGACCTTGTTTGAAAACATTAATCTTCGGTAATTAGTAATTGAGGAAGGAAATGCAACCAATACATGAAAGTTAAATTAGCTTCTGCAAAAACAACCGATTGCTAAAGATGATGGAATCTGACAATTTATCTTCTAAAATAAAACAACTAGACATGTTAAAAAGGACAATTCGAACAATTGTCCAGTCAAACCTCCCAGGAAACAATCTGTATCAGGAGGCTCTGAGCGGCCCTTTAGATGATAAATGTGAGTGTTGTGTGTACTAGTGTTTATATTGCAGCCGAATCACTTAATAAAAATAATGAGAAGAGAAAAGTAATGGTATCTGGGCCCAGCTTATTGCTTATTTTAAATGTTTTGGATAAACTTCCCTTTTCAAAATACATCTCCATATATCACAAATAGCCCATGTATTTCTCTCATATTATATTTCTGTCAGTTTTATAAGGACATATTCTGTAGTTTGGGGGAAGATGTCCAGTTGAAACCATTAAAAAAAACCAAAAACTGAATACCACTTTTTTTTTTAAGTATTAAACAATACACTCATTTGAAGTAGTCCCTTGGAAATGTGTAAATGTAGGTGCCCAAAAAGATAAAACCACTAGCTGCTAAATTTGCAATTTAAAAAGGCAAATTCAAAATGTGTCAGATTTAACAAAGTCACTGCTGGGGGACCAATTTCAGAGAGAAAAGATAAAAGGCCAGCAATCCACTTTACCCCCAGTAGCTCAATGAAAGTTGTGTGATTGTCATTGTTTCATCAGGTAACTACAAAGTAGTTTCCTCCCAGTGAATTCCTCCCCCTCCCCCTCCGAGGATTCTAGAAATATCTGACCGTGGAATGGGATGAGAAAAATAAATGATATCTAAATCTCCTTATGCTCCCTTCTACTACATCGAATATCACCCAAACTCAAACATGCATCAAGCGAGTGTTCAGGAGAGCACTTACTCCTATGAATTTGCCTCTTCTAGCCTCCATGCTCTTTGGCAAATTCCCCTTTCTCATGACCTGCTTCAATGTACAATCTGATTATCGGAGGGCTTCGATTTTATTTCGGCTTGGGGGTGTTGATGATGCCGAGACACATTAAAATACATAAAAGTAAATGACGCTTCTGATGATGTTTCTGGCCACCAAGAATCATCTTTGCAGGATCATTTTAATTACTCCACTGTCAGAGTCTGATGCGTCTATGCGTTGCTTAGTGAACTTTTTTATCTTGCGGGGAAGTTTCTGAAATCCTTGCTAAGGTCTTGACTGAAGCTGGGGGCCAGAGTGCACTCTTGTTGTTTTTGACAAGATGAGCTCCATGTTCAGACAGCCGCTGTGATGTCCAATGTTTGCATCCGTGGAGCGGGTCTAGGAGACAGATGGGAAAGTTGTAAACAGGCCTGCAAATTGCTTTGGTGAACACAGATTTACTTTGAAGATTTCACTGAATCTTTTTGACTTGTAAACCACTCATGGCACAAGAAAGCAAGTTTACCGTGCAAACCTTCACCAGATACTGGCTACAATGAAGGAACCTCCACACATTTAGATGGTGCCGTCCAGCTAATTCCCTTGAAAGTTCAGATAATTGCCTAAAGCTTATTTAAATCTGTGGGAAGACTTTACCCTCCTCTTCACTTCATCTCATCTTTTCTTCTTTCTTCCATAATCCTCCTCACCCCACTCGGATCTTTTTGTCATTCTCCAGATCACCCTACTTTAAATCTCCTGGTTTTATCCTGAATTTCCACCTCAGTTTTGAAAAGACCCTCCTGCGCTGACACATTCCTTAAGTAAGAAAGTAATGGGTTTCCTTGTCATGCATTGCTTATGCATCCAGTGTTTTCAAGAGTCAGATCTTTGGAAAGTTTGTTAGAGGGTTTCTAGGGGGAAAAATTAGCTTTTTTTAAACAAGATTCTAATGAAAAGGTGTGAGTCAGAGTGCCTACCTTCCAAATGCTGCTATGAAAAGAAAAATATATTGACTGGCTGGTGGAAACATTCACAACTATCTGTAAATCTAAGACATTTGTCTTGGCCCTGTTTCAAAATGTCAAATGAGTAACTGTGAATACTGTTCAGGATTCACATTCAAATAATTCACATTAGAATACAATATTCCTCACATTTAGCTTTCTGGAATATCTTACAATCGGAGGGGGGGCAAAAGTCTTTGATCTTTATGTTCAAAAACAGTCACCAAACCCTTGGAAAACAGCAGATAAGAGTCTTACCCTTCTGATAAAAGGAAACACATTTTAATCAGACTCAGTAACTCTCTCCCTTGATAAAAGGTGGTTGAACCGTCCTCCTGAAGAATTAGCAAAGTCCCTGGGATTTGGATCCAGATAGTGCAGTCTGGCAATCAGCAAACTGCTCACCAATAAGCCTATTAAGGGCATTTATATGTGATATTATTCAATCACTCATTCATTCAAAAAATGGTGATTGAGAATCAATTAAAAGTAAATCAAACCCTCTCCTCACAGGACTTTTAACCCCATAATTAATGGGGATAAAGCACATTCGGAAACCATTATAATGCAAAGTGGAAAGTAGCACACATCCCACCGGAGGGACCTAATGAGAGCCCGTGGGCATACAAGGAAGCCCTAGAGAAGGTTTCTAGGAGGAGGTGCACTGAAGCTGGATTTTGAGTTTATTTACTTATTTATTTGTAAGGAATCTCTACACCCAACATGGGGCTCATGACTCCAAGATCAAGAGTCACATGCTCTTTGGACGGAACCAGCCAGGAGCCCCTGAAGCTGGATTTTGAATGAGGGGGCAGGATATAGGAATACCTTGGGAGAATAATACTGTAGACGAAGTAACCGGCTTGAACGGGACAGTACAACACAGGCTAAAAATGAAGTAAGTTAGGCTAATGGACACATAGAATAATGGAAAGAAGATAGGGACAGATGAAAATAGGTGTGGGCAAGTAGTGAGGAACCCCTGAGGTGAGGATGGGAGAGACGTAATGGTGGGCTGGAGAGTGTGGGCTGATGTAGTCAAGTAGGCAGATGGAACCATCAAAAGCTTACTACAAGAGTACAATAATCTTCAACAAATGAGGAAAGGACAGTCTTTTCAACAAACAATACTCAGGACAATTGGATATGCACATGCAAAAAGATGAATTTAAACCTTGACCTCACAAAAGCCCACACAAAATGGATCACAGACCTTTTAAGGGCTAAAACTCTAAAGCTTCTAGAAGAAAACAAGAGAAAATTTTCATAACCTTGGATCAGGCAAAGTGTTCTCAGGTAGGATACAGAATGTATGGTACCTAAATGAAAAACGTCAACAAGTGGAACTTAATCAGAATTAAAACTTTGTCACTTAAAGTTAAAAAAACACCAGTAGGGAAATGTAAAGAAAAGACACAGATTGGGAGAAGAGATTTGCAAATCATCAACCCAATAAAGGACTTGTAACCAGAATAAATCATGTGCTTTTACAATTCATTAATAAGAAGATAACTCAATTTTTTTTTTTTTTAAAGGCAGGGGTTTTGAGTAGACAGGTCACCGAAGAAGATATACAAATGGCTGACAATCACAAGAAAAGATGCTCAACCTCATTAGCCATTACAGAAAAGGAAATTAAAACCGCAGTGAGACACGACTTCACACCCACTAGAATGGCTATCATCAAAAGATGGTCGGTCACAAGCATCGGTAATGATGAAGAGAAACTAGAATCCTTATACATTGCTATAGGGAATGCTAATTGGTGCAGCCACTCTGGGAGACAGTCTGGCAGTTCCTCAAATGATTAAACATAGAGTTACCATGCGATCCAGCAATTCCACTTCTAACTATATATCCAAGAGGAATGAAAACATATGCCTACACAAAAAGTTGTAAATGTGTTTTCACAGCAGCATTGTTCATAAGAGCTGAAAACAATGCAAATGCCTATCTACTTCTGGATAGATAAACAAAATGTGATATATCTATGCAATGGAAGACTTTTAACTGTTGATAAATTCTACCACAAGACTAAATCTTGGAAAAATTATGCTACCTGAAAGACAACAGACTGAAATGACCACATATTGTATGATTCCATGTATATGAAATATCCATAAAAGGCAAATCTGTAGAAACAGAATGTAGATTAGCATTTGAGGTAGAGCTCAGAGGTAGAGCTATGCTCTGGGAAATGCTCTGCCCATGAATATGCAGCATCGGCAGTCATGTTTTTATCTAATTTATTTTCAACAAATGTGGATTATTTTTGTAGCTAAAAATGATTTGTAATTATTTTATATCGACCGACTGTTATGTAGCAAGAAAAAGATACTAACAAAAGTCTTAGGTGTCTTTGCAATCTTTATTGGGTTACTTTTACCTTTTTCTCATGAGGGCAAAAGTATTTCCTTCTATGGAAGAGTTCTGTTCATAGAACTATTTGGAAGGAAGGTTTTGTCATCCTTCCTGGAAAAGCACAGAACTTACTCTGCAGTAGAGAATCCAGTGGGTTGCTCTGGTCACTTCCGAAGACCTCAAATGCTCTGACTCTTTCCGCGCCGCCCCCCGCCCCCCTTCCCCCCCCATCCTGGAGGCCAGGTTCTGAAGTCATGCATGCTGTGTTGAAGTCTTGGATTTACCACTTTCAGAAAGTTCATTCATCCTCAGAGCCCCTGTTTTACTTTTTGGTAAATAGGGGGGTGAAAACGCCCATCCTGTTGAACTGTTGTAAAGATCACAAATGATCAAAATGTCAGGCTCCTAGGAAATGCTTAATAAAGATCAGCTGTTAGTATAGTTCTCTTCTGGACCAAAGAACGGAATCAGAGGCACCTGGCTGGCTCAGTCGTAGAGCATATGACTCTTTATTCTGGGGCCGTGAGTTCAAGCCCCACGTTGGGCGGAGAGCTTACTTAGTTAAAAAGACTTAATTAAATTCGGGGCACCTGGGTGGCTCAGTCATTAAGCATCTGCCTTCGGCCCAGGTCATGATCCCAGGGTCCTGGGATCGAGCCCCACATCGGGCTCCCGGCTCCGCGGGAAGCCTGCTTCTCCTTCTGCCACTCCCCCTGCTTGTGTTCCCTCTCTCATGGTCTCTCTCTCTCTCTCTCTCTCTCTCTCTCTCTCTGTCAAATAAATAAATAAAATATTTAAAAAATATATAAATAAAAAGACTTAATTAAATCAGACCTGGGGTACATTCTTTAATTAATAATATTGAAGTCATGTGATTTGCTGAGATTAAAAACAAAACCCAAATTCCTGACCCAGATCAGGAATCCAATTAGAGCTGTTTCTCCCTCTCCCATCTGTTTTTTCCGGACTCTGCACTCCGTTTTTCAGGCATAAAAATAAAAGTTCCAGTTCAACTGGCGACATGAACACCAGTTTCAGCCTGTGTGGTTCCCCCTCTGAGGGGAAGGAATAGGGATTGTGGGTACATACCTCCTTCAGGAAAAATACATGTTTACATCTTTTCCCAAAAACTTTCTAATTTCAATGTTTTAATTTAACGAATGCCTATGGTAAAACTCCAGCTATTCTGGGGCAAAGAAGAAAACATGAACTTTGCTGTTCCAAAGGCCTAGAACTGACTGCTGACTGACATTAATTGTGTGACTCTGGGCAGGATCCAGGCATCCGTATGCCTCTGTTTTCTTACCCATAAGAGGGAAACAGGAATTCCTACCTGTTAGGGGTGTGGGCTGTATCGAATACACAAGATCATTTTATGAAGTTCTGAACGTGGAGCCCGACACCTGGCCAGGTATACCCAATAAATATGATTTCTTCTCTCTTCCTTGTTACTCTTTTCCTTTTTGGGGAATTAAAGAAGGAGGAGAAGAGGGAGAAGAAGAAAGAGAAAGGGGGGGGCATATGATGGTAAACATTTCCTGAATTTTCCAAAACAAATTTAATTATATTTCAAACCGTGCCTCGGGCCACCTGGGTGGCTCAGAGGGTGAAGCGTCTATCTTTGGCTCAGGTCAGGATCTCGGGGTCCTGGGATTGAGCCCCACATGGGGCTCCTTACTCAGTGGGGAGCCTGCTTCTCCCTCTGCCCCTTCCCCTGCTTGTGCTCTCTCGCTCTCAAATAAATAAGCAAAGTCTTAAAGAAAATTTGTGCCTCTAAATAAACATTCATATTTGTCATTTCTTATGGCTTTATCTTTGATTCCTAAACCATGTTCTTACAACCTGATGTAGTAGGGTTTACTTCACTTTTAAAAATAATTCCCATTTTGGTATCTCTTAGCTGGCAAAGAACCCCAAGCCTAATGCAGTGAATGGGATGACATGATGTAGAGACGCACACACAGCACTAATCTCCAGTACCCCACTCCTTCCATTTCCAGCCCCTGTGCACCATTTCTAGCCCATGGTGCATTCTCTCTCCTTCCTCACAGACACAGAAACCCACATACATGGCTTAGGGAAAGGGTTTTTGTTGTTAAGATTTTGTTTTTAAGTAATCTCTACAGCCAGTGTGGGGCTCAAACACACAACGCCAAGAATAAGAGTTGCACTCTCCACCGACGGAGCTAGCTGGGTGCCCCAAGGGAGAGGTTTTACTTGCTTGTTTTTCCTGGCAAGAGAATAGCTCAGAACACATTATTCTACATACCACTCTTTTAAGCTTACTATACTATGATTTATTTCCAATCCTCATTTAACATATTTCTTAAGATACAGGACTATGTAACATAATCTCCTCTCTCCATTTCCCTCCCAGTATCTCCCTCTGCTCTCACCTCCTGCTTAGGTTTCCATGTGACTTATTTCTAGATATTCTTCTTGAGAAGAAAGCTTTGGCCCAAGCTTTTGGGGAGTGGGGCTGGGGGCAGAGTACAGGAAAATAAAATGTTTCCCATCGCCAGATAGAGTGGGCTCATTTCCCCACAATAACTCTCCACCATACAACATAACTTTATTTCTCTCGTCAGCCTCCTTTCTTGGGCTATAGATTTTTTTGAGGTCAAGGATAACCTCTAATTCATGTCTTAGCTTCAATGGCACAAAGTAAATATATAGCAACCTTTAGGAAAGGCAGCTTAGGGTAATGGTTAGGAAGCCTAACATTATTTTTTTTTAAAAAGATTTTATTTATTTATTTTTAAGATTTTATTTATTTATTTGTGAGAGAGAGAGAATGAGAGATAGAGAGCACGAGAGGGAAGAGGATCAGAGGGAGAAGCAGACTCCCCGCTGAGCAGGGAGCCCGATGCGGGGCTCGATCCGGGACTCCAGGATCATGACCTGAGCCGAAGGCAGTCGCTTAACCAACTGAGCCACCCAGGCGCCCAAGAACCCTAACTTTTGAGGTCAGAGTGATTTGGGTTCAAATTCTCCCTCTTTTACCACTTACCAACACGTGATTTTAGGCAAATCATTTAACCTCTGTATGACTTACTTACTACCCATATTAAAAAAGGGAAACAGGACCAAATTCACATACTTACTGTAAAGATTAAATGGAAAGTGAATGTTACTGGGCACAATAAATGATCAAATTTATAAATGGTAATGAAAAGGGATATATTTTAGATGAGAGATCTTTTGAAGTGAGGAGACCTTGCAGCTCTTTCTAACGACTAGCAGTGACGATTTTGCTGGGCTTGACCTCCTGCCACGTATGGGAGCCCCGGTCAATTCCCTCTTTGCCCTGGACGCTCTCTTAACCAGTGTTTTCAGATACGTCCAAATTCTTCTCTGCTTTCTTTCAAAGACTTCCTTATCTTAAGTCCCACCCCCTGCCTGTAAATTTAAGGGAACGATTAATCTGTACTAACGGCAAATAGACAAAACGCCACCTTTTATGTCTCGCTGAGCAGTAAGACAATGCTCGTTTCCCCGGAGTTCAAGCCTGGAGCTTTGCTGCGGGGGGTCCAAGAGATCACCGGGCTCGGAACCCTACTGCGGGTCCGCTCAGTTCCCTAGGACATCTTGGGGAGAGATTGGAGCGGCTACAGAGGAGTTTATTCGTTTATTCCACTACTAACAGGAGAAAGAAGTAAGCAGTGTTGAGATAAAAGAAGAGTGGCTGTTAATTTGAGGCGGTGCGATGCAGAGCAAAGTGCACGTGACCTCAATTATCTGTGTTCCGTCCCTTCTTCGGAAAAAGGGGGGAAGTGCTTATTATCCGACCAGTTGTTAGAGCTACACATCATTACTTATATAAAGCAACTGGTATACAGTAGGCAATCAATAAATATAAGTAATATAAATGCCATGTAGTTTTAGATACTAACATTCATTTTAAAAAATACATGACAGCCTTCCTGGGAAGTTAATAAGAAAATAAACACATGGTAAGCCAAACATACTATTTCTATTCCTACCTCCTGGGAGCAGCACGGTGCTTGTCAGACAGATATTTTTAACTTCATTTGGAAGGGAAAAAATTTGTAATGCTTAATGGAAATCCCAGAAACCAGAGATGGTTCTAGCAGGGACTAGCCCAGGGGGAAAGGGGGATGAAGACTTTTCAAACCAGCGAAAGAAAGCACTAAAAGAAGATTCAATCAGGGTGTGGGCTTTGGCGAAAGAGACCAAAGGAGAGATAGGGCTTAAGAGACTGTGGGGACAAGAAGTAAAAGGGTTTGGTGACAGCCAGAATAAGGAGGAAAAAGGGAGGCTGTGTGTTTAAAAGATAAGAGGATACCAGAGTCCCCAGTTGGGACAGAGAAGCAGAGAGTAACGCCTTCTTTAGAAGGAAAGTAAGTTTCATCCCCAGCAAGCTACCTGTGCTGGTCCGTGCATCTCAGGAGGGCTCTGAGAGGGGAGCACACATTTTGGGGAATGTTGGGCACAGGAGAAAAAATTATTATTTGCGTGTCACCCTTGGGAAAAAAATTACAGCAAAGTATTCCAATTTAGTACTATAAATAGTTCTGTAAAGTTTGATTTGAGTAATGGATTAATTAATAGCAGAACACACTGTGCTAACTGCAACGTTTTTGTTTTGTTTTGTTTTGTTTGATAGATAATACTTCGGTGATCATTACTGCTGTCTTGGAGAAGCCAGGGATGTGGCGGGGGATTGGTGGCAAGGATTGCCTTCGTTCCGCGTTTGATCCTTAATCTGCACTGTTTTATGTTTTAAAATCTTATGTTATCTCCCTTTAGCGAAGGGTTAAGTCAATTTACAGCAGTGAAGGACAAAAGAAAATATGCTCAGTATCCACTTATTTGCTCTAAATAGCCAAAAAAACTCTAAAACTTTTTTGATTCATTTCTATAAAATCGTAGTGAATTGGCAGATGGTTGAGGTATCCTCCCTGCTTACTGAATTCTCTCTCGTACTTAACTAGCAAGAGCACCCCAAAGGGAAACGCACTATGTGCCTCACGAGAGACCTGCCCAGGACCCAATCCTGGGGTGGATTCCATGTTTGTGCAAAGTCTCCAATCTTTATGAAAGGTAATATAAAAAACAATGAAATCTCACCATTTACCACCCCGTAAACATTAAAAAATTCGGTCATCTGTTTCATTCATACAATTGACAAGGTTTGATTTTGCTACCTCCTGCCGCCCCAGCCCTGCCCCTCCCACGCACACACTTAATGATTTAATTGTTCTGAATTTCGTGGCTGGCTGGCCAGCAGTCGGAGCCTCGGTATGCAATTGAAAAGAACACAGTACTGTACCTATTGACTGGCAGGTTATTTGACTTATCTTTATTTGCGTTTTCTCATCTTGATTAGACCTGTCCTTACCTCTCTACAGCGGCGCTGATTAGAAAAAAGAAAAAGCATTAGATAAAATGTGCAAACTTTGAAGAATTGCTTGCAAGTCCAGGGTGATGTCATTATTCCTGGCCTTGGTGGGATGAAAATATTATCTTAATCCACTAACAGCTAATTATAGGTAAATAAATGCCCGATATATTGCTAGGCTCCTTTGTTAAGGAAGAGAAAAAGAAGACAGACTGCCTCAGCAAGACCAGGGTCACAAACCAGAAATGTTGGGCACTAAATGCATTATCTAACCTGCTGGGAAAGGTTATCAAAAGCATACCAAAGATTCAAAGCAGAAAAGTTTAACTCCTTCATCAGGCTGAGTTCAGTGTGCTTGGAAAATATATTGAATAGAAAAAAGCAAGAAGTAGTGTTAACGGCCTTTGCTTGTAGAAGCCCAAGATAAATCCTGGTCTTATATGGACTTTATTGCTGTTCTTTTTATGTTTTGATCAAACTCTCTTCCTTATCTTTATTGACCCATTTTTTTTCTTGGTGTGGTCTGCTGCTAGGATCTTGTTTCGGCTTTCTCCTGAGGTTAAAACCGAGTATCAAAGGATTCATGGGCCCCATTCCCTGTATTCTGCAAGCAATTCCATTCATTTTTCTCAGAAGGGGAATTCAGGGATGGAAGACCTTGAAGACGATGCCCGTAAGTGATTTAGGGAAAGTGTTCTGAGAGTCTGAGAAAGTTTGGACCCTCCTAGTGGTGGGGAATAAACTCCACCTCCCTTATCTCTCTGCTTATCTAAGATTTTTCAGCCTTGCCAAAATGAAGGGTAAGTGTGTGTGTGTGTGTGTGTGTGTGTGTGTGTAACAGGTTTCTAGGATTTGGAGATGTTCTGCATAATGTCCCTAGAGCAGGAAGTTAATCACCACTCCCACCTTTTCCTGAAGAAATCAAGCTACTCCTCCCCACAAGGCAAATGCCCAAATTCCTACTAATGTGATCTTCTTTATCTCGAAAAACTCGAGATACTGCAAACAGGGTGGCCCGACTCCGCCTCTAATCGCGTGGATGGCCTTGGGCAAATTTTAGACCTTTCTCAGGGGCATAATCTGCTAGGCAAAAATGAAGCTTACTACCTGCCTGTTTAGTACTTGTCCTGAGTCATTTACGGATTTTCTTTTTTCCCCCCAGCTCTATGGAAGCGCAACCTACACACAAAATGGTATCAATTTTTTTTTAAAGATTTTATTTATTTATTTGACAGAGGGAGAGAGAGAGCACAAGTAGGCAGACAGGCAGAGGGAGTGGGAGAGGGAGAAGCAGACTCCCTGCTGAGCACAGAGCCCAATGCGGGACTCGATCCCAGGATGCTAGGATCATGACCTGAGCTGAAGGAAGACGCTTAACCGACTGAAGCCACCCAGGTCCCCCCGAAATGGTATCAATTTAAGATATATAATGTAATGATTTGATGCACATATATATTGTGTGTGGCGGCGGGGGGGGGGGGTGGTCTGTGTGAGAGGGTGAGAACATTTAAGACCTACCTACTCTCTTGGCAAATTTCAAGTATACAATATCGTGTTGTTAACTATAGTCACCATACTGTATTTATTACATCCCTAGACATCCCTAGAACTTATTCATCTTATAATGGAATGTTTGCCCCGTTTGAGAAACATCTCCCCATTTTTTCCACGCCTCAGCCTCTGGCAACCACCCTTCGAATCTCTGTATCTCTGAGTTTGTCTTTTTTAGATTCCACATACGAGCGAGATGATGCAGCATGTGTCTTCCACTGACTTGTTTCACTTAGCCTAATACCTTTGAGGTTTAGGTCGTGTTGTCTCAAATGGCTGAATGACGTCTCATGGGACATACACCCCATCTTCTTCATCCACTCATCTGTGGACAGACCCTTGGGCTCTTTCCATGGCTTAGCTCTTGTGAATAATGCTGCAGCAAAAGCGTTCTCCTTCAGATATATACCCAGCAGTGGAATTGCTAGATCATACGGTAATTCCATTTTTTTTTTTTTTTAATTTCGTGAGGAATCTCCAGACTGTTTTCCATGGTGGCTCTACCAGTTTGCGTTCCCACCAACAGTGCACAAGGGGCTCCCTTTTCTCTCTACATCCTCGCTGACATGTGTTATGTCTTGTCTCTCTGATGAAAGCCATCCTGACAGGTGTGAGGTGACATGGTGGTTTTGATTTGCATTTTTCTGACGATTACGGATGTAGAGCACCTTTTCGTGTGTAGACTATTTGTATGTCTTCTTTGGAAAAACATCTCTTTAGGTCCTTTGCCCTTTTTAAATTTTGCTATTTTTTTTTTGCTATTAAATTGTATGAGTTCCTTATATTATTTTGGATAGTAACCTCTTTCAGATATTTGGCTTGCGAACATTCTCTCCCATTCCGTGGGCTGCCTTTGTTTTTCATTTTGTTGACTGTTTGCTTTGCTGTGCGGAAGCTTTGTAGTTTGGTGCAGTTTGCGTGTGTTTTGCTTTTGCTGCTTGTGAGGCATTTAAACTGCTGGGCAGGATAAATGGTACAAAGCATGCAAAACATATAGTGTAGCCCTTTGCCCTGATCCTGTTTGCTTTTAAACCCGACGACTCGAATAGCTCTTTAGGTCATTCACATGATTTTGCACGTCCTCACCCAGAAGACGAAGTGTGAAGTCCTACATTAAAAGAACACATTTTAGGAACATGTGATCGCCTTGAACACTATTGAAAAAATTCTAAATATGGAAAAATCAAACCAAAGTAAGATCATTTTGATGGGGTGGGAAACAAAGGATTAACACAAAACCCTGCTTCTGAACCTTCCTCTTCCCTCTCCCACTCACTCAGCTTACCTTGCTCACTGTGGCTGGTGTGGGGACGCCCTCACAGGTCCCCTTTCTTTTGTATAATCTCCTCTAATCCGTCCTGGCTTCTGCCACCAATCACTTAAAAATGGGGATTTAATCCTATCAATCCCCAGCCCTCCCTTAAAATTTTCTGCACCTACCCATTTCCTTCAGGATGGAATTCAACCTCGTGACCCTGGCATGGGAGCTCTTGGACCAGGCTCTCGGCCAGCCTCCTGCCTCTTGGAGCCTCGTGTCTCCTCGTGTCCACACACATTCTAAACTGCTTTGCGGCCCCTTTCAATTTCTCAGACACACTAGTCTTTCTCTGATCTCTGGGCCTCTTCAGTGTTTTCCTTCTACCTTCTTTGCTAATCGCCAAATCCTTCAAGACCCGTTGCCTCCTCTGCACAGCCTTCCCCGACATCCTCTTCCTCAGTCCCAGATTGGATGAGGTCAGCTCTGCAAAGCTCTCACCACATCTACTGCTTTTGGTCTTGTTTTGTAGGAAATCACTGCATGCTTTCCAGGCTGAGAGCACCTTGAGGGCAACAATGACGGTCTTTTCATCTCTAGGTGTTGTGCAAAATAGAGGTTCAATCAATATTTGCTGAATGGCATAATGAAGGAGGCAATATTTAAAAATATGATTCGTGCACGCTATAGAGTGCTTATTAGGTACGAGGAATTGTGCTTGAAAATTCCTATTTAATCCTCTCAAAAATTCTCCAAGGAGTTTGCCATTGTCGTCCCCATTTTATAAATGAGGAAGTTTAAAAAACAAGGAGGAAGGGGGAAGAGTAGAATTTCATTCTGTGGTGCCTGGATATATTTTCCCTACGAGATGGCTAATGAGAATACATCAAATATGCTGTGATGAATAATTTCCTGCAACTTATCACAACCCAAATCCGCCTCAGCTATTAAGAACAACCAATGCCGAGTGCTTGACATAGGAAGGGCATAGTCTTCATCCTAAACTTGGAGGCTGGGAAGAGAGGTGGGAGTATAGACTATTAGAGAGGTAACACTTCAATTCAGAAGTTAAAGAGGAAGTGTTTAGGAGCACATGGGAGGCAGGAATTACTAGGTGAATACCTGGTGGAACTTTCCTAGGACTTTTTAGGTTCTTTTTAGGATCAGCACCATTGTGAACTCAGACGGACTCCTCTTCCCATTTGCTCCCATTTCATCCCCAAATTCCCTTTCCTACTGACTGACTATAGGGTTTGAATTGTTAACGGTGAGCCCCAGGGAAATATGAGTTTCAGAATGAGTTTTGCTGGTAATGTGCTCAAGTTAAGGAATATGGTCTCTCCTGAGCTCCATGCTATTTGCCATGTTAGCATAAATTTCAGAGCCACAACTGGCACGCAGCTCGAAATTTCCTAACGACAGCAGCCCTTTGTACTGTGCTATTGCATATTCATACTACATGTGTATGTAGTGTGTGTCTTACACATACTACATGTGTAAGATGTGCCGATGATCGAACAGTCATGGACATCACTGTTTCCTCAAGTTCCATCAAGCAAAGTGGGATGGGTTACACAAACCAAACACTGACACTGTTATTTGTGTCTTACTCTGTTTAATTTTGGATCAGAAATTTTAGTACATCAGCCCTCATGTTTTTAAAACAGAAACCAAGAAAATACTCACGCGGGTTAGCATTTTGCTGACAGTTGGCAAGCTTAGGGTACTTATTTCCTGCTCTGATGTTTTGTGTTTGTTACTGTGTTTAAACGTGTTTGTTACAGCGGTAAGTTACCAGTGACAGACATCTCCTTGGTTATTGGTGCAGAAAAACCTCTAAGACTGCACCATGTAGAGTCACTCTTAACACAGTAGCCTACCTCTGGGTAGAAGAATATTTCCCAAGTGATGATTTTTCTAGTCTTTGAATCCAAATCACCGGTTACCTGAGCTTCTGCCATATGTAAGGTGTGTCTTTTCTTTAATTATTGTATGTATTTTAATTCTTATCTCACTCAAGAGGAGGAGTATTAATAGCTACCATCCATCCTTGTGCTGGCTCTGGATTGGCCTCTTTATAACTTCGTTGCATTTTATCTTCCCAATCATTCTGCAAGGTGAGTCTAGACCCTACCTCCCTCTCCATTTTACAGGTGAGTCTGTGGTTCTCTGAAGTTAGGGTACTTGCCTGTGGTCCCACAGTAATTGGAGGTTGATCCGGCCCTAAAGCCTGTGTTCTTCACATTACAGAAACCCTAAAGGGAGAGCAGAGTGTGAACAAAGTGTTCTGTTGGCTCAAGAGAGAAGAGGGAATGTTAATGTGGGAAATCAATCAGGCTTCATGGAAGATGGACATTTGTCATCTCTTAGGAATATGGAAATGAGGTGAGGCATGCATTAGACACCCAAGCAAAGAGCTAGAGCAAGGGTCATGGATGAGAAATACTCCCAAGTATTTTTGGAGAGCCGTGAGTGGTCAGACGAGTTGGGCTAAAATGGTGAGATATATGCTGGGGGAAATTAGAGATATGAGTGTAAGTCAGATGGAATCCAGGTAGCCCCTACCTCGTGGAGACTGAGTCAGTAGCAGGTATGGGATGTAGTAGGATAGGAAGAAACTAGAACTAGTTCCAATGGTAAGAGGCTCTTCTGCCATAAAACCCCATACCAGAGCAAAATAAAAATACTCTTGTTTTCCTTTACTCACTATGCACAGAATACTCTGTACTCCAAATGTGTTTTTTGGTGTTGTGTTTTTCCCACACTAAGCAATTCTGCAACACCAGCTGAGTATCTTACAATCATTCAGGTCTGACACCATCTAGCTAGAATGGGTATCAGATCCCGCAGGACTCCCCCTGACACGCTACTTCAGAGACCAATAAAAAGAAAAAAAAAATCCAGGTTTTTCCCTGGGCCTCTGACTCACTGGCTGTAAATCAGAGGTTCCCACAACCACTTCCTCGGGTTGGATCAACTGACTTGAGCAGCTCACAGAACTCAGGAGAACAATTTACTTACCAGATTACCAGTTTATTGCAAAGGATATTACAGGATACAAATTTACAATCAGAGGAAGAGACACACAGGCTGAGGTCTGGAGAGCTTCTGTCCTGGTAGAGCTTGTGGGTCACCACTCTCCAGCCCAAAGCTCTTTGAACCCTAGGAGATAATGGGGCCTCGATGAGACTCAACACAAAATGAACAGTAGAGATGTGGGGGAGGGATTTTTTGTTTTAAATGAAAACAGCATTATTTGGCATTTGATAAGGTATAGACTTGAGCGTGAGGGAATGACAGCCATCATACCGGAATTAGGGTTAGTTCAAAGTGGTGGGCTCTGGACATCCTGAATTCAGAGAATGGGTGAGTGGCTTAACCACAGTCACGTTGGGGGTTGGGTCTCCTGACATGTGCTCTTGTGCTCAACTCTGTTCTGCTTTTCTGACAATCCCTGACACCATCCTTTAAACAAGAATCTTGAAAAGGTTATATAACATCAATCTCTAAACTGGCATGTGGGCATCGTATAGAGCAAGATAACAGGACCCTTTAGTGAATCACAGATATGGCCAATCATGAAGAAATTTTCAGGAATGCTCCATTTGCCTTCTGTGTGAACCTGACATCTTATGTTAGAGCCAAATACATTGACAGTGTTTTCAAGATGGGATCTCAAAGTTCAGATGAATCTTTACGGTAGGAAAGGCTAAAATTGCGTTGTGGAGGCATTGGTTTGGACTCTACCTGCTCTTCCAATAATCGTAACCATTAGCAACTCTTGGACACTTATTACATGTTGGACGTCGTTCCCATGTTGTGTGTGCAATAACTCAGTTAATCCTCCCAGAAAGTCATGAGATGGATACAGGTTTTATCAGGCCCCTTTCATAGACATGACAGCGGAGACACAGAGTAGGGGAATTGGAGCAGGCTTTGCATCTCTGAGCCCAGAACCTGTTCCATAATGCATAGCACGTAAGCTGCATAATGCCCACGACACTTTGGGATTCGTTTTTAAACTGACATTTTATTGTTGGCCACCTCACCCCATAACCACATTTTTTGGACCATGGCACCGATTTTATTTTCTAGGAGAAAATGATTTCCATTTAGTGACCTCTGATGTAACGGGAAAAGTAAAATGAGCAGCCTTCCTTTTAGTTTTCCAAAAGGATTCTATGGTGGAGTATACAGAGATTTTTTTTTTATCAGATACAAAAGAAGATTTTTTTTAAAAACTACTGTGGTTAACCCTTTGCTTGGATGCATTATTAAAATAAATGGGCACTGGAAGGGTGATCTGTATAGATGTTTTAACTAGATATGCATTGAAGGCACTCAGTAATAAATCAAATTCTTTTATTTAATGGAAAAGCATGCACAGCTTTAAAAATATACATTTAATTTAATTAGGTACATTCAATCATCTTCTAAAGTCCAACCTCAGTAACAAAACCAGCCTTAGGACTCCTCCTCACTGTGATCAGCACAACTATTCTCCCAGATTCTCAGTGTTTCATAACATGTGCTGACTGATTTCTAGAGGGATTGAGACCCACACAAACTCAGTAAGTAGCAATTGTATAAGTAGATACAAGACATCGACGTAGGGTCTAGAAGGATGTGATGGCTTCCTGATGATTCCCCTTGTAGATGAGTCTTTTTAAAGAGTCTCCACTAAAAACAAAACAAAAAAGGGGGCCTGAGGGGGTTGACCTGTTCAATGGGAGGGGGAGAGGGAGGGTAGAGAGGACTCCT